>NW_026991716.1:94242514-94842514 GCF_029215605.1 Mirounga angustirostris | reverse complement strand
GAGATGGATAGAAGATGAGAGCATCTGAGAGGACTTAGCTCACCCCTGCATACATTTACTCAGAGGAAGAGCACCAGAAGCAGGACAGAAACCTGCTTTGGGACCAGGGATCAGAGGACTGAGAATGCAAGTTGGTGTCACTTCTTCCTTTGTATACAATACCTAATAAGTCAGCTGCTCTTCTCTTCTTTGGTCCCTAGTATGAAGAGTGCTCAATTCCACTGGCTCACTCACATAGGAAGATTAGGGAGGCTTAAAAAAAAGACTCTTTCATTCCCCTAACAAACATGGGAGCCCTCTGAAATAACACATGGACTTTAGCAAAGTAATTAATATTTGTGAACAAGATAAAGAAATGGGGGCAGGAGGACAGTATAGTTAAATGATTACAGTAGAGTAAGTTACATCCATTTAAATAATTCCAAACCAAAAATTATGAAACAATGTTAAGGTAGAAGGAGTTGTCTGGTTGTGTCCCAGAGGGCTCTGCCATCTACCTTATTCTATTCAACATTTTTCATCAAGGATTTGTATTAGAATCAAGATGACTGAAGAAGCTACAAATCTACAGGTAATAGTTAATAACAAGGATATACATTTAAACCCTCTCTTTTGGAAGCAGGCAAAGCATATATGAACATGACCAAGAATGCTTGAATGAACATACAAGAATGGTATAGATAAGGCATGGTAGCAGGCCATGTTAAAAACACTTGAGAGTTCTAATGGACAGGAAGCTCAGAGAGTCAACATTATGATGGCATTGCTAAAAATAGCTTGTGCAATCTTGTAGTTAATGATAAACACAGAGTAACCAGGCCAAGAGGAGTAATGGCTCTAATGGTTCCATAACACTTGGCACCAATCAGATCAAACCGTGACCATTACTGAACCCAGGTCTGGGTACCACCGTTTAAAAAGAACATTGACATGAACTGGAATCCATACGAGAGCATTCTGAATCCCAAAGAGACTTGAGATCACAGTCTGTGAGGAACAGCTGAAGAGAGTGGGGCTATTTAACCTGAAGAAGAGATTTTGGAGAAGGTGTGAACTTGTCTTCAAATAATTAGAAGACTATAAAGTGGATAGGGAAATCATGTTCTTAAGGTCTCAGCGGGTCAAACTGGGATTATCAGCAGAGCTCAGGGTGATGTGGGGAAGAACTGTGTAAGTGGACTGTCTGAGAAGAACTGCCTCAGCCAGACACGGCCCAGAGGACAAACCAGGACTAGTCATGCACAGGCCGGAAGACCTCTCCCGGGAGACACAGAGGGAACTCACACATCAGACAGTGAATAGAGCCAGGAAGCCGCCCAACTCTGAGTCAATGAAGTAATTAGTGCTTAATATCTAAAAACATCTTGGTGACATGATAAACACTGAATCAATAAATAGCATCTTAAATGATGTATGACATATTAACCTAATTCAGAACAAAGCTTCATCTAGCGGTTCTAGGCAGATCAATAAATGTGGGATTTTGAGTAATAGAAGTAGTTACCTCAAGAGGACCTGGTTTGGATGAACTCTAGTCAGAGCTAGAATTATCCCCCCTTCCCTTATCATTCAATAAAAATATACCAGAATAAATCACTGGTAAACATAATATAAAATACAGGATGGTCACCCAGTTTGGAAACACAAGCTAATACATATAAAGTGTTTATTGCTATTATATTATAATAAATGATAAAATAATATTATCTAAGTTTCCAGATTTTATGGTCATCCTGTATGATTTTTTAATAAATGTTACAACTAGGGAATATATTCTCCTTAGAGAATAATCACAGTACTGACATCTGTTGGATTTGCTATGTGCTAAGCATTTATATTATCCCATCTGATGCTCAGAAAATGTACAAGTTAGATGGTATTATTATGTCTATTTTACTGATAATGGCCACTGAGACTGAGACCAGTTATGTAACTTGCCCACAGTCACACAGGTTTTAACTGGAGGCCTTCTCTCCAAAGCCTGGCAGCTTCAGGACTGTGTTGATTCTGTGTCAGACCCAGTACTAAGTAGTTCCCACACATTTTCTCACTTAATCCTCAAAATGACCCATGAGGTGTACATAGTCCTCTCCATTTTACAGATGAGGAATAGAATTTCCAGAGTTTAATAGGTCAGAGGTCACACATTGGCAGAAATTCTAACTCAGCCCCACCCAACCCTGAAGTCCACATTCTCACCCAGTTAACTGCCTCTGGCTAAACTATTCATTTTATCTGAGAATTATAATATTAACTGTCACCAAAATAACCAGGATAGGTGGGTGACACCCAAAAGTCCAAAATAAAAACACTGAAATTTATCTTACAGTATTTGTAAGTACTGTTTATGAGCAATATCTACTGTTGATAGCATAAACTGATTTTTGGAATTGTGATATTCTGGAGAAAAAAAAAACCCACAAAAACAGGAGACCAAACCAACTGAAACAGCCATATTATCTACTTTGATAAAACTTTATTTTCAGTGGCAAGCTTGTAGCTGATTCTTGCTGAATCATCTAATGAGCTGAATTATCTCAGTCAAGACACATTCTCTCTGCAACCTCAGTTTCCTTTTTTTTTTTTTTTCTAGAAAATGGGGCTATAACAGCAGCTTCTTTTGATGTCACAAATAAGCTCCAACACTGCCTGCCTTAGTTATCAGTTATGTAACTCAAGGTACGCAAGTGGTTTAATGTACACTTGTAATACATGAGCTAATTTCTGCAGTAAAAAATTGAGTTTTGGTTCTTCCCAACCTTTGTGTTAATAGCTTTAATACTGGAAGGTAATATAAAATTTCAGAAAATCATCCACATTTACCCATAGTCAATTGCATCACCAGAGCTAAATATGGGTTATTTACACTCATCTCTCACCCAATAAACATAATTAGTTCCACTTTTTTTATCAGCAAAAATTCAGAGGCATCACATCATTTAATGTGAAAACCAGCAGTGCTTCATTAACAGGGAAAATAAACTCAAATAGTAAGTTGGTTATTCCAACAATAGGCACTTACAAGAACAAATCTGAGAAACAGAAACTCTGACCCATCCCTATATATTCTAAGCACTCCTGAAGTAACACAGAATTTGGTAACAGCTGTAACATCAGCACTTGCTAATTGTCCAGTTGCCTATGGCCTGTCCACACAATTAAGCCTAGAATGGCAGTGACCCCCCTAGTATTTGGGAAGCACCGCTGCACAAAATAAGGGCCATATTAAATTGATGCTGTGAGAAAAAGCATTATGAGAGAACTTGACATTGTAGGCTTCTGAGTGGAATGCACCAGCCTCCAGCCTCCTGTGAAAATTTTGCTCATGTGGCAAAATTCACTATGTTAGTACGTGATGCCTCAGTTAAAAACACTCAAGAGCCTTCTCACTAAACCCTCACTGAACCCTCACAATGACTCTGTGAAGTGTGTCCCATCATTCACATTTGCAGGTAAGAAAAATGAGGTGGGGAGAGGTTAAATAATCCAAGGTCACACAACTACAGAGAGTCAAACTGACCCAGAGACCACACTACAGGTAAGTACTTTATTTCTTTTGAGAATATTAATATCAATTCAACTATCATGAAAAGAACCTGAAACAGCTATTGACTCTAGAAAGGCCTGAGTAAAAGGAGATGTGGAAGTGGTGTCTGCCACCAGAGTCCCTGCTTTAGTTCCCTGTCCTCACCAGTGTCATCAAGAGCTGGTTGTGCTTCCAGAAAGAAAGAACATTAGAATTCCAAAGTGATGCTGCTTGGACCCCTCACTTGAAATACTAAAGACTGGATCCTTAAATGTGAGGGTTCTTTCAAGTTCCACATTTGTAGGAAGCACTCAGAAATACGGTTTGTCTTAGTGGAGCTACAACTTATGTTCAGTGATGAAGTTTTGGAACTTTCTATCTTACGAAAAATGCAAGCTACCAATTATTAATGACAATTTCCCAGACGTAGTTATCAGGATACCAACAATATGGAATTCCTCACAGCAAACATGTAGTAAGACTGACTATTTAGCCTATGCGATTATTGCTCAAAAATGAAAGCCTCTCATACTTAAAGTAACATCAAATCTGAGTTTACATAGTAGACTAGAAGAAAAATACCTTCTTCTTGTTGGTAAAAGTCTCATGGTATTTTTATGATGCAAATAAAAATCTGTTGGGAGTTCCCAGAGATGAGGTTTCCCTTCAGTGGGATGAAAAACTCCCAGGAAGAGATTAATGGAATCTTGTCTATCAGCATCTAAAAAGCAAAAATAGACATTTTAGGAAATCACTACTGAGGTATACAACTCAGGAGAATGTTTTCTCAGGAGGAGAAGAGTACAACTGTGATTTCATAAAACATACCTTTGAAAATAATAGTATTTATACTTCAGAAGTCATACACATACACAAAATCTAAAATAGTCACTAAGATTTTGAGCAGAATTAAAATCTTGCTTCCAAATGTTTCCTTTTTGCTCCATTCCTTTCATAATCTAGAGGACAGTGAACACACTGTCGTGAATTTTGAGACTCTTAAAAATCTTCAAGAACTGCCATAATACCATAGTGATTTTATTTTTAGGATAAGAGCACATTTTCACCATTCTTTAGTCCACCAGAAACAAATACATCTTCACTTTGTTACAATGACAAGCAGAGATTGTCAGAAACAAATAAACAAAACGATCCAACACTATCCGTATTCTGTTGCACAACCTTGAACAAGTTGGTCTGCATAGTTTCCGCTTCTAACCCTTGAAGAGATATTCTCCATTTCTTTATTTTCTTTTTAAAAAGATTTTATCATTTGAGAGAGAGATTATTCTCCATTTCTCTAGCAGAAACAATGTTTACAACATTTTCTGTCCCCTCAGCTGTGGGCCTGGCCTATTCCCTTCTGTGTCTGATAATGAAGGCAGAGTGGGCACATGGATAACAGCCTCATTCTAACTATTCAACCACTCCAAAATTACTAACCACATATGCACATATATTGTATTTCCTTCCTTTTCTAATTATATTTTGGTAAAAATGATGATAAGCACTAAAGGGTTTCATGAAGCACCCTTCCCATTCTGCACTGCCCCCCACCCCCGCCCCAGCATCCTTCATTGTTTCCCCTCATTTTCTGCCTTCCATTCTTGTCTCAGAGCCCTGTGTATTCAAGTTTGGGGCAGACATCCACAATTAAATAATACCCTCTTTCTGAAAATGAGCATAGAACTAAAAAGACAGCACAGTAGAAATGACTGCTTCCGAAACAAGATAACATTACCATAAAATCAATCTTCTTCCAACAGCTATAGTGAACACAGATATCTCTAAAATTAGCAACATTGTTCTCATTGGACTATTTGGTCATCTCAGCAAAAGCAATAAATGAAATATGGCACATCAAGCATGTATTAGTGTTATTACTTTTTGACAGGAAGTGTTCCATTAAAGCAGCATTTACCTTTCAGGCCAAAAGTAATATATAAAAGGGATGTGTTTATATGCTGAGCAAATTTGGGACCTTTTTGCCACTTTTGAGGGAAAACAAGTATTAAATAATGCAGACATTACCACCCCAATTTGCACCCTCTTTACACAACACAGAAGTAAACATACTGCTTTTTCCCTAAGATTTTATTTATTTATTTATTTATTTATTTATTTATTTATTTATTTATTTATTTAGAGCAGGGGGAGGGGCAGGGGAGAGGGAGAGAGAGAATCTCAAGCCAACTCCACACCGAGCATGGAGCCCAATGCAGGGCTCGATCTCAGGACCCTGAGATCATGACCTGAGCTGAAAGCAAGAGTCAGATGATTAACCGACCAGGTGCCCCCATACTGCTTTTATAGTAATTACATTCTGTATGCTTCCTGAATAGCCTTAATGGCACTTAATAATTCATACTATGCAGGACCTACCTCAAGATATCTTAACCAACTGAGCCACCCAGGCGCCCTCCCTACCTCAAGATATCTTAATACTATCTAGAGAAGCTTTCCATTTTCAGCCATATTTTCAAGGAGCCTTTCATCCTTTAAACCTCAGAGTTGCTTCCCTTAACTTTTAACAAGTATGATAAAATGTGAGATGTGAAAAACCTAACCAAATAAAGGATATTCCTTCAAAGGATCATAATGAAGACTTGCTGAATGTGCTGCTTCTATAAATATATATCTATGATGCATATGGTCCCTAACTAAGGACTCTAAGGCCAGTTTAATGAGCCTGAGGATCTTTTCCTGACTACTCTTGACTGTAAATAAGACAACCACCCTCAGGAAGACAGTAGAACTTTGGATATGGACAAGAGCTTAACATAGGTGGGTTCTCTGTAGTTGTGGATAATAAGAGGGCAATGATTACCTATTTTTGTACTCAATCATGCTTTAAAGGAAAAAAGAGTAATGTAGCATTCACACTCCACTCAAATAGCTAAACACTAACCAGTTTTATTATGTATGTATTAAATAGATCAGGTTTGAATATAACAATTCTTATTATTTTTAATTAGCAAAAAAAATATTTTAGAACTAGAATATTTATTATTCTAATATTAAATTAAGTTTGTGATGAAGTGGCCTCTGAAATCAATAATGAAAAAGAACACTATTCAATAAATAGTACTGTTTAATTACTGCAGGGGAGAGGACAATAAAGTTAGGTCCCTACTTCATACTATATAATGAAATAAATACCAATTAAATGTGAGAAAGACAAAGATCAACACTCTAATAGAAAAAGAGAAACATGCAATTTTTGAAAGTCAGAAAGACAACAAACCTACCAAAATTCAACTTCACTAGTCATCAAACAAATGCAAATTAAAACAGAATACCATTTTTTACCTATTTAAGCTGGCAAATACTTATCAAAATGGGCACTTCCATGCTCTGCTGAGGGAACATTAACTGCTATACAGTATCCTTTCTCTAAGGCAATTTGGCAACACAGGTGTTCCCTGCTTTCTGAAAGTCTGCATTATGCCACTCTGCTTGGGAAAGACCTACATTAGTACCTGCTCACATTAATGGAAAGAAATCTGAAGAGGATTTTAACTTTTATGAAAATAGCTGTTACTATACTAACGCAGAGCTTTCCTAAAAGCAAAGTGGTGTAACTCAAACTTCTGGAAAGTAGGGGGATACTCCTCACTTTATGCCATTTCAGCTTACCGAAGTTTTCGTGGGGTATATACACACACATACACATATATGTGTATGTGTGTGTAAATACATATGTACTTATGTATAGATAGATATATTTTCAGAGCTTTAAATATATATACATATGTATTTATGTATAGATAGATATAGTATAGATATTTTCAGGACTTTAAATATATATTTTATTTTATATATATTGGTTTGAGATATGTATTTTATTATATATATATTTAAAGCCCTGACAATATCTATACTATCTGACCTAATAAATATGCTTCTGGAATTTCCATAAGATAACATCAAAGATATGCAAAAAAAAAGTATGTTTAAAGATGTTTAAAAGGAACCTAAATGCAAAATAATAACTAAATAACTAAATTACGATGTTTCTAAAGGATAGACTGCCATAAGGCTACTAAAAATCATGTTGTAGAAGAATATTTAAGGTCATAAAGATTACTCACGTTATCTAAAAGGGCAAAAGCAGAACATAAATATTACGTGTAGGAAAGGCTCATGTTCTAAATATGAACAAATGGCTGTCTCTGGAAGGTGAAGATTATCTGACTTCATTGTGAGTTATTCTGTACTTTCTATAATTAACACATATTACTTTCATCACTGAAAAGAAGAACTACCCTTCATTCACTCACCCAAGAACCTACTATGTTCTGCACTAGGGACACAGTAATAGACAAGACTGACTCTGGCTCTGGGTGGCGGCAAACAAACATATATACAAATGAATAATGGACAAGGTACATTCAGGGGATGTAAGTTCTATGAAGACAATGACACAGAGTGACAGGAGAGCAAAGGGAGAGGACAGGGCCCCTTGAGTTGGGTAGTCAGGGCAGGGGTAGAGGCTGCAGGGTCTGAGGAAGTAACATCTGAAGTGTACAAATGAGAAAGAGGTGGTTACACAAAGCTCTGGGGGCTGTACCCACACAGAAGGACAAACACACACAAAGGCCTGAAGGAGGAACAGACTGGGCAGCTCCAGGAGCAGAAGGAAGGCCAGGGAGGCTGGCGGGCAGGGGACAGCCATATTAGAGACAGACGGGGCCAGGCCACACAAGGCCTTGTAGGTCACCGCAAAGAGCCGTATTTTAAGTGTGATGGAAAGCCCTGGAAGGGCTTTTAAAGAGGCATGTGATGCTATCTGACTTCAGTTTTAAAAAGACCCCTCTGGCTGCTGTGAAAAACAGGAGCCCACGTGTGGAGGCAGAGAGCTGAAGCAGGAGAGACCACGGTTGTTCAGATAAGAGCTGACGGTTTCTTGTACCAGCACGGCAGGAGCCAAGATGAAAAACAGCAGAAGCATTTAGGGTATATTTTGGAGGCTGAGACAATGAGATTTGCTGAGAGATGGGACTGGGACAGCGAGGATAAGTAAGGAAAATAAAGGAATCAGGGATGATTCCAAGGTTTCTGAACTGAGCAACGGGTGCTGAGGTGGAAAAGGCAAGTGGAGAAATAGGTTTGAGTCAGAGTAAGGAGTTTCTGTCTCAGAACTGATTGGTTTGAGATTCTTGTTAGATATCCGTAGTAAGAAATTTGGGCCCCAAGGGACACCTGGGTGGCTCAGTCGGTTACGGTCTGCCTTTAGCTCAGGTCACGATCCCAGAGTTCTGGGATCGAGTTCTGCATCAGGCTCCCTGCTCAGCGAGGAGTCTGCTTATTCCTCTGCCTGCTGCTTCCCCTGTTAGTGCTCTCTCTCTCTCTGACAAATAAAGCAATAAAATGTTTAAAAAAAAAAATTGGGGCCCCCAAGACCTTTCCTCCCTAGTGTCATCCCCATAAATAGTTTATATCACATGGCAAAAGGGACTTTGCAGATGTACGTGAGGTTACTAATCACTGACTTCAAGATAGGGCAATTCTCCTGTGTTACCTGGGTGGGCCCACTGTAATCACATGGATCCTGCAAAGGCAGAAGAGGGAAGTAGAAAGGAAGGCAGAGAGATAGACGCACAAGAAGGATTCAATGTACCACTGCTAGCTCTGAAGACGGAGTGGGCCATAAGGCAAGGAAGGCAAGCAGCCGTTGGGAACTGAGAATGACCCCCAGGCAACAGCCATCAAGGCCATAGGGACTTCAGTCCTTTAACTGCATGGGATTCTGCCCTTGACCTGAATGAGCCTGGAAGCCTCCAGGTAAGAGCCCAGTTGTCTGACACCGACTTAATTTTGGCTTCTTTTTGACTTCACTTGATTTCACTGCCTTCATTTTTACCAGCCTTGTGAGACCCTAAGCAGAGAACACAGCCGATGCTGTGCCCAGACTTCTAACCCACAGAAACTGTGACATAATAAATGGGTGCTATTTTAAGGCACCAATTTTGTGGTAATTTATTATAGAACCGATAGAAAACTAACACAATATTCAGGAAGAGATGCTAGCTAGGTGGGCTTTTGGAAAAAATGAGTCTGGAGTTCAGTAGAGAAGTCAAGGTTAGAGACACAAAGGTGAGTGTCAAATGCACAGTATTTACAAGCTGGATGAGATGCCCCTAAGGTAAAAGTGTAGAGAGAAAAGAGAAGAGGGTTTAGAAATGGGGCAGGAGATGTCACTAGGGAGACTGAGAGATCACAGAGGTAAGTTTTAAGAAACAGGGAGTGGTCACCCGTGATAAAAGCTGCTGAAAGGCTGAGCAAGATGAAGACAGAGAAGTGACCCTGGATTTGGCTAAATATGGAGATGGCTGGTGATTTTAACAAGCATAGGTTCAGTGGTGGAGAGATGCCCGGTGAAGCAGGTGGAGAGAACAGGATAGGAGAGGAAACAGGCACGCAGATCACTCAAGAGGTTTTGCTTAGGAACGTAAGGAAAAAGGACTGGAGCTGGAGGGGGACGTGGGACTGGGGAAAGGTCTGATAGAAAATACTAAGGAAGGGTCTGATGGAAAATACTAAGGAGCGCTTTCATGCTAATGGAAATGAGGCAGTAGAGAAAGGGAAACTGATGATGTACAGCAATGAGAGTCTACTTACAGGAAAGCATGAAGGGATGGGATTCAAAGCATGGCAGAGGGCTTGGCCTAAGATGGGACGGGGCTACTCCAACCACTGTAACACAATACAGAAACTAGATGCAGATAAGGACAGGCTCTGTTTTGAGAGGGACAATGAAGAGGGAGTTCACCTCAATGACACATTCTCAGTGAAGTACAAGGAAGCTCCCCGGCTGAGATTGGGGTGCTGTAGATTTTAGAAGACATGAAATGGTATGAAATGGTCCTTTTGGAAAGTGGTCATTTCCAAATGGTCATTCCTCTCAAATGAATATACTAGAGAAACGTAGTAGAACTGTTTTGAGTGTCCTTTGGAGAACTGCAGTCAGTTTAACACGGAGTGTAATTAGTTACAACTTTTTCTCTTGCATGTTTAACTGCCTTGGTTGCAGCACAGGTGAATAGTTATTAATGTTATTTAAAATGTTATTAAAACAAAACATTTTGCCAAGTGTCTTCTTCCGCTAGAGCCAAACACAGCTTGTCCACTCTAAACCTGCTGTTAGAAGGATGACCTTAGAAGGCTGTCTCACTAGTCTTGATAAACTAAAATGTTCTCCTCCCTTGAACGCCCCTGTTCCAGTGGTGAGCAGAAAGGGAGAAAAACTGTTCCACTACCTTACAGTATGATCATTAAGCTGAGTGTTTCATGTTTCCCATGTGTGGTGAGCTTTACAGTCTTTACTTTGTGAACTTCTCTTTTTTAAAATATCTGAGAAGGATATGATTCCCCTCCATGCGTACACACACACACACACTCACCACAATTTTAAATTGCACATGTGTGAATGTATGTGGGCATGTATGCATGTACACAGCAGATCTATTATTAATTGTTGAAGATATCCTGTATCTTTTTTTCTTTCTTGTAACAGGATTTAAATTCAACAAGCTTCAGCAAGAAAATTCAGCTTATCAAAACGTAAATGTAAAAAAAAAAAGGTTAGAAGGAGCTTAACAAGGTCTTTCAGACAGTTAAAATTAGAAAACTCTTCCTAACATCTGAAAGGAGTACCTAGGTATCTCTTGTTGGCATCCTCCAACTGCCGATGTAACCAGCTATGTTAGAAACCAAAGGTACTTCTTAAAGACAAACCTCAAAGCATGCTAATATGTGAAGCCTCAAGAACAGTTTTTTAAATGAGCTTGAAAGAGAGTCAGGTGGGTTGCCTATAAAGCATCAATCTGTCTATACAAACCGATGATAAAATTCCTAACAACCTAGGGCAACAAAAGGAAAAAGAAACAAATGGGACGACATCAAACTAAAAAGCTTTTGCACAGGGAAGAAGACCCTCAACAAATGAAAGACAATCTATTGAATGGGAGAAGATATCTGCAAATGATATACCCAATAAGGGGTAATACCAACAATATATTAAGAACTCACGCAACTCAATACCAAAAAAAACAAACAACTGATTGAAAAGTGGGCAGAGGACCTGAAGAGACACTTCTTCAAGGAAGGCATCCAGATGGCCAACAGACATATGAAAAGATACTCAATCAACATCACTAATCATCAGGGAAATGCAAATCGAAACCACAATGAGATATCACCTCACATCTGTCAGAATGGCTAGTATCGTAAGACAAGAAATAACAAGTGCTGGCGAGGAATCAGAGAAAAGGGAACCCTTGTGCACTGTTGGTGGGAATGCAAAATGGTGCAGCCACTATGGAAAACAGTATGAATGTTCCTCAAAAAAGTAAAACTAGAACTACCATATGATCTGGCAATTCCACTTTTAGGTATTTGTCCAAAAAAACCCAAAAACACCAATTCAAGAAGATGTACCCCTATGTTCATTGTAGCATTATTTACAATAACCAAGATATGGACACAGCCTAAGTGTCCATCGATAGATAAATGGATAAAAAGATGTCTCTTTCTCTCTCTCTCTCTCTCTCTCTCTCACACACACACACACACACACACACTCAAAATGGAATATTACTCAGCTATAAAAAAGAAAGAAATCTGGATAGACCTAGAGAGCATTATGCTGAGTAAAATAAGTCAGAGAAAGACAAATATTGTATAATTTCACTTACATGTAAAATCTAAAAAACAATACAAATTAACAACAACAACAAAAAAAAACAGAAACAGACTCATAGATACAGAGGACAATCTGGTAGTTGCTAGAGGAGAGGGGGAACTGGGCAAATTAGGGGAAGGGGATTAAAAGGTACAAACTTCCAATTATAATATAAGTAAGACATGGATGTTGCAATGTATAGCATAGAAAATATAGTTAATATTGTAACAACTTTGTATGGGTGATAGATAGTAGCTAGATTTACCATGATGATTACTTAGTAATATATATGAATGCTGAATCACTATGTTATATACCTGAAACTAATATTGTACATCAACTACACTTCAATGACAAAAACACTCTATGAGTGGTCCTGCTTCCCCCTCGGCCAAAAAAGTAGCACCAACCTTTTTGATCTTTGCTGATGCATGAAGTGGTAGTACCCTACTATAATTTTATTTTTCTTATTATGAGTGAAGTTGAGTTCTTTCATATGTTTAGAATCCAATTGCATTGCTTTCCCAATGAACTGTACATGTCATTTGCCCATTTTTTTCTCTTGAACTATTGGTCTCTTTATATTGGCTTAGTCCATCTAAAGGAAATACTGGCTCTTTACATCTAAAGGAAATTAGCATTTTTTGGTAGGTTTCAAATTTCTCCTTAGCTTATCTTTTGACTTAATTTGCTCTTTGTCTGTCTATATTACATTTTTTTGGTAATGAGAGGAAAAAAATTCTTAACAACCTAATGTCAAGTGTCTTCCTGCCCACCCCAGAGGAGTAACATGAGGAGATTAAATTCTCTAAAGTTATCTTGAGTGCTTTAAAGAAAATGGTTCTAGAAATAATATTAACACTATATGATATCCATTGTAATTTTAAAGTAAGTTGTACGCCCCAAGGACAACACCATGCTTCTCAACATAAAGTCTGTTTTAGCCACATTATTCATAAAATAATTGCTTTCAAAGTAGCTCCTCTTTCAGTTGTACACAGTTTTGCTTTACCTTTCCATTATGTGCACATGACACTTTTTCATGACCATCTTCTATCTTTTAATAGTCCTCCTTGCTTTTTAAATCACATACAGCTCCACATTCATTCTCTCTATCCCCTAGTATTATTAAAAAATCACTTCACTTGGTCCTCATCTGTCAATAATGATTCCCATTATAGGGACAACGATGAGAGAGGGCAGAAGAGTGGATGTTTCCTTTCCATTGGGGCAGTTTTCCACCTTTCCCAGGGTAACCCACCCCCAGAGAGATATGAACTGTTGGCACACAACTTACACAAGTGTTACAGGTTGAGTTGTGTCCCTCCTCCCCCAAAAGATACGTTGAAGCCTTAAGCCCTGGGACCTGTGAATATGAGCTTATTTGGAAGTTGAGTCTTTGCAGATATAATCCAGTTAAGAGGTAGACCCACTAGAGTAGGGCAGCCCGTAATCCAATATGACTCGTGTCCTTACAAGAAGAGAGAGAGAGTCGAAGGGAAAATGTCATGTAGACACAGACACAAGGGGAAAATGTCAGGCAATGTCAGAGGTAGAAATTGAAGTGCTGCAGTTGCAAGCCATGAATCACCAGAAATCTTCAGAAGCTATGCAGCAAGTAAGGGTCCTCCCCTGGAGCCTTCAGAGGGAGCATGGCCCTGCTCGTACCCTGATTTTGGACTTCTAGCCTCCAGAACTGGGAGACAATAAATCGCTGCTGCTTTGAGCCACTTAGCTTGCGGTATTTTGTCACAGAAGCCCTAGGAAGCTAGTGCAACAAAGCAGAGCCAGTGAGAATGCCTTCAGAGAGATAACCTGAATTTAATCAAGGTTCTAATTGGTAAAAACAAGTGAAACCAATTGCAACTTTGTGTTTTAGTGATTGATAATAACCAATTACTTCTAACTCGCACTGTAGCCAATTTGAATACATCAATACATATTAATGTCTTCACTGGTAACCAGAGCATCAGGTATAATAAAGGATGATGGAAATGCTTTAATGTTTTTACTTTAGAAATCTAAAATTGAAACTTATGCCACTGGCCAGAATCTCTAAATTCTATTTCCCTGACTCTCAATTTTTGCTTGGATTACTCTACTTTGATTTCTAAGTATTGAACCCAGTTCAAGGAGCAGGCATAAAGAGGAATATCTAAATACTCATAAGGTCCACAGTGGACTCTGTGGTTTATGTTATACATTGAGCTTACCCAGAATACTACAATGAGCTCAGCGAATTCAAAAGAAATGATCTGAGCCGCCTAAGAGCATTGCTGATAAGCTACATGCTACTAGGCTGGCATACTTGGTCCTATCAATTTTGTAATTCAGGAAAAGGGGGAATTGGGTAGAACATGGGTAATAAATTAACTCATGCGTTTATTAATTCATCCCACAAATATTTAGTGTGCCATGAGCAAAGCACTGGGGACACTGTGGTGAACAAGCTGCACATGGGGCTCTCAGGTCTCATGGCAGGAACTAATTGCATCATGAATGATTTCACTGCAATTGGAAAAGCACAGAATGCCATTAAAACAAACACTGGAGGACCTTCTTTGAGCAAGTAGAAAGTAGAGTGAGCTCTAAAGGCTGGCTAGGAATTAGGAGAAGATTGCAGTCATGTGTTTCAATGGGTGGAACAACATACGATTAAGCCTGTGGCAGAAGCAGCCTAATTTATTCAGGGAACTGTGAGAGGGTCAGTGTGTCTGGAGAGTAGCAATGGAGGATAGGAATGGAGTAAATGACAGGACATTGAGGTAGGCAGGGGAGACCACATAAGACCTACAGATTGCCTTGTACTTCCCTCCCACGCTCACCAGGCTACCAACCAGCTTCTGGCTCCTCCAAAGTGGGTGAATAGGGAAGGTCTTACTTGATATGGTGAGCTCCAGAGTGGACTCTATGATCCCCACCCTCCCCTCCTGGTGTTCACACCATAATGTGATACTCTCTGCTATGGTGAGAACTGTCTTCCCCAAAAGATACATTGCAGTCCTAATCGCAATACCTGTGAATGTATAATCTTATTTGAAAATAGGGTCTTTGCTGATGTAATCAAGTTAAAAATTCACACTAAATTAGGATGGGCCTTAATGCGATATGACTGGTGTCCTTGTGAGACCAGGGAAATCTGACACTGACACAGACACAAGAAGGAAGAAGGCCATGTCACCACACAGGCAGAGACTGAGGTGCTACTGTCGCAAGCCAAAGAACATCAAAGTTTGCTGGCAAACCAGCAAAAGCTAGAAAAAAGCAAGTCAGGATTCTCACCTATCGGTTTCAGAAGGTGCCTCCCTACCAACAACTTGATTTTGGACTTTCAGTCTCCAGAACAGTGAGATAATAAATTTCTGCCGCTTTAAGTCACCCAGTTTGTGCTATTTTGTTACAGGAGCCCTAGCAAACTGATACCGATTTCCCTTGTGTCGGGGTGGGATCTATGATTTGCTTCTGAACAATGGGATATGGCAAAGGGATGGGCCATCACTCCCACAATTACGAGACTCTCTTGCTAGCAGACTCATTCTAGAGACTCACTTTCCCTTGCTGGCTGTAAAGAAGCAAGTTACTAAGAGTCCCAAAGTCACAAAAAACTACAAAGAACTGAATTCCACCAACAAACACGCAAGTAGGGAGCAAATCCTTCCCTAGCCAGACCTCGGATGAGACTGCAGCCTGACTGATACCTTGCAGCTTGTAAGACTCTGTGCAGAAAATCCAGCTGAGCTGTGCCTGGACTTCCAACCCACAGACACACAGACATCGTGGGATAATAAACACAGGCTGTCTTAGGCCTAATAATCTGTTACACAGTATGAAAAACTGATCCACTTATACTGCAGCTCAGCAAACTGACTTGGCGTTCTCTCTGGGAATGGAACATGCTGAATGCTGACTCTATGGGTGCTTTCACGCATGCCTCGGAAGTTCCCGTCACTGGGGACTCTCTCGCAGTTCCCTTGGTGTGGGCCAAGCATCTTTTCCTATCAGTCTCTTGCAACTCCTTCCTTAGGAATCCAGTGATCACCTCCTGGTTCTTGCCGCTAGGGTCCCTCTGGCCAGGACTGAAGCCAATCCGATGCTACTACCCTCCCTCACGAAGCCTACATCTGGACACCAGTAAACACTCAAAGATCCTTTGGCCTGGGGCGCCTGGGTGGCTCAGTCGTTAAGCGTCTGCCTTCGGCTCAGGTCATGATCCCAGGGTCCTGGGATCCAGCCCCGCATCGGGCTCCCCGCTCAGCTGGGAGCCTGCTTCTCCCTCTCCCTCTGCCCCCCACCTTGTGATCTCTCTCCCTCTCTCTTTTGTGTCAAATAAATAAATAAAATCTTAAAAAAAAAAAAAAGGATTTTTTGGCCCAACTATATCTAGGAGGGCAGGCCCTTCCCAACACAGCAGCCCTCTCCTCAGCCCATCCCTCTACTTCAGCTTTGCTATACAGCAATCCAAAGTTAACAGCTCTATGGGGTCCCTCCAATAGCAGAATATGAGGATTTGATCTGTGATATCTATCGTGTTGGAAATTCCATCAGAATGGAGGCAGCAGAAATACCATTTTAGCAACTTGTTACTTTGAGTATTCACAAGTCATAAAACAAAAGATATAATTTAGTGCTAATGCTACTATTAATTTCTAGCTGACATTTTAAACATTAGCTTGTCAAGACTATGACCCCTATTTTAAAAATAATGATTAAATACCCTCAAACAAATTTATGTATCGCAAGGTGACAGAAGCCAAGGAATCAAAGTATTTTGCATTACTGGGTGCCCGGGTGGCTCAGTCAGTTGAGCGTCTGCCTTCAGCTCAGCTCATGATCTCAGGGTCCTGGGATCGAGTCCTGCATCGGGCTCCCCAGGTGGCGGGAAGCCTGCTTCTCCCTCTCCCTCTGCCCCTCCCCCACCCCCCACTCGTGCTCTCTCTTGCTCCCTCTCTCTCAAATAAATAAATAAAATAGTTAAAAATTTTTTTAAAAAGTCTTCTGCATTATTTAAAAGCTCCTCTTATGGGTGGCAAAATGCAAAACTAAACCACCGAAAATACAAAATTTATTCATTCATTTATTGAACAAGTGTTTATTGAGCACCGTCTAAGTGAGATTCTATTTTAAACTTTTAAAATATTTAATTTTGATCTTACTTAGCCAGATTGCTTAAAAAAGGTAGATGTATAAGAAGAAAAATGCATATCAGATAAAACTTTAGAGATGCTTATTATTCCAAAATTACCTGAAAAAGCATTGCTGTAATATCTAGACAGAGTCTGCATGATGTCTTTTGAGTGCTGGGTCCATGGTGCTATCTTTCTGTAGGTTTTTACACGATGAACAAGTTGAGAACCACCATACTGAAGGGACAGGGTATCCCCATGATCTTCATAGAGTTCTTCAAATAACCTAAACCAAAGAAAAACAAACATTACAAAATTTTACCAGAAGTATTACACATGTTGTTCAGTTAGCCACATATGAATTCCTATGAGCCTTTCAAGCAGACTCTTGATGATAAATCCACATGCAAAATATATGTACAGTAATAGTCTAATAAGTAAAAAAGTCATAGAAAACACTAAAATGGAAGTAGGAGCACCAAAACCCACCACCACCAAAGCCAGACCAAGGTGGTTCTAACCTTACCGAAAGACTCCTAACTTTCTTCAGGCTGCCAGATCAATTTACCTCCCACAACAGAATTTTCTACCTTTCTGGAAAAAGGACATGCTCCTGTCACTGACAGATAAACCATATTCTTTCCTAAAAACACATGTTTGAAACTTGTATTTCTTCAAGTTGTTTAGATTTTCAGTGCTGTGATATCTGTGGATCTGGCCATTTGGAAGTTGTTCATTTTCCTCAACAGAGCCTTTATGACTACCTCAGATGACCAATAATAAACCGTTATTGTATTTTCAAGAACTAGCACACATAATGCCGTAGATCCAATGGACAGTGAAGAAACAGTAATCCTTAATGAAGAATCAATCTTTCATATATCTCATATTTTTAATTCAAAATGTATGAAGGCACATGACTTCTTCTTTCTAATGCAGTCTGGATTTGGTTGTGTTTTTTTTTTAAGATTTTATTTATTTATTTATTTGAGAGAGCACGCATGAGCAGGGCCAGTGGTGGGGGGAAGGAATACAAGGGGGAAGGAAAAGGAGGGGAAAAGAATCTCAAGCCAACTCCATGCTGAGCATGGAGCCCAACACGCGGCTTGATCTCATGACCCTGAGATCATGACCTGAGCCAAAACCAAGAGTCAATGCTTAACCAACAGAGCCACCCAGGTGCCCCTGGATTTGTTTTTGTAAAAACCCACTAGTTTGTATTTATCTAAAGCACTTTGGATTTATATAAAGAGCACAGCATTTATTCATAATCAACACAAAAAAATAAAAACCATGGCAACAACACACAGGTCTTTAATGGAAATATTTATTACAGAATTAATTTGAAAAACGTCTTTCGGCAACATAATTTGTGAGAAGTTAAAAGAAATAAGTTCACAGGGCGCCTGGGTGGCTCAGTTGGTTAAGCGACTGCCTTCGGCTCAGGTCATGATCCCGGAGTACCGGGATCGAGTCCCACATCGGGCTCCCTGCTCGGCAGGGAGTCTGCTTCTCCCTCTGACCCTCCCCCCTCTCATGTGCTCTCTCTCATTCTCTCTCAAATAAATAAATAAAATCTTTAAAAAAAAAAAGAAAAGAAAAGAAATAAGTTCATAGAAGTCCTTATTATTAACCAGTTTCGCTTTCTGTCATTACCAGCATTCAAAAGGTAGAAAGTAAGATTTACCTAACTGCGTCTGTATCGAACTGCAGATTAGGCTTGTCGATCAGTCCCAAGGAATACAGCTGGTACGCCAGAGCGCATTTTCCCACCATAAACTGTGCTGTGTTGGTGCGATCTAAACAGTCCACACAGTTGGTTCGAAGAACACCCGTCTAAAGAGAAATACCGTAAGCCTTTCAACCATTATTCAGTGGCCAAACCTGCTTCTACCCCACTTTAGATTTCTTTTCTTAAAAAATAGAAGAAAAACCGTAGGCAGGGTATTACTCCTGAACAAACAATGAAGAACGTTATAAAAAGGGTCTATTTGCTGCCCACTTAATATTGCTGCAATGGCATCCTTACACCTTGTAGTCTGTATTTGGATTTTCTTCCTGAGCTTGAAATAAAACAGCGAACATTTTCCTCATGTACCAATAGGTAAACTATATGCTTTTTTCCCTGATACACCTCCTTTATTGTACAAACCAAATATTCAGTGGTTGAGGCCGTATCTTTTTTAAAGCATAATTTATATATATATTGTTTCTGGCTCATTTTCCAAAGTGATTCTAATTTATTCTTTTCCCATTTCTGTTTATGTTTTGATTTCCAATAATAAAATTTATCCTGTATAGAAAAACTCCACAGGCATTATTTTAGCTGTACATCATTTGTAAGAGTTAAACACTAGCAGTTCGGCTTTTCAACACCATCCCAAACAGTTAATAATTTTGCATTAAGTGAGAACTCTCTCTCTCTCCTGGCCACTTTCAGAAAACCTCATACACCAGGAATACAGATGCTTTTTATTATTAATATAGTATCTATATACCTGCAGGCGACCAGTGGCAATTACACATCCTCCTAGTTCGTTCCACCTGTGTTTAAAAACAGATGTTGAAGAAAAAAGTCAATAGCATAATCTATATTCATTTTTGGTTCCAGCTCTTTATAAAGAATCAAATAGGGCCGAATGCGCCGGAATAATCAACTGATTCTGCTTACTTTCATTCTTTCTGGTAAGTGAATATGCAAATAACTGAGATGGAATGCTATCCATGCTCTCTTTCCTCACAGAGAACCCAGGAAAGAAGCATCTTATCTCGCCCCAGTGTCCCACACTCAGGCATTTGTCACCCACGTTCAACCAAAATCTCTCTTGCTTTAATTTAAGCCCATTTCCTGTTTGGTTTCTACAGACATGAACAGTAATTGCAGGGCATTAAGCCTTATCCTTCTCCCCTCAACATTAAGATCCTCCACCTCCTCCAGCATTTCTTCGTGGAGCTTTGTTGCATTCCTTTGGTTGTTTCTGCAGATCTCATTATTTTCCTTCCTACTTACTTTCTCCATGTGCTAATGAATGCCTGGGAATATGTTCTAAGTACTATATAATGATATTGATATTTTATTTTAATGACCTAAAGCATTTTAATGATTTAAAACATTTTAATTTCTTTTTTTTTTTTTTAAAGATTTTATTTATTTATTTGAGAGAGAGCATGAGAGGGAAGAGGGTCAGAGGAAGAAGCAGACTCCCCGCCGAGCAGGGAGCCCGATGTGGGACTCGATCCAGGGACTCCGGGATCATGACCTGAGCCGAAGGCAGTCGCTTAACCAACTGAGCCACCCAGGCGCCCTAAAACATTTTAATTTCTTAAAATATCTTCATTATTTCAAAGAAGGTGCAGTACAGAGGACGGTTAACACAATAGGCCTGACTGCTATCCTCAGAAAGGCCTGCTTATATGGTTGGCCCTTGGCTGGCATCTGGGAACTTGTGTTCCCACCATTCTCAAATGGACAAGAGTGGCTCACTGTGCCTAAACTGTCTGTTGAAACAATATGGTTTTGCTGAACATCCTCTTTCCTTATGGGAGTCAGGAATTTTGGTATGTGCCAAGCAGAAGCTGCCTAGGGGACCAGCCTCCAATAAAAAACCCTGGCACTGATTATCTAATCATCTCCTCTGGTTGGCAACATTTCACACATGCTGTGACAACAAGTTGCTGGGGAATTAAGCATGTTCTGTGTGACTCCATTAAGAGAGGACTCTCCGAAAGCTTTACCTATTTCCTCTGGACTTTGCCACATGTGCCTTTTCCCTGTGCTAATTTTGCTTTGTATCCTTTAACCTTAATAAATCACAGCCATGAGAACAACAATATGCTGAGTGCTTTGAGTTTTCCTAGTGTATCACTGAGCCTAGGAATGGTCTTCTGGACCACTGTCACAGGTACCCTAAAATTCAAACTGTAACAAAAGGATGACTTCTGAAGACATACATACTATAGTTGGTTGTTTTTTTGCTCTTTGTTTTTTTTTTTTTAACCATTATAGTTAACTTTGTTAGCTGAAAATAAAATGCTGGGGATATACAATATTAGTTCCTTAAAAGATAAATAAAACCTGATCCTTGATCTGAAGAAGCTCACAAAGTAGAAGAAAGATTTGTGAGCAAATAATTATAATACAATGATAAACATTATTTTCATAAAAATGTTAGTATTTAGTCAATAGAAAAGAATTCCTGCTCCTATTTAATGCTGAAAAACAGAATTCACTGCAGAAAATTTTACTTTACAGAAATATTTTATGTAATGTTTATTCCATGAAGTAAGAGATAAAGATTCTGTGGCTTCCATCTCAAGATATATAACCAGAGGAAATCCTGTGCCCATAGTGAATGTTCATTCCACAATCACCTGAATATCTTGTCTGCCCCAATAAATTCATCCATCTTTCAAGAAGTACAAACTGCTCATATTTAGAATATTTTTATCCATAAGAGCAAAATGCTTGATTTCAGTTTTTAAACACCATACGTACTTTTCATCTGGCCGCAAAATGCTACAGTAAGAATCAGGGCGGTTTACAAAGAAACCTGTTTTCTTCACCACACTTTCTGCAATCACGTTCAGTCGATCAAGAACATTACACAGCTTGCTGACGAGAGGAGGAAGAATGAGAAAAGTGAGAAGAGCCCATTTAATATATTTTTACCTTTACATCTGAAGCAAATAAAAGTTCATAGTAATGATATTCAGGGATTTAATTTTTAAAATCTCTGGTTTGTATCCAACAGGAACACTGTAATAATTAGTTTCTATAGTATAATGTGTACTCAATAACTAACAAGATTTGGTGCAAAGAGACATAAAGGGCCTGTATCAACTCTTGGCAAGCCTTAATCTTGGCACATTACATCCCCTGGAGAGCTTTTCCCAAAGCCTTTCACTACTTAAGAGTCACATCAATCAAGTCAATATGCATTCATAAGATGACTGTGAGAAGAGCGTGATGCACAGTGTGGGGGGCGGGGGAAGAAAACCCTGGAGAATAAATATAAATGGTGCCCACCTGTAATCAGGCTTAGACTCTAGGAAAATGTGTGCATATGTGTGTGTGAGTGTGTGCATGGGTATCTAACTACACAAAATGATTCAGAGAAAAGTACAATGAGTTAAAGTACAAAACAATACAATAACATTAAAAAAAATTAACGAGACCTCAAAATAAACCTTGTGTGAATATGATAACTAGGAAATGAGTAAAAGGAGAACGCAAAGTTAATGAAAGAAGGTCCCTTGGATGAGACGTTTTGAGTCAGATCTTGGCACGTAAAGGAGGGGTGGGAAAGCATCCCAGGGAGGTGGGGGTCGAACAACAGGAACAAAGGCTCAGGTATGGGACCCTGGCTGCCATGCTGGGGGCTGAGCATGCAGTTTCATTTTTCAGGAACAGAATGGCCCCAGAATAAAGAAAAAGTTATTACATTCTGGAACCAACCAGGCGGTGGGGCTTTAACACTACACTGAGGAGTATGGATTTACTATGAACACTCAGGAGTTACTGCAGGTTCATCCACAAGCGAGATCATCTGAAAGTGGTGTCTGAGAAAGTGATTAAACAGGGGACAGGATGAAACATGGAAAAGTGAAGCCAATGCCTGTGAGGGAAAGTCGTGGAGCAGGGATGTCCTGAAATGACTAGCTACTTCAAAGAGAATGTGCAAATGGTGTAAGTCGTGGGCAAAAAAAAAAAAAAAAAAAAAGAGCCTGGTCAATTAATTTAAGCACTCAAATTATACATCAGTAGCAAAAAGGCCCCATAGCAGGTTCATGAAGGAAATTAAAAGATACCATTTACTTTATTTTTTTTTAAGATTTTATTTATTTATTTGAGAGAGCAAGCGAGCAAGTGAGCGAAAGAGCACAAGCAGGAGGGAGGGGCAGAGGGAGAGGCAGAAGCAGGTTCCCCGCTGAGCAGGGAGCCCGATGCGGGGCTTGATCCCAGGACCCCAGGATCATGACCTGAGCCGAAGGCAGACGCTTAACCAACTGAGCCACCCAGGTGCCCACAGTTACTTTACCATAGAGATCAGCTTCCTGCGATTTTATATCACAAGAAAAGGAAAATACCAGAACCAAACATATGAATATTTAGTCACCTTTTAGTGTACTTGGCCATATCCCAAGGGATATAAATAATCGTGTGTTCAGGAGGCAAAAACTGGTTGAGGTACGTCACAGCAGCCACAAGCTCTTCACTCAGAATTCTCTCATGTTTTCTTTTCTCTCGTTCCTTTATCAAAAATTAAACATTTTCAGGGTTCTAATTACCTTAAATCAGAGGAACAGACTTTTAACATTTTTACTTTTCAGCTAAGACAAGAAGCCTAAGTCTTAAATATACCGAAATAAAGCCTAAAATAAAAATAATATAAATGCAAAGAAATAAACACTTCGTTGAATTAAAATCAACAGATAATTAGCTTCAAAAATTCAAGGAGATGGGATTTCTTTTTAATAACTTCCTGCAGCTCTATGAAGCCCAGTTCACCCTCCTGGGCCTGGTCTACACACTCCACATCCCACTCTGGCAGAGAACTCCCCAAGTACCAGAAGAAGGAAACCCCCAATTCCAGCCAGGCAAGGACCACACAGAAATCAACTGGGTCTGGATGGATAATCCCTCAATTGGCTGAGAGTGCTTTTGCAGCCTACATGTGTTTTCGTTTTGGTTTTTTTAAAGATTTTATTTATTTATTTGTCAGAGAGAGAGCACAAGCAGGGAAAGCGGCAGGCAGAGGGAGAAGCAGGCTCCCCGCTGAGCAGGGAGCCTGATGTGGGACTCGATCCCAGGACCCTGGGATCATGACCCGAGCCGAAGGCAGCCGCTTAACCGACTGAGCCACCCAGGCATCCCAGCCTACATGTGTTTTTAAATTTAACTCTCATAAAACACCCTGTGAGGTAGCCAAGGCAGGCCCTTTTCCTCCCTTTTACACTGTGGTTGAATGAGGTTAAGAGGAGTTCATGGGACCAAATTTTACCTTCTGCCTCCCTGCCTGCTGTACTCCCTTACATAGGACATGCCTCTCATTCCAGAGCTCTGGGGCTGGAATGCTGGCTCTGTTACCTGCTGGCCACATAGTCTTGGACAAGGTTCTCAACTTTCCTAGGCCTCTATTTCTTCATCTATAAAATGGGTACAATACAATACATGGATACAATAGTATTTTCCTTTCAGCAATAATGTGAGGTTTAAAAGAGATAAAACATGATACTCTCTCATCAGAGCATCTGGCACGTGGGAACTATTTTTTTATTGTTATCCTGTTCAGGACCTTACTTAGAAACAAGGTAGTAACACTGACATGGTGTGAGGCACTATTGCTGCCATTAAAATGGGTCTCTGCTGCTTTCAATCATGGTGATTAGTTATCAGTTGTCATGAATTTAATTAGATAACCGCTGTGGAAACAAAAAGGGTAACTATTTTGCACAGCTGAGTAAATCAAATGGAGGAATTAGAAAAGAGCTGATTAAGAACGGTGTTAAATCAGTTTAGGACAAACATGTAGTTAGCTTTTTACATCTGAGAAAATTAAATTATATCTCTGGAATTTTTCTCAAAAGCACTTTAAATCAACTAGGGAAACAAACGCTTTTTGAAATTCTTTGATCAAATCTGACATTTCATGAGATGGGGAGAACAGGTTATCTAATATCAACCTTCGGTCAGCTCTGTGTAAAGAATCTGCTCTGTGCACCGTCTGACCATCACGGATTAGCATCAGTGGGTTGTTTAGCCAACCTCCTTAGGGTCACAGACCCCTGTTACAACCAAATGAAAACATGAGAGGTGCAAGTGGTTTTGTCTGTCATCCCAAGGGTTCAGAGACTGCCTCAATGACCATCCATGGCCCTCAGACTAAAAACCTCCAAATACAGTTATGCTTGACTCCAGGCTGACTTCCTATTGATTCCCCAGTAACAGCACTGAAGGTGCATGTATTGCTGCGAAATGTCAAGCAGCGCCTCAAACTTCCACAACCAAGGAAGCGGGGGAGAGGGATGGTTCACAACACATGGTAAGAGAGAAAAGAAATCAAGGAAAGTATTCCACTTTAGTGACTTCATATGGAGGCAGAATAAAGAGTGAGGATCCTTCCGTATCATTCCACATACAAATGCATTCTTTGACTCTAATCACAAATTAATACTATCCCGACTGACCTGAGTAAACATCTTCTTTTGTCCTTTGAATAAAATAAATAATGACAAAAACAACAAAAAAAAACTTTTTTTCTATTCCACAGAACGGCAGCTTAATCTCTAAACTATTTTCTAGTTAATATCCAGTTATTACCAGGATTTTTATGGCAATGGAATGATGAACAAGTACAATTTTGAAGTCCACCGACTAGCCTTTAAAGATTAAAAAATAAATGTACATTTGAGAAACCTGGGCAAGAGCACTTCACAATCACATGTATCGGATATTATGTTTTGAATCTGTGTATTTAATGCAGAATTATTTCAAACATCATAGACTGAATCTCCATTTAGCCATAGCTTTTAACGGCAGTATAAGGACTCTGTAAAACATGGAGAAAAGTCAGTGGTCCATTTCGGTGAACGGCATCACCATCCAGCCACCCGAGTAACCAGAAACCTAAGAGTGAAGCCTGACCTCTCTCCCTCTCCTTCAGCTCACAGCCAGCCCATCACCGAGTCTCTGGCCTCCACACGCTTCTCTCCAGCTCTACCACACCATCCTGGTTTAAGCCAGGGTCATCCCTTCCCTGGACAATAAGCATAGCCTTCTATGAGGTCTTCCAGCACTCTTTAACCTTCTGCCAATCCATATGTTCTCTTTGTTGAGGTCAGGATAGTCTTTTTAAAATAAAAATCTGATCACAATCCTCTCAGTCATGCGAAACCTTCAATGGTTTCCCATTATACTCTCAGGATAAAGACCCGGACTCACTGACACACCCTACAAAGCTCTGCATGGTCTGGCCATAGCTATCTCGTCAGCCTCATCCCACAACAGTACGCCCATCATCTCTCTGGCCCTCATCGGCAGGACCCCTACCATATGGCCTTTCCTTCCTCAAACACACCATATCCCCTCCTGACCCAGGGCCTTGGAACCTGCTCTTTGGAATTCAATACTATTCTCTCTCTTCTTGGCCTAGTTAACGCCTCTTCCTTCAGTCTGCACAGACTCATCACCTCCTCAGGGGAAACTTCTCTCCCGTTATAAGCTCTCATGGCACCGCTGAGCTTGTTTTGGTACCTCTGCATTACTTCACCATTAGACTGTTAGCTCTGTGAAGGCATGAATTGTTTCTATGACCACCTTGGCACAAAGGAAACCTTCAAGAATACTTGTTAAATAATGAACTAAATGGACACAGGATTCCTTGTTTTTTTGTTCAGTTGAGTCACATTTGTTAACCAACCTCTCAGAATAATCTCAGCTCTAAGGTGTTGACCACTGCTACAACCATAACATAACAAAACCCCTGCTTTTCCTCCTTTCAGGGTTTTCTTGGCTGTGGACTGAAATTCTTTCAAGGCACACAGTTGCGGCAGATACAGATACAATTTATTTTCTGGTCTCCCTGCTCTCCATCCTAGGCTGTTGACCCAAAGTCCTACGCATATACACGAGCTATGCTGACCAGAGAGTGTACTCTCACAAGGAAGCACAGAAATGTAAGGCCATGCCACCACTTTGTCCACCTGGTTCTTGAACCATGGCAGCACCCCAATTTCTGTATCCAGCCTTCAGATCTTACTACTACATATTAACCTTCCTAAGAGATCTCTGGATTGTCAAGGGAATGGGTTGTATCAAGGTTAGGCTGTGGCTCTGTGATCTCCATGCTTCCTTCTCCAGGCTGTCCTGGAAACTAAGGCAGAATTTCACTCATCTCCAGTTCACCCAAGGAAATCAAAAGACTGACAGCATCACTTTCTTCCCTTGGAAACATACTGCTGCTTCTCCCAGGTACCCAGGGAAGAGGCCACACTGAACCTAAGGCTTAGACGGTGGCTTAGACGGTCAGACACAGTGCTCTGTCGCAACACAGAAAGTCTATAAACTTCTCCTCTGGGGAGAGGTAAAGCAGGCTACAAGAATAACCCCTTTGTGCTGAGGAAAAGATATTCCAGTGTGACTGAATTTCATAACCAAACAGATGAGCACATCATACCTTCACTAAATTCAAGATGATGATGGGGGAGCCAAACCTTTGAAGCATCTGGTCGAAGTGAAGGGCAGCCACATGTGCAAATGGGTCTGCCTGATCCACTGAGGGAGATAAAAAGGATGAATAAATACCAGAATGAAAATCATAAAGCAAGAATAAAAGAAGTATAGGGTTTCATTTTCTTTTTTAATGTTTAAAGAAATGCAATTCAACTAATCTAGTAGTTCCACTTCCCAAGTTCCTCTTGAGCTTATCAGATACTCATTCTTCATGCATTTACTGAATTTGACTGATTCTTACATTTCTGAAGTAAAATACAATTTACTAGCAGCCAAAACAAAAGAAAAATGATAAGTTATTCAATAAAGTTAACAGAAGTCCTTCTTCTAAATTATCTACTTTCCAGTACTAACACTTTGTTAGCATCTAAGAATTTATGGATTTCTGTGACAACAGTTCATCATCTCAAAGTGTGGGTGAAGAGTCATAATTAAAAAGACTGCTGCACACACATGTAATGGGTGGTTTCGGCATCATAGTTGAAATGTCCTGAGACCAGTATAAAGGGACGGATCCTCTAACTTGGACATAAGAAGAATAACTTCCTGCAGTAAAAGACATCACAGAAGCATCACAGAGTATTTGTTCAGTCTCCACTTCATTTGCAACATCACCCTGAAAAGAAAGGGGGCATTTAAAGATATTTTATGTTCTTAGAATTTTTTAGTGGAAAAAATTTCCAAGTATACAACGAAATTATAATTCCCATCCTTAGAGCATTTTAAAAGAGGTAAATGTTGATCAATATTCAATGTGCACATTAGGAAAGGAAAACCATTAAAATGCAACAAAGAAAGGCAATTAAAAATAGCCAAGAATAGACTAGGAAAAAATCAAATTAAATAGCTAATAATACAAGTAGCAGACAGAGAACAGCTTGAGTGATATAAATGGCAGAGAGGAAGAGAAAAGGAAAACAATTATATGAAATTATACAGGAGGTTAGGAAGGCCAGCAGAATATAAAACTTCAATTCTGAAGACCAGGGAGGAATGAAAGGACAAAAGAGTGAGATTCAAATAATTCCCGACGGACAGAAAGGGGAAAAAAAGGTCTTGAGTTAGCTTGACTTATAAAAGTATAGAAGGATATGACAAAGAATAATTTTAGAGGCATTAATAACATGTCTGCTTGATTATCTGTGAAATATTAAAAAATAGGTAACATAGCAAAATTGTGAATTTTCTTAGGGCACCAGTTATAATTATTTTCATTGTTGATATAATTTTAAGAACAATGTTGCTATTTTAACCCAGGATTCAAACCCAGTGTCTCACTCAATCTGTCTACCCAATCACACATCTGCATAAGACTCAAGCTGTCTACTGCAAATAGAGATGAAACACTTGGAGGAGATGACATGACTGGTGACAGGATAGGACTTCTGTTGTGGTTATTTTCCAGGGCCGGGCAGAATAGGAGCCTGCCTGGAGCCCAACTAAAGCAGAGGCGAGGGGGGAAGGGGTTTCCATGCCTCGCTCTACCTTGTCTTCTCATCAAGGATGCATTTCCAATGAGTGCTCCCCTCCACTTACTCCTCTGATGGAGGTGCTTTGCTATTTTAGTCACTACACTAAATATGCACTACATTTTTTCGTATCTTACAGAAATGGCTCATTCTCCAAAACATGAGACATGTCATAACTCCCCAAGGCAATGCATAACTGGCTCTAAGACAGTTGATTTTTCAGAACATCCGTATACTCGTCACATTCCTCACAAGTTTCAGGTACTCCGGAGCATTAATTATTCTCTTGATCATATCCCACACTAAGAAATGCCACTTTCTCGAATTCCACTTGGCTTCCTCTGTCAGCAAGGTTGATGTGAAAGGTTAAGCAGTGCCATTGCTTCTCCACCTTACCTCACAGTTTGCGCCTCTCTTGAGAAAGCGGGTCCCAGCAAACTTACTGGATCTTCTAGCTATTAGAGTCACATAGACTGGTCGTCCGTAGATCAACAGCTCTTAGAAATCAAGTTAAAGCTGTTTGAGCATTCACACTGAACTGTTACACCACACCAAGAGAATCCTTAGACCTTAAATATGCATTTAAATATATCTTGTTCGGAAGGTTAAAGAACACCAAAAAGTTCTACCCAAGAATGGAACAGCATTGGCTCTAACTGTTCTTCCAAATAAAGCAGGTATTAGGGCAAAAACAGGCCTCCCTAAGGAGTGGTTTCCATGAATTTTAGAGGAAGTGGTAAAAAGGTGTAGGGTTAGCGGCCAAGGGAAGACCTGGTCTCTCCTTATCGCCAACTGAAGGATGTAAATGGGTACAACAAATCCTTCTTCAGTCTTCAGAGATCATATACCTCTCAAAGAGAGCATATGTCACTTAACAGGGGGTTAAATATGAAGCAATATAAATACTTAGGGAATGGAGTAAGTATAATACTGTAAAAGTTACCCAAATTTGTCACCTAACTGCAAAAACTAAACACTGTTAATTATTTAACTGATATGCAGCTTATCGATTATGTCACCTTATTTAGCTTTCTGAGCCTCAGTTTCACCTTCTGTAAAATGGTGTAAGTACTAGTAAAGTAACTAACTTTATGAGGTGGTTAGGACGACTAGGTTAGGTAATGTGTGGAAACCAGTGCCTATCCTATAGTAAGTGCTGAATATACAGCAATTTCTTTTATCACCATAAAGACTTCCGGAATTCATTAAATGCTTGACAGCTAGGAAACTAGTTTCATCATCTAAACTAATGAGCTTTAAAATTATAATCCATGGTGCTATTCGCTATTTTAAAAACACAAACATTTACTGTGCTTAATATATGCCTGGCCCTGGGCGCCTGGGTGGCTCAGTTGGTTAAGCGACTGCCTTCGGCTCAGGTCATGATCTCAGGGTCCTGGGATCGAGCCCCGCATTGGGCTCCCTGCTCCGCGGGAAGCCTGCTTCTCCCTCTCCCACTCCCCCTGCTTGTGTTCCCTCTCTCGCTGTATCTCTCTCTGTCAAATAAATAAAATCTTTAAAAAAAAAAAAAAAAAAAATATATATATATATATATATGCCTGGCCCTGAGTTAGCTCTTGATGATACAAAACAGTTTAGAACTACCTCTTGGAAAATGCCATTAGAAACTGGAGCACATTCTTCTCGGTGTCCTTGGTGGTGAAAACCTTGTGTTCTTTCCAGGTACATTTCACTTTTGGAAGCAGAAATGGTAATTCAGGGCCAAATCTCATTATTCAGTGAACAAACCAAGCAGATACTACTACTCACTGCTTGGAAATGATTATAAAGTAATGAGGCTTACTTGCAAGTGTAGTGCATAAATCTCACTCATCCTCATTTTAAGCTTCCGTTGTGTCTTCATCTAGCCTCTCTTCTTCCTCATTTGCCAGAAAGAAAGCACCACCGGTCCTCTTTAGGACTAACCTCTCCGGCTATACCCCTTGATCCCACTCCTCCCAAATGTTCTAGTGCAAGAAAAAATATCAGCAACCACGTTTACCCACTTAATGGTCTCAAAACGACCACTCCTTTACAGTTTTCACCATAGGCCTTAAAAAACCGAAGACACAAGAAAGAATGTCAACTGGAAAACAAGCTAGGTGTACAAATGCCCTACATGATCTCAAAAAGGGACAGGAAACAACTAAATACTACTCCTAGAAAGTATACACTGCCTCTCTAAGCCTCATAGCATAATAGCACTTTCTGGAAAGGTTTTAACCACAGGTAGAAATTAAATAAAAGGAAAAAAAGTATTTATAAAATTGAACTCAAAATCAGCTTAACCCAAGGTTCAGCCTACATCTATTTAACCTCTTTTGTCCCTTTCCAATCCAGGACTTTATCACATTATGCCTGGACCACAGCAATCTTTTCCTAACTCATGCCCCCTGTTCTAGTCTCATTTTATTTAATCCAGCTTGAAAATAGGTGTCAACTCAACCTTTCTAAGTACTCCCCTCTACATTACCCTCTTGAAAAAAACTTTCAAATGTTCAGGCACCAAACCCAAAATGCTTACTCAGTCTGACCACCAAAGCAATCTGGTGACTTGCAACCTGACTCCCCACAACCCACTACATTGTTACCTCCCAAGGATTTTACACCCAAGGCAGAACACTCCTATGAACTTTTCTACCCCTACACTCATGGTGCTTTCCCCACCTAGGAGTTTGCTCCCTGCTTCCTGCTAAGGTCTGACTAAGGTGGGGAGGATGGGGCAGGCCAAGCCTGCCTTTTCCTATGAGCCTCCCCCCATCCTCCCCACCCGTCAGTGAATCTGCTCCTCCTCTCAGGTATGAATGATACTTATTGCCTATATCACTTGCTATGCACATAGCATTTTCTTTCCTGATGTTTATCTTTCTGTGTACATAAGAGATCTGTTCAAATGATCTGCATACCTCTTTGTATTTCCACTATCTGATATCATCAGTAAGTTTTCCTGCTGGGTGCACAGAATGGTAATTAATAATCTTATAATTCCTATACAGTCTTCTACAGATTGATACAGCATAAGTTTAATAATATATACCTTAGTTTTTTTTTAAAAAAGGATACTTGACTGCCCACAGAACCCATGAATAATATACAACAGCCAGTCACGATGCACAGTATTTTTTATTATATCCAGAAGTTCACCGTTCCACACATACTTCATATAAGGCTCACTAGAGATCCCAAATACACCTGAAAAATAAAAGTTGGTACCAGAAGTATAAGGAAATTGGTCTATATTCATCTTTAAGTGTTTGTTTTTAACTTCAAGATAAAATGCCTGATTAACAGAATTGCCATTTTCAGTGGATATAACTCGTATCATCACCCAGAACACTGCGCTGATTCTGTACAAAGTAAAAGAATAAACACATTTTTCTGATTTGTGAGAGTTTTTTAACCTAAGAGGAAAGTAAACAAGAGGGATATTAAGGACACATGGACAAATACATGACTAAGGCTGAGAGATAGCATCGGGCAGCGGCTGGAAGCACTGCTCCAGGGTCCGAGTGCCTGGGTCCAAATATGGGCCCTGACTCTCGTCAGCAGGGTGACAGCTGTGACCAAGAGTGTTACTTACTACCTCAGTGCCCATTTGCTCATCTGTACCTGTATCATGTGGTTGTTGTAAAGATGGTAATGTTGGTAATGCACACAAAGTGCTTCGAACAAGCCTGGTGCCTTACTGATACTTCTGTAAGTGGTAGTTACTATCATATCAGGCTTTTTCTATATGAAGAAATTAATTTCACCAAACATCATTTCAACATATCCAGATACATTTATTAAACACTGATGAGTTTTACAAAACTTATATAAAGGGCAAAATGAGAAATAAGTATGATTATGGCTTAAAAGACTGTAACAGTGGGACGCCTGGGTGGCTCAGTTGGTTATGTGTCCAACTCTTGATTTCAGCTCAGGTCATGATCTCAGAGTGCTGAGATCGAGCCCTGGGCCAGGCTCTAAGCTCAGTGGGGAATCTGCTTGAGGATTTCTCTCCCTCTCCTTCTGCCCCTCCCCCTGCTCATGCCCATTCTCTCTCTCTCTCTCTCTCTTTCTCTCTCTCAAATAAATAAATAAATCTTTTTTTAAAAAAAGACTGTAACAGTTCTGGATAGCAGGCTATTTTTCTTCTCAAAACATGGTATGTTAAGAGTGTTTATATACTGTGTCAAATACACTTGGTTTGATTCCTAAAAACTGAACCTTCTCTGCCCTTTCAATGCTTTACACAGAGCACAAATAGTACACACAAGAACTAGAGTCCTGTTTTTGCCACTTACCAGTCTCTGTAACCTCTGGCAAGTTACTTAACATCTCTGAACTTCAATTTTCTGAACTGTAAAACAATGCTACTACTATTCACCTCAGAGATATGTTCAGATTAAATAATACATGCAAAGTGCACTGCTAACTCTGCACCCACATCTTCATCACTATTATTCAGGTTGCACAGAGCAAGGTGTCCGAGACATTGTTGACTTACTATGTTTCCAAAGTATATCCAAGTCAGCTAAATGGCTTTAAGTCTGAAATGATTCCTTCACAACATTCATTTTAGCAATGCCTCAGGCTTTAAAGTTCTAGGTCAACCCAAAAATCTAGGGATAAAGGTAACCATCCTGTTGTGTGACTGGTTCATTTAGGATCTCCAGGATGACCCCCACATGTGGCTCTGCAGTGATCCTACAGGGGTCCTGACAGAAGCAAGGCCTATGAGGGACACCTGGGTCAAGCTGGGACCAATCAAAATAAGAACCTCTGACCCGCTGCATTGGTTCCTTGGCACATTGGCCATGTGATCTTAATCTCTATGCCTCAGTTTCCTACTTGGTCTTTATTTCTTTAAAAGTGGCATCATACCAACTGAGCAGAGTTTTTATAAGAATTAGAGATATTGCAGTAAATTTCTAGGACACAAGAGATCATCCATGGTGAATTTTTGCCAAAACTCTCTATGAAGGAAAATAAGGTGGTGGTGTGTATTCTCCAATATTCAAAAAAACCAATTCTCCATTCAAACTTCACCAAAAGCCTAGACCTAAATGTATTCCATTAAAAATACATGAATATTTGCTAGGAAATGTCAGCACACAATTTTCTGGCTGGCCCACAAATGAAATCACATCGTAATTAATGAGCTCTATAAAAATGAATTGGTCAAGTTTATATATCCAAAACAACCTCATATAAGGACACAGAGCAATAAGGGACAGAGAAATATGAAGGAAATGTGAGTTAATTTAATGAGATGCCATTTCACGGATGCCATATTAACCTACATTAGATGTGCTGAAAACCACCTACCGCTTCCACCCTGTGTAATTAATCCTTCATCTTCAAAGATGTCGAAACTCTCCTGGCGAGGCTGGGTTGTTTCTGACTTTAACATCTCCAGGGGCATTCGCAAGACAGTGAGATTATACTGAAGTGAGTGGGATAGATCATAGCTGTAACTGAGAACATAACTGAAACTTAATAAGAATTATAAAAGCAAAACACATTTCAGTCTTGGCTCCTATATGGAATTAAAAACTGAACCACCTTAGCACCCATTCAATTACTTGGAAGCAAAACCATTCAAATAAACACTATAAAACACAGTAAACCATGAATATAATTAGAAACTTAAAAATCACTACCTCCTCAAAAAATTAAAAATAGAAATACTATACAATTCAGTACTTCCAGTTCTGGGTATTTACCCAATGAAAACAGAAACATTAATTTGAAAAGATATATGCACCCCTATGTTTACTGCAGCATTATCTACAATAATCAAGATATAGATATGGAAGCAACCTAACTGTCCACTGATAGATGAATGGATAAAGAAGATGTGGTATATCTATACAATGGAATATTACTCAGCCATTAAAAAAATGAGCTCTTGCTATTTGCAACAACATAGATGGACCCAGAGGGCATTACACTCAGTGATATACGTCAGACAGAGAAAGACAAATACTGCATCATTTCACTTATATGCGGAATCTAAAAACCAACACAAACAAACAAACAAACAAAAAACAGAAATAAACTCACAAATACAGAGAACTGGTGGTTGCCAGAGGGGAGGGGATGGGGATGGGCAAAACAGGTAAAGGATATCAAGGGGTACAAACTTCCAGTTATAAAATAAGTCACAGGGATGAAAAGTACAGCACAGGGAATATAATCAACTATATCGTAATAATGTTGTATGATGACAGATGACTATATCGTTGTGAACACTGAGAAATATATAGAATTGTCAACTCACTATGTTGTACACCTGAAACTAACATAATATGTTATGTCTACTATGCTTCAATTAAAAAAATCATTGCATGACTTAGGCATTTGCACAATTAGAAATATACAATACAACGCGAATGATCAACATTCACTGACTTGCAATTTGCATTTTTTGCTTCACAGTGAAATCACTTTAACTTCACAGCCTTGTGCAAAGGGGTCACACTCTCATACATATCTGAATGGAGTTCCATAGATGTTACAATATCCACAATATGCAATAGTGCACAGTCTGTACTCTAGTTTACATATCAACAAAAATAATTCTATTAATTATTAGTGGCAGTACCATAATCGACTTCATAATAAAACAGGAATAAGCAATTAATACAAGCCATTACAATAAAACATGTTTTAGGAGAGTAACAACCATCCAAAAAGTTGTAACAGTCTTTGCAAATAAAATTTGGCCTTGAGGCCAAAAGAAACCTATTTTACAATCCTGATTTCACATAATTAATAATTTTTAAAGTATCTCTAGTTATACATTTTAGCACAGAATTTCAGAAGGTATCTAGAATTCTTTAGATTTACACAAATTCATAAAGTACTTTAGTAATATTTTAAGGTGGTTACAATTTTGCCTGGAGACTTACATATTATTTCAATTATTATTTCTTCTTTAATTTATTCATATAATTTGATTGAAATTAATCTGTTTCATCTGTGAAATTCAATTTTACCATATTTGCTAGATGGAGCCATTAATTTTACTAGCATCTAATTTCAGGGATAAATACTGTATTAAGACATTGACTTTTCAATCACATTTACAATAACATCAAAAAATAAAATACTTAGGAATAAATTTAACCAAGGAGGAGAAAGATCTTACACTGGAAATTTATAAAATACTGATGAAATAAACTGAAGACACAAAAAAATGGAAAGATACCTCATGTTCATAGAGCAGAAGAATTAATGTTGTTTAAATGTCCATACTACCCAAAGCCATTCATAGATCCCTATCAAAATTCCAATAACATTTTTCACAGAAATAGAAAAAACAATCCCAAAATTTGTATGGAACACAAAAGACCACTAATAGCCAAAGCAATCTTAAAGAACAAAGATGGAGGCATCACACTTTCAGATTTCAAACTTTTTTACCAAGCTACAGCATTCAAAGTAGCATGACATAAAACAGACACATAGATCAGTGGAACAGAACTGAAAGCCCAGAATAAACCCATGCATAGAGAGTCAATTATTTAGCAAGGGAGCCAAGAAGACACATGCAGAAAGGATAATCTCTTCAATAAATAGTGCTGGGAAAACCGGATACCCATATGCAAAGAAAGAATTGGACCCTTGTCTTACACCATTCACAAAAATTAACTCAAGATGGATTAAATATTTAAATATAAGACCAAAAACTATAAAACTACTAGATGAAGACAAAGGGGAAAAGCTCTTTGGCATTGCTTTTAGCAAAGATTTTATGGATATGACACCAAAAACACAAGCAACAAAAGCAAAAATAAACAAGTGGGACAACAGCAAACTAAAAAGTTTCTGCACAGGAAAAAAAAAAGTTAACAAAATAAAAAGGCAACCTATGTAAAGGGAGAATATATTTACAAACCATCTATCTGATCAGGAGTTAATATCCAAAATACATAAGGAACTCATAAAACTCAAGAGCAAAACATAACAAACAAACAAAAAACCCCAAAATCTAATTTAAAAGGGGCAAAGGACCTGAATAGACATTCTTCCAAAGAAAATGGCCAACAGATACGTGAAAAACTGTTCATCATCACATCAGGGAAATGCAAATTAAAGCCACAATGAGATAGCAACTCATACCTCCTATAATAGTTATTATCAAAAAGATAAGAGACACACGTTGGCTAAGCTGTGGAGAAAAAGGAACCCTTGTGCACTGTTGGTGGGAATGAAAATAGGTGCAGCCATTATAGAAAACAGTATGGAGGTTCCTAAAAAATTTAAAAATACAACTACCATATATTCCAGCAGTCCCACTTCTGAGTATATAGCCAAAAGAAATGAAATCACCATCTTGAAGAGATATATGCAGCCCCCTGTTGACTGTAAGCATTATTCACAATAGCCAAGACATGGAAACATCCTAAGAGTCCAGCAATGGATGAATGGATATAGGATATTACTCAACCATAAAAAAAAGAAGGAAATCCTGCTATTTGCAATAACATGGGATGGAATTTGAGGGCAGTATGCTAAGGGAAATAAGTCTAATTATTTCTATATGTTCTTCACTTCTATGCAGAACCTAAAAAAGCCAAACTCATAGAAATAGAAAGTAGAATGGTAGTTGCCAGGGGCTGGGGCACGGGAAAACAGTAGAGTGGGAAAAATGGGAAGATGTTGGCTACATGGTACAAACTCCCAGCTATAAGATAAATAATATCTGGGGATCTAATGCATAACATGGTAACTGTAATTAACATTAATGAATTATAACTTGAAATCTTTTGAGAGTACATCTTGAATGTTTTTAACACACACACACACACACACACACACATAATTATGTGAGGGGATGGAGGTGTTGACTAACCTTATTGTGGTAATCATGTCACAATACATATGTGTATCTAATCATCACGCTGTACACCTTAAACTTACAGATGTTATATGTCAATAATATCGCAGCAGGTGGCGGTGGGGGGAGGATGTTGATTTTTAACTTTTAAAAATCAGTTTTTCCGTTAGAATAATTGCTTTATTCCAGCCTAATCTTAAGAATGTAGTATATCCTTTTTTAAGCTTACTTATTAGACACAAAAACCATAACTGACATACTTTTACTTCTGGGATGACTTGATCCCAGAGCTCAGTATGGGGATACAAACGAAGTTGAAATCGTGGAGAAGACCATTTCTAACAGTACCACCAAGTTTCAGTAACAACTTGCAGATGCTATAAACATAAAATTAAGCAATAAAGACAGAAAAGCAGATGACTGAGATAAACATAATGGAAATAAACATTCAATAAACATTTGTGAAAGTGAAAATGCTTTCTTTAGGAACCCTTCACTAGACCACTGCTAAAATAATGAACTTCCTTCAGCTTCACAACAATGAAAACATAACCCATTCTACATAGTAAACATGTTTTTATTTCACAGATAAATAAGTGGTTAACTGTACAAACAACTTAAAAGTAAATTTAAAATAATGCAAGTACCCCATCAGTGCATAGCACCAATAGCTACAACACTCTAAGCCCTTGTTTGATCCTTGGGACTCAAGTCCTTTTTGGTGCAGGCTATTTTGTGTTCTCCCTTTTTAGTTTGGATATTACAGCTGACAGAATTTTCCATTTAGCACAATAACTGCATCTCCTAGGCCCACATATTGGTCACATCAGTGGTGGTATAATACTCTATCTTAATGCACTGTTAGAATTTACTTGCCCATCATTCAGTTACTGGTATTTGAGTTGTCCCTGCATTGGCTGGTTTGCTGGTTTGGGACTATCATAAATAGAGAAGCTATAAATGTCTCTTTATAAGTAGGAATTAATATTTTCTCTCCTAATTTATTTTCTTAGGATATGTTTTCATAAATGCTTTATGCCACATTCCTCTTCAGGAAAACATTAGTTTACAAGATCATTAGCGGTATGTTGGTATTTTAACAATTCTTTCTATTATGGATTTATTTTTACCTAATTTTGCTAGATTGTTAACTAAAACAATCTGTGAAATTGTTACAACTCTGTATTAGAAACTGAATGCAAATTTCATTCATGTAATTAAAAATTACAAGACTATTTCATTAAAATCCTACCTAAAACAAAGATGATTTTTATAGTGAGTATACTTCCCCTGTAATTTGTCCATTCAATATTCAAACATCAGATTTTTAAAAGGAAGAAATACCTGTATCTTTATGTTTTTAGATGAAATCGTTTGACCGATTAAAAAAATAGAGGAAGTAGCACTGTGTCCTCTGATTCTGTTTTTCCACCCTGGAAAATAATATAAACACATTTCTCCTGTCAGTCAGGAGAAACTAAGTTCAAACTTACCTAAAGTAAAAATTGCTAGATAGGTCCACATTTTGAAAGATTCGTAGATACCTAAAAAAAGAGCAAAATAAAAAAACAAAAGCATATTACAGTCACACAGTACTATTATTTTTTCATAGCTTGACAGACATTTATACTTGTAAATGCTCTCATTTAAACTGAGGAATTCAGGGGCTCCTGGCTGACTCAGTCAGTAGAGCATGCAACTGATGATCTCGGGGTTGAGTTCAAGCCCCATGTTGGGTATAGAGATTACTTAAAAATAAAATATTAGAAAAAAAACACAAACTGAGAATTCAATCCAGAACTGCAGGTAGGGATTTCATCTGAAGCAATTTGATTTGCTGTTGATTGTCCCTGTCCCTGTCTGTTGATTGTCCCTTCAGAGTCCCTTAACTTTACAGTTTGACCATTTCCTCATCACTGATCATACCAGAGAGGGAAAGTCATGCACTTACATGTGTGGAGAACTTAGACTCGGGGCAAGAAGTAAACACCGTTCTTGTTACTATTATGTGCTTTGTAAATGCTGTGAGGTTGGAGAGGAGAGTAGCAAAAACAAGCAAAAATGTTTACAAAAACCGTAATTTTAAATTGCAAAGTTTGCAACTGAAAAAAATGTACAGAATAAAATATCTGTACATCTACCCCTCAGGATTAATAAATGTTAACATTTCTTTCATATTCTTTCAACTTTTTAAAGACCTTTGATCACAAATGGGTACTGAATTTGTCAAATATATTTTCTACAAATATTAAGATGGTCGTAATTTTTCCCAGCAATATTTTAATGTAGTGAACTGCTCTAGCAAAATTTTCTACTGTTGGGGCGCCTGGGTGGCTCAGTTGGTTAAGCGACTGCCTTCGGCTCAGGTCATGATCCTGGAGTCCCGGGATCGAGTCCTGCATTGGGCTCCCTGCTCAGCGGGGAGTCTGCTTCTCCCTCTGACCCTCCTCCCTCTCATACTCTCTTTCATTCTCTCTCTCTCAAATAAATAAATAAAATCTTTAAAAAAAAATTTTTTTTTCTACTGTTGATACAACCATGCATGGCAGGAATAACCTCAACTTGTCATTATATATGAAATATTTAGTAGTACTGTATTTTATTTCCTAATATTTTACCAAATCTTTTTTTAAGTTTATTTATTTTTTTAGTAATCTCTACACCCAACATGGAGCTCAAACTCATGACCCTGAGATCAAGAGTCACACGCTCTTCCAAATGAGCAAGCCAGGCACCCCACCAAGTCTTTTTACTTAAATGAATTATTATATTATATAGTTTTATAAATATGTTAAAAGTTTTACCTATCTAGTAAAAGTACTTCAGTCTACCTATAACAAGCTATTAATATAATTTTATCTTATTCCGGATAATGTCCAGTGCTACACAGTATTAATCCCAAAATAATTTCACTCTCTAAAGGAAGTCAAATCACTACATAGAACAACATAATTTGTTTTACTACTCCTGGCTAAAGAATCATAAAGATGAGGTTTATAAATAATATAAACCTTTTCAACTTTTTCGCATCCCTTGGATTCATATGCGCTGATCGGATTCACTGTTTTAAAAAAATTTATTACTGAAGTGTAGTTGACAAAAAATGTCATATTAGTTTCAGGTGTACAACATGGTGATTCGACAATTTTATACATTACTCAAGGTTCACCATAATAAGTATACTTACCATCTGTTGCAATAAAACATTATTATAATATTATTGACTATATTCCCTATGCTGTACTTTTCATCTTCACGACTTATTTCATAACTGAAAGTTTGTACTTCTTAATTCCCTTCACCTCTTAATTGTACTTCACTTAATTCCCTTAATTCCCTTCACCTATTTCGCCCATCCTGCCACCCCTTCCCTCTGGCAACCACCAGTTTGTTCTCTGTATTCATGAGTCTGTTTCTGTTTTTTGGTTTGTTATTGGTATTGTTTTTCAGATTCCACATATAAATGAAATCATATGGTATTTGTCTTTCTCTGTCTGATTTATTTCACTTATAGAAAGAACTGCAAGAGCTCTTTCTCTTTATGGCTGAGTAATATTCCATTGTGTGTGTTCGTGTGTGTGTGTGTGTGTGTGTGTGTGTGTACCACATTTTCTTTATCCATTCATCTACTGATGGATATTTGGGCTATTTCCACATCTTGGCTATTATAGATAATGCTGCAATAAACACTGGGGTGCATATATCTTTTCAAATCAAAGTTTTTATTTTCTTTGGGGAGTACCTAATTCAATTTTAGTTAATATACCATGCCTGCCTGTAAACTATGTGAGATATAATTTTTTTCAGTTAGTGTAAGACAAAGGACCACTTTATCTGTTAAATTCTTATTTTCATCTATGAAACAGATTATTTTTTGGGCGCCTGGGTGGCTCAGTTGGTTAAGCGACTGCCTTCGGCTCAGGTCATGGTCCTGGAGTCCCGGGATCGAGTCCCGCATCAGGCTCCCTGCTTGGCAGGGAGTCTGCTTCTCCCTCTGACCCTCCTCCCTCTCATGCTCTCTGTCTCTCATTTTCTTTGTCTCAAATAAATAAATAAAATCTTTAAAAAAAAAAAAAAGAAACAGATTATTTTTTAACAACCCCACTTCCAAATATAATCAAAGACCGTATCACCAGAGTCCAAAACCTATGAATCTAGGAGGGCCTTAAACAAGAGAGCCACACCACCTTTAAATTTTGGGTTGTGTATATAGAACAACACTATAAAAGTATAGAGTGTAATTAAAATCTAAACTTAAAAACTAATAAGGGGTACCTGGATGGCTCAGTCAGTTAAGCATCCAACTCTTGATTTTGGCTCAGGTCATGATCTCAAGGTCATGAGATTGAGCCCCATGTTGGGCTCCATGGTGGGGGTTGAGCCTGCTTGAGATTTTCTCTCCCTCTCCCGTTGCCCCTCCCCCACTCTCTCTTTCTTAAAAAAATTACTAAAAAAAGAAAAAAAACTAATAAGCATACCTAACTTTGTTCCATTTTAACCCTTATGTTTATAATAAATATATTTATGTATTAAAATAAATCAATTCTACTCTTTATCACCTTATTAATAGACTTTTCCCACATTCCCAAGGCTCCGATAATTTTCCTCCAAACAAATCTACAGAAAAATTGGAAGGAAAAACAGTACAATAAATACCAGTATGTCCTTCATCTGAATTCACTGTTAAATCTCTCTCACACACATATACATTCTCTCTCTTTAAATGCACAAGTTACATTTTATTTTCCTAAACCATTTTCAGTAAGTAGCAGACATGATGACACTTCACTCCTAAATATGAAAAAACAAAAACTCTTAAATAAGAATATCATTTTTACACTTAAAATTTAATATTGATTCAACATCACCTGGCATATTATCCACATACAAAATGTCCTCATAAACTTCTTTATAGCTATGTGTGTGGGTGTGTATACATGCCTCCGTTATACATTTTTCTTTTTAAAGATTTTATTTATTTATTTGATAGAGAGAGATAGTGAGAGAGGGAACACAAGCAGGGGGAGTGGGAGAGGGAGAAGCAGGCCCCCCGCCAAGCAGGAAGCCCCATGTGGGGCTCGACCCCAGGACCCCGGGATCATGACCCGAGCCGAAGGCAGACGCCCAACTGACTGAGCCACCCAGGCGCCCCTCTATTATACATTTTAATCCAAGATCCAACAGATATTCAGGTGCTGCATTTGGTTGTCATGCCTGTTCTAAAATCTAGCAGTCCTTTGGCTTTTTCTGTCTTTGATGACATTGACATTTTTAAAGAGTCCAGGCCAGTTGTCTTACAGAATGCCCCACAAGGATGGATTTGTCTGATTATTTCCCATGCTTAGATTTAGGTTAAATGTTTTTAGTGAAGTATTGTCAGAGGGGAGGATGGGTGAAATAAGTGAAGGGGATTAAGAGGTACAAACTCCCAATTATAAAATAAGTCACAGGCATGAAAAGTATAGCACAGGGAATATGGTTAATAATATTATAATAACGTTGTATGGTGACAGATGGTAACTGCACTCACTGTGGTAAGCACAGCATAATAAAACAAAAAAATATATATTTTTAGCAAGAAAACTACACAGGTAATCTGTGTCCTTCCCGCTGCTTCATATTGAGAGGCAAATAATGTCAGTTTTTTCTCATTATTGGTGATGCTAAGTTTGAACATTTGGGTAATTATGTTTGCCATTTTTTTTTCTTTGTAAATAAAGAGATTCATGGAGTATATGATGAGACTGAGTGAATATTCTGTTCCTCAATGATAACATCTCACCTAATGGCTTTAGCTGCTTTTGCTGATTTTCACCTAAATCAATGTTATAATGGAGCTTTATAATAGAGCTTGAACAAAATTATAGAATTCTGAACTAGTACTTTACACTTTTAACATAACATCTATAATCTTTTGAGTATATTTTGTCTTCTAATTGGTCTATCACATTAAAAAAAAAAAAACAAAAACAGAAGTTACCACCACTACATACCGAGCTTCATCAGGATGAGTAATTCGTACAGAATCATTAGGTATATAGATCATATTTGTATCTTCAATCTTATATATTGCATGACCTCCAATATCTGCCATCTTCCTCCTTTTAGTTATTAACACAATGTAATAGCCTTCTAAAAACCTGACAAAACCTACACAAAAGAGAGACAAATATAATGTTTCCTATGCTTAGTAATGCTTTTAGATACATATTTGGAAGGTAGAAGATCTTTGACACATTTCCTACTTTATTTCTATGATTTATAGCTATACAAATTTTCAGTCATATCTCTAGAAATATCTATACTGACATTTATCTCACTTAAAAAATATCATTCTAAACAATTTTATTTTATTCATTCTTTTATATTTAGTCTCATTCCAAATAGGATTGAGATGCTTTAAGCAAAAACATACACAAGATTAAGGGGAGTTGTTATTTAATAGGTATAGAGTTTCATTTCACAAGATGAAAAAGTCCTAGAGATCTGTTGTACAAGGCACATATAGTTAACACTACTGTGCTGTACACTTAAAAATGGCTAAGATTGTAATATACATGTAAAATAAATCAATATATACACTAGTAAAAAGTATATAAAAACAAACAGAAAACCAAATAAGTTCTCAGAAACTTACAGAACTGTGCTAACATGCACTGTGAACCTCGATGGGGGATAAAGATTAAGCACCTCTCTAGACTCATTTAATCATGGAACCTCATCCTATTTTTTAAAAAGAAATTAACCAATGAATAAACATTCTGAGGAACATACTTTGGGATAACTCAAAAGTCAGAACTACACAGACTTCGTGATTACTAGTGGCAAAACCTAACTTGAGCCAGCTTTAAAAAAAGGAAATTTATAATAAGGATACTGAGGTGATCCATGACACCAAAGGGCAACAATATGGTTGGGCCTCAGAAAAACACCTAGTCAAGAAGCATCTCTGAACATGTGCTCTATTCTTGTCTCTCTCCATAGACTAGCCTCCTCCACAGACTAGCCTCCTCCATTTCTCTGGGTGATGTGGTGGGAAACATAGCTCCTAATAGTTCCAGGCTTTATATCCAAAAGCTTCACTGGGAAGAAACAACTTTTTTTATCAAGTTCAATTCCAGAATTCCTAGGGAAGGACTTGGACTGGCCTAACTTGGGTTGGGTGCCCAGCCCTGGACCAATCAATAGTTGCCAAGCTATAGAATCACACTGCACTGGAAGCCATTTATACAATAACTAAGTAACTTAGATGGAGCAGGGAGAGGTGGTGCCAGATCCCAGAAAAGTGGATGGTTTCAGCAAACAATATATCCAGTAAATTGCATATCCTTCATGCAATCTTCCACAAGTATCATTTGTGATAGTTAAGCTTTTTATGAATGTTGGAGTTATAAAGTTATATTTTATGTCAAATCATTGGAGAACACAAATGTTGTACATTTCTTTAACACATGGTTAAAGAAAGACCATATATATTATGTTCAAAAGCACTAAGTTCTCAGCAACACACCAATTACTCTATAGTCTTGGTTAAAAAATTTTTGGCTCCCATAACTTTTGTTTTGGGAGTGAAAACTAACTCCCTTTGGGGGTAGGAGTCATTTCCAAAATGGCAACATGAGGAGCCCAGCAGAACTTCTCTCCAGTAAAACAAACATAACTGGTGAAATTTATAAAAACAAAACAAAACTGAAGTTTCTGGGAACTGTCCTAATGGCATATAGCAAATGGAGAAATATTTATTCAAGAAAATCTACTAAACCTTGATAAGAACGACAAGTGTATGGTATCTGGTCATAACCTGCTTCTCTCCCAGTCCAGTGTGACAGAATATCTACTCCCGGCAGGAGTAGCCAAGAAGGTAGTGCTTTCCCTTCTCTCCCCACTTCTCAGTCTAAGGCCACGGTTTCTGCTCAGAAGGTGCAGGCCACCAGAATGTCTCATCTGTCTCCAGCTCATTGTTAACTGGAACTCTATTCCCAGGCAAGTCCCTCTGGGATCAGGGGCTTCCTTCTTCTCCCCAGCTCCTACTCATAAAATGGAGGCTCTACCCCAGCAGGACTGGTCAAGAATACTGGGTCTGCATTGCCCTCACCCTAGCTCACTCATATAATGAGTCAGATGAAATCATATAGCTGACTTCCCATCAGAAACATCAGAGGCCACAAGGCTGTGGGATAACATATTCAAAGCATTGAAAGAAAAAACCTGTCAACCAAGAATCTTATATCTAGCATAACTATCTTTCAAAACGAACTTTCTCATGTGCACATGTGCATGTGCTCATGCACCCTTGCACTCTCTCTGTTTCTCTCAGAATGTTATGTTCTATAAAGTCTGAGCCAGGATCCTGATGCTATGAATTTTTGCTCTAGAAGTGACAAATTCCCACTGTGTCTTGTTATTCTCAGCTGACAAAAAAAGGAAACTAGTAATTGACTATATTAACATAAATGAGCTAAAATATGTAAGAAAAAGATGCCTCAAGGATTTTATGAGCCAGACTACTGAGGAAAAGATGCTGTTAAAATAGTGAAAAATACTTGTATTTTAGAGACCCACAAAGCACAAACTGCTTTAAAAATGTTCATTTATTCCTTTCTTTGCCTTAGAGACTAGCAAAAAATTCCCTGATTAAAGATAAAGGACATAGGAATAGGGAAGAAAAAAAGCTGATGACGATCTCATTAAAAGCAAGTTAGAAAAAAGCTATCCTTTTAGAAGGATAAAACCTATAAAAGTAAAGCCCTTGGAAGCAGCATAAAAACACTCAAGGGCTTAAATAATAAGTATTTCCAAAATGAATGAGTTTTCCTTTTATTTTTGTTATACTTACTTTTTATACAAAAAAATCTCTGCAATAATTTTTCAACCTACATTCCAACTGAATTTTAATTTTATGTTTTTAGCTCAAGACTATTTATACCATCCTACCTTTCTCTTCATAATTTGAATAAAGGGAAGCAAATATATTGCACAAAAGAGACTCTTCTACCAGCACAAATGCCTTCAGCTTATTATAAATGAAATTATTTTCTTCTTCCTTTTTACTACCAATGGGAATTGTCGCTCTCTTTTTTTAAAAGGTTCCTATTAAAGATTGCGAACAATTAAAAGACTTTAGTATGGCACAGACATCTGCCAGGAGTTAGCCTATTCATCACTTTAACACACTAAAATGAGAACAAGATTTTTCATCTTCATTCTGTGTACTTCTGACCCCAGACCAATTTCACTGAGTACTTCCAAGAAGCCAAGATGACAGTCATCATGAAAAAGTGATTTGTCTCTCTCCAAGTAGAGAAGGCTGTTTCATTTGAAATGGACACCAAGCAAAGTATATAAAAAAGGACAGTGTAAGAGGATGTAGTGGGAGTGCTGGTGGCTAGAGAGGACCCCACCAGTCCACCAACAGTGAAGAATGCAATATCCCTGCTTCAGGGGTCACCATGCCAGCTAGTCATTATCTTAAAAGCTTTCAGGGAGAATAGCATTCTGGCAGAGAAACATGAAAAACCTCCACAAGGTACATAGGACCTTTGTACAACAGAGCCCTCTAGAACCAAAGTGACTCTCTAACACCACATCTACTGCTCCCTCACTAGCCTGAGGCTCACACTTTGTTGTTGTTGTCTTCATTATTATCTTGGATCTGCAATCCATTTCTAAGAGTGTTGCTTTAAATAACAACTGAGTCCATCACTTAGTCGGCTACAATGATACTTATTCTACCACTACCCCTCAACATACTAGCAGCTTAAAAGACTATCCTCTGACAGGTGACATAGGCAGAAAAAGGCCATAAACCTGAAGCTATATACCAAAAGGGTCTGGGATGGTCACAGAGCTAAGTCTAGTGAAGACTACAAGTAACCAGGGGCACCTGGGTGGCTCAGTCGGTTGAGCATCCAACTCTTGATTTCAGCTCAGGTCATGATCTTAGGGTTGTGAGAATGAGCCCCACATCGGGCTCCATGCTGGATTCTCTCTCTCTCCCTCTGCCCCAACACCCCCTTCTCCCCCTCGAAAGAAAGAAAGAAAGAAAGAAAGAAAGAAGGAAGGAAGGAAGGAAGGAAGGAAGGAAGGAAGGAAGGAAGGAAGGAAGGAAGAAAGAAAGAAAGAAAGAAAGAAAGAAAGAAAGAAAGAAAGAAAGAAAGAAAGAAAGAAAGAAAGAAAGAAAGAAAGAGACTACAGGTAACCATCCACCGACTCCATCCATGTGCCCCAAGACCATATAAAACCACTTTAAGAGGGATGCTCATGATCCCTTTCAGTGGTTTCCCAAACCTCCTGCTGGCCATCAAATAACAATGAGGCAAAAATGTACAAGGTAGACAAATGTCCCATGTCTAGGGACCAGCAATGATCCGTGAGCTTTTCATGGGAACTAAACCCATGAAAAGACAAGTAAATAAAAGGTAAGAGTTTAGAAACTTTAGAGCAATTTGAGATTGCTACAACATCCAAGCACATGACCAATGAACTTGCCTTGAATAGGGCATAGACTAGTTTGGGGATTACTGAACTTGTAATTGTAACATGATGTGTCACATGTGGTCCAAGCTGCAGACCAGTTATGTACAGTAGGATCATGAGTTGGTCTCTGACATATTGGTGGAAAAAATCTCATCCATTACTACAGATAACTGAGACTCACTGCTCTAGATTCTTACAGATGATGAACTAAATTAAGCATGATAATTATCTAAACACATTCCAGCAAAATACTATTCACAAATTAAGCATGCTGAAAAAGTTAACTGAGAAAATATTTTGGCCACAGAATAGAAGGCAACCATTCTAGTCATTTCTCGTATGCATTATTCTGACAATCAGACTATACATTTTTCAAAGACAGGCATTTTGTGTTTTGTTATTAGGTATCCCTCATTGTTTCTAAGACAGTATTTACTAGACAAATCATAGACTTTCATTAACTCCCTATTTATTCTTCACTCATTCTAAGCTTTATTTACATGGTTGAACAAGAATACAAAAAAATACATTTCCATAAAAATAATAAATCCTTACATAGTACATTATTGTGTCACTTTACTGGTAGGTCAGTATTTCAGTGACTTCATTACCCAAGGACAGTCTCAATCCTACAAGGCCTCTAACCATAAGAGAAACAGCTACCACAACACCTAAGAATGTCACCTCTCAGAGAAACAAGACACCTTCAGCTCTCACCCAAAGTTTACTAACTAATACTTGTGTATACAATAAATAACTGGTTACAAACCTAGTTATCAATTGATAAAAATCAAGCTTCTGGTCTTACAAGTTTAGTTATCAATAGATTTAAAATGACGCAAAGAATATTGCTAGAAGCAACTATGCCAAGAACAATGAAGGATGACTAAAGAACCGTAAAAACAAAACAACAGAGCAGTCTAGAAGCCATTTAACATAAAGGCAAACTACCCAATACAACTCCAGAATACCCAAGGGCAGCTATTTTTAAACGGGTTCAATAACTGATCTTTGTTACTCTTAATCATCAAGGAAGGTTCAATTTTGGATAATAAACCCTGGCTAATGAGGCATTCAATATTACATACACCTTAGGAAATTTCCACTTGAAAAAGTTATAATGAAGTATCAGCATTTAAAGAAATAAATTTAACCTAATAAGTAACTAATACTGAAATTAAACCTACTGTATTTAACACACATTGTATTTCCAGGTTTTTTTAATTTAAAATATATGCAGGGGTGCCTGGGTGGCTCAGTCAGTTAAGTGTCTGCCTTTGGCTCAGGTCATGATCCCAGGGTCCTGGGATCAAGCCCTGCATCGGGCTCCCTGCTCCGTGGGAAGCCTGCTTCTCCCTCTCCCACTCCCCCTGCTTGTGTTCCTTCTCTCGCTGTCTCTCTCTCTCTCTGTCAAATAAATAAATAAATAATCTTAAAAAAAAATTTTTAAAAAATAAAATATATGCAACACTTAAAGTGGAACTTAACACTTAGAGAATTTATGGAATTTGAACACATGAACTCACTTGACATCCATCTACAAGCACTTATCTGTTGAATATATAACTTCAACATACTTGTCAAGACTGAGCAGAAAATGTAGAAAAGGGGCCAGTCCTAAGAAGAAACTAAACCTACCTACCACTCTTGACCTTCCCTGACAGCCACCTAGACACAAAATAGACCTGAAGGGATTACATATGAAGAGCTCTGAGAGCACATTGAGAAAAACTTCAAATACAGCAGAACGTAACCAAAGTTTTAACAAATACAGAGTCACAGAATAGAAAGTGCTAATCAGAAAAATGCAAGAATTTGAAACTATACAGCATAGTTAAGTCCATATTAATTTTGTTAACATCTATAGATACCAATCAGTCAACAGTGCATACAGTGTGGCAGGTTTAAAAAATACAAAGATAATATTGTTAAATGTTTAAAAAAATCAGACTCAAAATAAGACTCTGCCAACAGAGAAGCAGAGATATAATTGCCCTCTGCTTGACTGCCAAGGCCCCATGCAATCTGGCCTCACCCAACTCCATGCCAACATTCCAGGACCCACGGACGTCTTCATGCCTCTGCGGTCATCCCTACTGGGGTTCTCTCACCTCTTCCCCACATCCATCCAAATCTTGTTACTCCTTCAGGTCCAGCTGGAATCTCATTTTTCCCAGGAAATCTTTCCTAGATGTTCCTGGTCCAAGTCATCTACCTCTTATATAATCTCTACTTCCATTTAACTTTCACTACACAGCTTGGCTCTTAACTGCAATCTTGGAGTTACCTCGTGTATATTAGTTTTTGTCCCTCATCCTAGTGTCGTCAGCCTAAGACTCCCAGGGACAGATCCACAGTACAGCAAAGACACGTGTATTGACTCACTGCAAAGAAAGATGGTGTCCACACCAGAACTGTAGGGCGTCTCACTGCTGTACCAAAGCTAGACAACAGAATCCTTAAAAGCCAAAAGCATGTCTATCTTTGTTTGTGAAAAAATGAAGTAAAGGAGTCATTATCGGATTTGGGGGAATGATGGAATTTAAGTAAAATTTAAATAGAGAGGTTCAAACCAAAGCAGAACTGTATATAAAGTGATCAACATCAAGTCTGGGCTGTGAAGCAGATGTTTATAGTCCAAGCTAATTTTTTACTTTTTCATTCCTCATCAAGCTAGACAACAGACTTCTTAAAGGCCAAAATCACTTTTATATTAATTCATATCCTATATGAAACTAAGCAGCACATACCAGATGCTATATAAAGGCTATTTGATATCTGATTGATGGATAATGAAATTTTAAACAACCAAAGCCATAGATGATGGGTTATAATTATAAAACTACATAAAACAATCTTTTGGTAGTCTATATAGGAAAAAAAAGAGGTAGTAAGAAGGAGGTATATTTCTTACCTACAACACCAAAAGCTGAAACAGCTCGAAATAACCCGGAGGATCCTTTCTGTCCCATCTTTGTTCTATTTCCTAGATCCAAGCGGCCAAGAAGTTCTCTCACTTCTTGTTGAGTATATACGTGCTAAAAATAAGCAAATTTAATCCGAAAGGTTGTGCTTATTCTTTAGATTATTTATTGCCTGTAAGAATCACTAGCTATTTCATAGAGAAGTACATTATAGTGCATAACTAAGCTATAATTTTAAAAGCCAACAAATTCCCTAACATTAGCAATTATGGGTGGTTACTGGATCACATGTCGCTATACCAAAAAACTTTGTCAAAACCTCATCTTCTGGGGCACCTAGGTGGAGCAGTCTGTTAAGCATCTAATTCTTGGTTTCGGTTCAGGTCATGATCTCTCACGGGTGTCATGGGATCGAGCCCTATGTTGGGCTCTGTGCTCAGTGCAGAGTCTGCTTTAGATTCTTTCTCCCTCCCCCTTTACCCCTCCCTGCTCGCTCATGCTCTCTCTCTAAGAAATAAATAAAATCCTTAAAAATAAAAAAACCCCTTACCTTCTGAACCACACATTTAAAGGATCATAGGCAAATTTCAAGAAATCTGTGAACTCCTTAGAACTGTGTGCAAAGTTTTGATTATACATACATATGTGTATTTTTATGAGGCCCACCGCTTTTCTTAGATTCTCAAAGAAATCCCTGATCAACTGTTCCCATGCCCAAGTAAAACCAAGAATCAATACATTATATTAATAAAAATTCCCAGAATGGGGGGGAATGAAGAAAAATACCCATGAGTGCTGGAAATCACAACATACAATTTATCCAAAATTATTATAACATAGAAAATAGTTTTGCAAAGAACTTAGTAAAAATGGGTTGCAAACTGTAGCTACCAACATATTTGAGAAACCAGCAATCGACACAGATTCAAAATATTCAGACAGAACTTCAATACAAAGGGTAAGTTAGGTTCTCTCATTTGAAAGAGTTAAAATTAACTATTCAATACCACCATGCTGTATTTCACTTTTGACTAACAGTCTCATGTTTTTGTGCTATCTGAATTAAGTCTGTATTCCTGGTCTGGATAATATAACATCTGTATAAGCTTCACATTTCTCTCATGCATAGCAAGTCACCAGAAGATCACCTAGAGGTGATTTTTAGCAGCATAATTAAAAGTCTGGAGCACAGAAGTCTGCCCTAACTTCAAGTGGCTTCATATTAAAGCACAGTAATACATAATTTCTTCACTATATGCAATATTAAGAGTTAGATTAAATCCTTAAAATACCACTTCTTTAAAAAAATATATTCATTATCTTATCCAAAGAGTTTGCTTTATAAAACAAATCAAAATGAAGAACAAAGTGTAATTCCAGCATACTTTGTAACATCAGTAATTCCTAGAAACCAGATTAGAGATTTAAATTCTAGCCAACCATGAAAAATAATTATAATTTTCAGATGCCTGATGAAAAGAGGAAAAAATATATCAATAAAAGCTGTGAGGATAGTTCACACCCTTTAACAGGTACAAAAGTTACTGTTTGTATTCAGGCTTGCAAGATACTTACCCTATCATCAATTATGACCAAATCTTTTGGTTCTGTTCTATCAATCTTCAAAACACGGTATTTTGTTTCTGCATGATTGCTCCCAACTAGAAAGTATCTCTATAAATGAAAAGAAATGTCATTAGTTTTTTAAGGCACTTTTCCTTATATACATTTTATAACCACTTTGGTTTTTGAAATTAAATACTGTAATAAAGTTGGGTTACTTTTTTTTTTTTTTAAAGGTTTTTTTTTTTTAAGATTTTATTTATTTATTTGAGAGAGAGAATGAGAGACAGACAGCACGAGAGGGAGGAGGGTCAGAGGGAGAAGCAGACTCCCCGCCGAGCAGGGAGCCCGATGTGGGACTCGATCCCGGGACTCCAGGATCATGACCTGAGCCGGAGGCAGTCGCCCAACCGACTGAGCCACCCAGGCGCCCAAGTTGGGTTACTTTTGAAAAGAAATATTTCTGTTAAATATAACTGGCAGAGTAAAGAAAGGCTGATTCTAAAAGGTCAATTTTAAAATTGAAATATTCTTAATGATGTCACGATAAACATCAGTCTGGTATTTGAAATGTACCCAGTAACCAGGTCAGATTAATTTAATTATATTATATAAAGATTAACCTAACTGATTGGAGACTGATGTTTAAACTTTGCCAGGAAGAAGCAGCTCTAGTAAGAATTAGAAAGCTCAACATGTAATTAGGAATGCTTAGACAATTATAGCTATGAAAATATTGAAATTTTATCAAATAAATCTTTATAAATTTTCTGCAAAACATTGAAAATGACTTTAATATAGCAACTATAAGAACCCCAAAGTCCCATAAAAGATTTAAATAAGTGTAGTTTCCCAAATGGCTTTTTATAGATAAGCTACAGGAAATAATTAATATTCTTTCTTTTCTGAATACTTCCTTGGTGCATTATACCTGAGCACATTAGTCTTCTTAAATAAACACTAAGAATAAAATTAATAATTAAAATATAAAAAAATCTTAAATTTAAAGAAAATGTTTTTAAGAAAACTTAAACAAGGTGAGTAATTTTTAAGAAAATAAGTAAAACCCATTAGGAAAAATACATAAAGATATTTTGCTCTAAAAAATGTCCTTAAAAGTGGTGCTTTTTCAACAGAGCAAAAATTGAGAAAACATTGCTACAATCAACTGGCATCTTACCATCTCATTGGTCAGTTAAGATTTACATCCACAAAACAATTAAATAACAAATAAGATCCTCTAGATTAATGGCCAAACTGAAGTATGTAGACCATGGGACTGCAGAGCAGGAAAGATTAATGTGCGGTACCACAGGTATAGAAAATGTCAGAGGAGTCTGGACTTGAGTTTAGCCTTAAAGGATGGGAAAGATTTTTAAAAGTAAGATTTTAGTGTACATCAGAAGATGAGTACTTAGTTATATTGTTTTAACACTACATCTGCAGAAATAGGTGAATTTTTTATTATTAAGTATAAATCTGTTTACAAAGGTCTGTTCTAGACTTCCAGGCTATACAGAACAAAACTATATGTTAAAAGATGATTGGTTCTGGGGGCATATGCCCCAGGCCCTGCACCACCCTGCTAATGCCTGGATGGGGGGTGGGGGGGCATGGTGCCTGTAATTATTAAACACAAATTCAATTAAAAGATGATTGATTAGCCCAATCTTAAGAGGAAAGCTAGCCAAAAAAAAAAAAAATGGAATCCCTTATTTCCTAGGAAGGGGTACAGTCTGAAGGACATGACCAGTTATAATGAAGTAGAAATACAGCAATTTTAATAAAAGTTAGTAAACTAACTTGAGACATCCAGTGACCAGGACTTGATGCACCGGGGGAGCAGCCAGAAGGGCGGGGACAATGAGAGGGAGGAGGTCAAAGATTCTTGGCCTGGCCTCAGCTAATTCCTGTCCCTGTGACCCCACCCCCCACTGGGGGGGGGGGGTGGTAACCAACCTAATAAAATTAACTTCAGAAGGACGGTCTGTAAACTATACATGTTTGTTATAGCAAAAAAAAGAAGCCACCTTCTTGAGGACTTGAGGAAAACAGTCCCCACTAGAGGAAACAGCAAGTGCAAAGACCTAAAAGAGAAGAAGCCTGGTGTGTTTGTTAGAGAAACAAGGTTAAGTGAGAAAATGCTCATAAAACAGCTAATGCGGTGAATAGCGTTCAACACAAAGAAGACACTTGATGGCTGTTAGTTCCTTTTCTCCCCTTTACTTTTTAAGATGTCAGTGAGTCTATGCCATTGCATTTAGAAAGTGACAGAAAAACGGAAGGAAAAAAGAGAGTACTTTAGAGAAAGAAAAACATGTACAGGACCAGAATGGAGCCAGAATGGGAGAATGCACAAATCTACTAGGAATCAGTCTTTGTCCTCAGGAGAAAACAACCACAAATTAACAACCGTGAATAGCATGCTATAATAGAAGGATGAACTGGATGATGACAACAGAGGAAGGGCAGTTAACTCATTTGGGGAGGGTCAGAGCAAGCGATCCAGAGGCTGGTGTCCTGGTGCTGAGTTTGGCCTTGAAGGACCTCTCAAAAGGACTCCATGTCTGCAGCCAAGATAAGATGAGTGATACCTACCATCTCCACCTGCAACAATCCTCTCTCATCACCTGCTCCCTCCCAAAGCACTTTCATTTATATCTATAGCACTTACTTCTGAAGGCCTTATCTAAATTCATTTAAGATGTCTGCCCCCTTCACTTAATTATATGCACTGGAGAGAGGGGGGCTAACTCCCTAATCTCTGTGGTTGTTACCTCTGGTCTGGTAGCACAGTCTGGTTCCGCAGGCATTGAGTAAATATTAGGTAAAGAGCACCACCTACCACAGATGAATCATTTAATTTGCTGGGTAACTTTCTACAAGGTTTGCGTGAACCCATCTTCTTTGGGTAAGTCAGTCTCTCAGTAAGAAAGCACATCACAGCTTTAAGAGAGGTAAAATCCCTGAATGAAATTCCTAGAATTTTAATAGATCCTAGGAAACTTAAGGAGTAATTACAGTAGGACTATGATTTGGCAGCTTCTCGTAAAAAGACAGTTGTGATTCCTGAGTACTAGTGGGCCAATGATTTATGGGCCGTTAGAGCACCCACATGGGAGGGCAGACCTACACCTAACATACCCAGACTCTTCCAAAGACTCCATGAAGCAGAGGAACCAACAGCTAAAATCTACAGAATTTACAAATAGATTTGAGTGGGTAAAAAGAAACAGGAAGCAGGACCACTTCTAAAGTGGTCCAAGAAGCCTAAAAATGTTTTGTGCAAAGAAGAGCGACCTCTTGTGGAACCAGCATGTGTGAAAGAAAACCACAGCTCTCATTTGGCCTCCTGTGGATAGAATCACTTGCCTGCACTGCCCTCTGGTGGGCAGTGGACCATCAACTTTTACACCAATTTTTTTTTAAGCGCTTAGTCAATCCAATTACTTTTGTTTGAGCCTGGTGGTGCCACTTAACTGATTTAGGGATGGACTGCAGGGAGGCAGATTTGAGGGGAAACCAAGAGTTCTGTTATAGGGGCGCCTGGGTGGCCTCAGTCGGTTAAGCGGCTGCCTTCGGCTCAGGTCATGATCCCAGGATCCTGGGATCGAGCCCCGCATCGGGCTCCTTCCTCAGCGGGGAGCCTGCTTCTCCCTCTCCCTCTGCCTGCCACTCCACCTGCTTGTGCTCTCCCTCTCTCTATCTCTGTCAAATAAATAAAATCTTTAAAAAAAAAAAAAAAGAGTTCTGTTATAACATGCCCAAAGAGGTCAAGTGAGAACTTCTGAGTCTCTGAGAGGAGACTTCTGCGAGGAGAGATCTTAGAGTGTGTCAGCAGCACATACATGGCCTTTAAAGTCATCGGACTGGATTAAACCTAGTATGGAGACTGAAGATAGAGACAGAGCCCAAAAAAACTAGCCTGAAGCACTCTATATAAAATTATTTAGAGGCTGGATATAGAGAAGGAACCAGGTTAGAAGACAGAAAAATGGCCAGTGTTTTTGGGAAAACCCCAGGATAGCATGGAGTCATCAAAGCAAAGGGAGGAGACCATTTGGAAAAGGAGGGAGAAGTCACATCCACATCAAATGCTGCTGAGACTGGGTGCAGCCACTCCGGAAACCAGTATGGAGGGTCCTCAAAGAGTTAAAAATAGAGCTACCCTATGACGCAGCAATTGCATTACTAGGTATTTATCCAAAGCGTACAAACATAGTGATTTGAAGGGGCACATGCACCCCAATGTTTATAGCAGCAATGTCCACAAAGAACAGCCAAGCTATGGAAAGAGCCCAGATGTCCATCGACAGATGAATGGATAAAGATGTGGTACACACACACACACACACACACACACACACAATGGAATATGACTCAGCCATCACAAAGAATGAAATCTTACCATTTGCAACAACATGGATGGAGCTAGAGGGTATTATGCTAAGTAAACAAAGTCGGTCAGAGAAAGACAAATACCATATGATTTCACTCATATGTGGAATTTAAGAAACAAAACAGATGAACATAGGGGAAGGGAAGGAAAAATAAGATAAAAACAGAGAGGGAGGCAAACCATAAGAGACTCTTAACTCTGGGAAACAAACTGAGGGTTGCTGGGATGGGGAGGTGGGTGGGGGGATGGGGTAACTGGGTGATGGGCATTAAGGAGGGCACTTGATGGAATGAGCACTGGGTGTTCTATGCAACTGATGAATCACTAAATTCTACTGCTGAAACTAATAATATACTATATGTTAACTATATTGAATTTAAACAAAAAAATTTTTTAAAAAGGAAATGAAAGAGAGAAAAACAAAAACAAAAACAAAAAATGCTGCTGAGAGGTCAAGGAAGATGAAGACACGGAAGTGCCCAGGGGATCTAACAACAGGATCTTTTGAGTGGCCATTCTGTGGGCAATCTCAGTGATACGGTGGGGACAAAATCCACAACACAGGCGTTTGAAGAGCAAATGAATAGTCATCTGGATAAAGGTGAAGAAGTGAACACCTCTGTTCCTCCCAAACACCTTACTAAAACTATAGTAAAGTTTATGTTCATTTTTTTAGACATAAGCCCCAAGGCAAAGAGAAGAGTGGAGATAGCAATAAAAAAAAAATCATTTGAAACTGAAAAGCACGCCCGAGAAAGCTGAACTCTAAGCTGGCAGTGGAGAAGTCTAGAAACAATCCAATTTACACAACAGAACTTCCAAAAGGCATGGAAATGTGTGGCATCTCTTATCTCTGGTGGTAGGGGTAAAAAATTTCAGAAAACTGAAGATAAAAAGAAGATAGCTCAAGCTTCTCAAGAGAAAAAAAAAAAGAAGTGCTTCAAACCAAAGATCAAGAACAGAGTAATATTAGAAATTCTCAACAGCAACAATCAAATGTGAGGATGGGATAAGGACATTTTTAGAAGGTACAGGCTCAAAAAAAGTACTGCCCATGAGCCCTTTCTCATGAAGCCATTGGAGGAGGTACACCACCAAAAGGAGGGCATAAATCAGGAAAGAGGAAGCTGTAGGATCTGGGAATCATCGCAGCTGACTGCCCAAGTGCACACGCACATGCAGCTACATATGACCCAACACCTGCTGGGGAAAACACTTGTGTGTGTGTTTGTATATATGCTGGGGGAGTGGGGGTTGGCAGGAATGGCGGTGGAGAAGTAAGACACCCCAAGAAGGCTACATGAAATGCCCATTGAGATGGAAGATGATCTGAGCTGGCCCTCTTCTGAGACTGAAGTATCACTGTTCAAGAAAAAGCTTAACATTTTAATATGTAGCTTTAACAGTGGTGACTTAGTATGAAGATGAATGTGTTTCTAAAATATATACATGAACTGCAAATGGAATATAATAGGTAATCCACTTAACAGGAAATTCAGTATCTATTAACATTATTATCTCCTTTTATAATGACAGGCTAATTAATCACTCACTTTTCATCTGATGGAAGAAAATCGGCTTTCTTCAAAGAGAGGAAATTTTAGGTTGCCTGACAGCTTCAATTAATGTTAAACTTCACTTGAACTTTCGGAATAAAAGTATTATTCTTAAAGATAACCATGAAGTTACTTCTCACAACCTAACGGCACTGCAGGCCCGCCTCTTCACCTATTCCAGCAATCCCACAATCAGTAATGAAGCTCGAAAGAAATGAGCCTCTGAGAGTCAAAAAGGATGTCTCCAGCTTTACTCTTTACAGCTTCAGGGTTTTACTGATGGAGAAGCTTCAAATCCCCTGCAGAAATAAGTGGAAACTTGGTCACCTTCAACCCCACCTTCTGAATCAGCTAGAATCACTCTGCTTCTCTCTCCCGTTTTATGTCCTCTGATTTCCCGCTCCGATCCCTTAGCCAACCACATCTTATATTGTTCTCTCCCGTTCCCTCATTATACAAACAGGCTAACATCTGGGCTAAGTAAGCTTGCATTCTTCACGATGTGGTTCTTACTTACTTTATTCTATTTTGTATGATAGGATGGAGAGGAGGGAGAAGCTTCCTTGAATCCTTTTGAACAAGGCAGGAATTAAATAAACACACACACATACATACATACTAATAATTTTGAACTAGCAAGAGTAAAGATCATCCTAACAACTTCATCCCTACACATGTAGACACAAAAATCCACCACAGTTCTGTTCAGCCACCAATTTTAAACTCAACCACTATATGTTAATTTGTTAGAAAATGGTCACTTATTGCAATGGTAAGACCCCTAGGGCATTATATATTAAGTAAGGGCTATAAATTGGAAATCATCTAAGGTAAACTGCACTTTCAAACAGCACAACTTCAGGCTGCTAAATCCCCTGTGGGCAACTCCTAGTTGCACTGGACTATATGAGCAGTAGGGCTGGATCTGACCTTAGTTTACCTGAAAGCTTGGGTCACAGGACAGACAAGGGCCAGGGCATCAGCACGGAAGCCAAAGGGCAGCATGAGGGCTGGGTGCCAGAGAGAACAGGTAAGTTTTGGGAGGAAGCAGACCCTTCATAAGGCCAGAACTACAACTCTGGCAATGCTATTTACCAACCCCTTTCCTCTCCAGCGTCCTCAAAATCCACCTCCAAACACAGGTAACAATGACCACCTGACTGTCACCTCAGGAGCAGTTCTGCCCAGTTATCCTTCTAAATGAAGGCTCGGGACAAGAGCAGCCCATTTTGTCCATTGTCTCTTCTGTTCTTTTGTTCCCCTAATTCTTTCATAACCAATTAATACACTCCCATCAACCAAAATAAGAATGCCCTTATTCTGACTCATACACTTGCCAACAATGACTTTTGTCAATCTTTCACATCTTTGCCATTCTGACAGGTGAAAATGGGAATCTATTTTCATTTTATTGCTTTAATTATCAGCAAGTTGAATTATCTTTTTATATTCATACTTCTTTTTTGTCAGATTGCCTATTCATGTCCTTGTCCTTTTTTGGTGGGTGTTTTATTTTTCAGAATGGTTTACAAAAGTTTTTGTATATGGGAATATACTGCTTTATTTGTTGTTCAGGCTACTAATACTTTTTTCATAGTCTTTTGACTCTTCTTCTATTTACATTTATAGTTTCAAATGCTTTCTATTAGAAAAGAAAATATCTCAATGATCTAAATTTCTACCTCATAAAGTTAGAAAAAGGTCAACTCATTAATCTGAAATCCATAAGAGGAAAAAAATAAGCCTAAGAACAGAAACTGATTAAATAAAAAACAACAATAGAGAAAATTAACTGAGTCAAAAGTTGATTCTTTCAAAAGAGTAGTAAAATTGATAAATGCCTAGCAAAATGGATCAATAATAAATGAGAGAGAACACAAAATACCAATATCAGAACAGAAGTGGAAGTTTTACTACAAACCCTAGAGACATCAAAAGTTTAATAAGAGAGGCACGTGAGTGTCTCAGTCAGTTAAGCATCTGCCTTCAGCTCAGGTCATGATTTCAGGGTCCTGGGATTGAGCCTCACGTTTCCTTGCTCAGTGGGAAGTCTGCTTCTCCCTCTCCCTCTGATCCTACCCCCTGCTAGTGCTCACGTGCCCTCTCTCTCTCTCTGTGTCAAATAAATAAATAAATAAATAAAATCTTTTAAAAAATAAAATAAAAAAGTTTAATAGGAGAATATTATGAACAACTTGACTCCAATAAATTCAACAACTAAGATGAACTGGACAAATTTCTTGAAAAATACAATTTATCAAATGTGATTCAAGGGGCACCTGGGTGGCTCAGTCAGTTAAGAGTCTGACTCTTGATTTTGGCTCAGGTCATGATCTCAGGGTTGTGAGACTGTGCCCTGCCTCGGGCATGGAGCGTGCTTAAGATTCTCTCTTCCTCTCCCTCTGCCCCTCCCCCGCTAAAAAAAAAAAAATGTGATTCAAGACCCACTGGAAATCTTCACGGCCTATAGCTGCTATAGAAATTGATGATCAAAATGTGTCCCATAAAGCAACCCCAAGCACTTTCAGTAGTAAATTCTAGCAAACATTTAAACAAAGAAATAATATCAATCTTACACAACTACTTTCAGAAAATAAAAGGAACACTTCTCAACTCATTTTATGAGACCCAAGTTACCCCAATACCAAAATCAGACGAAGATGTTAAAGAAAATGATAGACTAATATCCTGAACACAAAAATCCCTGCAAACTATCAGTAAATAGAATCTAGCAATATATGAAAACAATAATACAGCATGATGGAGTAGAGTATATCCCTCAAATTCAAGGTTCTTTTAACCTTTGTAAATGAATTAATGTAATCCACCATACTAAGCAAATAAAGGAAATGCCATATGCAGATGCAGAAAAAAACATGCAACAAAATTCAATATCTATTCATGATTTTAAAAAACTCAGCAAACTAGGAACAGAAAAGAATCTTTCTCAATCTGATAAAGGGCATCTCTGAAAACCTACAGCTAATATCACATTTAATGGTGAGGCTGTTTTCCCCATAAGATCAGGAACTAACAAGAAAATGTCTGTTCTTGCCACTTCTATTCAACTTTGCACTAGAGATCCTAGACAATGCCAGAAGGCAAAAAAAAAAAAAAAAAAAGGCAACCAGATTGGGAAGGAAGAAGTGTTCCTCTCCCTAAATGATACGATTATGTAGAAAAACTAAGGAAATGACCAAAAAAGAAAAAGAAAAGAAAAGAAAAACCCTACTAGAACTAGTAAGTGAGTGTGATGAGAAAAACAACTATTTTGTGTCCAAGCCTAGGTATTTTACAGTATGATAACCCTGTTCACACCCAGAGTCTGAACATTTAGATTAGGACCTGAGTTTAGGATTCCCACCATCATTTCCCACTTTGCTCTTACATGATACCTTTTAAAATAACTACTTAGAGTTAAGCCCACAAAAAGTTAGTGACCTCTGTTACTGCCACCTTTTAAGTAATAGGTACTTGCTACCTTGCTCTCTATCTACTGCCCACATGTGACCTAGGACAGAGGACTGCCCTTCTCCTAGATTATTCCCTCCCACCTCTGCCACTTCTAAATCCTGTGACTCCACGTCCTTTGTGTAGGTGTATTGAAACTGTTCCTTCAATCAAAATGAATCCGTGGGTTTCATTTCCCAAAGTGAAAGTTCAGTGTTGAGGGAGCTACCTGCTGACCCCATGTGAGTGGCTTGTGCCCCCCAATTCAGCAGGTCATAACCCACATATTTTTAATTCAACACACCAGCTACAGCTTCTCAACATGGTGACTTTACTAAAGTTTCAGGATATAAGTTCAATATATAAAAATCAACTCAATATCTGTATACTAGTAACAAGCAATTGTTAAATCAAATTTAAAATCCCATTTGCAATAGTATCAAAACTCATAAAATACTCAGGAGTAGTAAAATTTCTAGACTGAAAATTACAACATATTGCTAAGAGAAAGTAAACACCTAATAAATGGATAGATATACCATGGATTAAAAGATTCAATATTATATGATCCCAAAATGTAAAATTTTAGATAGTCCCAATTACAAATATTTTAATCTGTAATGCAAAGTCCATGTGTTCTAAACTGACTGAAAGAAAACAGTCTCTTTATACATGGTTTGAGTGTCCTTCTAGCATATTATCACCTAAAGGTAACTTTATTTTTCTTTTTCCTTTATCAATGTTTGCTATGCTCTGTTTTTCTTTCCCTGCTCCTATTTTCTTCACTACTATTACTATTACAATAGAGGTTTTTGGTTTCATCTTGTTAGTTTGCTTGCTTGCTTAAATTTCTTTATGAAAAAAAGTGCCCTATGTATGAAGCAAAAATGAAAAGAAGAAAATCTTCTTGTAGTAGGTCATAAGCATGGAGTTTCATTTTATATAAACTTGAATTATACAAATTTGAAATATCTTACTAATTCAAATATTAATAAATCTTCATTTTAAATAAATAATTTTAATTTATAGAAATATTTCAATTAAAATAATAATCTCATAATTTCAAAAAAGATTCAATGTTACTAAGATTCAGTTCTCCCCAAATGGATCTATAAATTCAATGAAACCCAAATCACAATCCCAATAGGCTTATGAGAAATTGACAAGCTGATTGTAAAATTCATATGTAAATGCATATGATCTAGAGTAGCAAAAACAACTTTGGGAAAGAATAAAGTTGGAAAACTTATACTTCCTGATTTCAAGACTTATTATCAAGTTGTAATAATAAAGACAAGGTGGTAATGCCATAAAGAAAAATAAACTGATCAACAGAACAAAATAGAATCAACTCACATTTATCCAACTAATTTTTTACAAGAGTACCAAAGGAATTCAATAAAGAAAGAGTGACCTTTTCAATAAATGAGGCTGGACAACTGATGTATGGAACCTCAAGCCCTGTGGCTGCCAGCCTCCAAGAATCCTTAATGATTCTCATCTCCTGGTATTCATGCCCTTACATAGTCCTCTCCCACTAAACAGAGCTGACCAGCATAACCAACAGAAATTGTGGAAATGATGGAGTGTGAATCCTGAGGCTAAGTCACAAAAGACACTGTAGCATCATCTTTCTTAGGACAGAACATCCTTCTTTTTTAGAACACCCTGTCTGGGCAAACAAATCCAGCTACCGCATCATAAAGACACTAAAGGAGTCCTGTGGAAATGTCCATGAGGTGAGAAACTGAAGCCTCTAATCAACAACCAGCTCAACCTGCCAAGCATGTGAAGTGAGCTATCTTGGAAGTAAATCCTCTGGCCCAGTCAAGCCTTCAGATGATTGTAGCCTGGATGACATCTTAACTGCAACTTCATGAGACCCTGAGCCAGAACCACTCAGCTAAGTCCTGAGTGGTTATATATATAATAACTCCCAGACTCCTGACCTACTGAAACTGTGAAATATTAAATATTTATTGTTGTCTGAAGTCACTAAGTTTCGGACTAATTTGTTACACCACAATAGATAAGTAATATAACCACATACAAAATTATTTTAATGTAAAACTCACCTCTAAATGTAAAAGTTAAAAGTATAAATCTTTCAGAGAAACCATAGGAAAATATCTTTGTGCTCTGGGAGTGGGTAAAGATTTCTTAGGACACAGAAAGCAACAAACACAAAAGAAAAACGATAAATTCAACTTCATTGAAATGAAAAACTTTAGCTCATCAAAAGATCACTTTAAATACCTTACAATTTTGTCAGTTATATCACAGTAATGCTGAAAAAAAATTAAGAAAATGGAGTAGGCAAGTCACTGACTGCAAGAAAATATTCACAAAACATATATCACAAAGGACTTGATTCCAGAATATATAAAAAACTACAAATCAAAAATAAAAAGACAAACAGCCCAATTATTTTTAAGTGGGCAAAAGACTTTGACACTTCACAAAGGAAGATATAAAAATGGCCAATAAGCACATGAAAAGATGCTCAATATCATCAGTCATTAGCGGAATGCAAATCAAAACCATAATGAGATACCACTATACAGGCACGAGAATAACTAAAGCTAAGAAGACTAACAACACGAAATGCTGGCAAGGATATGGAGCAATGAAGATTTTCATCCCTTGCTGTTGTAACTACCTATCATCACCTCTGTGACTAGCAATTTCATTCTTAGGTATTTACCAAAAGAAATGAAAAGTTACGTCCACAAACAGACTTGTTCAAGACTGTGCACAGCTGTCCTGACAACAGCCTAAATGTGGAAACAAGTCTGAATCAATAGGGAAAATGGATAAACCAACTGTGGAATATGTATACAATGGACTACTACTCAATAATAAAAAGGAACAAACTACTGATACAATATGGATGAACTTCAAAGACATGCTGAGCAAGAAAAGCTAGACTCAACAGAGTATGTACTGTATAAATCCACCCATATGAAATTTTTCAATAGGCATATCTAATCTAAGGTTAAAAAGGAAAGAATATTAGTTGTCAGTAAGGAAAAGGGGGCAATTGACCGGACAGGGATGCAACGCAACTTTCTGGGGCAAACAGGGGTATGGTTAACATACGTGTATACTTTCTGTCCAAATTTTACAGCTTAGATTTGTGCATTTCAATTTATCTAAATTTTAAAGAAAAAGAACCTTATAAAATAAGTGGTGGGTGGGGAGTGGAACGAGTTACAGCTAATAAAGGTAATTTTAGGGGCACCTGGGTGGCACAGTTGGCTGAGTGTCTGACTCTTGGTTTCAGCTCAGGTGGTGATCTAGGGGTCTTGAGATCAAGCCCGGCATTGGGCTCTGCACTCAGCATGGGCTCTGCTTAGGACTCACCCTCTCCCTCTGCCCCTTCCCCTGCAGTGCTCTGTCTCTCTGTCTCTGTCTCTGTCTCAAAAATAAATAAATCTTCTTAAAAAAATAAAGGTAATTTTGGAGCTGGTGATAGATGTTTATTTTGTATTTGTTCAAAATTTCCATAATAAAAAAGCTAAAAACAAAAAACCCAAAGACACACAAACCACAAGCTCAATGTTCTAAATTATTTGGTTCATCAGGAATACAATTACTCTGTCAAATAGCCATAAAAGTTTCTAACCACTGACTCTCAGTTTCTAAATGTAATCTGTCCCAGTCCAGTTATGAACTATCTATGCCTGGCACCAGGTATCAGCCCACACTCTCAATAGCACTGTCCTCTCTGCCTCATTCTTTTCTTCACTGAATGATAGTGAATAGTAGTCATAGTAGTAGTACCAGGATTTACTTCTTCGAGGTTTTATGAGGATTAAATAATAAAATATATGTTGAGTTCTTTGACCAGTGGCTGGCATAGAAGTTCCATAGGCACTAGCTATTCTTCTCATTAATAAAACCTGCTACAGTTTTTTTTTTTTTTAATTCCTAGGATCTACTTAGTTGTCAGGAATTTTATGCCTTTTTTCTGAATTATCTATGTCCCTTAAACTTTGAGCTTATTACTCAAATAAATCTTTCTGCTTAAATTTTTAAGTCAAAAATATAAAAAAGAAGAGTCACATACTTTTACTGATGAGGAAACTGAGGTTCAAAGATTATATGCAGCAGACATTTCTCAGGGTGGTTGCCCTGGTCCAACCATTCCTTGAAACAAAGTCAGTACTACCAGACTTTGGCAGATTCCCAATCATAGCTGAGTCAATCAGATTCCTTCTCCTAGTACCTATGGTATGCCCTTGGCAGCACTCTGAGTGGGTCCTCCAACCCTGCCTTTCCAGAAGCTAGGGAGTTAGGCTCTTCCGGTGATTCCATGCAAGGGCTCCTCCAGCATCCTTCTGATAAACTCAATCTTTTATCTCTAAGCTGGCTGGAGTTAGTTTCCATTCCTTAGATGACCAAAAGGGGTAACAACCAAGTTCCAGAACACACATCTCTTCATGTTAGACACTCTCAACCAGCATCTATTGGAAGCCTACTGTTTGCAAGGCACTGTACCAGATCTGTGCTGTGAGGACTAGCAGGTTGTGACAGGAGAAGGAAGGGTGGGACTTTACAAAGACAGCGCTCCAGAAAATACTCTGGGTAGGTATAAGGAACTGAAAGCAAGACAGTTTTGCTGCAGAATAAGGCACATAAAGGCACAGAGTTAATCCTCAGTAAATATTTGTTGAATTGATATTAAATTAGATATAAGACCAGACAGGTTTTGGACAAATCATATATGGCTTTGAATGCCAAAATAAGAGATTCAGAATCTACTCCCCTCAAATGGGGGCTACTGAAGGTTTCTGAGAAGAGCCCTATAATACAATTTGTGCTTTCAAAAAGCACTAACATCTCAGCCAGCTTATTAAGGAGCTGAAGTTTCTGTGTTTTAAGTATAGTATTTATGTTTCCTACAGGGACATTTACCAGCACACTGTACAGAAAGCAGAAGGTTTTATTTAAATGTCAAAATACTTCTGTATGACTCTTCTCACAGAACAACTGAAGAATCTATGAATATTAGATAATTTCATCTTTTGGTCTGGATCCAATCAAATGAAGTTGCCAACAAAATTAATTTAGAGTCAATAATGTTTCTCCCCTAATTGTGACCCAAGGCAAATGTGCTATTAGAACCATGTTATAACCAAGAAACTGTTAAGTACCTACTTTATCTAATGGAAGACAACCCAAGTTCCATTGAATATGCCTTATAAAACACTCTACAGCACAATAGGGAGGTTTCTGGCATATGCAATCCTATTACCATGAAGTGCAATTTTAAACACAGCTCCTAACATCACTGTTACCTCAACTCAGAAAAGTTATACTTTATTTTCCAACCACACAAATGACAAAGTATGTACTTCTATAAACACTATTCCATTAAATCTTAGGGACCTAGACTCTAAACCCAAAAACTGATCTTTTTCTACTCCTGTTTACATGGCCACTCGAAGTAATAAAACAAACAAAAAGTGTTGTTAAAAAGTCAAGTGAAAAGCAAAATAATGTTATCCAAACAAATGTCTTTAAACAAAGTAAGTTTTCCTTTCAAATAAAGAGAACCAAGTATTTTAGCAATAAAAGTGCACATAATTAACATCAACTCATGGTGACTGGTATGCCATGGAATAGGAAAACACACATATTACCCATTCAAAGGTCAAAAATATTTTTTCATACCCTTGCCTGTACTGTAAGTATAGAACTGCAAAACACTAACAGACTTTCTGAAAGTTTTTTAAAAGAATCCAGTAACTCGTTCAGAACTTCATAAACAGTTTCTGAGATACCACAAGCACCTGTTTCCAGTGTGTTCCAACCGTGGCTTATAAGTGGAAACATGTACAAGCAAGAGCAGCAGTGCCCTGGGTGCGATGACAAGGCGAAGCCCCCTCAGACATATGCCCAAGACTGGGGTTAGGGACCCAGGGAGGAGGATGCTGCCACCGTCCTCCCGCGCGCGCCCCACTGTGCCCCGCGGCGCCGGGAACTTACAGCTCTGGTTTCATACAGAACCAGCTTCTGGACCGAGCTGATGATGGGGGCGGCGGCCGCGGGCATGGCAGGAGGAAGTTGGGGCTCCCACGACAGGGCACCAGGCCGCGGCCCAGGGTGCGGCAGCCTCCACACAGCCCCAGGAGGCCCGGAGATAAGACACCTCAGACCCCCGACACTAGATCCAGCCAGAAAACACCACTTGGACACTAAGCATACAGAAGACCGGGTACAGCTCAGGTGCTTCCGGATCCCTGCTCCCCACCTCCAGTCAAGCCCCGCCCCGGGCACGTCGGGGGCGGGGCTGGAGGATATACCGTAGAGAGGTCGTGTAGAGGCTCCAAGAACCTGCGTGCTGCCTGGGGAGGAAGCGAAGGGCGCCATTTTTGGTGAGGGCAAGAGAAAAACTGGGCGGAGGAAAAGTCGCGTGGTTAGTTTAGGCTCTCGCTTTGTCTGATCCCGCTTTTTAGAAAAGGGGGACAATTTGCGACTGGATTGCTTCTTTTGAAGCGGTTCTCCGAGTTGTAGATAGGTCCAATAGAAGTTGGTCTTTTTTTCTCTGCCTATTTCTGCCCTTATTTTCCTAGAAACATATCTGATAGCCCTTCCCTGAGTGTCGGTTTTTCCCCCCATGCATCTCTTTGTTATCCATTTTAACCCTTGTAAGAGTCAACAAAATGCATATTGTTCTGAGGCTGTGGGGTTCAAGGAATTTTTAAAAATCACCTTTTTAAAAAAAAATCACCTGAAGTTGGACATTTTGGACTTTGCCACGTATTTGTGGCGGAGACTGGCCATTTGTAAATTCTACAAATGGACTGCCAAGTGTGTGCCCTGTGGTGCGGCACTGGCTTTGGAGACGGGCAATTGTGGGTTAAAATAAGGTTTCTTCCATTTGATGTATGTGAACAGGAGTGGGAAGTGTACATACCGTCTCTAATCGTCACCTTCTATATCTGTGAAAAGGAATGTGTTATAAATACAAAGTTAAGTGCAAAAGTGAATACGTAAAATTTTTAAAAATGGATGAATGACAGCCCCGCCTCACGAGGCCGGGTCCCCCAAGAGGCCCTGCGCGAAGCCCCGCCACGGATTCCCTCGGCAACCGGTCCACAGACCGAGAGCACGGGAGGCGGTTGCTGCGGCCGGCGAGTGGGGTCCTGTGGGCTCCTGACGACTCTGCTGCGGCGGGGTAAGTAGGGGTCGTAGCCCCCCGCCCTGACGCCTTTTGTATCAGCTGAAGGGAGCCTCACCTCCTGCGGGGACCCCAGACCAGTTCCTTTTCTTACAAAACTGAACTTCGGGATCTCTCGGTAAAGGACTTTTAAAGCCACTTTGCCTTCCAACGACTCATGTCTTCATTCCGCGAATATTTACTGAGCACCTACTCGGAGAGTATAAGGCGTCGCCACAGCAGAAGTTACTAGGTTTCCCAGGAGAGGGGCCGCCTGTAAACCACAGAACCCACTGCTGGAGGTTTCCCAACAGCTGAAAATGTGAGGGAACTTTAAAAAATTCTATTGAATTATAGTATAAACGCATAACGTAATGTGATGTTCGAGGGTATGTTACACAACAAGGAGATGTTAGAGATCATATTGTAAATTTAAAATTGAGAGATTACCAAATTTTTAAAAAATAAATGTTTATTTAGTATTTTAATTTTTCTTTCATAGTTTAGCCCTACCTTTATTGAGAATTAGAAAGCTCGTCACGTCAGTTCTGGCATTTCACGTGGACCTGGATCTTTCAACTGGGAAGAATATTGAGTTCTGTTTTGTTTCATAATGGAAACCAATTCTTCTGAATATAAGCATTAAATACTTGCACTATGTTTTTATTTAGGATAACAACTCTTATAATATCTGTAGACTTCTGGTTTCCAATATTTAGCTTTCAATTATTATATCGTACTGTAATAAAGCACTTCCATTTGAACTCTGTCTTTGTTGGTTTCCCCCAAAAGCAGATCCTGAGACAAAAATTCGAGGGCAAGTGCTTTATATGGGAAGTAATCCCAGGAAACAACATCAGTGAGCAGAAGGAAGCTGATCAAGGGAATATTATAAGCAAATTTCTCTGTGGGCTGAATTCACTGGATAATCCTGAGATGTATGTCTCAGAGTAATTCTCTCTTAAGGGCAAAAGAGCTGGGGCATTTATTCACCAACTCCCATCAGTTATTGTCTGAGGCCTGCTATGGCAGAACATTAATTTCCTGGAACTTCCAGTCTGCCCTGTGCTCAGGCCAACTAGGTATGGCAGCTGGAAAGAGCCCTTAGGCAAAGAGTCACACATGCTAGCCTTTGGAAGTCAGGCTGGCCATGCATGGAAAAGGTACATGTCAAGTGGTTATGGGTACTAATAGCATCTGCTACATTCCAACCTTTGCACTACTCATATCTACCCTGCCCCCACATTAAGTTCACACCATCCGCTCACCGATTCTTCACGGTGGTGGCTGGTCCCAGTTTCTAAAAGAAAAGGACTTACTAAAAGATGATTAGTGGGACAAGCTACAGAATCCACTACTGCAATTAATGCTAGGTCTGTAACTGATAATTCATCACTTCCGTCCTCTACCACCCATTCTAGATTTCTCTTACTGTTGGCCAGCACTTCTGCTGGTCTCGGTTGTTTTCCCGGTAGGGTAACCAGCCTTCATCCCTGAGGGGTGTAAGCCTCTTGTTACCCTGTCTTTGTCAGGTTGTGCTTGCTAGAATTACAAGAGGTGTCTTAGAGAAATCCCTGAGTTCAGACATACATCTCCCTCCTCCAAGTATGTAGCAGCAACCCTATCCTCAGCTGCCAGTGCAGTAACTCCTTATGGGCATGTGGAGCCACAGATGACCAGGCAGCAGTTTTAGGTTTAGTGAAACCTAACTAAGGGGATCCTCTGATAGAAGCATCTCTCTCCCATCAATTAAAACCAGGACCTCCAGTCCAGCAGAGCCTGAAGTCATGAGGAAAGGTGATACAAATTCCTCATGTCAATCACTGAGAGTGATGGTAGGAGGGACCATTCCTAACCCTTGCTTCAAAGCATATTTCTCATCTTGAAGTAGTATCTCAATCCCACGTGATCCCAAACAGAGCTTTAATTGTACCTTTAAGAGGCCATTCCAACATTCTGTCAGACCAGCAACTTCTGGATGAAGTTGTATGTAGTAGAATCAGTGGAACCTTCTTATCATATCTCCTTTACTATAAAGAAGGTCCTTTGATCCAAGGCAATATTATATGGATCTCATTGTGATAGATGAGACACACTCCAAACCCTCAGATAGTGGTGCTGGCCAAGGCATTGTGGGTAGGGAAGGCACACCCATACTAGGGACACATGTCACCTGCTGCCCTACCCAAGGTGAAGGGGTCCCATGTAATCAGTTTGTCACTGAATGGATATACCGTATTAGAGGGCTTAGCCTCAGTCTCTGCTGCAGACAGGTGATGTGTTCAGTGGTAGAAGTGGCTAAATCAGCCTGATGAGCCCATGCATGACCTCCATTGCCTCCATCCCCACTATCATGCCTCCTCCATTCATGAGCCCATTTTGGAAGCACTGAGGTGACAAGGATAAACAGTGGCTGGCATTTACTGGATAATCATCCTGCTTTGTGAGACACAAAAATCCACATATTTTGTGTCCACTTATATTTATTTTCTATGTGACATAACAAAATTACCACAAATTTAGCAGCTTAAAACATGCATATATTATCTCAAGTTTCCATGGCATAGCTGAGCTGGGTCCTCCACTCAGGGTCTCACAGTGCTGCAATCAAGGTGTTGGCTGAGCTGCATTTTCATCTGGAAGCTTGACTAGGGAAGAACTGGCTTCCAAGCTCATTTAGATTGTTGGCAAAATTCATCTTTTGTGGTTGTAGGACTGAGGTCCCACTTTTCTTCCTGGCTGTTATCCAGGAGCTGCTCTCAGTGACTGGACGCCACCCACTGTTCCTTGCCATGCAGTCATTTGACAACATGGCAGCTTAATTCAAAGCCAACCAGGAAGTCTCTCCAGTATACTAAATGGGATCTTATGTAATATAATGTAATCATGAGAATAATATTTCTAACATTTTCACTAGATTTAGAAGCAAGTCACAGATTCCATCTGCACGTAAGAGAAGGGAATAATCACACAGGGTGTGACTTGTTAGGGGTTACCATAGAGTGTGTTTGTACACCCCTCTCATAGTTTCATTCACATACATCTTCCCCAGAACTTTTTCTCTTGTCTTTCAATCTTGCTCCTCTCAGGCCCTTGACCACACCACTCAGTATTATCCTCCAAATGGAGGACCTAGGAATACTGCTCATATCTCTGCCCACAGGGGTGCCTGGGTGGCTCAGTTGGTTAAGTGTCTGCCTTCGGCTCAGGTCATGATCTCAGGGTCTTGGGATGGAGCCCTACATCGGTCTCCCTGCTCAGTGGGGAGTCTGCTGCTCCCTCTCCCTCCCTCCACTTGTGCTCTCTCTCTCTCTTTCTCACTCCCTCTCTCAAATAAATAAATAAAATCTTAAAAAAAAAAAATCTTTGCCCACAAGGAGGATTTTCCCTAATCATCATCATTCATGGCTACCCCCGAGTGGGATTAAAGTTTGGAAGCATTCCATTTACAGCTTGCACCAATATATCATGATGCATCTATGATTTTTTAAAATTTTCTATCAGCTGTTCTTAGGGAATTCCATATGAGGTGTGAGCTGAAAGAGAGACATTGGTGAGCAAGAGATAGGCGACATGTGTTCTGGGCTGCTTATTTATGAAACTTATTTGTACTCTCCAGGCCTGCTTGGAACTGAACACTTGGAAGTGTTCCATTTTTATCATTTGGTGGATTGCTGCTATGCCTGCTCAACTTGAGGACTTGATCTGACATACTCAGCTCATGATGGGCACTTCCAGTTCCATAGTCACCTGATGTCCCATGGCCAGGCATTCATTCTCTCCCAGAGCCCAGAGCATTACCAAGAGCTGCTTCTTGAACGGGGAATGGTTCTCTGCTACAGACAGCAGTGATCTACATGAGAGGTTTCTGTCGTGGCTTTGCTAAGACTCCAGAAGTATTCTTACGTACTCTAAGTACCTCCCTATTGCATCATGGGATCTGGCCAGGTATAAGGCCCAAGAAGCAGGCCTCTGGTATCATACACTAAAACTGCTGCAGAGCTCTCTTGCTCTGAGCTTCACTCAAAACTGATAGCTTTCCAAGTCACCTATTAAATGGATCAGAAAGTATCCCCAAGTGTGCTACGTGCTATCTTCCAAAACTAGAGACTTACAAAATACTGCCCCTCTTCTTTCAGAGGTAGAATGCGTGAGGTACAATAACTTGTCCTTTACCTTGGAGAGAATATCTCGGAATGACCCAGACCACTGGCCTTTTAAAACCTCACCAAAGTAACAGGCCTTTAAATCTTTGTAAATATATCTTCCACTTTCTGCTGCTCGTGTGTCCTATGAAGGCATCCAGAACACTTGCCACTTCCTGCTCACCCAGTATTGTAGATCAACAAGACCCCTTGGTACTATATTTGCTACAGACATGGGAGAGTCCTTGTGTAAAACTGAATGTCCCTTGCTGACTGTTCAAGTGAATGCAAACTGCTTCTAATCTTCTATTCTGACAGGGATTTAAAAAAACACAACACATTTGCCAGATGAATAACTACATACCAAGTACAAGAAGCTGTGTCCAGCTAGTAAAGATCTCATCTGCACAGCAGTTACAAATGGGGCTATCCCTTGGTTAAGTTTTCAGTAGTCCACCATCATTTGTCATGATCTATCTTGTTTTTTCAAAAAGCCACACTGGAGAATTAAGCAGGGCTATGCATCTTTTAAATAGTTTTGGGTAGTACCTTTCCATTTCATTCATTCAGAATGATTTACTCTTATTTATCTGGCCTAGGGGCCAAGGAGCAGGTAAGCAATTTCATGACCTTCCACTTGGCTTTTCTACCACATTGGCTCTTACTCCATAGGCAGGGAACCACTGTGAAGGTTTTACCAGCTGCAATCCCCATTACGAACTCAGGGACCAGGAAAATAACCATGAAGTGATTCTGCAGACCCTGTACTATAGGATAGACTTGAGCCAAGACTCCCATTTATTACTGGTTCTCCATTTGCTTTCACTCCTACAGGGGGCCATGATGGCATTTTGAATCCACTGGTGTTGGTGTCAGCTCAGACCCTGTGTCCTATTGACTTGGAAAGAGGAGGATAGTCCCATTTCCTCAGTGTGTATTTTCCCAGTTAATGGTTGTAGGTTCTCTTGGAGAAGGATTTGGGAATCCCTATTGTGAATACTTGTTAGGTGTTGTAGGGTCTATTCTCGAGGGCTCCTTGCCTCCCCTTCAATAAATGGGCTTTGGAGCTAAGAGCTAGGCAAGGAATCATGATTTTCCACTGTGGCTGCTGACATCAGCCTTTGATTCACTTGCCCTTTGTCATTTTTAGAAATGTAAGTTCATCAGCATTTTTGCTGACTGCTCATCTGTTTCACCCCTAGAAATTCTGTGGCTTATCAGCCGTCACCACAGATCTCTGTGGGTCTTGCTTGTTGCCATTCTGGACTTGCTGCCCATTCTAGTAATTACACCTACTTTGCTTCTGATAGTTAAGTGCTGCCATCTGACCTCTGCTCTCCCAGACCTTCTCATCCCCACTGAAACATGGGACCGCAGTATCATAGCAGCCTTTCTCCTACCTCCAATCCTGGCCTACAAAGGATAGTCACCACTGAGCTTATTAATGATACTAGTGCCTCCTTACTAGTTCATTCCTTGTAGCCTTAAAGAAGGGAGTATCCTCTGGCCATCCCAAATGCATTCCCTCACCTCATTTAACATGTCCTCATTTAACAAATCCATCTAACATGTCCCCTCTGTGAGCCTTTCACACCCTACTCCATATTCTGCTATTCTAGAGGCATAGGTTAAATAAGGACAAGAGGCTACTTTCTGCACAAGTGCAATAAGCACAACAAACTTAACTCTTCCCCTGCTGAGATGTTGTAACTGCAAACGGACTGCTAAATGGGTGGAGTGGATGGTCCCTGGGCAGTCCTCAGTTGGGGCTCTCTGTCAGGATGTCCAAGGTCCATCCTCCTATCACTCATGTCTAGTTTCCTAACACAGATAATCATGGGGTTCAAAGTACTTAGACATCCACCTAAATGTTCCATCCCAGGCCTTAGGGCCCTGGTTTTAGTGTACTTAATATTCTTTGATAAATGTACCATCTCTCTAAAAGGTTTAGATGCATTGTCTCCTTTATAACTACATTTTATAGTAGCATTACTTATTTTTTTGGTACTAAAAATAACTTGAAATTTTAGTTCTTTTGTCATGAAGTTTTCATCTCAATCTTTTTAATATACTAGTAGTAATTCTTACAATGTCTTGTTTCATAATGACATCTTAAAGTAATATTGGTATATTGAGCCCATTTGATTATTCTTAAATTCCACAGAGAAATATAATCATATCCCATTTACCGGGAAGCATATAGCCCCCGTAATCCATTTTCATTGTTCCATGAACAGTGTCCCAGACCACTGGGACATAGTTTTGTTCCATTTTTGAAGTCTGCTTATTAAAGTCATTTCATAAGATTTTGTAATTTTTCCATAAAGGGTTTATATATCTTTTATAATATTTAATCCTGGTTGCTTTATTATTTTGCTGCAAAGAGAAGTCTTTTTATCTTTAGTTACATTTTTTAGCAATTCATGCTGTATAGAAATGCAACTGAATTTTGTATAATTTTGAATCCAGCAAATTGGATTATCAGATTAATTCTCAAAATTTATCTGTGATATATTAGTTTCCTATGTAGACAATCATATCAACTGGGAATAATTAGTTTTCTTTCTTTTGTCTTGTCATGACCTGAAAAGAACATTTTTAATATTTAATCATTAAATGTAATGTTTGTCTTTTGTTAACACCTTTTATCAGGTTAAAGAAATTCCCTTCTATTCCTAGTTGCTAAGAGATTTATCCTTTATTAATCATTAAAGGGTGTTGATTGTCTCATACTTTTTCTACATCTATTAAGACAATCATACAGTTTTTCTCTTTTATTTTAATATGATAAATTAATTTCTCATTCCCTCTCTTGCTGTGTCTCTCTCTGTCAAATAAATAAATAAATAATCTTTAAAAATGAAAAAAAAAGTATTTTCTCATATTAAGCCAGCCTTGAATTCCTGGGGAAAGCCCAACTTGGTCATGATGTTATCTTGTTATATATTGCTGGATTCAATTAGCTAATATTAGGATTTTGTAAATCTTGTTCATGAATGAAATTGGTACATCATTTTGCTTTTTCACACTATTCTCTAATTTAGGTAAAGGTTATATAAGACCGATAATCTGATGTAAGAAGTCTCCACTTTATCTTTTCTCTGAAAGAGTGTAAGATTCTAAGACTTGGAGCTCTTCAAAAAACCATATGGTTTCTTTTGTGGGAAGATTTTTAGTTACTCAGTTCCCTTATAGTTATAGAACCACTCAGGTTTTCTCTTTTTTTTCCTGAGAAGCTGATTTTTCTAGGAATTTATCAATTTTGTTTAAATTTTCAAATTTATTTGGCATAACTTTATGATATCCTCGCCTTATCTATATTATATCTGTAGTTTTGTTACTCTGTAGTCCTTCCTCCTTTCTGTGTCTAATATTGTTTGATCAAGTAGACAATAAATCAGTAGGCATTATGGAAGATTTAACCGATAAAATTCACAAACTTGATGTAAACCTCATTTAAAGAACACTACATCAAAAAAACATAAATCACATATCCTTTTCAAGGAATCAGGGATCTTTTAAAAAACTACAATGTACTAGGCCATAAAGCAAACCTCAACAAATTTCAAAAAATTAGTCTACCATGGAGAACATTCTCTGATTAATGACAGAAATAAAAAACAACAAAATCTTAATTTTAAGATATAAGAAACCACACTTCTAAAATTGTTTAATTGTGCCTTCTATCTTCTTGATCAATCTTGACAGTTTTCTATTTATACTTTTTTTTCAAATACCACTATTTAGCTTTGGTGACCCTCTCTATATGTTTGTTTTCTATTTTATTAACTTTTAAAATATATTTTTCTATTTTTCCTGCTTTTTTTCCCCCAACATCTTAAAAGTGCTGAGCTTATCTCATGTACTTTTCAGAGTTTCTTTGGTTCTAATGTAAATACTTAAGGTTTCTAAATATTACTTTAGCTACATCTTCTAAGTTTTGTTATGTATGTTCATTTTTTTTCAGTTTTACATATTTTCTAATTTCCATTCAGATTTCTGTTAGAGCCATTAGTAGTCAGTCCCTACACATGTGCACATACACACATATATATGTGTCTGTATAACATATGTGTATGTATATATATAGCATATTTAATTTGATCTTTAATCGAATACACACATCATAACATACATGTTTATGTATGTATATATGTACTTTTATCTTAATTAATCTTGCAGAAACACTTCGTTTTAGCTGTCTTTTGTACAACATATAGCTCATTTTGCTTTTTGTCTCAAACTAAGAGCCTATTATTGTTTTAATAGATAAGTTTAACTTACTTGTGAATATCGGCAAAATCTTTGTATTTAGTGATGTGTAATGGCTTCTAGGCTAAGTAAATTCTCAGGATATTCTCATATTCCTTCACCTGCCGGCTTCTTCCAGCTAAATTAGTCACTAACAATTTTACTCTTTCTTATTGTAGTAGTTTATCTTATGAATTCTCAAGAGAAGACAGAAGAGCATCCTTTTGCGGATATATTTAATGAAGATGAAGCTGAATATAACTTTTTGCTGTCTAAACCTGTTTGCTTTGTTATATTTGGGAAACCAGTAAGTTATCTTTTCTAACTTATTATTTACTATAATTTTTATTTTTAAAGTCATAATATTATGTTACCATACAAGAAAGAAAACCACATAATGTGCTAATTTTTTCGAGTGTTAGGCTTTCATTGTATGACTTAAAAACTGATATAATATTGGTTGTAAGTTCCTAAGTTTATCTTGTCTTGTACACTATAATTGAAAAGGAACCTACATTGTACTTATCTTTGTTTTTATATTATGAAGAAATAGAACTCATCAAAGCATTGCACCATGAAAATTGTTAGTAGTCTATGATCCAAGGTTATTCCAAACATAATTTGCTTATAAAACTTTCTGTGAAATTTGTTATGAGGTTCCCTGGGTATGTGAAGAAAGGACACTATAGAGACAAACTGGGGCTCTCCCATTAATATCTGAAGGTACTGAGAGGCAATGTGCCTCACCTTTGCCCACAGTGTGTTCGCAGACCTATGTATTGTCTTTCTACAAAATAAAAAGAAACCAAAAATGGATGATATAAGATAGCCTGCTTTTCTAGGCATTTCTAGTAAGGACCTCTAAACGAGAGGTATTTTCAGCCATTGAACTAGTTGGTAGTTAGCATTAGAGCCTGAGCTGGTGAATTAAAGATCCTCTCCAGAACAGCAGAGACTAAGAGCTGGATCCCACCCTCGATTTAATTTTATATAGACCCTGGGACAGGTACCAAGAAATGGTTCCAGTAACTTTCATTATGTTTCTTAACATATAATAGAGTTTTAAAAGTCAACAGTGAACATGGATGGAACTAGAGGGTATTATGCTAAGCGAAATAAGTCAGTCAGAGAAAGACAATTATATGATCTCACTGATATGTGGAATTTAAGAAACAAAACAGAGGATCATAGGGGAAGAGTGGAAAAAATAAAACAAGACGAAACCAGAGAGGGAGACAAACCATAAGAGACTCTTAATCATAGGAAACAAACTTAGGGTTGCTGGAGGGGAGGGGGGTGGACGGATGGGGTAACTGAGTATGGACATTAAGGAGGGCATGTGATATAATGAGCACTGCGTATTATATAAGACTGATGAATCACAGACCTGTACCCCTGAAACAAAAAATACATTATATGTTAATTAATTGAATTTGAATTAAAAAGTGTTCAAAATAAAAGTCAACAGTGAGAGCAATCAGGTGCAAATATTACTACATTAAAGTAATCTTTTGTCTTGAAAATATGATACTTTTCAAAGATGTCCATTAAGTAAGAATTTTTTGTTCTTGGAAGTTACTAAGTGGAAGTCTGTCAAAACATTCATGACTAAAAACTTTAGGAAAGAGATAAAGTGATGGATTTCAATATAATCACAATGATACGTATTCAAGTTACAAAATTTGACAATCAAAAGAGGACAGTACCTGCCTGGTTTCAGGGCTATTTAAAAAATGTTATTTAAATCACTTCAAAAATGTGGCAAATGTGACAATGAGTAGAGAAAAATTAAGCTATAAATATCTAGAGTCTGCTGTTCATTTATTTTGTGGACAAAAAATTTACTTGATAATATTCATGTATTGTAACCATCAATAGAGTCTCTTAAAATGAGAATATCTGTTTCACTGGCAAATGCCTGTGGGTTTTAAATAACATCTTTCTTTTTAAGGGGGTTGGGAAGACAACTTTAGCTCATCAAATAACACAGGCATGGAAATGTATTCGTGTAGAAGGTAAATTTTACTCTTTCCTCCCAATATTTTATTATAAAAACTTTATAAAATGTAAAGAATATATCATCTAGATTCTGTGATTAACATTTCGCTATAGTTACTTTATCACACATCACTACCAACCTAGTGAATGTTATCTTCAAAATAGCATCAGGCATATTTTTGCCTTTCAGTTAGTCCTAGTTTTGTTCATAGAAGTTAGGAGGGTTTATGAAATGTCTTTGACTTCATTCTATTGCCTCCAATTCTCTAATACCCTCATTTAGAACTACTGGGGACATGTGTGTTTTGGGAATCTCCCTATGAAAGATGAAAAGAGAAGAAACTCTCACAGCTGTTCTTGAGAGCATTTTTTAAGACTTAATTATTTTTTTTTAAGATTTTATTTATTTGAGAGGGAGAGCTCAAGGCAGGAGCGGGGAAGGGCAGAGGGAGAGGGAGAACCAGGTTCCCCACTGAGCAGGGAGCTGGATGCGGGGCTCAATCCCGGGGTCCTGGGATCATGACCTGAGCCGAAGGCAGATGCTTAACCTACTGAGCCACCCAGGTGCCCCAAGACTTGATTATTTTCAATGATAAATTTTATTTTTTATTATTTTGCTTTGCATTCTTTGCAGTATATGAGGACTACTAACTTTATATAAAGTATTCTTTTAATCAATAAAACTATTTTTGTCCTAATAGAAAAATAAGCAAAAGAATGAGTTGGCAATTCATAAAAGTAGAAATAAAAAAATAGACAAATGTAAGAAAAAAGTCGTTATTCAAAGAAATGGTTATTCGAAGAAATGCTAATTAAAATAACACTGATCCATATTTACCTATCAAACTGACAAAGAATCTTTAAAGTTTCTATAATCATTTTTGGCAAGAATGTTATGACATGAGGATTCCATGTGCTGTTAGTGAAATTGCAATCTGGTACAATTTTGGGGAGACCAATCATAGATTACTAGCAGCGAGGGACATAATTCAGTTCCTGAGTTCTCCCGTAGGTCTTGCTCCTGTCATTTCTGTCCCAGGATGTCTTCCATAAGGAATGGAATATTCCCCTTAAAAAGAAACAAATCATTGGAATTCCAGCCTCAAGCCCCCTTTTTCTAATCAGTGTTTATCTATTTTTACATTTCTTGACACATACTTTCCTTTTATATAATCAGAGTGCAAAATTAGTGAGCTCTGGATATAACTCTGTGGTTATAAAAGTATCTGGACTAATAATACTTAGTGTATACTTTTGAGTGACACTTTACAATTTCCCAGTCACTGTCGCGTACCCAATGTCATTTCATCCTCACATTCTCTTGCATACTATACAGGGCATGAGCATGCAAGGCCCAGAGGTATTTAAGTAGTTAGCTTCCCCAAGATCTTTTAGCTAGCAAGTGGCAGAGACAAGTTCTCTGTGGAATACATTCTGCTGCCTCATGCTTTGGTTAGGCTTAAACGACATAATGTGTGTATAAATATGTTTTGTAAACTCTTAAAGTTCTATGCAAATATTAATCTTTGTTACCATTATAAAACAAATATGTTTCTTAATTTGGCAATTCTAATAGCAGTTTGTGCTAATATTTTGAATTCATATTCTAGTTTTACCAGTTTTGGAAGAACAGATTGCCAGGGAAACTGAAACAGGAGTTATGGTAAATCTAAGTTTCAAAATTATTATGATTTAAAAAAAAATAAGCTCTGTGTCACAGATATATATACACTAATATACACTATCTTTTTTGGTTCTTAGTTGCAATCAATACTGCTCAGTGGACAAAGCATTCCAGATGAACTTGTCATAAAGCTAATGTTGGAGAAGCTCAACTCCCTGGAAGTTTCTCACTTTGGTATGTTTATTTTTATAAATCGGTGGCTATCAAAGCAGCCTTAAAACTTGTGCTTTAGCTGAGGCACACATAATTTTCGGAGTTGCTCTTTCCTTTGCCCTGATGCGGGAATTCCAGAGCCTGAATTCAGTTAAGCAGCTTAGATATTTTTATTTGCTTGTTTACTTCCTTTTATTCTTCAGATTCTACATTTGTAAATAAATAAATAAATTTAAATGGTTCAATCTTCTTTGAGCACTGTATTATCCAGCAAAAGCATCAACACTCTGCTGTGGTCCTTCTCACAGTGCTGACAATCTCTGCTGACTGCTTTCTCATTCACTCCGGGTTTTATTACTGAGTCCTGTCCGTGGCTAGTCTTCTCTGCATCAATCCACACTTATAAGGCAGGAATTTCTTGAATGGCACCAGCTGACCCTCTGGCTGCAGATATTGGCAGGCTTCAGTCTGTTCACCCAGTCTACCCTCTCACTCTGGACCCAAGAAATCTCCCTGCACTCAAGCAGATGCTGAGCAGGGGTTTGGGGCCTAATTTCTCAAGACAAAGGCTACTGAAGCTCCAGAATGACCAAATAGAAAAGAGCAAATCCTATGACATTTGCAAAAGAAAGAAGAGGAAGAAAGATGTGCTGGGGAGAAAATCATCCACCTGAAATAGATTTATTGAATGAAAGAAGAAAAATTTAGCAAGCTGCTTTGTATCCTTAGTAAGTTAAGAGAGGACATTGTGACTATTAAGAATATAGGGATAAAAATAAAATGCAGTAAAGTAAAAACCATGATTGCCAAAGCAAATCAATAATGGAAGTAGCAAAAGCAGACATCACTGCAAACTATGTCTGTATCGTATCTATAGGTAGAAAGATTTCTCTACATATAGATGATATATAGAACAAACTACATCTGTCCATCCACATATAGATAAATATCCTCTCTCCATTATATATGTTGTGTGTGTGTGTGTGTATATATATATATATATATATACACTTTGTCTACACATCAGTCTATCTATTGATCAGTGATGAAGAAGATGAGCTTGGGAAAATATCCAGAATGTGGGAGGTTAAATGAGTAAAAAGGTAAAAAAGACGATGACAGAATTCCAACATAGGTCAATAAATGACCTCCAAAAGTGAAGTGATTGAAACTGAAGCATGGGGTGGCTCAGTCATTAAGCGTCTGCCTTCACATTGGGCTCCCTGCTCAGCGGGAAGCCTGCTTCTCCCTCTCCCACTCCCCCTGCTTGTGTTCCCTCTCTCATTGTGTCTCTCTCTGTCAAATAAATAAAATCTTTAAAAAAAAGAAGAAAGAAACTGAAGCATATATACAGAAAGGCAGGCAAATATCTTCTTGTTTATACTTCGTCTCCCCTTACCTCTTGTAAAAATTAGAGTAATTTACCCACAAAAAGATGGTATAAATGATGAATATTGGCAAAAAGAGAAAAAATAATGAAAAAATAAACCCACTCAGCTATGCCATTCATGATGTTCAGGAATCTTTTTAACTTCTTCTTGTGGAAGATTTCAAACAAAAGTAAAGAAAGTGATGTAAAACTCCCCCCATGTGTCCCTCACCCAGCTTCAATGACAGCTCCTGACTAATGTTTTATGTGAACTCCTGCCCACATCCCTCCCCCAACCTACTTTATTTTGAAGCTAATTCATTTCATATCAGTTCATCTGTAAATGTTTTAGTATATATCTCAAAAAGATAAGGACTATTTTTAAACCTAGTATCACATTACATTATCATACCTACTAAATTAATAGTAAATCATCTACTGACCATTCCGTGGTCAGATTTTATTTTTGCCTTGTTTATTTTTTTTTTTCTAGCTGATCTTTGGGTTTTGTTTTTTTTGTTTTGTTTTGTTTTGGGGGGGTTGTTTTGTTTGTATGTGTGTTGTTGTTGTTTGTTTTTTTGTTTTGGGGGGTTTTTTTTGGGAAGGATCCAACCAGGTGTCACATATAGCAATTGACTGGTATGTCTCAAGTCCCTTTTAATCTATAAATTCCCTCTACCTCCTTCTATCATCTTGTGTTCTCTTTGTTGAAAAAACAAGTTATTTGTGTTTAAGAATTTCCTGCATTTTGGATTTTGCTGACTGGCATCCCCTCGTATCATTTAATGTATTCCTCTTTCCCCTAGACTTGCTGTACACTGGTGCTTGTTCTGGGAGCTGGCAGAGGAAAAGCAGTATAAATGATTTCTTGAGTCTGAGGGCCACACTGTTAGCATGCAATTGCATGGCTGTGTTTTAGGCATGCACAACTGGGCTTATTTAAAGGCTATAGTGGGACGGGACCTAGAACCCCTTCTGCCCAAATTCCCTTCACCTATTCTATAGCATCCTCAAAGGAATTTCTATGGAACCTAGCACCCTGCTAAATGCAGTTTAAAAGTCTTTGCTCGGCAAGGAGTCTTTCTGATGTCTGGTCCTACTCACCAGCCTGGTGGATGGTAGAAGCAAAATTGGAAGTGATGAGCTTTCAAATCAGGATATTAACTTGGGTCCGGTCTGGGTGAGGCTGGGTAATTGATGACTCTAAAATCCCTAAAGACAGATGTGTGCTGCTGGGCACACTGCACAACAGAATATTGCCAAATTCAATCTTAATTTTTTTCTGTACCAGAGCCTTTTTACAGTTGAAACTTGGTATCACTATTTAGAAATAACTTACACAATCTGTAATTACAATCCTTTCATTCACAACCTGTCATGCTGTGTTGGCCTTTGGCCCAAATCAGCTTCCATGAACTGCATCTTTACCCAGGAGAAAAAGGTAGAGCCAATGCCTGGGCATCCTGAGAAGCCCCTCTCTGCTTCCTGTTTCTAGATTCCAAAAAACTCACTTTCTCCAGTAATGATGGACAGCCCTAGTCTGGGCATTCCCTGCCCCCGGCGTATCACATTGTGGATAGTCTCGTAAGTCACTGGTCACCAGTGTGTCCTCTCAAATCAGGCTGGCATGAGGTCAGGTACATATTAGGGCTGGATGGACATAAGCTACCTGATATTTCTGAATCTCTCATCACTTCAGTCTGAAAGCAGTAGCATGCCATCTTCAGTTTTGTGGAAATAGGAATTCATTCTGCTGTACCAGGAAGTGGGGGCAAAGTGATGGCATGGGCCAAGTAGCTACCCCTGGGTAGTCATATGGACAGTATTTAAGTTTTTCCCTGGTGGGGGTGATGCAGGCTGAATACTAGCCTGCAGCATATCTACTCTGCCAATGATAGTACATACAAAGCCTCGCAGCAAGGAGTGGCAGGAGGTCTACCATTCTTCCGTCTTCAGCATTGAGGGTAGGGGCTTGATAATGGTGTCAAGGAGATATGGGACAGAGAGGGGAAGTCCTCCTCTCTGCTTCCATATTCACACATGTCTCTGGGGTTAGAGAAATTGGCAGTGGGCTTGGCAGCTCTGATATGTCTACAAAGAAGTATCCTTGTGAGTATCCACAATTGAGTCTAGAGAACTAAGCTCTTCCACTCTCCCACATCTCTTCCATAGATACATTCCTAGGGTCTGGGTGTGATGATACTGGCCACCTCTCAATGAGTAAGGCCCTAAAACTTGTCACTCAGAAAATTCAGGCAGCCCAAATATTGGCCTATCAGGTGAGAACCAGACCCCATGGAAACAACCCACTCTTCTGCTGCTTCCACTAGGAAAGAGACCAAGTTTTAAACTCATTCCAATATACATGTATGCCTGAGGTTTATGATACCTACAAACAGTTGTACTTGAAATGCCTGATAAGCTGTCCAGGTAGTAGCAGTGATTGCAGTAATCTACAGGGTGCACACAGAGAGCCAAACATCCTTCTGTCATCCCTTTGTAATACACAGATGGTGGGCAGTGCTGCCAGCACAGGGAATGAAGGGGAGGTATTGTGTAATCCCCTGTTGCTTGGAAGGGGAAAGCATGAACTCTGGAGACTGATGGCCTCTGGAAATGTCAAATCAGGAGGGCTGAGCTGGGCAAGGGTTGAGTTCAGTCTAGGGCTAGGCCCCCTCACCACAGTACTCACCCTTAAAATGTGTCAGACCAGGGGGTTAATGCCAGCCATCCTGTCCCAAAGTCTTGACAAGTTTCCAATAAGGTTGTTAATCAAATGGAGAATAATTTAACAACAGGCTCCAAACCGAACTAGGGAAGTAGGAAGCCAGGGAAACAAAAAGCTAGAGCAGCAGGGGTGGCAAGTAGAGGAAGGTCTGGCCCAGTTCCCGAGACCGTGCCAATGCGTGCAGTGGCTAAATTTTTGCCAGGGGGTGTTGGGTTCACTTAAGGAACCTTGAATAGAACGGATGCCTTAGGATATCACCACTACTTCAAAATCTTTGAGACACAACAGCAAAAGCAGATGAGTAAGCTGAGTTGTAAACTAAAGATTATAGCAAGACAGGAGAGAATCATGTGATTATAGCTCACATTCCCAAAACCAAAGAAAATAGGTCTTCCTTTTTGCCTTTTGAAGTTATACCTACTTAGGATTGCTTCTCTGGATAGCATCCAACACATAGTTAGCAGAAAGTGAAGTGTTTCAAATATCTTAGGAGAAATGCCTAAGGATTTGATGAGATTTTGGATTACTATGGTAGTTGTTGGTCTGCTTTTGTAAACTAAAAAACATAATAATAAGCATGTGATAAGCATGTTCTTAAGAGAGGATTTTGAGATTGGCTTATTAGGCACATTCATTTATTCATCTATCAACAGATGCTTAATACCTTTTTTAATCATACTATTCTAGACATTGCATAGGATAGCAGTTCTCAAACTTTTTAGTCTCAAGACTCCTATATACTTATAAAAATTGTTGAGGTCCCAAAAGAGCTTTTGCTTACTTGGGTTATGTCTATCATATATTAGATATCATCATATTAGAAATTAGAACTAAGAAATATTTAAAATATTTGTTTAAAAATCATAACAAAACCATCACATGTTCACATTAATAGCATATTTTATTAAAAAATAATTTTATTTTTGCAAATCTCTTTAATATCTGGCTTAAGAGAAGACCCAACTGGATTCTCATATCTCCTTCTGCTCAATCTGTTGCAATATATTGTTTTTATTGAAACATATGAGGAAAATCCAGCTTCACACAGATATGTAGTTAGAAAGGGAAAGTATATTTTAATAGCCTTTAGAATAATTGTGACTATCCTTGATCCTACATTAAAACTCACCAAGGAGGACTTTCTTAAAGGTTATTTGCATTATAGAATCTGAAACCACATCAAGAACTTTTCAAACTCTGTTAATTAAAATCCATTTGTCTATCTTGAACTTGGACTGGATCTTTGACCCATGCATGATTTGCAGGCACCATGCAGTAGTTATTTTGGAAAATACTGACTAAGTTGTGCTAAGTTTTCCAAATGTTGACACTTTTCATTATACACTGTCAAAAAATCACTTTTATTAATTTCACCACCAATTTCATCAAGAAAAGTTTTAAAAATTGGGAAGTTGTTAAGCTTATGGCAGTAGATAAACATTTTCTAAAATTTGAATTTTTGCTTGAATTTTATCATTGGCAACAAATACTATTCAGTGGTTGTCCTTGAAGTGACCAGCTCACTCCACTCACTTTTTATAAAATGTCTGCCAAATATCCAAAACTGAATAACCATAATTTGTCAGTTCTTTCAAGAAAAAAGGTCCTATTAAAAATAGCAGAAAAATTGAAGTCCTTAATTCTGAGGGAACTGAGACTTTATTAATAAGAGAAAATTTTCTCAAGCAAGAGAGTGACATAATCAAAGAAATATATTAAAGAAATTAATGTGATGATGACAAATGGGATGAATTTCAATGATAAGATTTAGGTTTTTGGGTGGGGATGCAAGCCAATGTGCTAAGCCAAAATCATATTGATAATGTTCTGTTTTTTAAACTGTATGGGGAGAACATGGGTGTTTTATATATAAACATTATGTATGTACATATTCTATTATAAAACATTAGCTTTAGAAAGAAAATAATATACTATACACCCCCTATAATATACCTTTACGGCTTTCCTAACGCTCAAAGAATTATTAGCATGGAATTTCCTTCCCTAGACACCTCATGTGCTTAAAATAAATTGATTTGGAATTTTTAAAGATGTCTCCTCCTAGCTCAGTGATTTTATTTATGATCAGAAAAACATTATTCACTGTTATGCTTCATGTGGCAATAAACTTAACTATTAATTAAAAATATTTGACAGATTTTAAGATCTTCATTAATATTCATCAATAAGCAAATGACATTTTATAAAGTAATAACAAATAAATGCTCTCATATATTGATAACATTATAAAACTCTAAAAATTATATTTTACTCAACAGGTTATATTATCACTGAACTACCATCACTTTCACAGGATGCCATGACTACTTTGCAGCAAATAGAATTAATTAAAAATTTAAATTTGAAACCTGATGTTATAATCAATATTAAGGTAAGAATATTAGTTGTTTTGTAACTATAGTTACCATTCTTTTTGATAGTAGTGGTTCAAGGAATGTCTTCAAGAATATTAATGAGGTGCCTGGGTGGCTCAGTTGGTTAAGTGTCTGCCTTCGGCTCAGGTCATGATTTCAGGGTCTTGGGATCGAGCCCCAAGTTGGGCTCTGCACTGAGTGGAGAGTCTGCTTCTCTCTCTCTCTCAAATAAATAAATAAAATCTTAAAAATACATATTAAGTAATTAAGGAAATAATAACTTATATATCAATCATAGGGACTACTGAGTTATACTTTCTGATACCTCTGTATTTCTGCACCTGCAGTTCCATCCACAGGAAATATCTCTCTGTCTCTTCAACAGTCTTCAACATAGTTATCCTTTGAAAGTCAGTTCAGACATCATCTGTTTCCCTGATGACCACCCCTTCCACACCAACACACATATTAACTAACTCATTCTCTCTCTCTCTCACTTTCTCCTTTTCTCTCTCCCTCTTCCTCTCCTTTTCTCTTCCTCCTTGTCCCCTATACCTTACTTACCACAGGAGAGTTAAATACTTCTCTGATGACCATTCATGTTGCTATCTTCTACCATATTATCTTATATATTGTACTTGTCCATTTTCCTTCTGGACTCTGCCTTATTTGAAGGCAAGAGCCATGTCTTGCTCATATAAACATCAACTAACACAATATATGGTACCTAATAGACACCTGATAAGTTTGCCAGTTAAATAAAATGAAAGAAGGAGCAAATGAGTTGGACATATGAATGTTAAAAAACATTACTAGGTTGATTAAGAATCAAGCTTGGGTCCTGTTCCCAATCTCTCCTTTATCAACAGCACGTGGTAGATGACATTTAGGAGACTCGATTTCCTCTTTACAAAAATAATAACTGCCTCATGGGGGTATGATAAGAATTCAGGGAGGCCAGGTCTGCTGGTTGATATGAAAATTAATGATAAGCTTTTATATTCATACCTGCCTGATTCCCCAAATGGTTTGACAGCTCAAAGTAAAGGAGATAATTCCCAGCTCAGGTGCTGGCGCCCGGGAGTGTGTCAGGGTTAGCTGTGAGAGAGAGGAGGTGTTGCGGTGCTGAGCATGGTGTAATCTGCAGCCCACCACAGGCCGTGGTTGGAGGCCAGTTAAAATCCCTGCACGGACCTTGAGAATGTCACACATGTGAACATGTGTATAAGGGAGAGAAGAAAAGTCCTCAAACAATTAACTAAAACCAAATATAAAGTCCAAGCCATGGAAAACATAGATTGTGTAGGAAATTAACACCTGGTGGAACAAGAATGCAGATATACAGGCCCCTAGCCTCCAAATGCTTCCTACATTTGAAGCATAAATTTGGTTCTGAGTTTGATGAGCCAAAGTAGAAGGGGAAATGTGACCAGTTATATAAAATTCACCCTGTCTGTGAAAAGATAAGACATTCCTCAGGAAAAACAAAATAAGAGAAATTAGAATTAAAATTTTAAATGAGAGAAACATCTTACATGGTTCTTAATATAAAAGATCGTCATGGTAGAGAATGAAGGCCTTAACCTCATTTATATTATAAATGTGAGAGCGAGTACCCAGGCAGTTTCTACACATTGACTCAAGTGTAATCAGAGGGCCTAATGTGAGACAGAACTCAATACAACACACATTTCTCTGGTGGTTTGGCCTTATTTGGGGATAAATCTTGGAATTTCTAGAGCAGAAGTTCTTAGCCTGGAATCCAGGAATCCTTTAAATATCCATGAACCTTCTGAAATTATTTTATTATGTATATCTGTTTTTCTGAAGCAAAAGCCAATAGCTTTCCTCATATTCTAACGGGGTCTATACTACCAAAAAAAAAAAAAAAAAGATTAAGGGCCAGTGATCTACTACAGCAGCGGTTCTCAGAGTGTGATCCCAGAGCCAAATGCATCAGCGGCACTCAGAAGCTTGTTAGGAATACATATTCTTAGGGCCCACCCCAGATCTATGACTCAGAAACTCTGGGGGAGGGGGGAGGGGGCGTTCAGCTATCTGTGTTGAAAAGCCCTTCACGCGACTCCAATGCCCGCTGAAGTGTGAGGACCACTGCTCTGAGGCATGTCCTTCAGACTCACCCTCGTATTAGTCACTTCCTACAAGTGAACGTAGGAGAGCTGAAGGCAGTAGTCTTTGTCAAGGACCCACAGTGTGGGTATTCTGGGTCACTGAATAAGGAAGGGCAAATACGCATTATAGAAAAGACCCGAGAGGGTTGAAATCTTTCTTGTGAAAAATTAGGAAACCTAAATGAATGTCTTGCCTCAGTAAATACCCATCCCATCTCCACATAGAGGTGGCCTGAAGAAATCCGAAAATGAGCAAGGAAGCTCCTACAGTTTTGTTTCTCAAAGTGTGGTGCATGACTGTCGGCATCAGAATCACTCAGGATGCTTGTTAAAATTACTAATGTTGTTCCTTAGTGCCCTGACTACGATCTATGCCAAAGAGTTTCTGGGCAAAGGCAGCATAGTAGTACAGGGTACATATACAGAAGAGATCAGTGGGATCCTGAAGTCATTGAGAATCGTAGGAAAAAGAGGAAAGAAGCCCAAAAAGAAGGAAAAGGAGAAGAGGAAGGTGAAGAGGAGGAAGAGCAAGAAGAAGAAGAGGTAATATCCCAATACCATATACTACACTTTTAAAATTTGCTAGAATTAAACTAAATAATAGCATGGATAAACAAAATAGCAGTTACTAGAGAAAATTACATTTTAAATGTTTATTTAATCTAGGGGAAATAGAACAAATATTTCATGTTTTCAAGAACTATCAGATCATAATCTAGGGGCCATCAAGTTTAACCTTCTTGTCAGTATGGAAGTCCTTCCACATCCTGAAGCTAATCTGCTTCATTTCATAGCAACAGAAAGTAATTGGTCACCTACTGTGTGTCAAGCCCTGTGCAAGCTAGAATGAGGAGACCAAGCAATTAAAAAACAGGGTAATGCGGAGAGCAAGTAACCCAGGCAGAATCCAATTTATGATGTTAACATAATCCCGATTCCAGTATCTAGCAAAGAGATTTTTAGAAAAAAAATCTAAAGCCCAATTTCACATATACATGTTGTTATAATAATCCTAAAGTCAGTGCTTGTAAACATAATGCAATAGAACACCAAAAGAATTTTCTACCATGACTTAATGAGGAAAATTTGATGTGAAGAAATCTGTTAACAGGTGATGGGCTGGATTTGGCCCAGTGGGCAGGTGGGCCATAGTTTGCCAGTCCCTGCTTTACAGAAATATACCTGTGATTTCTATTATAAATTAATTTATTTATATTTTTAAGGAATTTTATGTATTTTTGTAATTGCTACAATTTATCATTTATTATAAATGTATAAATACTATTTTTATTAGGCCTACACTCTGCAAAATCAGATGTTAACTTAAAATGGATACATTGCAAATCATTTGTCCTGTAGAAAAGATAACCCTCAAAGGTCACAATTCTATTGCCCTATAGGATATTAAACAGCCTATATCCAACTTTGCAATCTGATTTCAGTGATTATATATACTTCAGCTTTGTCATCCTGTTGGTTTTCTCACTAACAGGTTAAATGAATCTGTGACATTTGTTCTTTAATAATAGTTAGATCTTAAAAGTTCTCATCATAAGAAAAATAATTATTAACTGTGTATGGTGATGAATGTTAACCAGACTTATCGTGGTGGTCATTTCTCATATATACAAATATCAAATCATTATGTTGTACACCTGAAACTAATCTAATATTATGTGTCAATTATATCTCAATTTATAAAACCTATTAATATAAGAAAACTCATTTAAAAACATTAAATAACCTTCCCTGTGCAAATAAGGCATTAGATAATAACCAGAATCTGTTCTCTATTTTCTTTTTGAAAAGGAAAACCTCAGGGTGCCTGGGTGGCCCAGTTGGTTAAGTGTCTGACTCCTGGTTTCAGCTCAGGTCGTGATCTCAGGGTCATGTGATTGAGGCCCGAGTGGGGCTCCACGCTCAGCAGGGAGTCTGCTTGAGATTCTCTCTCCCTCTCCCTCTGTCCCTCCCGCTTGTGTGCACGTGCTTTCTCTCGCTCTAAGATAAATAAATCTTTTTTTAAAAAATGGAAAACCTCATAGCAAATGGGAATAAAAGTGTGTCGTTTTAGCATGAATAAAGTATACTGTCTTAAATCAAAGACGGTAAGATAGAGGAGTCACAGCTCACTTAGTTACAGGGACCATGGTTGTGTCAGATTGTGATGTCAGCCAGGAACATAATCGGGAAGAGTGAGGACTAGTAGGCTAGGACTGCACTGTCCAAGATAGTAGCCACTAGTCCTGGGTGGCTATTTAAATTAATTAAAATTATATAAATTTAAAATTTAGTTCCTCAGTAGTACCAGCCACATTTCAAGTGCTCATGACCAAATATGGCTGTGTCTTCCAAACTGGACAACACAGATACACAACATTTCCATCACTGCAGAAAGTTCCACTGGACAGCTAGTGGGTACCTGTCCTTCTTCAGAAGACAGCTGCCTCTCGGCTCCAGCCCAGCCAACTCTTGCCATGTGGGAATTCTAGCCTATTTTTACCAGGTAGTCTGATTTTTCCAAAGAAGCCAAAATCAGCATTTTAAAATACAAGTAGTTGGCAACTAATCCAAAATTTCAAAAACACAGTGTAGGCCAATGCTATGGGATATAATCAAATTAATGTCTTCAGACTGACTTCAGCCCCATGGGGCTGTGGTGTCTGCCTAGTAGCACAGCCATGTTCAGAAGTCAGACCTGCAAACTTGTCACCCACTTGGGTTGATGGCCAATAATTTCATGAAACTGTTCACCCTTATATACATACAAATGTTAATCTCCCTGAACTGCTGTAGTACCTTTGTATATGTTCTCTTGGCTTCCACTTTCCTCTCCATCCCCATTCCATTCTTTACAAAAGCCGGAGCCATGTTTTAAAAATATGACCCTTAGTGACTTTCTATTACGTGTAGATGAAAGTTCAAATACCCTCGTATGGTTTACAAGGCCGTGGACCTGGTCTCACTATCTCATCCCTGGCTGTCTCGCCTTTCTTGCTCACTGTATTCCAGCTACTCCATTGGCCTTCCAGCTAGTCCTCAACTATGCTGGACGCAATCTACCTCCAGCCTTTGCACTTACTATTTCCTCTCCCCTCTGCCTACCACACTTTCCCCCAGATCTTCATGTGCCTACATCCTTCTTCTTTTTTTTTTTTTTTAAGATTTTATTTATTTATTTGACAGAGACACAGCGAGAGAGGGAACACAAGCAGGGGGAGTGGGAGAGGGAGAAGCAGGCTTCCTGCCGAGCAGGGAGCCCGATGTGGGGCTCGATCCCAGGACCCTGGGATTGTGACCTGAGCTGAAGGCAGACGCTTAACGACTGAGCCACCCAGGCGCCCAACCCTACATCCTTCTTCTCGTCTACATCCCACCCCAGGGATGACATCCTCAGAGGCCCAAGCGACTCTGTAACCCAGCACTGTGGTAGAAATATACTCCTGCCATGTGTAATTTTAAATGTGTTAGTAGCTACTTTTTTAAAAAGCAAAAAGAAACAGGTGATAATAATTTTAATAATATATTTTATTTAATACATTATATCCAAAATATTATGTCAGCATATAATCAACATAAAAATTCTGAGATACATCTTTTTTTCATGCTAAGCTATTGAAATTTGGTGTGTATGTCCACTTACAGTACGTTTCAATTCACACTTGCCACATTTCAAGTGCTCAGTAGGTCTGTGTGGGTAGCAGCTATTGTGCTGGACAGCAGCGGTCCAACCCCTTTACCCTGCTTTATTTTCCTCGTAGCACTTACCACTTTCTGAAATTATGTTATTTGTTTACTTGCTTATTATCGATCTACCCCCGAATATAAGCTCTGTGAAGCAAGTACCGTATCCCCTGTGCCTGTAACAGTGCTTGGCATACAGTAGGTGCCTAATAAGAAGCTGTGTCTTGACTGAACACATGAGGATATGCCAGTGAAGCCCTCTGCTGGAGAGAGAAGAATGATAGCATCTTTTGAAAAAGACAGTATATATTAAGCCATTTTGAAATGTGTAATTTGGTCCAGTAATTCTACTTTTAGGAACTATTCTAAGGGAGAATATTAGCAGTGTAAAGATTTATCTACAAAGCTATTCAGTGAAACATTATTTATGATTGTGAAACATTTGAAACATTCTTCGTCAACTATAGAATAATGATTAAATAGTAATGTTTTTAGGGCGCCTGGGTGGCTCAGTTGGTTAAGCGACTGCCTTTGGCTCAGGTCATGATCCCAGAGTCCTGGGATTGAGTCCCACATCAGGCTCCTGGGTCAGTGGGGAGCCTGCTTCTCCCTCTGACCCTCTCCCCTCTCATGCTGTTTCTCTCTCTCTCTCTCTCTCTCTCTCATAAATAAATAAATAAAATCTTAAAAAAATAGTAATGTTTTTAGGGATATTAGTATATTATTTGACCATTAAAGTAGTATTTAAAACATTTCAAAAAATTTATAAAGTGGCTTATTTAATAGATAATAAGATTCAAATGATATAAAATGTGGATTTATGTGTATTGATAAAAACTAGAATTAGTAATAAGATCATAAATTATAATAATAATAGGATAAATATGATCTTGAACACCAACCAGCTCACCAAGTCAGCCTTGGGCTGAGAACCTTTACATGTAGTATTCCCTCTGCCTTCAAATGTCACTTCCTCAGAGAACCCTTTCAAGACCACCTGATATAAAATAGCACTTTTACCCATCACTCCTCATCTCCTCTACCCTGCTTTTTTTCCTAGTACTTACCACCACCCAACATGTTATATATTTACTTGTCTACTTGTTTCTGCTCTGTCTTCCCCAACTGGAATGTGTGCTCCATGAGGCCCAGAGTCTTAGTTGATTTTGTTCACTAGTTTATCTCAAACTCCTACAACAGTGCCTGGCACTGACCAATCTTGAATGAATGAATGAATGAATGAATGAATGAATGAATGAATGAATTACAAGCTCAGGTATTCAGAGTAAATCTAATTTCTTGATTCTGTCTCTAAAAATCAGATATTCTTCCCCTACTCTTCCCTACTTATTGAGGAGGAAAAAAAATTAAGAAGTATCCAAGTTAACTTAAAGTTTTATTCCATCTGATGAAGGCCCCTTAGGGTGTTCAGTGTCTCTAAAATAAAAATCCTCAGTCTCCCTTCTACCTGCTTCTCATTCCAAAAAGGCATGTAGATGTAAGGAGAGAGAGATGTGGCTTGTAAATTAAGTAACCATTAACATAAAGATTTTGAAAATCTCTTCTTTTCCATTTAGGCATTTATTGCAGAAATGCAAATGGTGGCTGAAATTCTTCAACATGTAGTTCAGAGACCTGAGGATTATTTGGAAAATATTGAAAACATTGTTAAACTTTATAAGGAAATAATTCTTCATCCTTTAGAAGTAAGAACAAGATATAGTGATAAAAATAGAAATATTGATATTTGTGTTCTCTCACTGGTTAGTTAAATAGCTTTCACATTTTTTCATCCCTCTGTATTATCTGATTCTCCACCACTTAAGTTTGATAGAATGCTGTTAGAATAAGGCTTCCATTCCAAAGGCTGTTTCACAGAACAATATCCATTGACTCTTAAAAAAGCAGCAGGATTGTTGAAAAGTGATAAATGAACTGCATTTTTCAAAAGTCACTAGAGGAATTTATTTATGGTTGGAGGTTGGAAAACCCATGTTAAGAGACTATTTTGTAAAAACATTTTCAATCCATAATTTATGGATTTATCAAAACAAATGTGCATTTAAGATGCATCTTTTATTCTAAAAGGAATTGTTAATTTATTTAAATTGCAATTATCCCCAGATTGGTTTCTATGGTTATCCCATTCAGAGTTGATTATATGTAAACATGATTAAGTCCATTACATATTGAAATAGGAAGATTTTAATTAAAATAATTAGCATTTAAAAAATATGATTACTAAAGTTACAATTATGTGAAAAGCGTATTTTATACGGTCAAAAGTCCAGGGCAGACTCTGCCAAATTTGTGTTGGTGATATATTCAACAAACGTTTATCGAACTTGGGTATTTGTCCACTACACCATGCTGAACAATGGAACAAAGACAAAAAAGAGTCCTCAAGTTGCCTCTTCCCATCTGATAAACTAAAAGGATTTGTTTCATGCTCTCTTATAAGGCTTATATATTTTTATAGACAAATGAGTGGATCATTTTCATTCTCATTGTCCACCCACAAAAGGGGAACCAAATTTAATTTCTTTCTTATGTATGACTTTTATTCCTCCCTACCTCCTCTTCTATTCCTGGCCTTTAAACATAGCTTCTTAAGAATACTTTGCATGTCTATCTATAATGTTCTTTCTTCCTTCAAACAGAAATATCCTGCAAACTCCTTAAGTGGCTGGCACTGAGGATGAAATAAAGCATAATTAAAATAAGGTTCAGAAAATTAGAAAACTATATTCACAGGCATGAGATAATCTCTTTAAGGATAAGGACCAGGTCTTCCATCCTGGAAGCCAAAAACCTACATGACACTTGCTGAATTGTAAGATAACTGCCTTTTATGGTAATTCCAGGGTACTGGTGTGTGTAGAGGAAGGTGGAGGAAAGCCATAAACAGTAGGAGCCTGCAATTCTAGTCTCCTGTGACCTGGCTGAGATGTCAATTCACTTAGGAGGCCAAATCACCAAAATTCAGTGCTCCTCCAAAAGACATGATGAAAGCAAATGGAAGCATCATTTTCTGGTTTATAGTCTGTTTCAGGAGTAGTCCAAGGCCAAGTTCTCATTTCTATCTGTCTTGGAATCCCAACTTGACTCGTGGTCTGATTTGGTGTATATATTTTTAGTCTTAGGAATGTTTATACCCTTTGACTTAATAAGTCCACTCTTAAGATTCTAACTTAAGAAAAAAATCTGAATATAGAAAAGCAGTATGTACTTTCTTGTTCAGAACATGGCTATTTATGTTTAAATAAATAATACTGACATAATGTGCCATCTAAAAGAAAAAGAAGCACTTAGAACCCAACCTCACATAATATTGTGAAAAACAAAATGCCCTGGACAGTTAAGGAGATGATTTTGTTCAGACTATTGTAATAGGGAGAACATTCACTAATGAGAACCATCTCAAGGAAAAGGAGTGGGACCTAGGGGTTTTATGGAGGCAGGTAAACAAGGGAGATATCCTCAAGTCTTAGGGAACGATGGAGAAGGATGAAGACAGATCTTATCTGAATCCTTGAGGAAGGGTAGAGATGGGTCTTATCTCTCAATCCTCCCTACTTTCTAGGAATACAGGGCTCAAATAGAGTTCAACACTGCCAATTTACAAAAATGAAACCGGGTGGATTTTAGATTTTAATATTAAAAACAGTAGTGGAAGAAAATTTAGAAGAACATTAATATAATCTTGAGATAGAGAAATCTAATTTAAGCAAGAAAGGCAATCCAGAAACAATGAAAGCATATAATTTATTATAAAAATGTTTTCTATTGTAGAAGATTCCATAAACAAAGTTAAAAAGATAAATCCTTTTTATCGTTAATGGTAAAATACTTGCAATTGATATGGGTTAAAGACTTTCCATGAGTGTTAGGGCAAAGAAACAATCTGATTTAAAAAAATTTAAAAAAATGCACAGATGTTATGGTTAAATGGTGTACAGAGATAGATATCTAAATATTGAACTTCACCATAGCTAGGGGAATAAAATGTAAAACAAACCAATCTCATTTTTCTCATTATTCTATGAATATATGCAGAGAGATAGATGCCCCCAAACATTTTCTATTTGGAAAGACTCTAAAACATCAATGTAAAGGAAAACTGAAAAGAAAAAAATCAGAAAGAGAATAAAATTCATGATAAGACTAATCTAGTCTTTTGCAAAAGAGCACTTAAAATAATATACATTATATCACGTATAAAGCAAACTATTTAGCTTTAAAGATTTCTTCATAGTATGTTAAGATTCTGATCTTGTGTTCAGTTTTGCCAGTGATCCTGGATTATAAGGTTTCTATTTTCTGCAGGAAGTAATGGCTGAACACAATTCCCAGTATCTCATTGAGCTAGATGGAAATAAACCCCCAGAGGAGCTCTTCATGGTAAGTGCAATGTTCATGAGAATATCCCAAGGTTTGGAAAATCAAAAATTACTGACTGGATTGTACTTATTTTAATAAACATCAAAAATATATTTACATTTTAACACCACTTACTTTTGGAAAATTCCTCTTGAGCCTTAAAAATATGATGTTATACCTATTCCTCTGTCCATATTTAAATCAAAACTATATTTGAATTTAAAATCTCTGTGTAACAAAAAGTGCCTCAAAGAAAAGTAAAAGCAAATAATGGCCAATAAGCATATGATAATGAGTCATTAGGGAAATGCAAACAAAAACCATAATGAGTTACCATTTCACACCCACTAAGATGGCTAAAATTCAAAAACAAACAAACAAAAACCAGACAATAGCAAGTGTTTGTGAGGATGTGGAAAAATTGGCGCTCTCATATGTTGCTGGTGGGATTGTAAAATGGTGTGGCTGCTTTGGAAAATAGTTTGGTAGATCCTCAGTAAGTTAAACATGGAATTACCACACAACTCAGCAATCAACTTCTTAGTATATATACCCAAAATAATTGAAAACAGGTGTTCAAATGAAAACATACATGAAGATTCATGGCAGCACTATTCACAATAGCCAAAAGGTAGAAATAAGCCAAATGTCCATATACTGATGAATGGAAAAGTAAAATGTGGTGTATCTATACATTGGAACATCATTCAGCAATAAAACAGAATGAAGCTTTGATACATGCTACAACATAGATGAATCTTGAACACATACTAAGTAAAAGAAAAGTTACAAAAGATCCCATATCATATGATTCCATTTATATAAAATATTCAAAATAGGCAGACCTATCAAAATGGAAAATAGACTAGTGGTTGCCTGGGGTGAGTGTTACCACAATGGGAGATCTCAGGATAAATGTGGAGTGACTACTAATGGGTAAAGGGTTTCTTTTTGGGGCAATGAAAGTGTTCTAAGATTCATTGTGGTGATAGTTGTGCAAATCTATACTAAAAACCACTGAACTATACACTTTAAATGGGTGAATTATATGTGAATTGTTTCTCAGTGAAGCTGATTTTTTAATAAAGAATATACTCCATGCTACTGTAGTCCATTCTACCTCACCAGACATTCTATATGTCTCAATTCTAGAGTTGGAGAATCCCACGGCTCACCCCTTGTGCACTCTTCTCTATCTGCCCTACTAAACACTGGTAACTCTTAAATTCATGTTACTATTCCAGACCTTTCCCCTGAATTCCACGCCTATATAATCAACTGCTACTCGGTGTATAGAACTGGATGACTAGTAGTTATCTCAGATTTAAGTGTGCAAGAAAAACCCTCTGATCCACTATCACCACCACCTGCCCCAGATATGCTCTTCCCACAGTTTTCCCTTTTGCTAAGTGTCGAATCCCCTCTTCAAGCTGCTTTTCTCTTTTTCTCACATCCCACATCCAACCAGGCTTTTCCTTCAAAATATATCCAGAATTTGGATTTTACAACACAAGACACACTTTTCTCAAGGTAGAGGGCAGAAGCTCCAAAAGGCCTGGCTGAAACTTGCCAAGCCTTGCCAGGCCTCATTTGCCAGTGGCACCGTGGCCTTTCTGCCCATTCCATTGGCCAAAACAAGTTATATGGAGAAGTTCAATACCAGTGGGATAGGGAAGTGTATTCTACCCACAGTGAGCTAGGGAGTTAACAAGTGAAGAGAGGGAAGGATAAATTATGAACAAATAATACAATCTACCACAGATGACCATTCTCCATCAGAACTTTGTTGATCCACCATCTCTCACCTCAGAGTCAATGTTTCATATCCTTGTGCAAGGTGTCCCTGTTAGTTTCTAATTCTGCCATAGCAAAGTACCACAAATTAGGTGGTTTAAAATGATAGAAACTTATTTTCTTATAGTTCTGGAGGCTAAAAATAAAAAATCTAGGTGTTGGCAGGGCCCTGCTCCCTCCAAAGCCTCTAGAGTATGATCCAACATTGCCTCTTCCAGCTTCTGGTGGTCCCAAGCATCTCTTGGATCATGGCAGCATAACTCTGATCTCTGTCTCCATCTTTTTTTTTTTTTAAGATTTTATTTATTTATTTGAGAGAGAGAGAATGAGAGAGAGCACATGAGAGGGGGGAGGGTCAGAGGGAGAAGCAGACTCCCTGCCGAGCAGGGAGCCCGATGCGGGACTCGATCCCGGGACTCCAGGATCATGACCTGAGCCGAAGGCAGTTGCTTAACCAACTGAGCCACCCAGGCGCCCTCTGTCTCCATCTTGACATGGCTGTATTCCCTCTGCCAGAACAGGTCCCACTGAGCTAGACCTCTAAGGACATGAATATTTGGGGACCAGAGGGCAGACTTTATGGGTTGAATTGTGTTCCCCCAGAAGATATGTTGAGGTCCTAACTCCCAATACCTATGAATGTGACCTTATTTGGAAATAGGATCTTTTCAGATATAAACAAGTTAAGGTGAGTTCATACTGTCTTAGTCTGGGCCCTAACCTAATATGGCGGGTATCCTTATAAGAGAAGAGACTCAGACACATAGGGAGAAGATGGCTATGTGACAACAAAGGCAGAGATTGGAGTGATACATCTACAAGCCAGGGAACACCAAAGATTGCTAGCAAACCACCGGAAGGTAGAGGCAAGGAAGTATTCTACACATAAGCTCATCACTGTTTCAGAATATTTGAGATGTTCAAATGTCAATGTATTTAAATATTTGTTCTTTAACAAATTTAGACAGTTATGGACCGACTTAAATATCTGAACCTAAAAAGAGCAGCTGTTTTGACTAAACTTCAGAGTGCAGAGGAAGAAATTACTGACATAATGGAAAATGTAAGTTATTTTTAACTGTTGGAAAGTCTATCTTTTCACTACATGTTGTGACCTTAATTTAATGTATCCTTTCAAAGTATAAAAGGAGCTTCAGGATACCTTTCATAAAATGGATTTGATTTTTAGGGAGAAGCTATAATATCAGCACAATATTTTTGTGAACTCTAAAGAAAAGTTTTGAAACAAAGACAATAAAATCAGAACAATTTACCACAAGAATAGTGAGAAAGAAACCCAAGTTCATTTTTAAAATTTTGTAACACCAAAGGAAGCAAAGACATAAAACCCCTCAACTCTAGAAGCACTCGTTTATTCCTTCAATCATTCAAGCCATTTTTTTTATAACTACTATGTTCCTGACACTGATGTATTATGGATGTGACAGTGATCAAATTATAATTGCTAAGTGCTAAAAAAGCTTTCAGGCCTTTTTTTTTCTTTTTAATAAGATGTTATTTATTTCAGAGAGAGAGTGAGAGAATGAGCATGAGTGGGGGAGGGGCAGGGGAGGAGAATCTTCAAGCAGACTCCCTGCTGAGCATGAGTCCGTCATAGGACTCCATCCCACGACCCATGAGATCCTACCCTGAGCTGAAACCAAGAGTCATGCCTACCTGACTGAGCCACTCAGGTCCCCCATTCTCAGGCCTTTAATTGGAGGATTTGATCCACTCTGAGAAGTTTAGTTTCATCTATATGAATAGAAATTGAAAAACAAATACTAGAATCATAGATATCATAATTCAGGTAAAATAATATTTGAAGGAAGAAGTTATTTTGTGGTCCTGTACTGTGTCATCACTAGGTCTCGAGCACAGCTGCAGTATGTACTGGGACTTCAGTTATCTAGTGCTAAAGAGGAAGAAAAGTGGGCCTGATCAGAGAGTCTGTGTGCTGAGCCTCCTCTTCCAGTCATCATCGAAGGAAAAATTTAAAGTATCCATAAAACCTGGGGGAATTTCCCGGATAGAAAGTTTGTCCTTAGAAATTATTGTATGTGTGGTGCCTGGTGACTCAGTCAGTAGAGCATGTGACTCTTGATCTCAGGGTTGTGAGTTTAAGCCCCACACAGGGCATGGAGCTACTTAAAAAAAAAAATTATTGTATGCATAGGCCTAAGGTTATAGTTCATAAGATATATGACTGAAGATGCCTGCCCTGTTTTTCATGAAAGGGCGGAAGTTATGACTGCGTATACTGGGGTCATTATTCATATCCCTTAAGCAGTATTTCTCCAACAGCTCAATTCATCTCCAAAAGAATCACCTAGGAAGCTTCCTACAAATACCGATTCCTTAGGCTCAGATTCCAGATTGACTGAACTAGAATGTCTGGAGGTGGGACCTAGAAATGTATTTTTACAAGATCCATAGAGGATTCCTATACCCACTTAAGTTTAAGAACCCCTACTTTAAAGTTTGGGACACTGAGGGTTGCCTGGGTGGCTCAGTTGGTTAAGTCTCTGCCTTCTGCTCAAGTCATGATTTCCGGGTTCTGGGATTGAGCCTCGCATTGGGCTCCCTGCTCAGTGGGAAGCCTGCTTCTCCCTCTCCCTCTGCCCTTCCCCCACACCCCCTCCCCCCCGTGCCACACACACACTTGTGCTTTCTCTCTCTCTCTCTCTCATAAATAAATAAATCTTTAAAAAAAATAAATAAAGTTTGGGACACTGAGGGAGCCTGATTGATCAAGGTTGATTAAACTTGAAGTTCCTATATTTCAGAGAACTTTAAAAGGATACCCTTCAGCTAAAGGTAGGTGATTTTTAAAAAACCAATGTAATGGGAATGTTTAAAGCAATGATTCCTAGCCCTGACAGCCCAGTGGTATCATCTAGGAAGCTCTTTAAATATATTAATGCCCAGATCAATTAAGACAGAATCTGGGATAGGACTCTGGCATTAATTAAAACAGGATATCAAAGTCATATCAAAGGTACAGGCAAAAAAAGAAAAAAATAGATGAATTGGACTTCATCAAAATGAAAAATATTTGTTCATCAAAGGACACTATCAACGGAGTGAAAAGATAGCCCACAGAATGGGAGAGGATATTTGTGAATCATATTATCTGATGAGGGATTAATATCCAGAACATATAAAGAACTCCTACAACTCAACAATAATAAAACAACCCAATTCAAAAATGCACAAAGACCTAAATAGACATTTCTCCAAAAATTTACAAATGGCTAATAAACACATGAAAGGATATTTAACATAGCTAGTTATTAGGGAAATGCAAATCTAAACTATAATGAAATACTACTTTATACCCATTAGGATGGCTGTTATACAAAAAACAGAAAATAAGTGTTGTCAAGGATGGAGAAAAATTAGAATGTTGGTGCATTGTTGATGGGGATGTAAAATGATGTAACACTATGTGAAACAGTTTGTTGGATCCTCAAAATATTAAATACAGACTTACCATACGACCTAGCAATTCCACTCCTAGGTATATACCCAAACAAACTGAAAGCAGGGACTCAAGCAGATACTTGTACACCGATGTTCATAGCCACTTTATTCACAATAGTCAGAAGGTAAAATTAACCCAAATGTCCATCAAAGGATGAATGGATAACAGTGATATATATATATATATATATATATATATATATATATATATATACATATACATACATACCTACACACACGCATGCACACACACACACACTGAAATGTTATTCAGCCTTAAAAAGGAATGAAATTCTGACACATGCTAAAGTATGTATGAAACTTGGAAACATGCCAAGTGATACAAGCCAGACACAAAAGACAAATACGATTCTACTTATATGAGGAAGGGTGGGATCGGGAGTTATTGTTTAATGGGTGCAGAGCTTCTGTTTGGGTTAATGAAAAAGTTCTGGAAACGGATAGTGGTCATGGTCACAACATTGTCAGTGTATTTCATGCCACTGCATTATACACTTAAAGATAGTTAAAATGGGGCGCCTGGGTGGCTCAGATGGTTAAGCGTCTGCCTTCGGCTCAGGTCATGATCTCAGGGTCCTGGGATCGAGTCCCGCATCGGGTTCCCTGCTCAGTGCAGAGCCTGCTTCTCCCTCTCCCTCTGCCACTCCCTCTGCTTGTGCTCTTCTGTCTATCTCTCTGTCAAATAAATAAATAAAATCTTTAAAAAAAAAAAGATAGTTAAAATGTTATATATATTGTACCATAATTAAAAAAACAACCCCAAAACCTCCTTGCAGATTCTATTGTGCAACCAGGGATGGGAACCACTGGTTTAAAGGGATGAAGAGACCCAAAGATGTCACTGTGGGCTCGAACTCCCTGGTGAAGAGTGTGAGACCTATAACATCTGATGAGCTGTTGGAGAGGAGGGGATGTGTGGGTGGGGAGGTGGGCGGGGATGGGGGGGTGTGGTGGGAGGAAGGACAGTGTCACGCTGGCACCCAGCACAGTAGATGGTAACAGCATTGATTTTCTTTTTTATTTTTTTTTAAGTCTTTTTTTTTTTTTAAAGATTTTATTTACTTATTTGACAGAGAGATACACAGTGAGAGAGGGAACACAAGCAGGAGGAGAGGGAGAGGGAGAAGCAGGCTTCCCGTTGAGCAGGGAGCCCGATGCGGGGCTCGATCCCAGGACCCTGGGATCATGACCTGAGCCGAAGGCAGACGCTCAACCATCTGAGCCACCCAGGTGCCCCAACAGCATTGATTTTCGAATCGGACAGATCTAGATTTGAATTCCAGATCTAAAGCTTACCAGATCTGTGACTTTGCTTAACCCTACCTTTTATTCAGTTGTTTAAAAAAGGGATGATAGGGCGCCTGGGTGGCTCAGTTGGTTAAGCGACTGCCTTCGGCTCAGGTCATGATCCTGGAGTCCCAGGATCGAGTCCCGCATCGGGCTCCCTGCTCTGCAGGGAGACTGCTTCTCCCTCTGACCCTCCCCCCTCTCATGTGTTCTCTGTCTCTCTCATTCTCTCTGTCTCAGATAAATAAATAAAATCTTTAAAAAAAAAAAAAGGGGGGGGATGATAGGGGCGCCTGGGTGGCTCAGTCGGCTGAGCATCTGCCTTAGGCTCAGGTCATGATCCCGGGGTCCTGGGACCGAGCCCCGCATTGGGCTCCCTGCTCGCCGGGAGCCTGCTTCTCTCTCTGCCTGCCGCTCTCCCTCCTTGTACTCCCTCTTTCTCTCTCTGACAAATAAATAAAATCTTTTTTAAAATATTTTTTTTAAAAAAGGGATGATAACCCCTACGACATAGTGTTATTATAAGGATCACATGAGATGATGCTTGCGAAGTTCCCAGAACCAATGATAATCAGAATATCAGAGAGCTGTATTGCAGGGCAAGGCGGGCTTCATGGGCTAATAACCCATGCAGTCACACAGGACCCCATCCTTAGCAGAGCCCCACGGCTTGCTTAATGAAATTCTTCATAACTTTAGAACAAGGGCCCTGCATTGCCGTTTTGTACTGGGCCTGGTGACTTAGCTGACGGAGCGCAGGGACTCCCACCCAACCGCACGAGCGCTGGCAGTAGAGCTGAGAATCTCTGCTGTGCTGGGCATTACCTGGAGTTACTGGATCATGGAAGGGTCCAGAAGCTCTTCAGCAAGAGGCTCAAGTGGAAGGAGAGCTTGAGTATAGTGGCTCTAGCTGCCAGCTCTGTCCTGCCTGGCTGTGTCCGAGGGCCCTCTCACAAGATCCTTGGGGTCAGTCTCTCAGTCTCTCCAGGAGGGGAGCCTCCAGTCTTCTGATGAAAGGAGAAGTGGTGGCAGGATTGAGGGAAAGTTGGCTGACTGAGTGAAATGGGGAGTAGCTCTGGCCCCTAGCACTTCCTTTTCAAGATTTTCAACCAATCCCCCTGTCTTTTGCGCTCTGTCACCCCCTTCAGAGGTACCTGATGTCAACAGGTCCTGAATCCCTCTAGGATTTTGCAGAGTGAATCAACTGGTTTCTTGTCCCCAGTCCATCTCACACCCATCCCTGCCACCACAGACACTGAGCCCTCACTTTTCTCCAATTTAAGTCCGTTTCCACCATCCATCTGCTTTCTAGCTTATGAAAATGTGTAGCTGTGCTGATCAGCTGTCAGCTCGTCTGGTGTCCCCTCCCATCCTGTGTTCTTGTGAGTTCATTCCTTTTTGCATTCTCTGCTATCAATTCTGTGAAGTTTTAGGAAAGCAGCAAATACAAATACATGTGTTCAGTCGGCCTGGTTTAACCAGAGGCAGTCCTGAGCATTTTTAGACTGTAATATCAAACTCATTGGAAAGCTCATTTTCTCATTGCCGCTCAGCACCTACTAGACATGTGGCCTCAGGGCTTGAGGTTGAGAGAAGAGCATGGTTTGCCATTTAAACACGTTTCCTTTGAGAGAATGCCCACTGTCTGCTAGTCAAACACTTTTCCCAAGTTTGGACAAAATAAGGATGATAAGGAAGCAGTGACTGCCTCCTGTCTTAACTAGAAACATTTCAGTCCCTAGTTCATTTTAGACTCCATGGAGAAGGGTGGTAGCCCAATGTGGCCCACTGATGAGCTCCTCTGTCTCATGCACCTCCCCTAAGCATCGACAGTTTCCTTAACATTTAGCTACTTCTTTCAGCCTTCAGTTCAGACATTCATGCAGCATCCCTGCAGCGTGCATGCCTCTTTGCTCTCTGATGCAACAGTGGTCCAGGCAAGACCGTAGCTCCCATTCTCATCTGTCCTCCACAGTCAGCTCTGGAGCCAGCAGATACATGTGAGATCTACGACTGAAGGTTGGAGAGAGCTAACCTGGACCCTTTTCCCCCAGCAATTGCCCACTATGCCCCCTCTCTCCAATTGTCTCGTCCCCTGAAATCTGCAGTCTCGAGAAGTGGCTCCTAACTTCTTTGGAGGTCACCAACAGAAGATTGCTGAGGGAGACTTTATATTTTAAGAACAACAGAAGAGCTAAGTAAATGCAAAAAAAAAAAAGCCATCTGTATATCATCATACTATTTAAAAACTTAGTTAAATTGGCTAAGAATCTGGTACACTTTCAAACCTTTTCTTTTTTTCTTTTAGAGAGAGCATGCATAAGCATGCAAGTGGGGGTGAGGGCAGAGGAAGGAGAAGAGATAATCTTAAGCAGGCTCCATGCCCAGCATGGAGCCGGACGCAGGGCTCCATCTCACGACCCTAAGATCATGACCTGAGCTGAAATCAAGAGTCGGACGCTTAACTGACTGAGCCACCAAGGCACCCCAAACCTTTTCAATAAAAATTTTTCCAAATCAGATAATAAAAAAAGATAATAAAAAACACCCTATCTAACTTATGTTCATTCTACCTTATAATAGAAAATGCTTGATAAAATTTAAAACAAGGTCTTGGGGCACCTGGGTGGCTCAGTCGTTAAGCGTCTGCCTTCGGCTCAGGTCATGATCCCAGGGTCCTGGGATGGAGCCCCACGTCGGGCTCCCTGCTGAGCAGGGAGTCTGCTTCTCCTTCTGCCCCTCCCCCCACTCTCTCTCATGAGCATTCTCTCTCTAATAAATAAGTAAATAAATTTTTAAAAAATAGTCCATTCCAAAAAAAGAAAGAAAGCAAGCAACTAAGCAAGGGCCTCATAAACCCAAATCAGGAGCACGGTTACCACATCTTCTCCCTCTCCCACTCCCCCTGCTTGTGCTCCTGCTCTCACTATCTCTCTCTCTGTCGAATAAATAAATAAAATCTTTAAAAAAATAAATAAATAAATAAAATTTATTTTTTAAAATTTTTTTATTAACGTATAATATGTTATTTGTTTCAGAGGTACAGGTCAGTGATTCATCAGTCTTACACAATTCACAGCGCTCACCATAGTACCTACCTCCCCAATGTCCATCACCCAGCCACCCCGTCCCTCCCACCCCCCACAACTCCAGCAACCCTCAGTTTGTTTCCTGAGATTAAGAGTCTCTTATGATTTGTCTCCCTCTCCGATTTCATTGTTTCATTTTTCCCTCCCTTCCCCTATGATCCTCTGTCTTGTTTCTCAAATTCCTCATATCAGTGAGATCATATGATACTTGTCTTTCTCTGATTGACTTATTTTGCTTAACATAATACCCTCCAGTTCCATCCACGTCATTGCAAATGGCAAGATTTCATTCCTTTTGATGGCTGCATAATATTCCATTGTATATATATACCACATCTTCTTTATCCATTCATCTGTTGATGGACATCTTGGCTCTTTCCATAGTTTGGCTATTGTGGACATTGCTGCTATAAACATTGGGGTGCATGTGCCCCTTCGGATCCCTACATTTGTATCTTTGGGGTAAGTACCCAGTAGTGCAATTGCTGGGTCGTAGGGTAGCTCTATTTTCAACTTTTTGAGGAACCTCCATACTGTTTTCCAGAGTGGCTGCACCAGCTTGCATTCCCACCAACAGTGTGGGAGGGTTCCCCTTTCTCCGCATCCTCGCCGACATCTGTCATTTCCTGACTTGTTGATTTTAGCCATTCTGACTGGTGTGAGGTGGTATCTCGTTGAGGTTTTAATTTGGATTACCCTGATGCCAAGCAATGTTGAGCACCTTTTCATGTGTCTGTTGGCCATTTGGATGTCTTCTTTGCAAAGATGTCTGTTCATGTCTTCTGCCCATTTCTTGATTGGATTCTTTGTTCTTTGGGTGTTGAGTTTGATAAGTTCTTTATAGATTTTGGATACTAGCCCTTTATCTGATATGTCATTTGCAAATATCTTCTCCCATTCTGTCGGTTGTCTTTTGGTTTTGTTGACTGTTTCCTTTGCTGTGCAAAAGCTTTTTATCTTGATGAAGTCCCAATAGTTCATTTTTGCCCTTGCTTCCCTTTCCTTTGGCGATGTTTCTAGGAAGAAGTTGCTGCGGCTGAGGTCGAAGAGGTTGCTGCCTGTGTTCTCCTCCAGGATTTTGATGGACTCCTGTCTCACATTTAGGTCTTTCAACCATTTTGAGTCTATTTTTGCGTGTGGTGTAAGGAAATGGTCCAGTTTCATTCTTCTGCATGTGGCTGTCCAATTTTCCCAACACCATTTGTTGAAGAGACTGACTTTTTTCCACTGGACATTCTTTCCTGCTTTGTCAAAGATGAGTTGACCATAGAGTTGAGGGTCCATTTCTGGGCTCTCTATTCTTTTTTTTTTTTTTAAAGATTTTATTTATTTATTTGACAGAGAGAGAGACACAGCAAAAGAGGGAACACAAACAGGGGGAGTGGGAGAGGGAGAAGCAGGCTTCCCGCAGAGCAGGGAGCCCAATGCGGGGCTTGATCCCAGGACCTGGAATCATGACCTGAGCCGAAGGCAAACGCTTAACGACTGAGCCACCCAGGCACCCTGGGCTCTCTATTCTGTTCCATTGATCTATGTGTCTGTTTTTGTGCCAGTACCATACTGTCTTAATGATGACAGCTTTGTAATAGAGCTTGAAGTCCAGAATTGTGATACTACCAGCTTTGCTTTTCTTTTTCAACATTCCTCTGGCTATTCAGGGTCTTTTCTGGTTCCATACAAATTTTAGGATTATTTGTTCCATTTCTTTGAAAAAAGTGGATGATATTTTGATAGGGATTGCATTAAATGTGTAGATTGCTCTAGGTAGCATAGACATTTTCACAACATTTCTTCTTCCAATCCATGAGCATGGAACGTTTTTCATTTCTTTGTGTCTTCCTCAATTCATTTCATGAGTATTCTATAGTTTTCTGAGTACAGATCCTTTGCCTCTTTGGTTAGATTTATTCCTAGGTATCTTATGGTTCTGGGTGCAATTGTAAATGGGATCGACTCCTTAATTTCTCTTTCTTCTGTCTTGTTGTTGGTGTATAGAAATGCCACTGATTTCTGTGCATTGATTTTATATCCTGCCACTTTACTGAATTCCTGTATGAGTTCTAGCAGTTTTGGGGTGGTGTCTTTCAGGTTTTCCACATAAAGTATCGTATCATCTGTAAAAAGTGAGAGTTTAATAAATAAAATTTAAAACAAGGTCTTAACTATTTGTCTTACTAAATTTTGGACAAGTACAGAATGGTTGCAATTTTTTTAAAGATTTTATTTATTTATTTGACAGAGAGCACAAGCAGGGGGAGCAGCAGGCAGAGGGAGAAGCAGGCTCCCCACTGAGCAGGGAGCCAGATGAGGGACTTGATCCCAGGATCCTGGGATCATGACCTGAGCCGAAGGCAGATGCTTAATCGACTGAGCCACCCAGAATGGTTGCAATTAAGAAAAAAGCCAAAATTTGCTTTCCAAATTATCTCTTAAACAGTAAGGCACTATTAAATAAGAAAGGAAATACTTAATCCTGGTAATTTTAGCAAAACTATGCCCATATTTTTAGTGTCGTATTTGTTATTAATAGGATGAGCTGTTCCGTACTCTGGCATCTTATAAACTTATCGCACCAAGATATAGATGGCAGAGAAGCCGATGGGGACGAACATGTCCTGTGACTCTCAAAGAAGGTAACATTTTTCCAGGATTACCAGATTTTTCTGTGAGGTAAGTAAGATTTTCAAAACTTAATTTGAAAACCTGTCCACGCCTCTTTTCAGTTGTTTATGATTATGGCATATTTTAAGTTTTCTAGGCAAAATATACTGTCTTTCATCAGAAGAAGCATTAAAAACATTTTTATTGAACCCACGTCCCTATCTTCTTCCACCTATGCCGGCACCACCATTTAAAGTGTTCATATTTGGGCCTCAATCTTCAGGGAAAACAACACTTTGCAATTTGCTTGCAGAAAATTACAAAGGAAAGGTAACTACTTACCCAGCTAACTAGCTACCTGTCTATACTTGATTATAATTTGTAGGACTTTGGAATTCACAGGATTTCTCCGTTTTCTTAATTTTACACTGTCAGTTGGGTAATTGTCCCACCGGGCTCGAAGTAGGGAAGGCCTCCTTCTGGCTGCTTGTTGTGGCTGCCAAAACCACAACCTCTCCCTACTTCCCAACAGCCCCCAGACTTCACTGGTACATCACACAGACTGTGCCACCAATGACCTGCTTTGGTTTCACTCGTCTCCTATTTCCTGGGTCCCAGTTCTCCCAAGTCTCTGTCCCTCTCCCCACACAGTCACTCCTGCCATTATTCTTAGTATCTGCAAAGATCCCCCTCTTTGGTGACACAAACCCTGGCTTGCCAATTCCTTGGCCTCTCTCCTCATTGATCTTGTTCTCTACCCTGAGTAAAGGGAAGAGAAATTATTTTTAGTTTAGACCGGAATGATAGCAGTAGAGGTGGTGAGAAGCAGGCAGGTTGGGGATATGATTGGGAGACAGATCCCAAGGATTTCATGAGGGATTGGAATGGAGAGTATTTCTGCGAAGGCCAGAGTGCTGGAGCAGAGAGCAAAAAGGGGAAGGCCTAAGATGACGGGGGCAGAAGGCCTAATCAGAGCAATGCAGCCCTGGGAAGGGGTGTGAACTGATTCCAAGTGCTATTCCTTTGAACGCAGGGATAACATTTTCTTTTTTTCTTTTTTTTTTTTTTAAGATTTTACTTATTTATTTGAGAGAGAGAGAATGAGAGACAGATAGCAAGAGAGGGAAGAGGGTCAGAGGGAGAAGCAGACCCCCCGCTGAGCAGGGGGCCCGATGTGGGACTCGATCCCGGGACTCCAGGATCATGACCTGAGCCGAAGGCAGTCGCTTAACCAACTGAGCCACCCAGGCGCCCCAGGGATAACATTTTCTATTTGCTTTTAACTTTTCGTTGTAAAATATTACAAACAGAAAAGTGAATTTCAGTAAATTATCACAAAACAAACCCCCATATAACCACCACCCAGGTGAAATAATGGCCACCACCCCGGAAGCCCCGTCATGTCTATTCCCAATATATGATCTCTTACTCCTTCCTCAAGGTTAACTGCTGCCCTGAACTTTTTATGGCATTCACTCCTGTTCTTTTCTCTTGTGGTTTTACCATGTGAGTGTACATCTAAATGTCATAATTAGTTTTGCATATTTTCTTAACTTTCTAGACTTAAACAATTTATGTTCCTTGTGCCTGGCTTTTTTCACTTCACATTATGATTGTGATATTTATGCATGTTATTTATACGTGTTACTGCATATAGCTACAGTTCATGCATTTTTTTTAGTATATTCTCTTGATTGAATTATACTATAATTTATTTATCCATTTGAGTATTAATAAAACTTGGGTTGATTCCAGTTTGGGTATCATGACTAATATTGCTATGAACATTCTTGTACATGTTTCATGGGGCACATGATATCTTTATATATTCTGGAGATATATCTAGCAGTAAAATTCCTGGGACATAGATCATGCATACATTCAACTTGTGTAAATAAGGCCAAACTGTTTTCCAAACTAATTCTATTATTTTACAACTCTATCAGCAGTGTGTGAGAGATCTGTTATTCCACGTTCCTGCCAACTTTCATTATGGTCAGTCTTTTTACCTTAAGCCATTCTAGTAGGTGTATCTCACTGTGGTTTTAATTTGCATTTACCTGAAAATAATGAGGTTAAACATTTTTTTCTTTTGTTTATTGGTCATTCAGATATTCTCTTTTTAAGGTATTCAAGTCTGTTGCCCATTTGAAATTTTTTTGCATGTTATTGGTAGGAATTCCTTATATTGTCTAGAAGGTTTTTTTTTATAATAAGCATTATGAATATTTTCTACCACTCTGTGGTTTACCATTTCATGTTATATTACAGTATGTGTCAGACAAAGGAATTATAATTTTAAAATATAAAGGGCGCTTATGAATCAATATGCAGATGAAGCCCCAATGGAAAAAAAATAGCAAATAAGCAATTCACAAAATAATAGATACAGTAGAATAGCCACTAATCATGAGAAAAGGATTATCACCTCCCTGATAACCAGAGAGGTGCCAAAAAACCAGAGAGATGCACGTCAATCTCACTGTTGGAGTTGAAAGATCACTATTAACACCCAATATTGATGTGTGGCTAGGATGGGGAGAAGTACATTTTCATACACTGCTGGTGAGAGTATAACCATTAGGGATGATAATTAGAAATATGTAAGAGCCTAAAGTCCATACATATCCTTTGAACTGTCAATTCTATTTTATAAATTTTTAAGAAACTATAAAAGATATATACATAAGTGTGTTTATCATAGCCTAGTTTATAATAGCAAAAACATGTATAAGTAAGTATATATTATCAGCCTTTGAGTTAAAAAGGTGTAATATGTTCATCCTAATACAATACTCTGCATCCACTAAAAAGTGATGGTGTAGATGTATATTTTTTGGCATGGAATAAAGTAATACAGGCATATTGAAGGAAAAGCAAAATGGAATCTAGAAGTATGGAAATATTATTTAAACTTAAAAGGCATATAGAAATCTACTTCTAAGATCTTAATATTCAGTATGAAGTTTATTATCTATCTTACACTGGACTTACATTCAGAATCTATGTAGAATTTTTAAAAAATTTTTTTATGTTATGTTAATCATAGATTACATCATTAGTTTTTGATGTAGTGTTCCATGATTCATTGTTTGCATCTAACACCCAGTGCTCCATTCAGTACGTGCCTTCTTTAATACCCATCACCAGGCTAACCCATCCCCCCCCTCCCCTCTAGAACCCTCAGTTTGTTTTTCAGAGTCCATAGTCTCTCATGGTTCATCTCCCCCTCCGATTCCCCCCCTTCATTTTCCCCTTCCTGCTATCTTCTTCTTTTTTATTTTTTTAACATATAATGTATTATTTGTTTCAGAGGTACAGGTCTGTGATTCAACAGTTTTACACAATTCACAGCGCTCACCATAGCACATACCCTCACCAATGTCTATCACCCAGCCACCCCATCCCTCGCACCCCCCCACCACTCCAGCAACCCTCAGTTTGTTTCCTGAGATTAAGAATTCCTCATATCAGTGAGGTCATATGATACATGTCTTTCTCTGATTGACTTATTCCGCTCAGCATAATACCCTCCAGTTCCATCCACGTCATTGCAAATGGCAAGATTTCATCCCTTTTGATGGCTGTATAATATTCCATTGTATATATATACCACATCTTCTTTATCCATTCATCTGTTGATGGACATCTTGGCTCTTTCCATAGTTTGGCTATTGTGGACATTGCTGCTATAAACATTGGGGTGCATGTGCCCCTTCGGATCCCTACATTTGTATCTTTGGGGTAAATACCCAGTAGTGCAATTGCTGGGTCGTAGGGTAGCTCTATTTTCAACTTTTTGAGGAACCTCCATACTGTTTTCCAGAGTGGCTGCACCAGCTTGCATTCCCACCAACAGTGTGGGAGGGTTCCCCTTTCTCCGCATCCTCGCCGACATCTGTCATTTCCTGACTTGTTGATTTTAGCCATTCTGACTGGTGTGAGGTGGTATCTCGTTGAGGTTTTAATTTGGATTACCCTGATGCCAAGCAATGTTGAGCACCTTTTCATGTGTCTGTTGGCCATTTGGATGTCTTCTTTGCAAAGATGTCTGTTCATGTCTTCTGCCCATTTCTTGATTGGATCATTTGTTCTCTGGGTGTTGAGTTTGATAAGTTCTTTATAGATTTTGGATACTAGCCCTTTATCTGATATGTCATTTGCAAATATCTTCTCCCATTCTGTCGGTTGTCTTTTGGTTTTGTTGACTGTTTCCTTTGCTGTGCAAAAGCTTTTTATCTTGATGAAGTCCCAATAGTTCATTTTTGCCCTTGCTTCCCTTTCCTTTGGCGATGTTTCTAGGAAGAAGTTGCTGCGGCTGAGGTCGAAGAGGTTGCTGCCTGTGTTCTCCTCCAGGATTTTGATGGACTCCTGTCTCACATTTAGGTCTTTCAACCATTTTGAGTCTATTTTTGCGTGTGGTGTAAGGAAATGGTCCAGTTTCATTCTTCTGCATGTGGCTGTCCAATTTTCCCAACACCATTTGTTGAAGAGACTGACTTTTTTCCACTGGACATTCTTTCCTACTTTGTCGAAGATGAGTTGACCATAGAGTTGAGGGTCCATTTCTGGGCTCTCTATTCTGTTCCATTGATCTATGTGTCTGTTTTGGTGCCAGTACCATACTGTCTTGATGATGACAGCTTTGTGATAGAGCTTGAAGTCCGGAATTGTGATGCTACCACCTTTGCTTTTCTTTTTCAACATTTCTCTGGCTATTCGGGGTCTTTTCTGGTTCCATACAAATTTTAGGATTATTTGTTCCATTTCTTTGAAAAAAGTGGATGGTATTTTGATAGGGATTGCATTGAATGTGTAGATTGCTCCAGGTAGCATTGACATCTTCACAATATTTGTTCTTCCAATCCAGGAGCATGGAACGTTTTTCATTTCTTTGTGTCTTCCTCAATTTCTTCCATAAGTATTTTATAGTTTTCTGAGTAAAGATTCTTTGCCTCTTTGGTTAGATTTATTCCTACGTATCTTATGGTTTTGAGTGCAATTGTAAATGGGATCGACTCCTTAATTTCTCTTTCTTCTGTCTTATTGGTGGTGTATTGGAATGTCACTGATTTCTGTGCATTGATTTTATATCCTGCCACTTTACTGAATTCTTGTATGAGTTCTAGCAGTTTTGGGGTGGAGTCTTTTGGGTTTCCCACATAAAGTATCATATCATCTGCAAAGAGTGAGAGTTTGACTTCTTCTTTGCTGATTTGGATGCCTTTTATTTCTTTTTGTTGTCTGACTGCTGTGGCTAGGACTTCTAATACTATGTTGAATAGCAGTGGTGATAGTGGACATCCTTGCCGTGTTCCTGACCTTAGGGGGAAAGATCTCAGTTTTTCCCCATTGAGAATGATATTCACTATGGGTTTTTCATAGATGGCTTTTATGATATTGAGGTATGTACCCTCTATCCCTATACTCTGAAGGGTTTTGATCAAGAAAGGATGCTGTACTTTGTCAAATGCTTTTTCTGCATCTATTGAGAGGATCATATGGTTCTTGTTCTTTCTTTTATTAATGTATTGTATCACATTGATTGACTTGCAGATATTGAACCAATCTTGCAGCCCAGGGATAAATCCCACTTGGTCATGGTGAATAATCCTTTTAATGTACTGTTGGATCCTATTGGCTAGTATTTTGGTGAGAACTTTTGCATCCATGTTCATCAAGGATATTGGTCTGTAATTCTCCTTTTTGATGGGGTCTTTGGTTTGGGGATCAAGGTAATGGTGGCCTCATAAAATGAGTTTGGAAGTTTTCCTTCCATTTCTATTTTTTGGAACAGTTTCAGAAGAATAGGTATTAATTCATCTTTAAATGTTTGGTAGAATTCCCCTGGTAAGCCATCTGGCCCTGGGCTTTTGTTTGTTGGGAGATTTTCGATTACTGCTTCAATTTCCTTAGTGGTTATAGGTCTGTTCAGGTTTTCTATTTCTTCCTGGTTCAGTTTTGTTAGTTGATACATCTCTAGGAATGCATCCATTTCTTCCAGATTATCTAATTTGCTGGCATATAGTTGCTCATAATATGTTCTTATAATTGTTTGTATTTCTTTGGTGTTGGTTGTAATCTCTCCTCTTTCATTCATGATTTTATTTGAGTCATTTCTCTTTTCTTTTTGATAAGTCTGGCCAGGGGTTTATCAATCTTGTTAATTCTTTCAAAGAACCAGCTCCTAGTTTCGTTGATCTGTTCTACTGTTCTTTTGGTTTCTATTTCATTGATTTCTGCTCTGATCTTTATTATTTCTCTTCTCCTTCTGGGTTTAGGCTTTATTTGCTGTTCTTTCTCTAGCTCCTTTAGGTGTAGGGTTAGGTTGTGTATTTGAGACCTTTCTTGTTTCTTGAGAAAGGCTTGTATTGCTATATACTTTCCTCTTAGGACTGCCTTTGCTGCATCCCAAAGATTTTGAACAGTTGTGTTTTCATTTTCAGTGGTTTCCCTGAACTTTTTAAATTCTTCTTTAATTTCCTGGTTGACCCATTCATTCTTTAGTAGGATGCTCTTTAGCCTCCATGTATTTGAGTTCTTTCCAACTTTCCTCTTGTGATTGAGTTCTAGTTTCAAAGCATTGTGGTCTGAAAATAGGCAGGGAATGATCCCAATCTTTCGGTACTGGTTGAGACCTGATTTGTGACCTAGAATGTGATCTATTCTGGAGAATGTTCCATGGGTACTAGAGAAGAATGTGTATTCTGTTGCTTTGGGATGGAATGTTCTGAATATATCTGTGAAGTCCATTTGGTCCAGTGTGTCATTTAAAGTCTTTATTTCCTTGTTGATCTTTTGCTTAGATGATCTGTCCATTTCAGTGACGGGGGTGTTAAAGTCCCCCACTATTATTGTATTGTTGTCGATGGGTTTCTTTGCTTTTGTTATTAATTGGCATATATAATTGGCTGCTCCCATGTTAGGGGCATAGATATTTACAATTGTTAGATCTTCTTGTTGGAGAGACCCTTTAAGTAGGATATAGTGTCCTTCCTCATCTCTTATTAGTCTTTGGTTAAAATCTAATTTGTCTGATATAAGGATTGCCACCACAGCTTTCTTTTGGTGTCCTTTAGCATGGTAAATGGCTTTCCACTCCCTCACTTTCACTCTGGAGGTGTCTTTGGGTCTAAAATGAGTCTCTTGCAGACAGCATATTGATAGGTCTTGTTTTTTATCCAATCTGATGGCCTGTGACTTTTGATTGGGGCATTTAGCCCATTTACATTCAGGGTAACTACTGAAAGATAGGAATTTAGTGCCATTGTATTGCCTGTAAGGTGACTGTTATTGTATAATGTCTGTGTTCTTTTCTGGTCTATGTTACTTTTAGGCTCTCTCTTTGCTTAGAGGACCCCTTTCAATATTTCTTTTTTTTTTTTTTTAAAGATTTTATTTATTTATTCATGAGAGACAGAGAGACAGAGAGAGAGGCAGAGGGAGAAGCAGGCTCCCAAGGAGCAGGGAGCCCGATGCGGGACTCGATCCCAGGACCCTGGGATCATGACCTGAGCCGAAGGCAGACGCTTAACCATCTGAGCCACCCAGGCGCCCTCAATATTTCTTGTAGGGCTGGTTTCGTGTTTGCAAATTCCTTTAGTTTTTGTTTGTCCTGGAAGCTTTTTATCTCTCCTTCTATTTTCAATAACAGCCTAGCTGGATATAGTATTCTTGGCTGCATATTTTTCTCATTTAGTGCTCTGAATCTATCCTGCCAGTCCTTTCTGGCCTGCCAGGTCTCTGTGGATAGGTCTGTTGCCAATCTAATGTTTCTACCATTGTAGGTTACAGATCTCTTCTCCCGAGCTGCTTTCAGGATTTTCTCTTTGTCGCTGAGACTCGTAAGTTTTACTATGAGATGTTGGGGTGTTGACCTATTTTTATTGATTTTGGGGGGGTTCTCTGTGCCTCCTGGATTTTGATGCCTGTTTCCTTCCCCAAATTAGGGAAGTTCTCTGCTATAATTTGCTCCAGTATACCTTCTGCCCCTCTCTCTCTTTCTTCTTCTTCTGGGATCCCAATTATTCTAATATTGTTTCATCTTATGGTATCACTTATCTCTCGAATTCTGCCCTTGTGATCCAGTAGTTGTTTATTTCTCTTTTTCTCAGCTTCTTTATTTTCCATCATTTGGTCTTCTCTATCACTAATTCTCTCTTCTACCTCCTTTATCCTAGCAGTTAGAGCCTCCATTTTTTATTGCACCTCATTAATAGCCTTTTTGATTTTGACTTGGTTAGATTTTAGTTCTTTTATTTCTCCAGAAAGGGTTTCTCTAATATCTTCCATGCTTTCTTCAAGCCCAGCTAGTATCTTTAAAATCGTCATTCTGAATTCTAGTTCTGACATCTTACTAATGTCCGTATTGATTAGGCCCCTGGCAGTTGGTACTGCCTCTTGTTTTTTTTTTTAAGGTGATTTTTTCCATCTTGTCATTTTGTCCAGAGGACAATAGATGAATGAGAGAACACAATGCTAACAGGGTAAAAACAACCCCAGAAAAATATACACTAAACAAATCAGAAGAGACCTGAAACCGGGGAAAAAGAAAGGGAAAGAAAGAAAAAGAAAAAAAAAGAAAAACAAAAAGATAAAAACAAAAAACAAAAAGCAGAATATGATCAAATATGATCAGGCTGGTGCATAGATGAGTGCCACACTCTAGATTTGGGACATATTTTGGTCTGTTAGAAGAAAGTGCCTCCCAAAATTTTAAAGAAAGAAAAACTTATATACGTACAAAAATAAGAGTAAATACGATGAAGGGATGGATTATGATTGTAAAGATGAAAATTATAAAAGATTTTATAGGGGCGCCTGGGTGGCTCAGTCGTTAAGCGTCTGCCTTCGGCTCAGGTCATGATCCCAGGGTCCTGGGATGGAGCCCCGCATTGGGCTCCCTGCTCCACGGGAAGCCTGCTTCTCGCTCTCCCACTCCCCCTACTTGTGTTCCCTCTCTCACTGTGTCTCTCTCTGTCAAATAAATAAACAAAATCTTAAAAAAAAAAATTTTATAAAAGAAATTGGTAAGACAAAAAGTTGGTTGAAAAAAGGAAGAAGAGGACTTAAAAAAAAAAAGGGGGAGGGAATGTGATCAGGCAGGAGACTAGAACAAGCCATACACTAGAAATTTAGGGTATATTTTGGTCTGTTAGAAGAAACTGTATCCCAAAATTTTAAAGAGAGAACAACTTATATATATATATATATATATATACATGTATACACCAAAAATAAGGTTAACTACTATGAAAGGATAGAATATGACTCTAAAAATGAAAAATAAAAAAGATTTTTAAAAAAGGGATTGATAAGATGTTGGTTGAAAAAGGGAAAAAGAAAAATTCAAAAAAAAGAAAAGAAATAGAAAGTTAAAAAAGAAAAAATTAACTTTGAAAGACTAAAGAATCATGGGATAAAAGCCATGAATTCTATGTGCAGTATTCCCCTAGCGCTGGAGTTCTGCCGTTCTCATTGATCAGTAAACTTGGTCTTGGCTGGCTGTTCTCGCTTATCTTCTGGGGGAGGGGCCTGTTGCCGTGGTTCTCAAATGTCTTTGCCTGAGGCAGAATTGCCCCGCCCTTGCTGGTCCGGGCTAAGTAATCTGCTCAGGTTTGCTCTCCGGAGCTTTTGTTCCCTGCAAGCTTTCCGTACAGCTTTGGAGGAAGAGAGTGAAAATGGCAGCCTCCCAATCTCTGCCCCAGAGGACCCGAGAGCTCAGGGCCCTGCTCCTCAGTGCGCCCCCAGAGAAAAGCGGTGAGTCACTCCTGTCTCCCCAGTCTCCGGCCGCACTCCGTGCTCACCCAGCCTGTGACCAAGCGTTTCTATCTCTGGCACCCGACTCGGTGTGGAGTCTCCAAACCCAGCAGATCCCTGCGGTGCACTTCCGCACCGCTCCTCCCGGGGGGAGGAAGGGGAGTCTCCCCGGATCTGCCACTTGTTGGGTCCCTGCTGGAGGAGCAGTGGCCCGACTGTGCCACGGATCACGGTTTATGGCAACCCCAAGCAGAGAACCCGCTCCTTGGGTTTGTCTCTGCAGCTGGCTTCCCTGCTCTGATACCTGAGAGCTCTGCCGCACTCAGGCACCCCCGGTCTTTCTGTGACCCCAAGGGTCCTGAGACCACACTGTCCCAGCAAGGATTCCGCCCCCCTGTTAGCCACTGGAGCGACGTCCCTCAGCGGAGCCGACTTCTAAAAGTTCCGATTTTGTGCTCTGTGGCTCTATCACTTGCCAGAAGCGGCCGATGGAGGCCCCCTCCCCCGCTGTCTATCCTCCTGAATATCACCTCGGATTCACTTTTCCGCAGTCCTACCTTCCAGAAAGCGGTCACTTTTCTGATGAGAGAGTTGTTGCTGTTCTTTTCTTCGATCTCCTGTTGAGTTTGTAGGTGTTCAGAATGGTTTGATCCCTATCTAGCTGAATTCCTGGGACCAGACGAAATTTAGGTCTCCTACTCCTCCACCATCTTGCTCCTATATATAGAATTCTAATCCAGTTTTTTAAATGGGCAAAAGTTGAACATATGATTAAAACAGAAGGTAAGTGAATGACCAATAGCACATAAAAGAAGCTCAAACTTATTTGTGATTAGGGGACTGTAAATTTAAACTATAATGAAATACTTCACACCCACTAGAATGGCTATAATTTAAAAGATTCACAAAACCAAGTTTTGGTGAGGATATGGAGTTAACTGCAATTTCCATAATTGCTGGTAAGAATGTAAAATAGTTCAACCACTTTGGAAACAGTTTAATGGCTTATTATAAAATCAAATATACACTTACCATATGACCCATTAATTCCACTTCTAGGTATTTGTCCAAGAGAAATAAAAACGTATGTCCACAAAAAGACTTACTCAGAAATGTGCATTACGAGTCTATTTATAACAGCTCCAAATTGGAAAAGCCCAAATGCCCATCAAAGATGAATGGATTAAAAAACATTAATGAATGAATTAATTCATTCATTCACCCTTGTACTCTGTGTAGCATAATCACACAGTGATACTACTCAATAATAAAAAGGAACAGATTACTGATATATACAATTACACTGGTGAATCTCAAAAACATTGTGCTAAGGGCGGGAAAGCTTGGAAAAGATTACATACTGTATGATTCCATTTATATGAAATTCTAGAAAAGGCAAAACTAATATATACTGAGAAAAACAAAGTGGGCCAGGAACTGACTATAAGGAAGCATGAGGGAACTTTCGGGGTGATGTAAATGTTCTATATCTTGATTGTAGTTGTCGTTATGTGTATGTGTTTGTCAAAACTCATCAAACTGTATACGTAAAATGGATGCTTTTTATCGTAAGTTATACATTCAAAATTGATTTTTTTAAAAAATTTGTGTAACTTGAATATATATTACATGATACATATCTAAGTATGTCATACTACACAAAAAGTATGAATTTCTGTGAAAGCATGTACTCAAAAATCGTTGAATTCTGAAAATAACATATCTCAAGTGGCATTAAGATGTTTGAGGTAGATAAGTATAGATGTAGCCGAACAATGTTTAATATTCACAGTGATTTGTGCTTCCGTTGGTTTTCTCAAATATTCTTTGCAGGTAATTGACTATGCCAAGCTTGTTCAACCGCGTTTTGATAAAGCCCTTGAAACGTTAGTGAGAGATACGATAGCGAAGGCCACTGAAGCAGCGATTAAAGCTGTGAGAGAGCAGCTCTTCATAAAGCTACAAGCTAAAAGACAAGGTGAACCATCTCTGTCACATGTGTGTTCTAAGCAGAGGTCAACAATTCAGCCTGGCTGCCCAAGGGCTGGGACTTGCTTTGCTCGCCCTGGTATCCCTGGCACCTTGTACAGTGCAGTCTCTTAATAATTGATTGAAGACATGAATATACATAAACCTGACTCAAATAGAGAAAAGATTTCAGTCCTAGACCTCTAAGGAAAGGAATCAGAAAGAGCTTCCAAATTTGGATTTACTTTTGTGGATTTGCTTGCTGGGCAGAGACTGAATAGAAGTTATACCTTTATTGACTCCACTTGATTCTTGTGGAGTTTACATTGTTGCTGCTGCTGCTGCGGCGGCTGTTTTACTATGTAAATGTGGGTCAGCCCCAACTGTAATTAGTTTTTTCTATTTGGAGAATAATTTCAAGTTCAAAACAGTCATAAGGCAATGAAACTGGAAGAAGCCTTAAGGATCAATTAACACAATTCTTTAACTTTACAGATAAGGAAAACTTTTTATATAAATTGGGAAGCTTCTATCATTTTCTGTGCTTGAAACTGTTTAAATAGCAAAGAAATTATCTCTTCCTACATGGCAATGTTGAGCTTTTGCTAAGAAAGAACAGGTTATTTGCCTAATAAATCTGTCTCTTCTTTCTCAGCAGCCTATAAACAAGTGAAAGAGTCCAACATGGTGCCCAAGCGATTACAAAAACAACAGCAAAAAGGCCAGCATTAAAATTACACGCCATCCTTGGGGTGCCTGGGTGGCTCAGTTGGTTGTCTGCCTTTGACTAAGTCATGATCCTGGGCTCCTGGGATTGAGCCCTGCCTCCCGGCTCCCTGCCCAGGGGGCAGTTTGCCTCTCCCACTCCCTCTGCTCCTCCCACCACTCCTACACACTCTTGCTCTCTCTCAAATAAATAAAATCTTTTTAAAAAAAAAAATTAGGAATAGCATGGAGGACCACAGGGGAAAGGAGGGAAAACTAAATGGGAAGAAACCAGAGAGGGAGACAAACCATGAGAGACTCTGGACTCTGGGAAACAAACTGAAGGTTACAGAAAAGAGGGGAGGGAGGGATGGGATAACCAGGTGGTGGGTGTTAAGGACAGCACGTGTTGTGATAACCACTGGGTGTTATATATAACTAATGAATCATACGTAACTAATGAATGGTTGAATACTACATCAAAAATTAATGATGTACTATATGTTGGCTAACTGAACATAATAAAATAAAAAATTACATGCCATCCAAACGATCATCCAGATGATACAGAATGAATTTGTTTTTAGTATATTATCTTCAAAATGAAAACCAAAAGTTTATTAAATACTCATGGACAATTCACAAACTAAAGCTTGAGAAATATTGGCAAAGACTATTAAGATGGCTTTTTATTCAACTTACTTAAGGCTGGACAAAATGAATTCATTAATTCATTCACCCTTGTACTCTATGTTAGACATGATTCTAGGTACTGGGCTACAGAGGTGAGCAAGACACATGAAACTCCTGTCTTAGTGGTTGTTACATTTTAATGGAGGTTGGGGGTCAGGGAACAAGTGGACAGATAGAAAAAATGTAACACTGTACTGGGTCAGGCAGTGACTGGGGCAGGGGTGCTGGACTGTTAGGCTGAGCAGGGAAGACCTCTCTGAAAAGAGGACATTTAACTGAAACCTGGATCAAGAAGGAACTAGCTAGGCTCCAGGAGGAAGAACAGTGATTGATGATGTTTCTTGGAGTCTGTAGTGATTCCTTTCACATCAAATTATGGCATGAAATCATAGATTTTAGATCTTTCCACATACTGCTTTCTCCCACCAGAATATAGAAATAGATGCCATCTCTCATACACTGCGAACTTAAAATTCTCTTTTTCTTTTTCAAATTCCATAATTTAGAATTCGGATTTAGAATAAATCTGACAGTAGGGTTCTTAAACTTTTCTAGTTGGAATTTTCATGCTGGTTCCACTGATTTGCTAGTTTTGCTAATTTTACTCCCAGTATACTTTTAAGAAAAATTTGTCAGTGAAGATTATTGAGGTTTTTTAACATAGAAAATTCTATAATACAGAGGAAGGCAGCTAACATGCATTAGACTTCCTGTGTGCCAAGCATTTTCTCAGTGTTTGAGTCTATTATCTCATTTAATCCTTACAACAATGCTTTTGGCTTGATCATCCTCATTTTGCCCAGTAGCAATTGAAACAGAGAGATCAAATGATTTGCCAAAGCCACACTGCCTGAGTCAGAACTCACACTCAAGTCTGTCTGTCTTTAAAGCAGAAGATTTAATCACTATCCCTGTCTGCTTACCCCCAAATATATTTTGCTAACACAGCCCATTACTGTCTTTTAGCACAGTCAACTTCAAGAATACTTGAAAGAGAATTTGAAAGGAAAGATTATGACAAGTTCCAATCCGATGCATATAAGAGTTTAGAAGAGTCACGGTCTTCATTTGATGAAGATGGTAAAAAAATATATTCTGATGTTCTTGGCCAAATCTTTCCTAATCTAAACAGATTAGCTGATAAAGCATATTATTCTTTCATGCAGTGTTCACTCATGAATCCCAAAAAGATCGTTTTTTAGAAGACAATGAAGACAAAAAGATTTCAGAAAATGTCTTCGATGATCAAGCCTCTAAAACTGGTAAAGATGGTAACAAAATGAATGGCTCAGTGCACCTGGGTGGCTCAGTCAGTTAAGTGTCTGCCTTTGGCTCAGGTCATGATCCCAGGGTCTTGGGCTCGAGCCCCGCATCAGGCTCCCTGCTCAGTGGGAAGCCTGCTTCTCCCTCTTCCACTCTCCCTGCTTGTGTTCCGTCTCTCGCTGTCTCTCTCTGTCAGATAAGTAAATAAATTATTTAAAAAAAAAAAAAAGAATGGCTCATGCCCTGCTTATGGATCTTATTTCCATTTATTTCATATTTTATCATGTTTAACATTGAAACTTAAAATTATCCCCAAAATTGGACACTTAGGTTAAAAAATAGTTTTTCTCTTACAGAGTTAAACTGAACAGCTATAGAACAGAAAGAGATTTATTAGAATGAAGAAAAAAACTAATAAGATAATAAATTCTTTCTTAAAATCTGTCTAATGTACTGGAATCAGAACATCACAAACCTAGAGTTTGAGCTGTGAAATGTTACTATTTAGTGCTATGTACCCTTATAAAATTTTTCCATTCACATATTAACATAATTGAGAGCATACAATGTAAACTATTTTTACCTTTTTTGATTCATAATACATTTAATTATATTATTTCATTAAGAAATATTTTAATCCTCATTTTAAATTACTGCACTATTTCTGTGTTCATAGGTAATAGTTTTAAGTAGTTCTTTATGTTGTAAACTTATTTTTCAGATTTTTTTTTGCTACTACAAATAATGCTTTAATGAATTTTTTCATTGTCTGCATGTTGACATAGGTATAATCACTAGTTTAATGAGTATGAAGTTATAGACAGAGTCAAGTTGCTTTGCATAAAAGTTATTCCAAATTATGTTCCCCTCAGTAATATACAAAATATGTGTTATTGTTTCCTTGGTATATTCTCTATAATTTTAATTTTTATTTGATGATTTCTGAAATTTAATATTTTAATATTTGTTAGCCATTTATATTTCTTCTTTTCTGAGGTGACCATTTTTGTCTTTTGCTCATTTTTCTAAATTGTCCTATCAGTTACATGTTTCTGTAAAAACTTTCTGTATTAGTCACTTATTTTTCATATTTTTTTTCTACATTGGGTCATTTGTCTTTTAAATCACTTTGATGTTTTTGAAGTAGAGGGGCTGCCAGTCTTCTGTCTAATTAGAGGAGTGGATGAATACTTATATCCTGATGCAGCCTATGAGCCAACGTAGCTGTGTAGAGTCATTCAGCATGCAGTGAGGGCAAGCATGAAGTATAACACTTGAAAAACCAGCCTGTGCCACCTTCTCTTCCATCCCTGCCAACTTGCCTACCTCTTTTCCTCTTGCTGTTTCACATGGTCCCATGCTTGTAATTGGAAGTATTCCTCTTGTTTTCTGATTCATTACCTTGATGCTCATGATTTAGCTTGACCCTGGAATCCTTTGGTCCCTATGTCTTCTACCTGGTTTCCTGGGTTTTGACTCCTGCTGGACATGACTTCTTACCTCATTCACTTTCATTCTGATGCACTGGCTCCAAGCCACTGCTCTGATGTTTTATGTTTCCTGACTTAACATTTCCTCCTCAGTCTATTTCCCCCTTCTTGGAGCATGTACTGCAGTAACACAAAGATAGTAATTTTTGGATCAAGTATTAATAATCATGTTCTATTGCAAGTAGCATTGTCCACTAAAATTATTAATGGCATTAGGTTATTTTACTTTAGATGCATTAGAAGACTCAATAGAAGAGGTAACTGCAGAGCATCCAGAGGTTATTTCTATGATAGAGGAGACTATGAAAATGACAAAGGATATGAACTTTGAACAGCCATATGAAAAACATGCTGAAATCTTAGAGGAAATCATCAAAGAGGTAAGAAGTCCAGATCCAAATGCTTATGTTCTTTGGTAGTTTTTAATGTATCAACAATTATGCAATATAATTTCATAGCTTTGAAATTAATCCTTCTTTAACTTTTATTTTCTTTAATTGAGTTCAGTTCATTAAAATATGGTGCCTATGAAGCCAGTACCAACGTTAGATATTTCTTCTATGAGCTAATTAGTTGTAAACTGAGACAAATTTCACTCCATAGCTAACTTATTTCATCCAACCACCTTGAACATGCATTCATAGGGGAAATGGATGAACACACAAGTGCTTGTCCAACCTAAGGGGAAATTAAAGCCTCAGATGCTATGTCCTACCGCTGGCAAATCAGAAGGTTTATCTTTGGCTTATAAAGAACAAGATATCCACATGGGTCTATTTTGTACAGAGATCTTGAGTAAGCATTCACAGCAAAAGTCAAAGACAACAAATCTGTTTTGGGCTTTCAATGAACTTCTTTGGTATTTCTCTGTAATTTGAGAATTATGTAATTTAAAATTATATGAGAAGAAAAAATATTCTATGAGAGTATAGAACCACTCTATAACACATTGGGTGGGCTCCTTGAGCCCCAGGCTGTACCCAAGGTAAGTTGCTGTCCCCCTCTGAGCTTCCCATAGAGATCTTTCAACTTCTTCTGCATCCCTTCAGGTTGTTCTGTCGTCAGTTGGTTCCTTCAGAAGCATTCTGAGAACCTACTATTTGCCCCCTTAATGTGCTAGATTCTAGGGATATGAAGATGAATTAAACATAGCTCTTTAAGGAGCCATCAGTCAGGTGCAGAAGGCTGATGTATAATCCAATATTTGAGTTATCATGTACTATGTGGATAAGTAGATATATACAAGGTGTAGGAATCCCACCTACCATCAGGACTGTCATCTCTGCATGGAAAGTGAGACAAAGTATCCCAGAGGGGAGATAGGCAAGTGAGGGACGTCTTTAGCACTGTGGAAGTCCCATCCTTGCCCTTCGCTGAGGATTTCCTCCATTCTCTTCAGAGTTTATTCTGGAGGATACAAATCTACAAGGAGTACTAAAACACCTCTGATATAGGAATGTATATAGTGTCATTAGATGATAAACTGCCGCTCTGGGATTGTGGAGGAGCCTAAATCACATGAGGTTTTAACATCAAATCTCATATCAGATTGTCTGTCTCAAGAGAACAGAGACCTGTGCAGGAGACTTTGACTTGTCATCAGTTTTGATGGTCTCTGTGAGGAGTAAGACTATTCTTAAAAAGTAGCTAGACTGGTGGGAGGGTTGGGGTGGCTGGGTGGTAGACATTGGGGAGGGTATGTGCTATGGTGAGCGCTGTGAATTGTGTAAGACTGTTGAATCACAGACCTGTACCTCTGAAACAAATAATACATTATATGTTAAAAAAAAAAAAAAAAAAGAAGATAGCAGGAAGGGAAAAATGAAGGGGGGTGGAAATTGGAGGGGGAGACAAACCACGAGAGACTATGGACTCTGAGAAACAAACTGAGGGTTCTAGAGGGGAGGGGGGTGGGGGGATGGGTTAGCCTGGTGATGGGTATTAAAGAAGGCGCGTACTGAATGGAGCACTGGGTGTTAGATGCAAACAATGAATCATGGAACACTACATCAAAAACTAATGATGTAATGTATGGTGATTAACATAACATCATAAAAAAAAAAGTAGCTAGACTGAACCTAAAACTGCTCTAAAAAAAAATAAAGTCCTTAAAAACAGGTAGAGAGATAAAGAGATAGGCTCCTTTATGTCATTTGCTCATTTTTAATAGTTTTTCTTTGTTTTCATTTGCAGTTCTTTATGTGTTCTGAATACGAGTCCTTTGTTAGATGTATTGCAACTATCTTTACAAATATATTCTATTCTGAATAATAGGAGTTAATTTGAATGAAATCCAATTGATTAACTTTTTCTTTCATAGTTAATGCTTCTTATGTCCTATTTCAGAAATCTTTGGCTGTCCAAGTTCAGAAAGATATATATTCTCCTAGGTTTTCTTCTGTAAATTTTGCTTAGCCTTTCATATTTAGAGCTAAAATCGATTTTGAATTAATTTTGTGTATACAAAAAATATATCCAAATGGCCAATAAGCATATGAAAATGTACTCAACATCATTAATTATCAGAAAACTACAAATTAAAACCACAACATGAGGAAGGGGATGAAGAGATACAAACTTACAGTTATGAAAGAAGTCAAGGGGATAAAAAATACAGCATAGGGAATGTAGTCAGTAATATTATAATGACTTTGTATGGTGACAGAACAGATGGTAACTACATTTATCATAGTGAGCATTTTGTAATGTATTTAATTGTAGAAGCACTATGTTGTACACCTGAAACTAATATAATATTGTATATCAATGATACTTCAATAACAAATAATTATAATACATACATACATACATACTCTTACAGTTGTGTACCAGCACCATTTATTGAAAAGACCAACCTTTCCCCACTATCATTTAGTGACTATATCTGTGTGGTCTATTTCTGGATACTCCATTCTGTTCCATGGACCTATTTGTCTATCTGCACTCCACTACCACACATATTAACTACTGTAGCTTTTTACTAAATCTTGAAATCTGGAAGGCGGAATCCTTCAACAGCTTGTTTCTCCTGTCACTGCATCCTTCCCTGTGTCATAAGTTGTTTCGTTCTGCTTGCTTTTTCAAGAGTATCTTGGCTATTATAGGTCCTTTTTACTTCCACATAAATTTTAGAATCATCAACTTTCACACACATGCAAACACACACACACACACACACTTGCTGGAGTTTTGATTGGGTTGTATTGTATCTATAAATAAATTTGATGGAAACTACCATCTTCACAATATTCGGTCTTCTACTCCATGAGCATAGAATAGCCTTACTTTATCTTGATCTTTAATTTCTCCCAGTGTTGTTTTGTAGTTTTCAGTGGAGAGGTCTTCAGTGTCTCTCATTAGATTTATTTTTAGGTATTTGATGTATTTTGATCCTATTTTAGATGTTGTTGTGGTCCTATTTTGGTTTCCAATTGTTATTTCTGTAATTGTTTTTTTATCCTGTTTTTCTATTGTGCCTCCCACTAAATTTCATTTTCTGATCTAAAGCTCATAGCCCATATGCAGAACAGGTATGAATGATGCACTTGGGTCCAATGTATGATCCTGTCCAGGAAAAGTAAATAGGTTTTATTTCATTTGTAAACTGGAGAGTTAGGCATGGCTCCCTGGAGTCATGGGTTAAGGAAGATTCTGAAACACATCTGTATCTCAGCTCCTTTTAGAATCTTTTAGAATTACAGTTTAACAATATTTTGCAGCCTTAAAAATACAGAAATAATGATGTGTCATTTCTACCAAAGAGAAAGAAGGGTCACTGCCTTGCAATGGAGAATGCACATTTTTCCACACTAAATCATTTGCACTTTTACCTGGTTTCCGCCTTGATGAGCTACAGAGCACACAATACAAGCAGAGGCTGGGGGACACTGGGAACTTCTTCCTGCTCCTATTTGCTTGTGTTATCTGAAGCTGTTACCTAGACTTATGCCAGAGTTATTTGCCCCGTACCTCACAGAAAAATGTCAAGGGGACAACATCAAGGAAAGTGAGGCTTTTGTGTCTAACCTGCCACTGTACATTTTCTAGCCCATGACCTATCCAGCTGCGCATCGTAACCACAGCCTATTTCTCTAGTCACTGCAGCCTTCCCCGTGTGATACGTCATTTTTGCTCTGCTTCCCTCATCACATGGTTTTTTCTCAAAAACATCTCCATTTCTGCCCTTGTATCTGTGTTCTTCACATGGTCATTATATTTTTCTATGCCCACACCCCCGCCACATCTCTCTGTGTTATGTACTTTCCCTGATTCTCCCAGTCTCTTCTCTTAATCGCTGTCTCCCTAGGTATGTTTTTTCAGTGATAAGTACTTGGATATACAAGTGATAAACACATGTATGTGTGTATATCTATAATCACATATATATGTATATACATATATATTCATAAGTAGTAAAATTAAGAGTAAACATGAAATAGCATAGAATAAGGGAATGCAGAAATAGCATGTTTAAATGAAGGGGAAAAAATTTTATTAAGTTAAAAATCACAAAGGGATAGAAGGATGAATAGTGCATGAAAATGTTATACCATTTTTCTAAATATTGCTTTTTCCCACTCACCCGTCCCCTGAGGATGTCCAAAGAGAATGCCACTTTATTTTCAGCTGGTCAGACATCTGAGAGCCCACTTCCATGGCTCTGGTGCCGGCCAGGCCAGACACAGACCATACACAAATGCTTCCCTGGGGCCCCCTCCCTACCACTTGCCCCACAAGGCTCAGAGTCCTGCCACACCTCCTGCTGGGCCATACACTCTGGACTTCTTTCAGATATGAAATCTTAAGGAAGGTTCCCTCTTCTCTCCACAATGATCTCAACTGGGGAATCTCCCTCAATAGATTCCTACACTGAAGCTGTTTTGCTGATACGTCTAAAACCTGTATCCTCAGGCACCCAAGTCCTCACCCCCCAAAACTTTCCTCCCCTCAGCATTGAAATGTCCAGGCCTGAGTGCCTTGTGCAGTTGCCCCCTACCTGGTGTCAGCAATCTCTTTCCCTGAGGCAGTGGATGTGTCCATAATGCTTTACTTCTCCCTTCCCTCCAAGTCACTTGAGATAAAGTCAGAAAGACAACTTCCACATTTGGACCTGCACAAACACAGTGGAAAAACTTAAAGCAAAAGCTCAATAGAGAGGCTACTTAATAATGATTCTCTCTATGAAAAAAACCATGAAAATCATAATTTTAGGACAAAGGTCAAAAAATATTTATAATAAATATGACCTATTAATTCCTTAATACAAAGATTTCTTACAAATCAAGGAAAATGGAATATCCTAATGTAAAAGCAGGAAAAAGATACAGATTGTTTCATCAAAGAAGAAATGCAAATGGTTAATTGAAAATTTTAATGTTCAAATTTCAAGAAAATTATGAAACTTAAAACAGTAAGATATAAATTCTTACCTATCAAATTGCCAAAGATTTTTAAAAATGTGTAACAATCCATACCAGTGAGGCTATAATGAGATGGTCACATAGGAGAAGTGAAAACTGATACAGATGTTTTGGAAACAATGTGGCAATGTGTGTGAAAGACCTTTAAAATGTTCATACCTTTATGAACCTAAAAACACATCTTCTAGGAACCTAACCTGAAAAAATATATAACATTTGGGCATAGATTTGCATATACAGATGTTATGTTCATCACAGTGTTATATTAAAATTATAAATTATGTAAATGTTTAAGAGTGAGAGAGTGATTAAACAAATTAAGATCTATTCATTTGATAAAATACTATGAAGGCATTAATTTTTTCAAAAAAATTTGAATGAGATGGAAAAATTATAAATTATATCTCAATGTTGCTTTCATTTTCATATCTTTGAAACTGGACAGTAAGATTTTCGTTAACCATTTATATTTTTTCAGTTTTATTGAGTTGTATTTGACATATAACACTGTATTAGTTTAAGGTGTATAACATAATGATATGATATATGTATATATTGTGAAATGTTTACCACAATAATTTTCGTTAACACCCATCACTTCACACATTTAGTTTTGTGTATGTGTGATCAGAATTTCTAAGATCTACTCTCTTAGCAACTTCCAAATATACAATATAATATTGTTAACTGTAGCCAAACCATGCTGAATATTACGCCCCCGGGACCTATTTATAACTATAAATTTGTACCTTTTGACCACCTTCACCCATTCTCCCCAGCCCCACCCCTGCCTCTGGCAACCACCAAACTGTTCTCTGTTTCTAGGAGTTCAGTTTTTTTAGGTTCTACATATAAGTGAGATTATACAGTATTTGTCTTTCTCTGACTTACTTCATTTATATTTCTTTTTTACAGCTTTCTCTTTTTTCCCTTAATTCTGTTAAGCATTTCAAAGTGCTTAAAAAAATTTTTTAGAAGACTCTTCAATCTGAAACTAATGATACACTATATGTTAACTAATTGAATTTAAATAAAATAGTTAAAAGTTAAAAAGAATTTTTTAAAAAGGACTCTTCATTCAGATGGAAATTCATAAAGTAGGTAATCTTAAATTCTGCAGAGGCCAGTGAATTATACCCTTTCATGTGACATCTCTTCCCCTTTGACTTCAGATATCCTATGATTACCTGATGACACACAAACTTGAGCCGCTCAGACTTGGTGTATTCACAGGTCCACATTACTAATTTCCATACTTGCACTGAAGCTGTAGCTACTGCTCTGCCCGAGGGGGGTTGGGGACAAAGTTTAGCAGAACTCCCTAAGCACCTGCAAGGTTTATTTTGACCCAATTCCTTCCTGCTGCTTTTAGTAACCGTATCAGTACCTTCTCAGCTCTCACACTGAGGAATGAAAAGTAAAAGGGAAGTGAAGAGTGTTGTCACGAAAACAGGCAAGCTGGACTGGGCCCTTGCTACTCAAAGAGGGGTCCATGGACCACTGTCACCTAGGGGCATGTTCGAAATGCACACTCCTGGGCCCAAGAACTCCTAAATCGGGATCTGAATTCTGTAATACAGAATAACAGATAGCAAAAATGTACTGTTATATTTATTTAATAAAGGCTTTTGCTTCCCATTCTTAATTTTAAACACTTAGATAGCTTTATTGCTTTAAAATTGTCTCTTTTATTTTTATTTTATTTATTTATTTTTAAATTAAGTGTCTCTTTTAAAATTAAGTGACTTTTTTTTCTTTCGAGTCAGAAGAATTCAAAAGATAATTGGTTAGGGTCTGCAAAAACAATATATCAAAGTAGTATCCTTGACTTCTCTGGCTGTGATGATAATATCAGTTGTCCTTTTTCACAGGTGGTTGAAGAAAACACGAATAGGTTTTCTGGTGCCCCAAAGTATGGAGGATGGATACTGGACAATTGCCCTGTTATGAAAGAACTGTGGATAGTCTTAGCCGAGAAAGGAATTATACCTGATTTAGTAATCTATTTATCAGATAGAGAAAACAATGGTTAGTAAATATTTATCATGTAAATCTGAAAGTGAAGTTTTTATTGCTGATAATATGTTTAGTTAAAATACAAAATGGAAAACTCTTCCCTCTCCCTAGTTACAAATATCACCCCAGCAATCCCTTCACAACCTAGAGGTACACAGAATGAGGCATCCACTCACCAAGTAGATGGGCAGGAATGGTGTGCTGGATCATTGGACGTTCCATCAGGCCCTTACAATTATTCTTTGGAGCTGAGAATTTAACACCCCATTCTCAATCAGCACTCTAACTTCTAAATGAAAAATATATAAGGCTGAGAGTAAAGACTATATATTAGTCCTTAACACCTCAAATGGGAAATATTAAAGACATAAAGATAGCAGAACTAAATTTTAATTATTCTGTCACTTTGAAAAAAGCTATAATAATCAAAACAGTATGGTACTGGCATAAAAACAGACACCTAGGCCAATGGAACAGACTAGAGAGCCCAGAAATATACCCATACATATATGGTCAAAAAATCTTTGACATAGGAGCCAAGAATATTCTGTCATCTTGCCTTGTAAGGAAATATATTTGAAAAGAGAGTTTCCAGGGGGAAAATATGATACACCACCTCTTTTCATGTTTTAGTTATTTCTACCATGCCGATATATACCTCTTAGAAAGGATTTCAGGGGGCGCCTGGGTGGCTCAGATGGTTGGGCGTCTGCCTTCGGCTCAGGTCATGATCCCAGGGTCCTGGGATCGAGTCCCGCATCAGGCTCTCTGCTAGGTGGGGAGCCTGCTTCTCCCTCTGCCTCTGCCTCTCTCTCTCTCTCTGACTCTCATGAATAAATAAATAAAACATGAAAAAAAAAAAAAAAGAAAGGATTTCAGACAGTCTCGATATTTTAAAGAACCTGGACTCTATTTAGATAAATGCTTAAAGGGAAATATATTTGGATATAGGCAGGAACAATTTTTTGTCGTTAATATCCAAACTGTTTCTCACTATATTTTATAGAGCTTCAAAATTAATGTTATTCTCTTCATCTCTATTTCAGGGAAATATTTACTTAATAGACTGTATTTAGAGAATAAGACTGAAGTTGACTCTAAGATTTTAGAAAGATTATTAGATGAACTGCAAAAGAAAAAAAAGGAGGAAGAAGCAGCAAGGTAAAATATGTCTGGCATAATAAAACAAGTTAATGAATCTTTTATAGCTATTACATACCGGGCGCCTGGGTGGCTCAGTTGGTTAAGCGACTGCCTTCGGCTCAGGTTATGATCCTGGAGTCCCGGGATCGAGTCCCACGTCGGGCTCCCTGCTCATCAGGGAGTCTGCCTCTCTCTCTGACCCTCCCCCCTCTCATGCTCTCTCTCTCTATCTCATTCTCTCTCTCAAATAAATAAATAAAATCTTTAAAAAAAAATTAAAAAAAATATATAGCTATTACATACCTACTTACAAGTTACATTTATGAAATGTCTTTAATATCAAAACAGTGGTCTACTAAGTAGATCCAATTCTAACTAAATTCTAAGAAAAACAGTAGGCTTACAAATATTTTCAGAGTGTCTAAAATACTGAGTTGTGGATGTTTTCATGGCCCGAAATCAAACTTATTCTAGAACAAGCGTCAGCTCTCAAAAGACACTGAAAAAAAATGAGCACAGGTAAGATTATTTTTTTTACCATATTTATCTGCTACTTAAATAATTTTACAGACCAGTACCCACAAATTGAAAAAATAATACGATAAAAAGTAAATGAAAGGGGCGCCTGGGTGGCTCAGTCAGTTAAGCTTCCGACTATTGGTTTCAGCTCAGGTCATGATCTCAGGTCAAGAGAGCCCCCCTGCCCCCCACCCTCACCCCGTGTCCTGGAGCCCTGCCTTGGGCTCTGCACTCAGCAGGGAGTCTGTTTGAAATTCTCTCACAGGTGCTCCCTCTGCCCCTCCACCATCCCCTCCCCCCGCTCACAGCGTACTCTCTCTCTCTCTCTCAAATAAATAAAATCTTAAAAAAAAATGGCTTTAATTATTGTTTTCCTGACATATCTCCATAAGTGTAGTAATGTCTTTTGAAGACAATAGAAGTAACTAGATTTTCACAGGATGGGGAAAGGATGCAAAGAACACTGAATATGGAGAATGACAGACATGTAAAATAGTCAGGAAAACTGCCCGAAAGTGGGCAGCTGATATGAATGAGCTCTACTTAACTCATCCCCTGTTGGTGAATACTTGATACAGTTTTTTGATATTATTTTTAAAAGATGCAATCAACATTCTTATACATGTTTCTTTGTGCAGTAGTATGCCGATTCCTGAGAGCTAAATTCCTAGATATAGAATTTCTATGTCAGAGGTATACACATTTTTTTTTTTTAAAGATTTAATTTATTTATTTGAGAGAGAGAGAATGAGAGAGAGCAAGCACATGAGAGGGGGGAGGGTCAGAGGGAGAAGCAGACTCCCCGCCAAGCAGGGAGCCCGATGCGGGACTCGATCCAGGGACTCCAGGATCATGACCTGAGCCAAAGGCAGTCGCTTAACCAACTGAGCCACCCAGGCGCCCAGAGGTATACACATTTTAATTTTTAATAAATATTGCCTTTCTCCATCACTTTACTAGTTTTCCTTATACCTATCTTCATCATTAAGGCAGGCTTAGTGTTTCAATCCTAATGAAAAATAGATTTCCTCCAGACATTTAAGTTTCCATATTTCAAGGCTCTTCAAATTTCATTATTACAATGTTGAAAAGAAGTCAGGAAATAATTTTTCTGATTAAAAGATAATTATCAGTATAGAAAAATTTTTAATGCAAAAAAATAATAAGTAAAAGTAAAAACTCTCATAATGCCAGCATCCAGAGATAATTCCTATTAACAGTTTTGATTAGCATCCTTCTAGGCTTTTGATCATCATTTATATAAACTTTAAGTACAAAATTAAAATTGTATTATACATAGTCTTATATTACACTTTTTTGTCACTTAACATATTTTGTGAACATTTCTTATTCAGAAGGGAAAATGGTACTTCTCCCATTTACCTTTTCAGCTTAGAGTTGGACAATCTTTTATTAATTTTGGCAGATTTCCTAATTAATAGCCAAAATTTTTTAAAGTGTAACATTGCAACTTTTCTTAACCAAAAAAAAAAGGAAAAAAACAAACCAACCCTGAAATTAAGTGGCTTCAATATGAGCAAATTAAACATTTACATTGTAAAGTTAAAGAGTGTAATGAACATTATACACAGTTTACCCAATTTTTTACCACTATGGGCCTCAAATCCTAGAATATTGTAAGATGTCTGAATTTCCAAAGATGATTAAATTTTGGACCTTTTCCTTTCAGAAAAGCTGCTGAAGAAGCATTGAGAATAGAAGAAGACCAAAGGCTATTGGAAGCTATAAGCGAGAAAGCAAAAGGCAAACACAGATTTCTATCATTAATAATGTGTCATTTAATTTTGTTTTGTTACTGCAGGCAACTGCAGTATTTCAAGTGAATTACAGACAGCATGACCGTATTTCCCAGTTTGCCCATGAGAGTCTAGGTTTATGCTATACCTATGGTACTGAAATATTTATTTGACCCACTTTCATTCTCAATGTTCCAATTTGGATAATAAATTGTGTGGTCACTAGAGCAATGGAGTCATAGGAAAAGACCTCTGACACAAATACCTATGCATGCTCCCTCTGCGGGTCCACAGCAGGAAGCTCAGCAGCTTGTCTTAAAATGCTGCCCTTGTCATGTAGGACACATGGATGTTGGAATTACTTCTAGTAGAAGGATCCTGCAGAAGTTGAGAAAACAGCCAATCTCCTGCTATACCCATTGTCTTTGAACTTAAATTTTCATCTTCATTATACAAGAACTTACTCCAACAGTTTCTTTTAAGACTGAAGTTCTTAACCTAGAGTTCATGGATAAAATTCAGAGGTCTGTGAACTTGAATGGGAAAATAATTACAACTTTATTTTCACTAAACTTTACCTGAAATTTAGTATTTCCTTCACTTAGTAATTAATATAGGCAACAAGCCATAATAGTATCAGCAGTATCTTGACTTTGTTACCAATAGAAACTAAGATATTTTCATGTCACATTATAGTTCTATATATCCTCTTTGTGCTAAATCACGATTCCAAAATGATGGTAGTTATTAGACCGGCTGCTAGTTCTTGTTATTTAATGCATTAGTAAAGATGCACGAATTTCCTATGGCACAAAATTTATTTTGATATCTTCATAACTGTATTTCAATATAATTGGTTTCTTACGTATTTTATTTTATGGGTTTGAAAGCATTATTCTAAGGAGGGTCCGTAAGTTTCACCAGACTGCCAAAAGGGTCCATGAAACAAAAGAGTGAAAAGTATCTATTTCAGTTTTCCTTTGTTGGCAGCAAGCACCCCAAAACTATAAAACAACTATCATTTTTATTCTGTACACTTTTCTGTGGGTCAGGACTTAACACAGGGCTTATCTCTGCTCCTTGAGGAGCTCAGTTCAGGCTTTGAGTGGACACCTCGGAAGTCGATCCTCCAGCCCCAGGCAAGCCTTCAGAGACTGCAACCCTGAAGGACATCTTCATTGACTTCATGAGAGACCAAGAGCCAGAACCACCAATTAAGCTACTCCCAAATTCCTGACCCCAGAAACTGCAAGGATGATATGTGATTATTGTTGCTTTAATCACTAAATTTTGGAATAATTTATTATGAAGCAATAGATAACTAATATAACACATACTTGGTAAAAATCACAGATAGTATAAGGATCTTAGAACACTTTTCAGTCCATAACTTTTCTGGTACACAGATTATCCATTAGAATTCTAGAAAAAGTATTACAACTTTTTACACTTCTCTGCGTCATTATGTAAACTCTTTTTCCTAATATGGATAAGAATTCAAAATAAATAATTTACATGTATGCATATTGGAAGTTTTTTTTACTATGAGAGATATATTGTGAGTTTTTGCTGTACAGCATATAATTTCATCCCAAACCCATTCAGCAAATGCTGTTTCTTCCTTGTGTGTATCCCCATAAATTCCTCTATATGACACAAAAGAGTCATATACTAAGAAACCACATGCACTGTAGTCCTGATACAGACCCAGACCTATAAGAACACTTTTGTTTTTTTTAGGTATGTTTTGCTTTTCTTCTTTTTTTTTCAATAATTTTTTATTATTTATTTGAGAGAGAGACAGCACAAGGGGGGAGGGGCAGAAGAGAGGGGGAAGCAGGCTCCCCACTGAGCAGGGAGCCCAAAATAGGGCTCCATCCCAGGACCCTGGGATCATGACCTGAGACGCTTAACAGCCTGAGCTACCCAGGTGCCCCAAGAACACTTTAAGTTGCTTTGCTCTGGGTGCTTAATCATCCAGATTCAGATCAAAATTCGGATGCCAAAGGTATCTGATACCAGATAGTCTTGGAAGGTACTCACTGGGGGGAGAAATTTCCACAGGAGTCCAGAAAACAGGCTCATTTTTTTTTTTTCATATCATCTGCACAGAAATATCTTGTTTTTCAACTTAATGAATATATTAAAAGGAATTGGGAGATGGGTTTTCTGACACCATTTACCCCATCTTCTTCCTGAAAGACTTCCATGCAACTACATAAAGCTTGGAATTGTGCTTTTAAAATTTACATTTGACATATTGATTCCATTATTTGTAATTAGGTATAAGAAAATCCATCATTATACATTAAATCTAGCCTTGTACTGCTCAATGAAAATATAATGCAAGCTGCCTATGTTACTGTAAATTTTCTAGTAGCTACATAAAAAGTAAAAAGAAACAGGTGAAATTAATTATATTTATTTAATATACTATGTCCAAAATATTATTTTAACAATCAGTGCAAAAATTACTGAAAACATTTCACATTCAGTTTTTCAAACTAAGTCTTTGAAATCCATTTTGTATTTTATACTTACAGCACATTTCAATTTGGATTAGCCACATTTCAAGTGTTCCAATAGCCACACGTGGCTAATGGCTCCGTATCAGACAGTGTAGTTCTATCCCTATCCTTACTGAATGGACTTTGGGCTGGTTCCAGTTTTTTACTGTTAAAACCCTTAGGCTGCTGCTCCCATAGCATTCTGAGCACATGCACTACACACTGCCGCTACATTTGAATAGATGAAATATGTAGACAAAGTATCTGTCTCCCTCATCAAACCCCATGCTCCAGGAGGGCAGGGCCATTACTTATTCTTTGGCCTCAGCACCAATCAGACTATCTGGCACCCAATTAAATATTTGTTGACCTAAACTGAATAATAATTTATTTCTCCTCATTTTTTCTAGAAGTAGAAGAGGCTGAACCGGAGGCTGAAGAGGAGATTGAAGGTGAGGAGCCTGAAGCTCAGGAAGGGTCTGAGGCCCTGGAGGTAGCCGAGGACACCAAGGGATCCTTACCTGAGGAGTCTGAAGCACCTGAGGTCCCTAAAACAGAACCTGAATCAGGTTAGACTCTATTGAGGGCCATGTCCTTCGTTCTACTCCTGTCTATTGGGTGTGTCTGTGTGTGCACATGCATGTATTTGTGTCTTTTCTACATTAATAAAATGGAAGCAGGTGAAGAATGGTGACATGAGCTCCCAGGGAGCAGCCATTTAGTCCAAATCACATGGTTTGTGGTGTGGTAGGAAAGCCAAATCTTCTCTGCCCTGGTACCGGCAGTCAGGAGCAGGGTCAGTCATGTAATCTGTGAGTCACATGGTTCAAAAAGCAGGAAAAAGTGCTTTTTTTTAAAGATTTTATTTATTTGAGAGAGAGACAACGCGAGAGAAAGAACACATGAGAGGGGATAGGGTCAGAGGGCAAAGCAGACTCCCCGCCGAGCAGGGAGCCCGATGCGGGACTCAATCCAGGGACTCGATCCAGGGACTCGATCCAGGGACTCCAGGATCATGACCTGAGCCAAAGGCAGTCGCTTAACCAACTGAGCCACCCAGGCGCCCCAGCAAAAAGTGCTTTTAAACATACTAAAGTGTAAAGCTTTTTCTTTTCTTCCATGGCCTCTCTCTCAGCTTTTCATGGTGCTTTTTGTTTGCTAATTAATCTCATTCTAAGTAGACAAAAATTTTAAATTTTATTCATTGGCATGAATTTTACTGTTTATCTTTATGTTGTACAAAGCTATTTTTAAATGCAAATATAGGAGTATTTAACTCATATGCTCTAATATCACCAAAATTACAGTTTGTATTTTGCAGCTTGGACATAAATTGCATTTCATTCTTTTTTTTTTTTTTTTTCTTGTTTGAGAGAGAGAGAGGGAGCACAGGAGTGGGGGAGGGAGGGGCAGAGGGAGGAGAGAGAATCTTAAGCAGGCTCCACACTTAGCTCTTAAGCAGAGCCTGACACAGGGCTCCATCTCACAGCCCTGAGATCATGACCTGAATCAAAACCAAGAGTTGGCCACTTAAGCAACTGAGCTACCCAGGCTCCCATTATATGCATTTCATCCTTAACAGAATACCAAGTCTGTTTCATGCACAAAACTAACTGAGCTTTTTATTTCACTTCTTAATATGCACATATGTTCTATCGACACTCTCTAACTTTAGCTTACTAATGATTAAGGAAAGACTAAAAGAAAGGGAACTCTGGGTTGCCCTATCTTTTCCTTTCCTTCTATGTCATCGTTTTCAGCCTAAGTGTTTAGCTAATACAGGAAAGTAACATGAGAAAGAAAGGTTCCTTGGTTATTCATGTCTCTGAATGTTACCACCTTCTTTCAGCATCTGAAGCAAGTTCTAGTTTAAAGGGAAAGTGTGGTCTCTCAGAGCTGCTCCCCTCCCCCCACCAGTTGGTCACACTTACATCTCTCATACGTGGTCCCCTGGAATTCTATGGTAATGACAGGGCATCAGGAATGTTCATGAGAACGTGAGGGCAAGGAATGGCAAACACAGACTGTGCATATCTCTGCTCACATGCCCTCTCTTTTGTCCCTTTGGAGCCCCTTTGGGTTTTGCCTACAAAACAGTTCAAAGGTAAAATTGCTAAAAATTTCAAAATGACAGCCAGAGAGCATTAATCTGAGTGTGAGACCATTCTAAGCAAAAGACCTTGTGCAAGTACACAGCTCCCACACTCATTAAGCCAGCTCTACTTGAGAGGTCCAGTTTGGTGGACTAGTGCAGGGCAAGGAGGAGTCTATGGGCAATGAAAGCCACTCTTAGGACCAGAGAGGATCTTAAAGCAGCAAGATAGGGGACCCCACTGTGGTGGCAATGAGGCACATAAATACTTTCAAGCTTGGTTAGTATTAGATTAGAAACTAATCCCACAAACTAATGGTCTTCAGATACCTGCAGCTAGATGTCAGTCTGGAGCAATTAAGGGCTGGGAACCTGCTATTAGCTGGTAAAAGGACCAGGATTAAGACGAATTTTTACAACGAGAAATCTCAAGTTCAACAAAGATCATTTTTACTACAAGGTTGACATTAGCTTTATGGGACAATAGGTATAAAATCAGATCCCTTGCGCCAGACAGGGGAGTTAGCAGGATGAAACACGCAATTTCCTTTTAGGAGTCCCACACCTCTATTGACTTGAGCTCCTACCCAGAAACTTCATTGTTTTTTATTGTTTGTTTTTGTTTTTTATTTAAAATCAATTAATTAACATATAGTGTATTATTAGTTTCAGAGGTAGAGTTTAGTGATTCATCAATTGCATATCACACCCAGTACTCATTACATCATATGTCCTCCTTAATGTACATCACCCAGTTACTCCATCCCCCAGCCCCCTCCCCTCCAGCAACCCTCAGTTTGTTTCCTATAGTTAAGAGTCTCTTATGGTTTGTCTCCCTCTCTGATTTCATCTTATTTTATTTTTCCCTCCCTTCCCCTATGTTCATCTGTTTTGTTTCTTAAATTCCACATATAAGTGAGATCATATGATATTTGTTTTTCTTTGATTGACTTATTTTGCTTAGCATAATACCCTCTAGCTCAATTCACGTTGTTATAAATTATAATATTTCTTTTTTTTTGATGGCTGAGTCATATTCCATTGTATATACATATACCACATCTTCTTTATCCATTCATCTGTCGATGGCCATCTGGGCTCCTTCCATAGTTTGGCTATTGTGGACATTGCTGCTATAAACATCGGGGTGCATGTACCCTTCAAATCACTATGTTTGTATCCTTTGGATAAATACCTAGTAGTGCAATTGCTGGGACGTAAGGTAGCTCTATTTTTAACTTTTTGAGGAACCTCCGTACTATTTTCCAGAGTGGCTGCACCAGCTTGCATTCCCACCAACAGTGTAGGAGGGTTCCCCTTTCTCTGCATCCTCGCCAACATCTGTGGTTTCCTGACTTATTTTTAGCCATTCTGATTGGTGTGACCAGAAACTTAATTGTTTTTTTCAGTACCTAATCAATTTCACTGATAACAATTCTTCCACCCACCTACATTTTGTAAGAAGAGAGGCCATAAAATACCAAAAGAAATAAAAGAAAATGACATCCATTAAATATGACATGTCAAACATATCCCCATAATTCCAATATCCACAATATCTCACAATTAGTATTTACTAATGTAACAGGTCTAGGGGACAATTTAGTTTTTTGCTTTTAATATGATTATTTCTCCCAGGGAACCTACTTTGGATGTTTTAAAGCCAGCATCCTACTCTAGTTAATTCTAGCCCAATGCTAGACACTATAGACATGACTGGACTTCTCCAGGGCAGGTTCGCTTCTGTAAAATGGGTCTGTTTTGGCCATATTGAATCATATTCTGTTTCACAGAAGGGCTTGCATCTGGTTTAGCCAGTGATTACTTCTTCTATTCAAGGATCTCTTTTTCCACAAAGTCTTCTCTTCTAAATTACTTAAGGGGGCAATTTTTTTTTTTTTCACTTAAAACTGCCCTGTCTAATCACAAAAAGACAAATACCATATGATTCCACTTATATGAAGTACTTAGAGTAGTCAAAATCATAAAGTTAGAAAGTAGAATAGTGGGGTTGCCAGGGGCTTGAGGGGTGGGGAGAATGGGGAGTTATTATTTAATGAGTACAGAATTTCTGTTTTACCAGGTGAAAAGAGTTATGGGCTGAAAGGTTGTGACGGTTGCACCGCAATGTGGATGTATGGGATACCACTGAACTGTATACCTAAAATGGTTAAGAGGGTAAATTTTATGGTATATGAATTTGCCACAATGAAAAAAAAAAGAAAAGAAAAAACTATTCTAACATAAATCCATTACTTTTGGAATTTTTAAACTTTATCCAGAGTAATGATGGCTGCCAAAGATATGTCCACATCCTAATTTCTAGACCTGCAGATGTTACCTCATTTGGAAGAAAGGTCTTTGTAGATGTGACTAAATATCTTGAGATGGGGAGATCATCCAGGATTATCCAGGTGGGCCCAAAATGCCATCACAATTGTCTGTATACAAGGGAAGTAGAGGGGCTTAGACTCGCACTCAGAGCAGAAAGCCATGTGAAGATGCAGGCAGACGCTGCCATGATGCAGCCTCAAGCTAAGGAATGACGGCACCCAGAGAAGCTTGAACAGGCGAGAAGTGATTCTCCTCTAACACGGCAGAGGTGGCACAGCCCTGCCAACACCTTAATTTCTGACTTCTGGCCTTCATAATTGTGAGAGAATACATTTCTATTGGTTTATTTTATTTACCAAGTTTGTGGCAATATTTTGGCAGTCCCAGGAAAATAGCCAGAACAGGATTTTTATGCCTCATGCTAGAGAACACATCTTTTCCTCTGTCATGGGCCACAAGGTAATCATTACCTCTGTCAATACTCAGGAAGATTGAAGCTTCATCTCAAACCTGTTGTTACTCTAGCCTTCTTAGAATGGAATGACATATGTATTGCTTAGAATCAGCGCTTTAAAGGTCATTACATTCAGATGCATTCAGAGGCTAGTTAATCACCTTGATCATTCCCAAATTGTTCTTTATGTACTAGTTAGGTATAGGCAAATTACATGGAACTTGCAAGAAGCTGAGCTTAGAGTAACCATTGGCTCTCATCACAATGCTTTATTCCAAGCACTTCACGGTCCTGTAATAGAGCTGGTTATTAATAAACATTAGGAAATATATCCTTTTAACAAATATTTATTGAATTCCTTCTAAGTGCCAGGCAAAACAACAGGTGCTGCCCTAGGTACAAGAAACTCAGCAATGATCAAGATAGTCAAGGTCCCTATCTTCAAAGAGTTGTCATTCGATGGTGAAGAATAAGAATAAACAAGTAAATAACTAAAATCATTTATGATAGTGTTAAGTGCTATGGATAAAATATATGAAGACACTAAAGTGAGCCTGGGATCTAGTAGGTGCTCAATAAATGTTTGTTGAATGAATGAGCAAGGTGGAGACCAGTGGGGTGGTTTGGAAGAGGCAAGACTAAACATTATGGCCAAGGAAGAGTGTCGTCTGAGAAGATGATCCTTGAGGCAAGGCAGAAAGACTGAAAAGGATCTGTGCAAAAATCTTTCCCCTGCAAAGTCTCAGAGGTGGGCACAATTCCATGGGCAAGGAAGAAATGGAGTATGACCAGAGCACAGTGAGCAAGAGGGAAGGGGAAGATGAGATTGGACAGCGAGGCAAAGGCCAGAGGCTTAGGGAGTTCGAAGCTTTCTCTAAGTGCAGGTAATCGATATGATCTCATTAACATTTCTTAAATTTCACTTGGCTGCTATATGACACCTTCTGTCATTGTTCTGCACCTCAGGCTCTTCATTAAACAGGGTTAGGAATAGTTACCAAACATTGTTTTTATAGGGATAGAAACATTTTCTTTAAGGCACCTAGCACGCTGTCTGGCAAGTAGTTGATGCTTCAGCAGCATTATCACCAGGCCAGCAGTCAGCCTTATGTAACTTCAAAAAAGGCCAGAGCTCAGGATTCCTACCCCCAAATAAGGCTAAAACTCAATCTTAACATTCTCAAAATCAATAGTTACATTCCCTCCCCTGATATCAGAAGGAAAGGAACCAACATTTTGGGCATATACCAGTCAGGATAAACTCCTGGAGCTGGACATGGGGTCACCCTCCTCAGCCATGCAGGGAAGGGTAAACACTAGAACAAAAGCGTAGCTCTGCCAGGAAGAAGAAGACTGAGTTACCAACAGTGTCTGCTATAGGATGTATGATATAAAGTCCCCTTCATTGCTCCCTTACTAAATTTTCACTAAATTCCACATTGCTCTCCAACGCTTGTTTTCAATTAGACTGTTGGGGAATGTGTTCGTTTCCTAGGGTTGCCGTTAACAAATCACCATAAACTTAGTAGCTTCAAACCACAGAAATTTATTCTCTCTGTTCTGAAGGCTGGAAGTCCAAAATCAAGATATGAACGTGGTCTCTCTCTCAAAATATCTTACTGTACTGTACTCACCCTTCTTGTGATGCTGTAAGATGATAAAATGCCAACATGACGAGATGAAGTGACGTGAGTGATGTATGTATTGTGACGTAACCATTAGGCTACCGTTGACCTTCTGACATCTTGTCATCTGCTTCTGGACTGTGGCTGACTGCGGTTAACTGAAACCACAGAAAGCAGAATTGTGGGTGAGGGGACTACTGTATATACAGTAAATGATCTGCATCAAAATCACCTAAGTTTCTGATGGCCAACAGATACATGAAAAGATGCTCAGCATCACTCATCATCAGGAACATACAAATCAAAACCACAATGAGATACCACCTCACATCTGTCAGAATGACTAAAATCAAACAACACAAGAAATAACTAACATTGGCAAGGATGTGGAGAAAAACCCTCATACACTGTTGGTAGGAATGCAAACTGGTGCAGCCACCGTGGAAAACAGTATGGAGGTTCCTCAAAAAGTTAGCAGTAGAACTACCTTATGATCCAGTAATCACACTACTCGGTATTTACCAAAAAATACAAAAACACTAATTTGAAAGGATACATGCACCCCTATGTTTATTGCAGCATTATTTACAATAATCAGGTTATGGAAGCAGCTGATAGATGAATGGATAAAGAACATGTGATACACACACACACACACACACACACAGGAATATTATTCAGCCACTAAGAAAAAAGAATGAAATTTTGCCATTTGGATCCAGAGGGTATAATGCTTAACAGAATAAGCCAGTCAAAGACAAATACCATATGATCTCACTTGTATGTGGAATTTAAAAAACAAAACAAATGAACAAAGGAGGAAAAAAAAGAGAGGACAGGCTCTTCACTAGAGAGAGTAACTGATGGTTACCAGAGGACATGTGGGCAGGGGGATGGGGGAAATAGGTGAAGGGGATAAAGAGCACAATTATCTTGATGAGCACTTAGTAATGTATGGAATTGTTGAATCACCATATTGTTCACCTCAAATTAATACGACACTGTGTTAACTACACTGGAATTTAAATAAATATAAATTTTTTAAAAAGAATCACTTAGGGGCACCTGGGTGGCTCAGTCTGTTAAGCATCTGACTTCAGGTCATGATCCAGAGGTTCCAGGATCAAGCCCCATGTTGGACTCCTCGATCAGGAGGGAGTCTGCTTGTCCCTCTCTCTCTGCCCCTCCCCCTGCTTGTGTGCTCCCCCTCTCCCTCTCTCTCTCTCAAATAAATAAAATCTTTAAAAAAATCACCTATGTTTCTTATTTGGAAGGCTCCTGAGCCACCCAAGTTCTGGCTCAGTAAGTCTAGGATGGAGTTTGGGAACCTACATCTTAATGAACACATCAGGTGATTCTTATACTTGCTGACAGTTGAGAACTGTCATAGGAAAAAAAATTAAGGCTGAAAAAAAGTTTTATAAATGGTCACCTCAAATCATAGAAAAAGCTCGGTATTGTACTCACAAAAAATCTGACCCTGAGAACATAAACTCAAGGATGACTCAGCTGCACAGTGTATCCACAGGTACCAATAAATTGATAGAAAATAGATGAATAGAATAAGGAAATAGACGAATAGAAAATAGAAAAGAGACAACTTGAAATTTGGAAAATGTCCATCAGACAGTGATCTTTGTTCTGATGTAATTGATGTTGAATTGTGTGTTTAAAAATCATTCAGGGCAGCTCAGTCTCTTAAGCATCCTACCTTTGATTTCGGTTCTGGTCATGATCTCAGTGTTGTGGGATGGAGCCACACATTGTGCTCTGTGCCCAGCATGGAGTCTGCTTGAGATTCTCTCTCCCCCTCCCTCTCCTCTGCCCATCCACCCCTGCTCAGACTCGCATGCACTCTCTCTCTCTTTCCCTAAAATAAATACATTAAATCTTTTAAAAAATAAATAAATAAAAATCATTCAGATATCTAGTCAAGTCTGATATGTTAATTATAGGAAATGTAGAATTCATACAAATAGAAAGATGGGAGAAAATGAACATAGTTCTGCCAGCAAAGGGCAATAAGTATTTAATATTCTGACATATTTCCTTTCAGTTTTTCTAAGCATGGTATTTTGTTTTGTTTTGACTTGACTGGATTCAAGCCTAAGAGAGTTTTTCTCTGGGACACTTCTTTTTTTTTTTTTTAAAGATTTTATTTATTTATTTGAGACAGAATGAGAGAGAGAGAGCACATGAGAGCGGGGAGGGTCAGAGGGAGAAGCAGGCTCCCTGCCGAGCAGGCAGCCCGATGCGGGACTCGATCCAGGGACTCGATCCAGGGACTCCAGGATCATGACCTGAGCCGAAGGCAGTTGCTTAACCAACTGAGCCACCCAGGCGCCCCTCTCTGGGACACTTCTTAAGTCTTCCCACAGATTTATTCTTATAGATTATGACTGTTCAGATTGAAATTGTTGATAAACTTCCTCCAGATAGTTTTATAAGAGCCACAACTCCTCCACACCATTGAATGCCCACTAGTGGACACATCCACTAGGAAAGGCCTGTCCTTTCCAGTCCACTAGAACTGGCCATGAATTTCTGCAGCTATTTGGGATTAGGATTGTTGATAACTCCACTGGGATGTCTCCCAGATTCCAGTTTCTCCATTCCTGAGATTTTAGTTTTGATTCTTAGTTCTCTTAATCATCTGACCTATATCTTTGAATAATTTTTTAAGCATCCAGGGTGGTATATTGTGTGCATTCTTGTAAATCTGTTGCTTTCACACATGAAAAACAATTTAGATGCTACTAAATTACTGTCATATCCTTCTCTTCTCAAAATTCTGCATGTTGAGGGCGCCTGGGTGGCTCAGTTGGTTAAGCAACTGCCTTCGGCTCGGGTCATGATCCTGGAGTCCCCGGATCGAGTCCCGCATCGGGCTCCCTGCTCGGCAGGGAGTCTGCTTCTCCCTCTGACCCTCCCCCCTCTCATGTGCTCTCTCTCATTCTCTCTCAAATAAATAAATAAAATCTTTAAAAAAAAAAAAAATTCTGCATGTTGAGATTGTACTGTTGTCTTCACAAGGAAAAATCTGATATTGCTTCATTTGTGTTCTTTTTTCTTTCCTTCAGTGATGCTCAAAAGATAGTCTTCAATACCATTATTATTTTTTTTAACTTTACTAGTATGTGAGCAATTTTTCCTGGAATTCAGTGAGCTCTTTTTATCTTCCTACTAGTCTTTGTCTAGCTCAAAATGGTTTTCTTCAATTGCATCTTCATTTATTGCTTGATTCCTTTTTCAGGATCACTTTTTATTATTTTTGGTTAGATGGTTTTTGTTTCTCAACCACATTAATCTCCTTTTCCCTGATAGTTCTTATTTCTTTGTTCTTTTTCTCTGTATTCTTTGGAGAGCTGTTATCCTCCATATGAGATTTATTTTCTGCTTCTTATTGCCTCTCTTCTGATACATATTTGAATTCTGCTATTGCATTTTAGATTTCCTTCCATTGTTTTCTAATTGCAACTAGCTTTCTTGTATTTCTACCTTTATCTTAGGTTGGTCTCTCTTTCTGCTTCATGATTCCTATTTCATAAGCTATGTTGTCCTCCTGTGCTTTTTGAGTACATCCAGCATGTATTTTCTAAAATTTACTCTGTTTTAAATAAGAAATCTTTTTCAAAAGCAATTCTTCATCTAAATCTTTGGATCCATACTCTCTTACGTATGTCACCACCAGACCAGCCCAAGGCTTGTTCTCTTCTACATCCTCTCTTTTGAGTATTAATTATAGAATTCTGTAGAAAGAGGACCCAACTATTACTTTAGCTTGGAAGACAGTTTCCAGTGTTACAGTGTTATATATATATATGTAAATATAGTTACATATAATTATATTGTTAGTATATTAGAATATTATTATTCTAGATATGTAAATATGATTATTATATTATTAATATAAGATTATATTATATTTAATCATATATTATTCTATGTATGTAAATCTAATTAAATATAATTATATTATTAGAATATTAGAATATTCTATTTATTAGAATATTCTAATTCTATTAATTAGAATCTATTCTAATGTTATTTAAACTATTCTATTCGAATATTCTAATAGAATATTATTCTAATTATAATTGATATAATTATATATTCTATAGATAGATATATATTATTTTTCATATAATATTATATAGATATAATTTGTTCTACACAAAATTTGTGTCTCAGAACTAGGAAAGACTATGGGGTGAGAAGATAGATAATTAGTTCTTCCTTCCCTGAACCATCTATGCTGAATCCGCATGTGAGGCATGTCTTACATCATCCAGGAAAACAGTGTTTGTTCTATACCTTCAATAATGATATTGTTGAGATTCTCCTGAGTTTTGCCACACCTACACCCACAGCTGGGACTTTGATATATCATTGTCTTTCCTTGCCACTTTATGATCTTTTGGAGTTTTTCATGGGTATCTTAAGAAATTAAAAGAAATATCAGGAAATGCTAGTCTGATGCCATGTGAACAGAAGTTTGAATGATATTTAACAATAGTTATCCATCAGACTTATATGTGCCATGTGTCAATTATTTTGGTCCATGTCTTTTTATATATTGTTAAATATTCTTCATTTTCTGCCCTATATTCTTAAATATTTAATGCCATACTTTACCTAACAGGAACTGTATTTTCACTTAGATGTAATATATACAATTAAACTGTGTTTTGAAATTTTCTTTGTGCCAAAAATTTCATAAAGGAATAATGTTTTAAAATTCAAACATTAACTATTAGATTTCTTTTTTAAGTATTTGAGCCTGCTGAGGATACTATAGTTGGAACAGAAATTTCAAAAGGATCCAAAGAGGGCCTGGAAACTAAAGAATTATCTGAAACAGGTTAGATTATAAAAGTAGTTAGTGTGTGAAAATACTTTTCATATTCTTTTAGAAAGGGTCCAGTCCCTTATCTTAGGCATAGTACCAACTTCCTACCTATTTCTTTCTATGTTGTATGCCAGCTCATATGCATTAATTTAGCTTATTACATTAAAAATGTGTGTAGCCAGCGTATAGTACTGTTTTTCATCAAATTTTATTGTATACATTTTATTAACAGTTTAAGTTGCCATACAAAAAATTCTTATTAATTATCCCTGATTTTGATTTTATTAGTAGATAATAATTCGTCTAAGCCAATACAAGGAACAAAGCACAAATTAAAATATGAATTTATGAATTTATATTATTACCTAGAAAACAAATGTATTTCTTTCAAATGTTTTTAAAATACTATAAAGTATAAATTATTTTGGCAATATGGCTAAAGATATAATATTTTAAGACTCTTTTTTCTTTCCTCTAACCTTTACCTCAAAAGTTGTACTCCCTGAGTTTCCAGAAGATGCTTATCCTGATGTTCCTGAAATGGAGCCAATTAAAGAGAAGATTAAACGTTTCAACTACATGTGGAAACATCTGGAATCAACAATCAATGAGTCTTTCATTCAAATTTTAAACTTGGAGATTGCTGACAAAACTCCAGAGGAACTACTTCAAAAAGTAGTTGAGACTATGGAAAGTAAGAGCTGTAATCTTAACGTTTATTGTCAAGAACAGGTAATATTATTAAAAGCACTGTGAAAGTTTAAAACCCTTCTTGATGGTTTATGAAGTAAAGCATCCAGTATATTCAGGGTTGATAGTTCAAATATTTAAATCTGCTAATCAGGGGACACATGGGTGGCTCAGTCATTAAGCGTCTGCCTTTGGCTCAGTCATGATACCTGGATCCTGGGAATGAGCCCCGCATCGGGCTCCCTGCTCAGTGGAGAGCCTGCTTCTCCTTCTCCCACTCCCCCTGCTTGTGTTCCCTCTCTCGCTGTGTCTCTCTCTGGCAAAAAATAAATAAAATCTTAAAAAAAAAAAAATCTGCTAATCAGAACAGCACAGGGCACAAAGAGCACTGGCCAAACCAGCCAGTTGTCACTTAAAGAATTTGTGAAGACCTGTTTGCATACACATTAAACTAAGAGATCAGTCATTATAATCACTCTTCCTAATCTTTGACTACTGTAATATGCTAATATCCTTTTATCCTAAAAATATCTTCCCAAAAGTTACTTCTTTTTTTTCTTACAGAACCCTTCCAGTATGTTGCATGGGAGTTAACTATGGAAGATTATGATGAAGAAACAGAAGACTATCAGGCAGAAGCTGAAGTTGATGAGGAGCCAGAAGAGGAAGAGGAGGAAGAGGAAGAGGTATGACTTCTTTATTATTGCTCATTCACATTGGTCACATCACTGAAAGTGCATATATCCAGATGCACAAAGATGGTAACTAGCACTTTTGGACCCCAAGAAAACAAGCAGGCATCCTCAATTTTATAAATAAATGATTTTATAAATTTTTCAACACACTTCGCCTCCACCCAGCTTCACTTGACCCCTGAAATGCCAGGGCTCCTTAGGCAATATATTACACCCATGAAAAAAGAAAAGGGAAATCTTTTAAATTTTTTTCCATGGGAACATCTATAGGTATTAGAGACAGAAATATTTAAGGGACGTAAGATACAGATAGCAATGGCCTCTTTGGGAGGCTGCTTGCATGATAATAAGGAGCAGTATTAGCAAAAGGAACAGGTCATTCTCAGGCACTACTCTACTCCCTTAGCACCAGAATTTTGATAACCATTCTCATTTGATAGGCACCCACTTCAGGTATCTATCAGTAATAAAATAGGAAGTGATTCTTTTAATTTGGGGCCTTATCAATTCTTTCAAGTTTCCTAGACCTAATTCCAACATGGGAGGAGGTTCTCCCAACACAACACCAAGCAGTTCCAGAAGATGACACCAGCAGGGGGTCTGAGAATTCAACTCAATTCTGACGCCATCTACCTGGAGATAAGCATCAGATTCCACAGGTTAAGGGTTCAGTCCTAAAGGACTGCTCCCCCACCCCCTACCTCAGCCCCAGGTTGTTTCCTGTGCTTCTGAGTGAGCTACAGATTAGGGATTCCAATAATCTCCTCCATTGGTTCAATTAATTTGCTAAAACAGCACACAGAATTCAGGAAAACATTTACCTACATTTATCAGCTTATTAAAGGGTATGATAAAGAATGCTAATCAACAGCCAGATAAAGCCATACATAGGATAAGGTCCTGAACAAAGAAACTTCTGTCTTTGTGGAGCTTTGGGCCCTACTTGGTGGCACATGGAAGCTCTTCTAAAAGAAAAGACCAAAAAGCTGTCCTCTTAGGTTTTTATGGAGGCTTTATTACACAGTCATGATTGACTAAGTCATTGGCCATTCGCTGATTCAACTTCCAGCCCCTCTCCCTGACCCCACCTCAGAAGGCTGAGGGTGGAACTAAAATTTCCAGCCTTCTAATTAGCATGCAATAACCTGGATGAATCTCAAGATAATTATGCTAAGAGAAAGAAGCCAGGCAAAAAAGAATATATCCTGTACGATTCCATTTATATAAAAATTTAGAAAATGTAAACTAGTTATAGGGCTAGAAAACAGAATGGTGTTTGCCTGGGGATGGGGCAAGTAAGAGGCAAATAGGAGCAGGAAGGAGAGATTTTACAAAGAAGTGTGAGCAAAATGTTGGTATTCATGAATATGTTCATTATCTTGGTTGTGGTGAATTCACAAATGAATACTTGTGTCAAAACTTACCAAATTTTATACTATAAATACGTACACTGTTTTAACATCAGTCATACCTCAGTCAAGCTGCTTAAAGTATTAATGGTGGTTATCTCTGAGTGATGGACTTAAAAGTAATTTTTATTTTTTAAGTGCTTATCTATACTACCTGATTTTTTAACATTAGAAATGTATCATTTTTACAATAGGAAAAATCAACAACAAAGATATTTCCTTTTTGCCAAACAGAAAGTACAAAAAGAAACAACAGTTCTAATGCCACTCCAGAATTCAGGAATCATACCAAGATATGCCCAAGTGTTTGTCTTTCTCATCAATCTTGCCTATACTTGGGGTGCCCTTAAATCAGTATGTTATGTCTTTCCGTATCTGTGGGAAAATAATTCTGGTCTCTTCTCCATCTCTTCTTTTTTCCTTCTATAATACTCAATACTAATTAGGTCTCTTGGATCTATCCTCCAAATATCTTTATCTTTTCCCTCAAATTCTCCATCTCTTTACTCTTTTGTTCATGTATTTGTAGATGTGTCTTCCATTCAGTCTTTTCACTTAAGACATTCGTTGGGGTCCTATTGCTATTGTAACAGATTACCACAAAGTTAGTGGCTTAAAACAATCAAATTATCATATAGTTCTCAAGATCAGTTCTCTGAAATGAATCTTAAGGGCTAAAATCAGTATGAGCTATGTTCCTTCTGCTAGAGGAGAAGACTTTTCCTGTTTTTTCCAGCTTCTGGAGGCCACCTGCATTCTTTGGTTTATGGCCTTTTCCTCCATCTTCAAAGCACATTACTTCAGCCTTTGCTCTCCATCATCTCATCTCTTCTTTTGCCTTTGACTTTCTTGCCTCCCTCCTAAGGACCTTTTAATTATATTGGGTCCAGCTGGATGAGCTTCCCATCTCAACATCCTTAATCACACACATAAGGTAACCCACTCACAGGTTCTGGGGAATCTTTGGGGGGCCATTATTCTACTACAAGTGGTCACCCTCTTCTTAGGCCCATTTACATATTTTGTTGGTGCCTGTGAACTCTTTCTAGTGTTTACTTGAATTTCTACTAATGTCTTCATTATTTTCCTACTCTGAGATTGGGTTCTGTCCATCTCTTCTGCAAAGTTTTATGATCTATTTGATCTGACTGATCTTTCAATTGGCTGGGCCCCCTTGCGTGGGTGGTGGTTTTCTTTTTTCTTTTTTCTTTTTTTTTTCTCAGTGGGGTTCAGGACAATTGCTGGAGTGCTTTAGGTGACAACATTCTCAAAAATTAAAAAAGGCAAAGTGGTGTCTCTCCCCACAGATCAGGAGTATAGAGGTAGATAAGGCTGAAGGCCTAAGACAAGCCTGGTTAGGATTTCTCATACTTGCCCAGATGCAGGGCTGGGGAGGACCCTTCCCACCCATACACCTCCTTCTTGGTCTTTTGTGGGCCAGAGAGACCACAAGCACTTCTCTGGTAGTTGCTGATGCTGACATTCCCCAGGAAATCCAGAGATCCCTGCAAAAAAATTCCTCCTAGGACTTGACATCTTAATACTCTGGTCCCTCTGATGTTTGTCTCCAGGCACTCATCTAGCCCATAGTGGTAAATAATGCCATACAGTTTCCTCCTTGCGGATGTTGATGGATTCCTGCTGCCTACCCCAGCAGTTGTTTAAGACTGAGAAGGTGGGAAAGAGAAGAAGGGTGGAGGGATGGGGGAAATAACTGAAGGAGATTAAGAGTGCACTTACCTTGATGAGCACTGAGAAATCTCAAAGATTTGAGAATTCAACATAATTTTAAATGTCACATGACCTTATTTCAGCTTTATCAAAATCCTTAATTTTGATAGATTATATATTTCAGCTTCAAAATAAAAAAAATATATTATTTTCTAACCCTTCAAGAAAAATCACATATAAATGCTTTATAGTATGGCAGAAGTAGAAATTATAGTTGCCAGATTAAAAAAAAACAACACGATACCCAGTTATATTTGAATTTCAGATAAAAGAATAATTTCTATGTGTGGTACAAGTTTATACTAAAAAATTATTTGCTATCTGAAATTCAAATATAATTGGAAACCAATTCTTACTTTTTAAGTCTGGCAACCCTACCTGAAGTGAGCTTATTAGCAGGAAAAATTAATTAAGCATTCAACTCCAGAATCTGGGAAAAAAGAACAAAAAAGACAAAAGAATGTAGAAAGGAGAATAAAAGCAAAAATTAACAAAACAGGAAAAGAATACAAAATAAAAACAGTAAACCTAATTTCAAAAAATGAAAAGTTGGTCCACTGGCAAGTGTAATAAAATAGGCAAACCTCTAACAAGTCTAATTAGGTAAAAAAAAGAAGCAAATAACATTTGAAACAAAAATGGGTATATAATCAAATTTAAAAACAGGGTTGTTTTAAATTATAGGAACTTTCTACTAATAAATTTTAAAGTCAAGATAAAAAGGATTTTCAAAATATGAATTACTAAAATTTGTTTAGGAAGAACTATAAAAGCTGAACAAACAAAAAAGATAGAGGGGAATTACAAATCATTTCTAGTATACCTTTGTTGATTACCTAATTCCTGTGTTGCTTAAAATCTTCCACATAGGGGCTCCTGAGTGGCTCAGTTGGTTAAGCGTCAGATTCTTGATTTCAGCTCAGGTCATGATCTCAGGGTCATGAGATCAAGTCCCGCATCACATGATGCTCAGAGCAGAGTCTGCTTGGGATTCTCTTTCTCCCTCTCCTGCCGCCCCTCCCCACACTTACACTCTCTAAATAAATAAATAAATAAATAAAATCTTAAAAAAAAAAAAGTCTTCCACATCGTAAAAAAATAGCAATACTTCCCTGCTCATTTTTGGAATTTGCATAACTCTCATATAAAAATTGAACAAGAGTGGTGCAAGAAAAGTATAGATTTGTCTCATGTTTGCACCTTCACAGAAAGTTGTTCATTATATCTTGTTTGGGGGGAATAAAAGAGACTTGTTGTAGGATAGTCTTGTAAAGTATTATCCCATTGGTACTTTTTAAAATACTGTGTCTGTGCCTAAATATGTGTCTATTTTTATATGTATATTGGTAGGATATACTTTGGAAAAGGGTCTGGAAGTGTACACATAAAATTGTTGAGTGTTTTAAAGACATACTGTTACAGAGTAGACATTATTCAAGATGTGAACTCAGAGGGATATGAGAAACTGATGTTTTAATTAATTAAATTAGTACAAGAACTGGCCTTTTGTGGATTGTTTTAAAGACATCTTGTTATGGCTTCAATATTACTCAAGATGCATTATTTTAATTTATTTTTACTTAATTTTTAGTCTTACATCAAAATACTTTTAATACTGTTCTCCAAACTGAATAATATTTGTAGAATGAAGATAGAATTAAGGAGAAGAGAAGACACTTGGGAGATACAAAGCACTTTTGTCCAGTGTTTCTCAAAGAAAACTTCATCCTACAACCAGGCAGCACAGATGAAGCAGCTAAATATCGAGAAAAGATCTACTATTTTTCAAGTCCTGAAGCTAGAGAGAAGTTTCTGGAGCATCCCGAGGAGTACGTGGCTCATAAAGAACCATTAAAGGTGAAAACAATATTCCTAGCCAATCCTAATGATTGCCCCTGAGTGCTTTTTCAAGGACTTACTGCCAACATTCATCATTTTACTTAATAGTGAAGTCCCCAATCTGATATAACAATATGGTGAAAATATCTAAGTTCTAAGAGCCAACTTTTTGGAATATAAAGTAAAATAATTATCTTTTTTGATTTCTGCAATAATGACTTGTGTCAAACCAACACATACTATCTGTCTTTTTAGCTGAAGTAAAAAGACACAGCTACAATAATTGCTTGCTACATTAAGAGCCAGATGTGTAAGTGGGCAATTTCACAGGAACAGAAAATAGAATAATGGTTGCAAGGAGCTGGGGGTAGGCAGGGAAGAGAATGGAGTTATTGTTTAATGGGTACAGGATTTCAGTGTGGGATGATGAAAAAGTTCTGGAAATGGATAGTGGTGATGGTTGCACAACATTGTGGATATACTTATTGCCATTGATTTATACACTTAAAAATGGTTAAAATGGGGCGCCTGGGTGGCTCAGTTGGTTAAGCGACTGCCTTCGGCTCAGGTCATGGTCCTGGAGTCCCGGGATCGAGTCCCGCATCAGGCTCCCTGCTCGGCAGGGAGTCTGCTTCTCCCTCTGACCCTCCTCCCTCTCATGCTCTCTGTCTCTCATTCTCTCTGTCTCAAATGAATAAATAAAATCTTAAAAAAAAAAAAAAAAGGTTAAAATGAATATACTCAAAACTACTGAATTGTATACATTAAAAGGGTGGATTTTATGGTATTTAAATATACCATCTCAATAAATAAATATTTGAATTTAAACTGAAAAAATGGTTAAAATGGTAAATTTTATGTGATGTATATTTTACTACCATAATAAAAGAACACATGGTGGTAATATTTTATCCATTTTAAAAATAAAGCACACACATAATTACACCAACTTTAGACAAGAACCTTCATTTTTTTATTTTACTTTCACCTTCTTCCACATGGATATATATTCTTTCCAGTGTATGTAATATTTTACAATCTACTTTTTCACTTAACATTATATCAATGAAAGCTTATATATTTCTACATAGACCTCATGATGCTTCATCATTTTGATGTACCATTTTAACATCTAATTGTTAGACATTTTTCACAGTATTTTCATAGTGTGATTTGTCATTGTGGATATGAAATAGTACTTAGGAAATCTTTGGGCATGTCATGCTTTGTTTTTCTTGAATTATTTTATTAGTATAATTCCCTAGCATGGGATTACAAAATCAAAATATACAAATCACAATACATTGTCACTTATACTTCCAAGAACACCAATGCCTTCCTTTTTTTTTTTTTTCCAATGAAGTAGGCTCCACACCCAACCTGGGGCTTGAACTCACAACCCTGAGGTCAAGGGTTGCATGTTCTACTGACTGAGCCAGCCAGTGCCCCTAATTCCAATGCTTTCTTAAACAGAACATATAGAACACAATTTAAACGCTTCTGAATAATTTGGGCTATTTTCATGAACTTCAATTTTTATATGGTGCCCAGGAGGACTACTAAAATATGTGTATGGTTGTGCCTTCTGACACTGTTGGTGTTGTGAAGTGATAATTCAGTTTTAGGGAGAGCAATAAATAAGACTTATGTTTTCTAAAGATTTTATTTATTTATTTAATTGACAGAGAGAGACAGCGAGAGAGGGAACACAAGCAGGGGGGAGAAGCAGGCTTCCAGCTGAGCAGGGGCTCTATCCCAGGACCCTGGGATCATGACCTGAGCTGAAGGCAGTCGCTTAACCGACTGAGCCACCCAGGCACCCCATGCCTTATGTTTTCTAAATTACTCAAAACTTCCTTGTCTTCACTCTCCTCCTACCCTACCTTTCCCCAACCCACCCCCGTGGCAGGCTCCTCCAGTAAGAATATGCCTTATTGGCCCCCATGGTTCTGGCAAAACCATCTGTGGAAGACAATTAGCAGAAAAATGGGGCATTTTTCATATTCAGTTTGAAGAATTTCTTCAAGAGAAACTAATGCTCAAAACCGAAAAGAAAATTGGAACTGAATTTGAAGAAGATTCTGATGAAGAACAGTTTACAAAACAAGAACTTGAAGAACTTGCAATTCAGGCCAAAGTCAAGATTGAAGAAGAAAATACAAGGAAGCCGGTAGTTATATTAATACTCTCTTTGCAGATAATTATGCTTACTGGTATTAATTTTGGGAAATAGAATATAAGCAGTATAAAACTAAAGTTTCTAGGAAAGAAGAAAAAAAATTAGCTCCCCATATGTCATCCTCCCCATTTGTTAAATACATATCTTACTGCTCATCTAGAATACAAAATGCTAAGTTTTACATGACTCCAATAAAAATCTAAAAAGCTTTCCCTGACAAGACTGTTGCTTAACATTTATTTGGGACTCTGTTATTTGATATGTCTGACCTACACTATAAGGTTTTCCTTTATTGTGTTCTCTGTTTTCTATCAAATATAAAAATCTGCTCCAGCACCAGCAGAGATCTCAAAATATTAAATTCTGATGATGCATTGTAAGACATTTTATATATTTCTTAGATGGTTTCTTTCTGGGATTGTAAAGAGAAAGTTCTGGGGCACCTGGGTGGCTCAGATGGTTGAGCATCTGCCTTCGGCTCAGGTCATGATCCCAGGGTCCTGGGATCGAGTCCCACATCAGGTTCCCTGCTGGGCGGGGAGCCTGCTTCTCCCTCTGCCTCTGCCTCTCTCTCTCTCTCTCTCTCTGGCTCTCATGAATAAATAAATAAAACATTTTAAAAAATTTTTTTAAAAAGAGAAAGTTCTTAATTCTACATTTTTAACCATTTCTGATATAGTTAGACCCTTTTCTTCTCAAATGCTCCCTTGTAAATGAACCCAGGTATAGATTATATTCCAGAAGACTGCCTGGCTGGCCCATCCTTTAATTAGGATCTAGGTTGAAGAATTATAAGATAAATGACAAAAATTAATTAAGCCTTATGGGTGTGTGATATAGATTGAACAATTTCTTAGCAAAAAGTGATAACAGATACCCTGAGGCCATGTTTGAAAATCAGCTATGCTAATCATTAGTAACTCCTCTTAGCTATAATATATAATTTAATATTTTAAGCCATATTAAATATTGATTTAAAGAAAAAAGTTCAAGTTTTAAAGTGTTAACAAGCAGCAGTATTAAAAATGACCTAAGAAGAAAAGGTCTTATCCTAATCAACTATGTAATAGAGTATTATTTATTAATACAGAGTTTAAATTTTTTTTTGTTTTCTGATTTTTGTTTTTAGCCTCCAGATGTACAATTTACAGAAGAAGAAGAAGCAATCAGATTAAATCTAATGGAAAATGAGCCATTACCTCCTGAAATTCTTGAAACAATTCTTTCTGAGTGGTGGCTTAAGGAACCAATACGGTATCTTATTTTATATAGAATTATATAATTATTGACTTTTATTTGCTTTATTCTTTAAAGTTAAAAATGTAATCCAGCATAAATTTAAGATTTTTCTTTTACTTATAAACTAGTGATTCTACACATTAAAAACAGTTGAGGAATCAATTTAAAAATACTGATGCCAGGGGCCCCCTCCCCAAAACAACTGAATCAAAATTTTTAGAAGTGTGAGATTGAGACCCAGGCATTTGTATTTTTGAGAGCTCTCCAGGTGATTCTACTGTGTAGTCGTGGTTGAGTATCCATATTCTAAATCCATATACACTAATGATGGGCTGGACTCTTTTTCTTGGAGCCTTTCAATAATTACACTTAAGACCACTTAATAACGGTCCACAGTGTTATCTTTCTTAAAAGCCAAGAACAAGCCTGACCTCAGACAGGACTGAGAAATTTAAGAAACTCCATGCCATCAGAGTTTAAAACTTCGCCACAATTTCCTAATCAGAATTGTATTTTTGAGAGCTCCCCAGGTGATTCTACTGTGTAGTCATGGTTGAGTATCCATATTCTAAATCCATGTACACTAATGATGGGATTAATTTACTTAATCCTTACAACTACCCAATGGAATAGAAACTTTTATTATCTCACTTTGGAGATAAAGAAACTATATTATAGAGAATTCAAATAACTGGCCAGTCCCAGTACTCCTCTGGGCACTCTTTTTCACCTAGTCCATGGCCTAAATGAGTGAGTGAGGTTATTGGTCATCAACTTTAATTTTAATTTCCTGTTGCCTAAATTGGCTCAATAGTTGTGGTAAACTTAACCAGGTCGACTGCAACAATGTAGTCATGGGGGCCATCTGGTGGCTCCGTCGGTTAAGCACAACTCTTGATTTCGGCTCAGGTCATGATCTTAGTGTCATGGGATCCAGACCTGCATCGGGCTCTGTGCTTAGGATGGGGTCCGCTTGTCCTCTCCCTCTGCCCCTTCCCCTGCTCATGCTCTCTCTCTCTCAAATAAATAAATCTTTAAAAAAAACAACAGCAGCAAAAAACCAATGTAGTCATGGGTTGTTCTTCATTAATTTAGCTCCTGACCTCACACCATACATTAAATTTTTTTTTTAAAAAAAGCGTATGAATTGAAGAATTAAAAGTAAAAAAGTGAGGGGCACCTGGGTGGCTCAGTCGGTTGGGCGTCTGCCTTCAGCTCGGGTCATGGCTCAGGGTCCTGGGATTGAGCCCAACGTTGGGCTCCCTGCTCAGCGGGGAGTCTGTTTCTCCCTCTTCCCCTGCTTGTGCTCTCTCTCTCTAAAGAAAAAAAAAAAGAGTAAAAATTGAAATTGTAAAAAGCCTAAATAAAATAGCTAAGTATTATGCAACCATTAAAATGTATTAAAATGAAGAATTTGTAATAGCGTGAGCAATGTTATTATATAACATTAAGTTTAAAAAGATACAAAGTTATTTATAATATAATAGCAAGATGACACATAAGGAACAAGCTGGAAAGAAACAAAACAAAATGTCAGTAATCTCTAGGATATGAGATTATAGATAATCTTGACCTTTTTCATGTTTTTCTCTATTTTCCAATTTTTCTAAAGTAAGATTTGTTGCTTTTATAATCAGGGAAAAAAATCAACACATTTTTAAAGGGCTATTGCATGAGTCCTGGAGAGATAAAATACAATATCTATATCTATATAGATATAGATATATAAGATATAATAAGGTGAACTAAGGTGTAATGGTAGAAATGGAAATGTGGGTACAGAAGAGGACATGCCAGGGTTTAGCTCTTATATGTGAGAAGCAAGAGGGGGCTGGGGGGGGCAGTCCAAGTGTCTCTGAAGTTTGGCACCTGAATACCAGTGAGTCAGAAGCAAGAGCAGTGTGGAAGGGTAACAATGAGTCTGATTTTTGACAGTATGATGCATATATAATTCCTGAAGGGCACGTCAATGAAGAAAATAAGCAGCTTCATGAAAATTCTGAATTGAAACTCAAAAGAGAAGGGACGCCTGGGTGGCTCAGATGGTTAAGCATCTGCTTTCGGCTCAGGTCATGAACCCAGGGTCCTGGGATTGAACCCCACATCGGGCTCTGTGCTCAGGGAGCCTGCTTCTCCCTCTCCCTCTGCCTGCCTGTCTGCCTGCTTGTGATCTCTCTCTCTCTCTGTCAAATAAATAAATAAAATCTTTAAAAAAAAAAAAAGAAACTCAAAAGAGAAGTTGGGTATAGAGGTAGAGATTTAGAAGACATTGACAAAGAAGGCACGGCTGGAACAGTAGGGATGAAATTGTTCCTCACAGAAGAGACTATGCTGAAGGCATCTCTAAAGAAAAAGGCATACATCTTACAGCCAAAATACAAAAATTTGCCCACTTAATATGATTGGAAATATTTTAAAATGTCAGATAAGGCCTCAAACTGTCAAATCTTCATAAAAGTCCTATGAGGAAGAAAACATATGTTTAAATGTAAATACCTAAAACAAGCCAAATTTTAGATAAACAAGATAAATTCTCATTCAAAAGGGAACCAATATTGACTCTTTCTTTTTTTTTTTAAAGATTTTATTTATTTATTTGATAGAGAGAGTGAGAGAGCACAAGCAGGGGGAACAGTAGAGGGAGAGGGAGAAGCAGGCTCCCCGCCAAGCAGGGAGCCCAATGCAGGGCTCGATCCCAGGACCCTGGGATCATGACCTGAGCCGAAGGCAGACACTTAACCATCTGAGCCACCCAGGCACCCCAATATTAACTCTTTCAAATAATAAAACCAAGTTCATAAAGCCTGATTGTTTAATAATAAAAAGGTAGTCACATTCCAGTTATCTTTCTGATCCTTATAGTTTCATCATACCTGGGCAAGTTTTATAATTCTATTTGAACATAATCATCTTACACATATGAGCCAGTATGCATACATTAGTCATTGTCATTGATCATAAGGGGACCCAGGGAAGAGGGTACAAACTGTTTCATGAAAGGAAGTATCACTAGAAGAAAAACTATGCAAAGGTAGATTCCCACAAGAGGTGGGCTGGCCAAACCCACCTTTACATAATGGTGACACAGTCATAAGGCTGGGCATTCCTCCCAAGCAGAGAACTTATTTTCTCTTAATTTTTCATCAAATACTAAGACTAAATTTAGGAGAACTTATCTATAATATAAGTGTAAGTATAAAATATTATCATTTTAATCTAATTCAATACATTTGGGAGAAGACACACCATGTTTACACAAGTAGAAATATTACAAGAAATAAAAGATACCACAGTAAACTTTTAAAACTATTCATTGCACATCTTATATAAATTTGTGATTTATTAATATTTTTTCATTTTAAATCAATATTTATAACATTGTAAGCAAATAAATTATGAAATTTCTACCAAGTTCCACAGGTTTTATATTAGATGGTTTCCCACGATATCCTGAGGAGGCTCTGTTTCTGGGGGAACGTGGATTTTTCCCAGATGCTGCTGTTTTTATACAAGTTGATGATCAAGATATTTCTGATCGACTCCTTCCTTCCCAAATTGAAAAGTGGAAACAGAAACAAAAGAAAAAATTAGAAAGGAAAAAACTCATCAAAGAATTGAAGGCAAAAATCAAGGTATGCATCCAGTAAAAAAATATGGAAGTAAATTTGTTAAGTATCTATTCAAATTATAATGGTCTTTACAAAAATGTAGTTTTCTGATTTTAATAATACAGTCAATATGAAAACACTTTTAATCAAATATTATTTACAATTAAACATTTAAAAATTATTTGAGGCCTATGTGATTTGCAATACATTAATGCTTTTCTCTCCAAGGCAAATAAAATTAAAGATAGTGGCAGCACTAAAGTATCCCTATACCAGACACAGGAGCAAAGTGGGAGCGGCAACATAAAGAATTAAACTTTTCAGTGGCTTCTTCACTAGTTCCTGGAATGATGACACCATCAAGATCCAGGTATTAGTTTAGGACATCTTTTCTAAAACTGAAATCTGAGGAGTATTACATAAAATGTTCAAAAGTGTCATAGGGAATCCAGCAATTCCACTTCTAGGAACCTATCTAACAGAAATGAAAACAGATCCACATAAAGATTTATATATGAATGTTCATAACAGCCAAAAGGTGAAAACCACACAATATCCATCAACTGATGAATGGATAAATGAAATGTGGTAGATAGGGTACCCTGGGATCCCACCCAAGATGGCGATATAAGAGCCTCCTGAATTCATCTCCTCCCACACACACAGCTACACATGAAGTAATTCCCTCTGAAAGAAATCCAGAAACTAGCTGAGCATCCTGTACACATTGGACAAACGAGAAAATACCCGTATCACCCACATCAAAACAGTTGCTGTCTTGAGAGTCCAGCTTCCAATCTGTCTAAGCAGTGTGTGATCCTCCCCTTTGGGACACTGACAGGTTGTGGCACATGCTCAATGACTGGGAGCCACTGAGAACAAAGAAAGTAGCTTGGACAATCACAAAGGTTTGAGAGACAGCCAAAAACTCAGTCCAGGCTGATTGATAAGGTTCATCTCCTACACAAGACTACTCTGTGAAGACTAGGAGTTGTGGCTTCTTCACCTAATGTGCAGAAACCAACACAAAGTCAAAGAAAATGAAAGAGATGAGGAATATGTTTCAAACAAAAACTCCAGAAATAGACCTTACTGAAACAAAGATAAGTGATTTACCTGATAAAGAGTTCAAAATAATGTTCCTAAGATGCTCACAGTGTCAGGAGAACAATGCATAAACAAAGTAAGAATTTCAAGAAAGAGATAGAAAATAAAAGAAAGTACCAAAGAGAAATCACAGAGCTGAAGAATACAATAACTGAACTGAAAAAATTCAATAGAGAGGTTCAATAGCAGACTAGACACATAGATGAATGGAACAGAACACAGAGCACAGAAATAACCGCATGCCTATATTGTCAATTAATTTACAAGAAAGAAGCCAAAGATATATGATGGAGGACAGATAGTCTCTTCAGTAAATGCTGGGAAAATTGGACTGCTACATGCAAGAGAATGAAACTGGGCCCCCTATTCTATACTATCCATAAAAATCAACTCAAAATGGATTAAAGATTTGAACATAAGACCTGAAGCCATAAATCTTCTAAAAGAAAACTTAGGGGGTAAGCTCCTTGACATTGGTCTTGGCAATTATTTTTTTAGATTTGACACCAAGAGCAAAAGTCACCAAATGGGGACTACATCAAACTAAAAGGCTTTTGCATAACAAAGAAAGCCATCAAGGAAATGAAAAGTTATTCTACTGGGTGAGAGAAAATATTTGCAAATCATATCTGATTTGCATCAGATTAGGGGTTAAAATCCACAAAATATGAAGAACTTATACAACTCAATAGCAAAAAAAAAATCTGATTAAAAAATAGATTAAAAATCTGAAAAAAATTCAGAGGATCTGAATAAATATTTTTCCAAAGAAAACATACAAATGGTCAATAGGTACATGAAAAAGTGCTCGGTATCACTAATCATCAGGGAAATGCAAATCAAAACCACAATGAGATATCACTTCACACTTGTTAGAACGTCTGTCATCAAAAGACAAGAGATAACAAATGTTGGCTGGACTGTGGAGAAAAGGAAACCCTTTGCACTTTTGGTGGGAATGTAAACTGGTGCAATCACTGAGGAAAATAGTATGGAAGTTTCTCAAAAATTTTAAAATACAACTACCATATGATCCAGCAATCCTACTTCTGGGTATATATCCAAAGGAAATGAAAACAGGATATGGACGAGATATCTGCACTCTCGTGTTCATTGCAGTAGCATTTACAATAGCCAAAATATGGAAGCAACATATCAATGGATGAATGGATAAAAAAGATGTTGTGTTTATATGTACAATGGGACATTATTCAGCCATGAGAAAGAAGGAAATCCTGCCTTTTGCAACATGGATGGACCTTGAGGATATTAAGCTCAGTGAAATTAACCAGACAGGGGAAGACAAATAGTACATGGTATCATTTGTATGTGGAATCTAAAGAAAATTCAAACTCATAGAAAGAGAGTAGAAAAGTGGTTGCCAGGGACTGAGGGGTGGGAGAAATAGAGAGAAGGTGGTAAAAGGGACAAACTTTCAGCTATAAAATGAGTAAGATCTGAGGGTCTAATATATAACATGGTGACTATCTTTGATAACATCATACTGTATAATCAAAATTTGCTAAGAGAATAGAACTTAAATGTTGTCACCAAAAAAAAAAAAAAAGATAAATATTGAGGTGATGGGTGTGTTCATTAATTAAATGGAGGGAGTCCTTTCACAATGTATATCTATATCAAATTGTCACAAGATACACTTTAAATATCTTACAATTTTATAAAGCTGGATGAATGAATGAATATGTGGTATATCCATAAAATGGATACTATTCAGTATTTAAAAAGAACAAACTATTGATAACACACTACAACATGGATGAAAATCATTATGCTTAATGGAAGAAGCCAGGTTAAAAAAAAAATAGTACATACTATATGTTTCATTCCATTTATAAGACATGTCCTGAAAGGGCAAATCTATAGATCTAGACTAGGGCACAAAGATTGAGACTTTCAAATCTGGATCTAGGAAGACAAAGATGGGACATGAGAACAGTGTTAAATAATGTGAGGGGCTTCATGCTGAAGAGAGCTTGTAGGTGTTCCAAATGGCCACAGGGGAGGAACTATTATTGGTAGGAGGAAGGTACAGGGAGATGTATTTTGTTATTAGTAAGAGTTTCCAAAAACAAAACAAAAAAAAACAAAACCAAGATTGGACGCATTGAGCTATTTGTAAATAAATAAGCTAATCAATTAACTCCAACTCTGAGAGATACTACGACTTAAATTATTTAATACGTTATCAGGCTGTATTTTATTAGTATGATAAAAGATTATCAAACATTTTCAACAAATTGCTTCCAAGTATTTCCCTATTTCTCCATGTACATAACCTACCTCTTTACCAAAGCAACCAAATAAATAATAAATTTGAAAAGGTGTTCTAACGTTTGTAGAAAGAATGGCTGCGCCCATGGGCTGTTTATCCCTCTGGAGGGAAATAGCTAATGAGCAGTTCCAGAGGGACAGGATGAAGTAGCGTAATTACCACCATCATGAGCTTTTCTGGAAAGTTTACCATCCTTTCCTCCAAATGCCAGTCCCACTTTGGGAAAAAATATATATACTAATACATAAAAAGTAATTTTATCATTATCCGTTAAAATGTTTAAATGTCTCTTTCTATAACAGGATGCTATGATTTCTAAAAGAAGGGCTGAACTTCTAGCAGAGAAAGAAAAAAGACATAAAGGGGAGGTAAGTAAATAAAATGGTTGCTTTTTTAAAAAGGCAGAATATCCATAATATCATATTTATATATTCTATATATTTTTACATATCAACAGTATGAAATAGATGCTTAGAAGAAGTCTTGAAGGAAGTACACAGAGTTTATGATTGAGTAGTAAGATTATATATCACTTTTTTCTTTATATTTTTTGATATTCCATAATTGTTTACAGTGACCCTTCATTATTTTTTTTTTTAAAGATTTTATTTATTCATTTGAGGCACAGAGATACAGAGAGAGAGAGAGCATGAGCAGGGGGAGAGGCAGAGGGAGAGGGAGAAGCAGGCTCCCTGCTGAGCCAGGAGCCTGATGTGGGGCTTGATCCCAGGACCCCAGGATCATGACCTGAGCCGAAGGCAGACAATTAACCATCTGAGCCACCCAGGTGCCCCCCCTTCATTATTTTTATAATCAGAAAAGTGAACATTTTTATAAGAAGGAAAACCACTAAAGATGGTTTCAAATTCAAAATATAATACTACATTAAACTACGCTTCTTTTGGATTTTCATTTTTGCCTTTCACACTTGCTGCCCGTGCCCCAGGGAGATAGTCTGGGAGTCTGGGATTGAGGTCTAGACAGGGAGACTGTGAAGCTGTGCTGGACCTAAAATAAAGATTATGTTGAGATAAAGAATGGAACGAGGCAGAGCCTGTGAACTCTCAGACTTATATATTGTGCAGGACACTCAGTACAAGCTCCTTTTCTCTATCTGCTGATTTTTCAAAAAGATAAACCTTGAAGATCGTGGATTTTGTTTTGTTTGGAGAGGAGCTGTTCCCGAAATGACCTAGCTGACACCAACGCTATAGCCAAGCTTACTCAGGGGTGCAGAATTTAAAGAGGAGGTGTGACTAGACATGCTAGTTCTAAGAAGTTACCTGAGGCTCATATTTATACAGTCAGCTTACAAGTAAATCCCTGTAACCAAGGCAAACAATAAGATGGTTCCTGCCTTCTGCCATTTCCTTCTGGCCTAAAGCACCCTGTACCATCTTTTCAAAACTGACTCTCCTGTGATCTGATTTCCAACCATATAAAAATATTCAACCCAACAAGGGGAAGGAGAGAAGAGGAATCCAGGAAATAGGACTTGCTACACATGGAACCATGTCTCCCCCTGGTATGTATGTGCTGGACTTAAGTACAGAGGACAGCTGATACAGAGCAACTGTAACTGGGAGTCAAAACATTGCAGAATAGAGGCCATAACAATTGTTTCTTTGTCCAAACAAAGTGTCTACAACCAAAAGTAGATCTAAAACCATTAGACTGAGAACGTTCTGGCACCATCTAAGGAACAAGAACCCTCCATTATTTGCCTTAATCTTCACTTATCCATCCAGCCCGTCGGCCGGTCCATCAGCAAACCTTAATTGAGCACTCATTGCATGCCTGACACTATTCAGTCACGGGGGGTTCAGCCATGAACAAAATTGACAGAAGTTTCTGGCCTCATTCTACTGTTCATTCCCTGACAAGCAATGTTCTGAAATTCTACTCTGTTCAAGGAGTCATGCTGATGTTTAGGATTAAAAAAACAAAAAACAAAACAAAAAAACAATCCAGACATCCTAACCTGGGCTCAACCATAGTTACTACCTTTAGCCCTTGGGAATCCCAAGTGGTCCCCTTAAGAATCATCTCATAGGGGTGCCTGGGTGGCTCAGTCATTAAACGTCTGCCTTCGGCTCAGGTCATGATCTCAGGGTCCTGGGATCAAGTCCCACATTGGGCTCCCTGCTCAGCTGGGAGCCTGTTTCTCCCGTTCCCTCTGCTGCTCCCCCTGCTTGCGTGTTCTCTCTCTCTCTCTCTCTGTCAAATAAATAAATGAAATTTTTTTAAAAAATCACCCCACATGTCTCAGCAACATACTACCAAAAAAGTCCAGACTTTGGGGTTGAGCTGACCTAAACTGGTATCCTTTCTCTAGTACTTGCTGACTTTGTTCACTGCTGGCTCCCCAGTGCCTCACATAGTGCTGACACATAGTAGGCACTCAACAGTTGTTTTGTTGCTGTTGTATAACTTTGAGCAAGTTTCTTAATCTCTCTGAACCTAGGTTTTTTTTGTAAAATGGAAAAAAATTAATAATATCTAGTTTCCTGAATTAATAATACTTTAATTTCTCCCTCTTTGCTATTTTTTAGTTAAACCTCCTTTTTCTTAAGAGAATCAGTTTTCAGGATAAATTTTAAATGTTCTTAATTTATAATTTTTCTATTTGTTAACATTAGAATGGTGGGATTTCTTACTATTTTTCATTCAAAAATTCAATATTCTATCTTATAAATTAAGTAGGTTTTTGTAAGTTAGCTCTCCTAAGACTTAGTCTTTTACAAAATTGGCTATGTATCCCCACACAATAAATTTATACAAACTGACTTTGGGAAGATAATTTCTGAAATTTTTGATGAATCAAAGATGAAAACTATGTATTGATTTTTTTTTTTACTCCTTTGATGAGAATTTTATGTTATGTCCTGCTACTGCCTCAGACAAAGAAAGACTAAACAAAATGTAGCATCTCAAGGATCATACAGTGTGATTGCTATAGTCAGTTAATGTGACACCCTGACTCAAATCCATTCTGACTCCACATAGACCCTGGAGCTTGCTTTCATGAACAGAACCAGTGGCCTTTTCATCATTTGCCTTTTGTATAGAATGTGCAGCTCCATGACTCACCTTTTCACAACTAATTGGGGAACCGTATGCAAATAAAGCCCCTCCCAGGTTTGTCTTCTCCTCCTTAACAAAAATCACTGCCCTCACTGTCTGAATTTTTTGCAGCAGGTAACACATTTCTAACGTTAGAAATTACTTCAGTCTTGGGCGCCTGGGTGGCTCAGTTGGTTAAGCAACTGCCTTCGGCTCAGGTCATGATCCTGGAGTCCCGGGATCGAGTCCCGCATCGGGCTCCCTGCTCGGCGGGGAGCCTGCTTCTCCCTCTGACCCTCCCCCCTCTCATGTGCTCTCTCTCTCTCATTCTCTCTGTCTCAAATAAATAAATAAAATCTTTAAAAAAAAAAAAAAAGAAATTACTTCAGTCTTGAGGGGACTGCATTAATTTTGTAGGAAAATGTCGCCATCTTGTGGAAGTTTAGTCTCCAAGCGTGCCTAAAGAATAATCTATAAATCAACCACTTTGTATAGAGATTTAGTTTGCATACTTTCCAACTCCTCAGAGGCCTTGCTTCTACTCCTGGTCCTCGCTCCAGAATCTTGGCTCTCTTCCTGTTCACTGGCTCCTTCTCTGGTGCCTCAGTCTCTTCTGTCGAATTGTGGGTAGCCGCAGACAGGAGAAAGCCAGAAAGAGCCAGGACGGGGAGCCAGACCACAAATCAGCAGAATTGTGGGGGGCTACACCCAGGTGAATAGTTAATAGAGATAAATACCATGAGTACAAGGGGAAGCCAAAGTCAGGGTCCAAATGAGGTTGAAACAAGGTTCAAGACCAAGCACCTGGACAAGACCATCCTTGAGGCCTTCTAGGAAGAAGGCAGAGTGTATAGGCCCAAAGGTCTATGTGCAGAGAGCTCTTTGGGATGGAACAGAAAGCAAAGGTGTGTATGGGGTGTACAGGTTGGGGATTGAGTTTTTTTTAAGTTTTTATTTAAGTTCCAGTTAGTTAACATACCGTGTAATAGTAGTTTTAAATGTACAATATAGTGATTGAACACTTCCATACAATACCCGGTGCTCATCACAAGTGTACTCCTTAATCCCCATCACCCGTTTCACCCATCTCCCCCACTCACCTCCCTTGGATTGAGTTTTAAGGTTTGAAAAACAAATAGTTTGGAATAGTGTCTCAAAAAATCCATATTTGGGAGACAACCAGGTGTAGTAAGGAAGTCTGGTGTCTGCTTAGCATGCGTCTGTATTGGGAAGCCTCAGAACTCTGACAAGTCTTGCAGCTCTCCTCTTTCCATTTCTTCTCTAGTTGTAAGCATTCCAAGTATAATCTCCATCACCCTCCTGACATAAACTTCTACTCAGTTGTAGCCTTGCTCCTCCCTTCCCCTACTGACAGAAAGTTATGAGAGAGCTAACCCCAAATCTAGTCCTATTTCTCGGAGACCATGAATTTTGTTTTCTGTTTGTTGTCTTTATTTTCTCTTTTCCCTTTCCAGCCATCTCTGGGATTGTTTGAATGTATTTTATTTATCTATTGGCTTTTTAGTTATACCTCTATGTATTGTTTTTTAGTGGTTGCTCTTGATTACATATACATCCTTAGCTTTTCCCACTCTACTTAGAGTCAGTATCATTCCATGTAATACCATAGAAACCTGTGACTGTAGAAGTCAATTTACACCCGCCCCCACTCCACCAACACCCTTTATGCTCTAGTTATTTGTTTTACAAGCAAATATATTATAAACTCCATAAGAAAAAAATTATAGTTTTTGTTTTAAACAGTCATATGTATTTTAAAATTTTTAAGAGGAAAAATAAGTCTTTTACATTTATCCAGATATTTACCATTTCTGTGGCTTTTCATTCATTCCTGTGGTGTGATGGAAACCAGAGGTATGAGAAGAATGTGGTCATTTGAATTGTTTTCCTGTATGGTTTTTCCTGATTGTTTTCATGACTTTCTCTGTATCTTTACTCTTCAATAGTTTGATTATGATATGCCTACATGTCATTTTCTTCATATTTATCTAGTTTGGGGTTCACTAAGCTTCCTTAATCTGTAAATTTATGTCTTTTGCTAAATTGGGAGAACTTTGGACATTATTTCTTCAAATACCTTTTCTGCTCTATTTGCTCTCTGTATCCTTCTGAAAGTCAATTTCACATAGGTTAGATCATTCACTATTGTTCCACATGATCTTGGGTCTGTTCATTTTTTCAGTCTTTTTTCTCTCTTAAGTTTGATCATTTCTTTTGATCTATCTTCAAATTCACTGATTCTTCCCTCTGTCATCTCCAGTCTACTAAACCCATCTGATATCTTTTATAATTTCAAATACTGTATTTTTTAGTTCTAAAATTTCCATTTGATTTGTTTTTATATTTTCTCTCCTGGGATTTCCTATCTTTTCATGTATTTTCCTTTTCCTCACTGGTCATAGGGATAACAACTGCTTTAAAGTTCTTGTTTGGTAACTCTAATACCCAGAGTGGGTATTTAATATCTTTTCTTATGAGAATGGGTCATGTCTCATGATCCTTTATATTTTGAATAATTTTGGATTATATCCTAGAATCATGAACGTTATGTTCTGGAAATTCTGAACTCTGTTATATACCTCCAGAGAAGGCTGGTGTTTTTGTTTTAGCAGGCAATTTATTGGTAAGACTAAATCTGCCAACTCTGTCATACTGGCAACGGGTGGCAGTTCAACTGATACTGTTCTCAAATAGCCCATATGTGCATGATTCAGAGACATGCACAGTCTTTACAAACTAAATTTGCTGTTCCCTTCTCCAGTTCTCTCAACCCTCACTCTCCAGTGCCCTGGTTGTGTCTCCTTCCCCTGGTTGCCCCAGATGGAAAGACACCAAGCTTCTTATCAGAGTTTTAGTCACCTTGTGCCACCACCACTATAATGGAGGCTGCCCTCTGAGCAAATGCACAAAATCAGAGAACTCATCCTAAACCCACTGCTTCATCCAAATTTTTACTGTTTTCCAAAATCTGCCTTTGTTTACTCTCGAGCCCCTTAAATGAGTGAGATAAAACGTGTGTGGCAGGGGAGGAGGTGTACTCTTCATGGTTTATGGTTATTATCTTCTAGAAACTAAATTAACTTATTCCTTTATAGTGGAGGCAGATCTCTGAGACCATGAATTTTAGAACATGTATTTACTAACTTAAGGCCTAAAAAGTGTAATATATCAGCACTGTTTCAAAAGATCAAATTGCCATTTATGGAAAAATAAAAGCTTTTTTCTTATGAAGAATTAACCTGTGGAGATTTTTAGGATATTAACCTTTAAAAAATTCAACATTGTACTTAAGGAACTAGCAAAAGCAACATAATAAGAAAAAAAATAGCATACATGTTGAAAAGTTCTGTAAGAACAGAACTCATTATGTGCCTATAATTCAATTATCTAGAAAGTCCAGGAAAGTTAATTGCACAAAAATTATTTAAGGTTGCTACCACAGCTCCTTATTAACAATGACATTTGTCCCCATGAAGAAAAAAAAGGCAAATAATTTCTAAAGTAATTAAATAGTCCGTCGTGAAGATGATAGGTGCCACGGAATGTTGGTTGGTGTCCTCCATGATTTGGAGCAAGATCCATCCTGCCTGCCTCTTCTCATTCTCATATCTCATTCAAATGGAAGCACAATACAACCTGCCCTGCTCACATACCCAGAGCTTGCAGTTGCTCTGAATTAATCAACTTGGTCCTCCATTCATAAAAATGAATGAACAACCAAGGATTACCATATACTTGAGAAAAATTATCAATACAAAGGAGCAGCAAGATGAGCAAACAGAACAATTGACCCTAAAATGAATAGGCAATTCAGAAAACCTTACTAAACATTAAAAAAAATTCCAATCTTCCTCAGAAAATTCAAGAACTTTTATCCAGAAAATAAAAACAGGATGTTATGAAAAATCAGACAAAAAAGAGTTCATGGAAGCTATATAAATTAGTAAATTAGTTAAAAGTTGAATAAAAAGATTAGAAGGAAAAGTCAAAGAAGTTTCTCAAATATAGAACAAAAATACACGAGATAGAAAATATGAAAGAAAAAAATGGAGTTATGTGGGGTCAATCCAGGAGGGTCAACATCCAATAGGCATTCAAAAAAAAAAAAAAAGAAAGGAGAGAAAATATGAGGAAATAATCTTAAAAATATTGAAAGAAATGTTCCCAGTATTGAAGAAAGCAGAGGATCTTCAAATTCAAAGGGCTCAATGAATACCGAGCAGAACAAATTAAAAGAGATGTACATTAGATACATTCTCATGAAATTTGAGAGTGCTCATTATAGAGAGATTTTAAGTGTTTTAAAATGAAGAAAAGATACCTACAAAGGAATGTGGATAAGATTTGTATCAGACTTCTCACCAACAGTACTAGATGATGGAAGACGAAGACAATGCCTTCAAGATTCTGAGTGAAAATGATTTTTGACTATTTATAATGTATGAGGATAAAAAGGAAACACTTTTAGATATTTAAGATCTTTGAAAATTAGCTTTTTAGATTTTCTTCCTGAAAAAAGTAGCCACTTGATTTTGTGAATAATGTTTCTCCCATCTAAAAAACAAAACCAAACCAGAAATATGGGGTAGGGGAGAGATTTAAAAAAACAAAACAAAACAAAAAAAAACATTATCCACATATGGGGCAAATTAAAATGCATGATTTTGCATAATAAGAAAATATAATGTTTGACCTTGATACTTCAGAATGATACACATTTGTTGATACAGGGTTGTATCCCCGCTGTCGCTATCTGTGAATAAGGATTATGTAATTAAAATATGGCTGGTGCTGTTTATTGGGTTTCAATTTTTAGAATCAATCAAAAGTTTGCTTCCAATTCCAATTCCAATTAGAATCAATTTCTACATGAAGCACTAAATACTTAAGTACAGTTACAGACAAATGTAAATGTAGAAATATTGGAGACAAAAATTTGGAAACTAAAGAGAGGGAAAAGTGAAAAGAGTAAGGACATTCTCTTGAATTGTGGAGAATCAAAACACACATCTAAAAATGATAACTCAGGGGTGCCTGGTGGCTCAGTCGGTTAAGCGTCTGCCTTCCGCTCAGGTCATGATCCCAGGATCCTGGGATTGAGCCACACATTGAGCCCACGAGCCCACATCCAGCTCTTTGCTCAGTGGGGAGCCTCCTTCTCCCTCTCCCTCTGCCTGCAGCTCCCCCGGGCTTGTGCTCTCTATTTCTCTCTGTCAAATAAATAAATAAAATCTAGAAAAAATAAAAAATAAAATAATAAAGTTGTAGGCACTCAGCTGTAGAATTAAAGAATTAAAAATATGACTAACACTGGGGAATAGGCAGAAGAGAAAGAAAGAGAAATATAAGTTAGCTAAAATTCTTCATCATCACTAGTATGAGAGAGAAAACAAATATCACAACGGTCAAAAGAGTCTACCTTTCACTGTTTAATTTGTTATTTCCTAAACCGATTTCCATAGATGACCAAAAAACCCATAAAAGGGGCTCCTGGGTGGCACAGTCAGTTGAGCCTCTGACTCTTGGTATCAGCTCAGGTCATAATCTTGGGATCTTGAGATCAAGCCCCACATCGGGCTCCATGTGCGCAGCGCAGACTCTGCTTAGAGTTTCTCTCTCAGTCTCCCTCTCTCCCCCCGCCCCCTGCCCTGTGCACTTGCTTTCTCTCTCTCTCAAATAAATAAATAAATCTAAAAAAAAAAACAAAAAGCAAAAAAAAATTTTTTAATGCAAAAATGGCTAAATAAGAATAATGAAATGTATGTTTTTATATGGAAGGAAATTCAAAAGCACTGCTAAATTGTATTTTTAAAAAGCAAGTTGTACAATATAGAATGATCCCACTTATGTGTAAAATATAATTTTCTGTGTGTGGGAGTGTGTGGGGGTGTAAACATCTAAAAGGATCTTAACAAAATTGTTAACCAAAATTATTTCTAGGTAGGAAAGTGGAAATAGAGATGGGAAATAGGGAAATTTTTTTACCCTATATAATGCTTTATAATTTTATCCTTTAGCAAAAATGAATCTGTTTTTATTTTTTTCATCTTGTAAAAAGATTTTATTTATTTATTTTAGAGAGAGAGGGCAGGGAGGGAAGGAGAGAGAATCTTCAGCAGATTCCACGCTGAGTGCAGAGCCTGACTTGGGGCTCAATCCCATGACCCTGAGATCATGACCTGAGCTGAAATCGAGTCGGGCGCTCAACCAATTGAGTCACACAGGCACCCCCAAATGAATCTATTTTTAAACTGGTATAGTTTTTTTAATTAACAAACAAGTTGGAAGAGCTATTAAGTAGAGCCAAGAGAGGTGAGTACAAGTTCACTGAGAACTGAGTTGTCCCTGGTTTGCAGTGTGGACTCATCTCAACATACTTCCAATGATCCTTAGAAAATCAAATCTCAGATTTTTTTTTTTTTTTTTTTGGTCAAAGTGTAAGGAAAAAAGTAGTAAGAGAACCAAATGGTTTCAAAATTCAAATAAAAAAGAACCAGAACTGAAAAACACTTCCCCACAGGCAAACCCCTTTTGGAGAGAGAGGAGCCTGGGCACAGAGCAAGAAGGGACCTTATCCTCTCATCTTACTCCTTGCACGTGCAAGGTCAAATCCCAGCTCTAGGTGCTCTTGAAAGGAACCAGGGTCTAATCAGTAGAAAGATTAGGAAACAGAGAGCTAAGCAGGAGATTGCAGGCAAGAGATAATGAAAGGGCGACAGTGGGGCGGTACTGGAAAGGAGATAGTCTAGGGCATTGTTTAGGATTACGGTCCTTGGAAACTCGATGTGCAATTATGGAGAACAAGGAGTTAGGAAAACTTCCAGGTTTCCAACTGGAAGGCAGTGCTCCAACTGATAGAAGGAATACTTCAGGGAGAAGAGTGTGGAGGCAGTGCAGGAGGGATACATATTAAAGCCTGTAAAGCACCACTTAGTGCCAATATCCTGCCATGGTCTTTAATAATCGTTTACGTATTATTCTTCTTTCTTCAGATGGGCTATAAATTCCTAAAGGACATATACGGTTCTGTTAGCATGCTTTATACAAAGTAACAAATAATAGCTCTAATGGCACAATAATAACAATAATAGCTATCATTTCATGCTTACCGTGTGCCCAATATTTTTCTAAGTAAGGGTTTTGCATGTATTAAGTAATTTAATGCTCCCACCATCCCTGTGGGATAGGTACTTTTATTATTCCTATTTTACAGATGAGGAAACTGATCTTGTCCAAGCTAACACAGCTAGTGAATGATTTATTCTCTTTGAGTTCCATTAAATATTGTTAGAGAAGAGGGAGCTAGAGGGTATTATGCTAAGTGAAATAAGTCAGTCAGAGAAGACAAATACTATATGATTTCACTCATATGTGAAATTCAAGAAACAAAACAAACGAGCAAGGAAAAAAAAAGAGACAAATAAAGAAACAGACTCTTGCTCTTTCCAACTTCCATGGCGGTAGTGAGAGGCGCCCTGTCCACCCACCTGCAATGGATGGTCCTGTGGAACTGCTCCAGCTTCCTGATCAAGAGGAACAAGCAGACACACAGTGCCCAGCCCAATAACCTGAAGGCTCATAACTCCTTCACACCCACGGGTTGTGGGTGTGAAGTCACCGGCCCACCACAAAGGTGTAGTGGTGATCAGGAAGCAGAGATCTGGCCAGTGAAAACCCACCACCTCCTACATGTGGACCGCCATTAACAAGAATGTGTGGGCCCCCGTCAGCAGCATCAGGCACATGATCCACAAGAACCAAGTACCGCCTGGATCTGCACATGGCTGCCATTTGCAGAGCCGGTGCCATCCTGAGCACCAGAAGCCTGTGACAGTGAAGAGGAAGTTGGCGCCCCACCAAGAACTCCTGAGCCCCCCACCTCAAAAGCAATGAAGGTATCAACCACCTGGGGAGGTGGGGGAAAAAGAAGAAGAAACAGACTCTTTTTTATTTTATTTTATTATGTTATGTTAATCACCACACATTACATCATTAGTTTTTGATGTCGTGTTCCGTGATTCATTGTGTGCGTATAACACCCAATGCTCCATTCAATACGTGCCCTCTTTAATACCCATCACCGGGCTAACCCATCCCCCCCACCGCCCCCCCCCAGAACCCTGAGTTTGTTTTTCAGAGTCCATAGTCTCTCATGGTTCGTCTCCCCCTCTGATTTCTCCCCCTTCATTTTCCCCCTTAATTATAGAGAACAAACTGAGGGTTACCAGCGTGGAGATGGGTGGCGGAATGGGTTAATTAGATGATGAGGATTAAGGAGCACACTTGTTGTGATGAGCACCAGGTGATGTATGAATAGTGATTTTTTTTTTAAAGGTTTTATTTATTTGTCAGAGAGAGAGAGCACAATCAGGGGGAGTGGCGGGCAGAGCAGGCAGAGGGAGAAGCAGACTTCCCGAAGAGCAAGGAGCCTGATGCGGGGCTCAATCCCAGGACCCTGGGACCATGATGTGAGCTGAAGGCAGACGCTTAACTCACTGAGCCACCCAGGCGTCCCAATAGTGATTTTTGATTCACTGTATTGTACACCTGAAACTAACATAACCTATGTTAATTAACTGGAATTAAAATTAAAACTCTAAATAAACAAATGTAAATTTCTCACAACCATAAGAATAAATAGCATTTAATATCTTGTTTATGTATTTACTATGGGATCAGTATGGTGTCAGAGTCTTGAAGGAATTAAATTTCTGGGTGCCAGATATTTAAAATTTTACTATGTCACTAATGTTGCAATGCCACATCAACCAATATCCAGGTACATAAAATATTCCAAATGATTAGTTAGCAGAGTTATTTGTCGCATATTTTAGATATGTAGTAAAAGAGAGTATTTTCTTCCTTAGATTGGTAAAGAAGATGAAGACTTCAGTGAAGAAGAGCCTGAAGAAGATGAAGATGATATTGACAACATCCTTGAAGATGAATTTCCAAAAGATGAGGAAGTGATGAGTGAGGAAGATGAAGAACAGGAAATGGATGCACTTGAGCGCCTGAGAGGTGAACTGGGAGAAAAATTTGAAGCAGATATGAGTAATTTACAAGTAATACAGGTTACTACTTTTCCTTCATTTTTCATAATTTAAAATGTAACATTTGAGAACGGAACAAATGCAATTTGGTTTATGTCTTAGTTTCTTTTTAACATTTCAAAAGAAATGCATATTTTAGGGCTGTCTTCCCTTTAGCCAGCACCACTTGCAATTATGAAAACAAATTAATAAATCAAGGGCAACATGGAAGCCACATAGAGTCAAAAGTTTTAGCTGCCAATATGCAGCCACTCGGAAGCTGAAAAATATTTGTTCTCTTGACTGAAGCAGTCACTCACCAGCAATGTCTATGTGCTGTGACCAGACTTTGTCCCATTAAAGATATTTGGTTTTATGATTTTTTTTCATCAGGATGAATTTGAGAAGCTTTTGATCCCAGTGATTCTCATCAATGGAGCTCGAAAAATCCACATTGTACAATATAATATGAATATGAAACTGAAACCACTGGTAGAGAATCGTGAGAGCATTTTTGAAAAATGTTATCCAATAGCATCACACCTTGCCCAGAAAATGCTTAGCTGTACCTATAAGTATGTAAGCGCATTTGGCTACTGGGACCCTGTAAAGGTAATATCAGCAAATGCATCTAAAAGCTGTGTTCTTTCTTTTATTTTTTTTAAGTATGTCTAAGAAGAAGACAGAGAATAATTTCAAAAATTCTAAGCATTATACAGTACTCTTAATTAGCTATAAAAATATGTGATTGTTTTATTTTTCTGAAGAATGAATGGTAATCAAAGGGTTTAATCTCTTTCATCTACTTCTGTAGAGATAACACAATTCCAACTTGGTTTTAACTTTGTAGCTGAAGATAGGTAGTGGAAATATTTTCAAACTACACATCGAAAGGCCTGAGCTCCAGTACTAATTTGCCACCTAATTTTAGGCAAGTCAAATGACTTCTTTGATTCTTTAATGGACCCAGGGTCTCAGACCCTGTACTAAGACCTAGTTCTGTACTAAGACCCTGACTGGTTCCTTACCTTTAAGATGAAAGAATAATGCCCCCAGGCCACTGTGATCAAATACAAGAGTATAAAGTCCTCTGGAAAGTGTGAGACACAATACAAAATGTGACAATGATGTTCATAACAAGAATTTGTAAGGACCATATTTTTATGCAGTGTGGACAAACAGATTTAATCCAGTTAGAATTCACTAACCCCAAATGTGGGATGATTTTCAACAAATCTCAACCAAGAATATGCCAGCTACTGTTCTAGTCCCTGGGAATAGAGTAGTGAACAAAACAGACAAGGTTTCTTTTGTCTTTCAGCTTATATTCTAGTTGGATTGGGGAGGGAGGATAGGCAATAAATAAGTAAACAAACAAATATGTTCTTGAGAGATAATATTAAGTGTTACAAAGACAATTAAAAAATGTCATGTGATAGTGACCTGCTCTCTCGGCCCATGTACCTTTTTATTTCCATTGATGATATAGCACAGTGGAGAAGATCATGGCCTCTGTATCCAGACTGCCTGAGTTCAAAACCACTACTTATTAGATGACCAACCTTGGACAAATTACTTAACCTCTCTGAGTCATTTCCATTTGCATAATGGGAATAAGAATAGTCCCTACCTTATAATATTGTTACAATGATTAAATGAGTTAATTACTGTAAAGTGCTTACAAGAGTGTTTGGCTTTTTGTAGTGCTCAATAAAAGTTATAGTTGTTATTAATATGTATTACTATTATTGGTCACTGATAAAAAGTATTTCAGAAGATGGGATCCAAAATGGAGCCATGTGCATTTACCTGAAATCTCCTTCTTGGTTGATATTGACACAGTCAATTTCAGTTCTACTTAATTGTGCCATCTTCTTTATCTTAGCGGTAGGATGTCAAGAGAAACCTTTTCAAATATCATGCTGGAATATAGAGACATATGACAGTGCCCTCCATAGAGAATTGGGTAGAGTTAAGTATGTATTAGAATCACCTAGAAAGTTTTTGAAAGATAGCCATGCCCTTCTCTCTGAGATGAGAAAGAAAGGGGAAGAAGCAGACAAAGTCAGAACCCTATTTAAGGAGAAAAGGCTCATGTCCAAACATAATTAGGACTATATAATAACGTCTTGTGGAGAAAGGAGTGCATGGTCATAGGAAGGGTTTAAGCATTTAAATAAGCATTTTTCAGGGCTGTTTGGGAAGCTTTCTGGGTGCATGACAGTTTTTTTAAAAAAGATTTTATTTGGGCGCCTGGGTGGCTCAGTTGGTTAAGCAAATGCCTTCTGCCCGGGTCATGATCCCGGAGTCCTGGGATCGAGTCCCACATCGGGCTCCCAGCTCGGCGGGGAGCCTGCTTCTCCCTCTGACCCTCTCCCCTCTCATGCTGTTTCTCTGTCTCTCTCTCTTTCTCTCAAATAAATAAATAAAATCTTTAAGAAAAAAAAAAGATTTTATTTATCTGAGAGAGAGAGAGCGCATGAGCGGTGGGGAGGGGTAGAGAGAGGGAGAAGCAGACTCCCCCCCGCAGCCCGCCAGGCGGGAGCCCGATGTGGGGCTCGATCCCAGAGCCCTGAGATCATGACCTGAGCCGAAGGCAGCCCCTTAACTGAGCCAGCCAGGTGCCCCTGGGTACATAACAGTTTGATATTTCTGATTTAATGACACTTTGTGTAATCTGACCTACAGAGGAGAAAGGATACATGCTAATTATTTTGAGCAATAGCAGAAACTACTGTAAGGACTCTCAATTTGGGAATTTGAAATGGAATCATTAGACTTTCAGCTTTTTTTATTACCAAATATAAGACATACAGCAGACATTCCCACGCCACCCCTGAGTTTCTTCTTATACCTAGCATTTACTCCAGCCCAAAAATGTTGATGTTGACAATACCATTGACCTGTGACAACTGTCTAGGTGTAGCTCTGGTAAAGGAGCAAATTGAACCGTACTGCTTCACACCTACTTTGTCAAGTATGGGCTGATATGTGGCCATCTGATGCTCTAAAAAAAGATATCCAAACCTAACATCAATTAATTACCCAGTTCTCATCTTGACCTAATGCAAATATGTGGGACCATTCCTCCCACTCCATTCCATACCTAAACCTTAAGCAGGCTTTTAGGTATTTTTCCCTTTTATGACTGCTCTTGATGTTTATGTGAGTGGAATTTTGCCTATATAAAATGTGGATGAGATGCCTGTGGGATTTGTCCTACCAGTATGCCCCTAAAGATAACCCAGGACCCCACCTGTATTAGTTTACTCAGGCTGCCATAACAAAGTACCACAGATGTGGTGGCTCAAACAATAGAAATTTATTTTCTCACAGTTCTAAGGCTGGAAATCCAAGATCTAGGTGCCAGCAGGGACAGTTTTCTGGTGAGACCTCTCTTCCTGGCTTGCAGATGATCCACCTTTTCACTATGTCCCCACGTGACCCTTCCTCTGTGCTTATGCACTTCTGGTGTCTCTTCCTCTTCATATAAGGACACCAGTCTTATTGGATAGGGCTCCACTCTTAACGATCTCAACCTTAATTACCTCCTTAAAGGCCCAATCTCCAAATACAGTCACTTTGGGGATTAGGGCTTCAACTTATGAATTGGGGGGAACACATTTCCATCCATAACACCACCTTAGGAATGGACCTGTTTGTGAGGATAAATTGGCCCATGAATATATGCAAATAACTTTACACTCCTTGGCAAAAACATACACTAAATACATTATAAATGAAGTAGGAGAACTATAATTGTCATGAACTGAAAGCTAGTGAAGATTTCATCAATTGCATATGGGTATAAGATAGTTCTTTTTACATAGTCTTTAATAATAATATTTGGCTGTAATTAGTTTTCTTATATATTGTTAAGAAAGATTTTCTTATTTTACAAATTTGTTCAAATGTATTTGGAGGAAATGCTGAATAACTTAAACCTATGAATTTAATTGTGTATATATTGCAGCTAAGTGAAGGAGAGACAATCAAACCAATTGAAACTTCAGAGAATCCAGTTCATGCTGTAATCCATCGTCAGTATATCTATTTTTTATCTAGTAAGGAAACGAAAGAAAAATTTATGAAGAACCCAATCAAATATATCCGCCAACCCAAACCCAAGCCTACTGTGCCCATTAGGATTATAATTCTGGGACCTCCAAAATCTGGGAAAACTACAGGTAAGGGTGTGTGTTTGCCCTTGTTCTTTTTTTTTATTTTATTATATTCATTTCAGGTGTATGATGTAGTGATTCAACTATTCCATGTAATACTCAGTGCTCATCAAGATAAGTATACTCTTAGGCCCTTTCACCTATTTCACCCATCCCCCACCCACCTTTCCTCTGGAAACCATCTGTTCTCTATAGTTAAGAGTCTGTTTTTTGGTTTGTCTCTTTTTTTCTTTTTTCTTTTGTTTATTTTGTTTCTTTGTTTTGTTTTTTTTTAAGATTTTATTTATTTATTTGACAGAGAGAGAGATAACAAGAGAGGGATCACAAGCAGGGGCAGTGGGAGAGGGGGAAGCAGGCTTCCAGCTGAGCAGGGAGCCCAACGTGGAGCTTGAACCCAGGATCCTGGAATGATGACCTGAGCCGAAGGCAGACGCTTAACAACAGAGCCACCCACACGCCCCTGTTTGTTTTGTTTCTTAAATTCCACATATGAGTGAAATCATATAGTATTTGTCTTTTTCTGACTGGCTTATTTTGCTTAGCATTATACCCTGTAGATCCATCCATGTTGTTGCAAATGACAAGATGTTGTCCCTTTTTATGACTGAGTAATATTCCATTATACACACACACACACACACATAACATACATACATATATGTATATATACCACCTCTTCATCTATCAATCACTTCTCAGCCTTTTGGCTAAGATCAAGCATATCCATTCATCTATCAATAAATACTTAGGCAGCTTCCAAAACCTGCCTATTGTAAATAATGCTGCAATAAACATAGGGGTGCATGGATCCCTTTGAATTAGAGTTTTTGTATTTTGGGGGTAAAGACCCAGGAGTGCAATTCCTGGATCATGGGTAGTTCTATTTTTAATTTTTTAAGGAACCTCCATACCGTCTTCCACAGTGGCTGCACCAGTTTGCATTCCCACCAACAGTGTACAAGTGTGCCTTTATCTCCACATCCTTGCCAATACTGGTTGTTTCTTGTGTTTATTTTAACCATTCTGACTGGTGTGAGGTGATATCTCATTGTGATTTTGACTTGCATTTCCCTGATGATGAGTGGTGTTAAGCATCTTTTCGGGTGTTTGCTAGCCATTTGTATGTCTTCTTTGGAGAAATGTCTGTTCATGTTTCCTGCCCATTTCTTAATTGGATTATTTGTTTTTTGAGTGTTGAATTGTATAAATTCTTTATATAATTTGTATTCTAATCCTTTATTGGATATGTCATTTGTTAAGTATCTTCTCCCATTCAGTAGGTTGTCTTTTAGTTTTGTTGGTTGCTTTCTTTGCTATGCAGAAGCTTTTTATTTTGATACAGTCCCAATAGTTTATTTTTCCTTTTATTTCCTTTGCCTCCAGAGGCATATCTAGAAAATGTTCCTAGGGCCAATGTCAGAGAAATTACTGCCTATGCTCTCTTCCAAGATTTTTATGGTTTTAGAAAGGTCTCACATTTAGATCCTTAATCCATTTTGAGTTTATTTTTGTGTATGATGTAAGAAAGGAAATTCTTTTGCATGTAGCTGTCCAGTTTTCCCAACGTCATTTGTTGAAGAGATTGTCTTTTTCCCATTGCATATTATTTCCTGCTTTGTCAAAGATTAATTGACTATATAATGTGAGTTTATTTCTGGGTTTCCTATTCTCTTTCATTGATGTTTGTTGTTTTTGTGGTAGTACCACACTGCTTTGATTACCACAGCTTTGTAATATAACTTGGAGTCTGGAATTGTGATGCCTCCAGTTTTGTTTTTCTTTTTCAAGATTACTTTGGCTGTTGGGGATCTTTTGTGGTTCCATACAAATTTTAGGATTGCTTGTTCTAGTTCTGTGGAAAATGCTGTTGGTATTTTGATAGAGATTGCATTAAATCTGTTTTGGCTACTAGGGACATTTTAACAATATTTGTTCTTCCAATCCATGAGCATGAAATATCTTTCCATTTGTTTGTGTCATCTTTAATTTCTTTCATAAATGTTTTACAGTTTTCAGAGTACAGGTCTTTCACCTCTTTGATTAAGTTTATTTTCTAGGTATGTTATTTTTGGTGTAATTGTAAATGGGATTGTTTTCTTAATTTCTCTTTCTGCTCCTTCATTATTAGTGTATAGAAATAAAACAGATTTCTATACATCGATTTTTTATCCTGCGACCTTACTGAATTCATTTATCAGTTCTAATAGTTCTTTGGTGGAGTCTTTATGGTTTTCTGTATATAATAAGTATCATGTAATCTGCAAATAGTGATGTTTTACTTCTTCCTTACCAATTTGGATGCCTTTTATTCCTTTCTGTTGTCTGACTGCTATGGCTAGGACTTCCAGTACTATGCTGAATAAAAGTAGTGAATAAAAGTGGGAGCACCTGGGTCACTCAGTCAGTTAAGGGTCTGCCTTCTGCTCAGGTCATGATCCTGGGGTCCTGGGATTGAGCCCCAAGTTGTGCACCCTGCTCAGCTGGAAGTCTGCTTCTCTCTCTCCCTCTGACCTTCCCCCTTGCTCATGCTCTTGCTTGCTCTCTCTCAAAGAATAAATAAAAAATCTTTTTTAAAAAAGTGGTGAGGGATGCCTGGGTGGCTCAGTCGTTAAGTGTCTGCCTTCAGCTCAGGTCATGATCCCAGGGTCCTGGGATCGAGCCCCGCATCGGACTCCCTGCTCCGCGGGAAGCCTGCTTCTCCCTCTCCCACTCCCCCCGCTTGTGTTCCCTCTCTCGCTGTGTCTCTCTCTGTCAAATAAATAAATAAAATCTTTAAAAAAAAAAAGATTTTTAAAAATTGAAACATAATCTACTGTGTTAATAGTTTAAAGAGTGAAAATCCATTATCTTAATCATTGTTGAAAAAGGCACTTGGTAAACTATATCCCCATAATGTTTGAATTTTGTATAACTTTGGACTTTTTTTTTTTTTTTTTTAAGGCCAATAGTCCAACAAAAGGTTGGTTATAGTATTTCAAGATGACATGATAACAACATGAGCAATGGTTGGTCACAATGAGAATAAAATGTAAAGGACAGATACAGGAGATACTTCAAAGGAAAATAAAGGACTTAATGACTGACTGAATAGAGAATGAAGGGGAGAGATGAGGTCAAAGATAAATTTGTCACCAGGAATAATAAAGGGGAGTTTTGTGTTCCAGCTCTTCAGATGAAAAGTTTGTTTTGCCCATTTAAACCTCTTAACATGATGAAAGAATCTTTAATAGTCATATTCTAAACGTTCACAAACATAGGGGTTCCTGGGTGGCTCATTTGGTAAAGCAACCGACTCTTGATTTCGGCTCAGGTCATGAGCTCAGGGTCATGAGATTGAGCCCTGCAGTTGGCTCTGTGCTGGGTGTGGAACCTGTTTGAGATTCTCTCCCTCCTCCTTTTGCTCTCTCCCCCACCCCTGCCACTTGCGCGTGGGCTCACTCTGTCTCTCTAAAAACAGATTTTTTTAAATGTTCACAAACATAATATTTCCTCAAAAAAACAAATCATTGACCTTTAAAATAAGATCTCTCAACCAGAGCAAAAGGTGAAATGTAGATAAAGCAATCTGATTTCTCATTTACTTTTTTGTGTGCCTCTTAATCCCCTTAATCTATTTCACTCAACCCCCTACCTCCCCCCTCTGGCAACCACCAGTTTGTTCTCTGTATTTATGAGTCTACTTCTGTTTTTTGTTCGTTTGTTCATTTGTTTTTTTAGATTCCACATATAAGTGAAATCATAATAGTATTTGTCTTTCTCTGTCTGACTTATTTCACTTAGCATAATACCCTCTTGGTCCAACCATGTTGTCGAAAATAGCAAGATCTTATTCTTCTTTATGGCTGAGTAGTATTCCATATTTTGTGTGTGTGTGTGTGTGCACATGTACATGCACGTGCATTACATCTTCTTTTTCTGTTCATCTATCAATAGACACTTATTTGATTCCATATCTTGGCTATTGTAAATAATGCTGCAGTAAACATAGGGGTGCATATAGCTTTTCAAATTAATGTTTTTGTTTTCTTTGGGTAAATACCCAGCAGAATTACTGGATCATATAGTATTTCTATTTTTAACTTCTTGAGGAACCTCCATACTGTTTTCCACAGTGGCTGCACCAATTTACATTCCTGCTAACAGAGTACTAGGGTTCCCTTTTCTCCACATCCTCACCAACATTTGTTTCTTGTCTTGTGATACTAGCCATTCTGACTGGTATGAAGTGATATCTCATTGCAGTTTTGATTTGCATTTCCCTGATGATTAGAGATGTTGAGCATATTTTCATGTGTCTGTTGGCCATCTGTTATCTCTTCTTTGGAAAAATGTCTATTCAGGTCTTCTGCCCATTTTTTAAAAGAATTATTTGGGGGTTTTTTAGTATTTACTATTAGTTGAGTTGTAGTATTATTAGTTGAGTTCTTTACATATTTTAGAAATTAGCCCCTTAATGGATATATCCAATTCAGTAGGTTGCCTTTTTGTTTTGTTAATGGTTTCCTTCACTTTGCAAAAGCTTTTTAGTTTGATGTAGTCCAAAAAGTTTCCTTTTCCTTTTGTTTCTTGCCCAAGAAAACATGTCCAGAAAAATATTTCTATGGCCAAAGGCCAAGAGATAGCTGCCTATATTTTCTTTTAAGAGTTTTATGGTTTCAGGTCTTGCATTTAGGTCTCTAATCCATTTTGAGTTTAGTTTTGTGTATGGTGTAAATGATACAGTTTTATTCTTTTGCATGTAGTTGTCCAGGTTTCACAACACCATTTATTGAAGAGACTGTGTTATCCCCATTGTGTATTCTTGCCTCCTTTGTCATAAATTAATTGACCATATACATGCAGATTTATTTCTGGGCTCTCGATTCTGTTCTGTTGATCTGTGTGTCTGTTTTTGTGTTAATACCATATTGTTTTGATTTCTCATTTCTTTGTTGAGATAGAAGTGAATTTTTAATAAGATATCAAATTATAAAAGCTTTGTTATTATTAGAACTTTAAAAAAAAATGGGTCCTATTCCAGCATTTGTGGCAAAGCTGAGATTAAGGACTCTGGCTCTCACAGGGGCTTCCCTTTGGGGTGGCCCTAACTGTGGTCAGTTAATCTGCATTCCATATAAGATAGGATGGGCTCTCTCAGTGTTCTCTACACTCTTCAGTCTCCAGACATAATAAGGCAGGGTATATAGACCACTACAGAGCATGCCTACATTTAACAGTTACTGGAAGCCATTGCCTATGGTCTCATTTAGGAGAAGCAGAGGTCAAGGTGAGTCCTCTTTCAACCAATAGCAACATCTATGTAACCTTGGACAAATTATTCCATGTTAGTGGGCATCAGTCCTCTCATCTAAAAAATTAGAATTTCAGTATCCAGGGACACCTGGGTGGCTCAGTCAGTTAAGCGTCTGCCTTTGGCTCAGGTCATGATCCCAGGGTCCTGGGATCGAGTCCCACATCGGGCTCCCTGCTCGGAAAGAAGCCTGCTTCTCCCTCTGCCTGCTACTCCCCCTGCTTGTGCTCTCTCTCTCTCTCTCAAATAAATAAATAATCTTAAAAAAAAAAAAAAGGAATTTCAGTATCCATTCTACCCATCTGATGGAATGGTTGAAAATACCAAATAAAGTCACAGAAGAAAAATTGCCTCATGAGCTATAAATTACTATTAAAATATCAGGTATGAGGCGCCTGGGTGGCTCAGTCAGTTAAACGTCCAACTCTTGATTTTGGCTCAGGTCATGAGATTGAGCCCCACTTTGGGCTCTGTGCTCAGTGAGGAGTCTGCTGGAGAGATTCTCTCTTTCCCTTTCCCTCCCCTCTGCCCCTCCCCTTGCTTGTGCATATTCTCTCTCTCTCATTCAAATAAATAAATAAATAAAACATTTTTTAAAGATTAAAAAAATAAAATGTCAGGTAGACCATTATAATTTTTTAAAATTATTTCATATAGGGGGCACCTGGGTGGCTCAGGCAGTTAAGCATCTACCTTGGGCTCAGGTCATGGTCCCAGGGTCCTGGGATCGAGCCCCGCACTGGGCTCCCTGCTCAGCGGGGAGCCTGCTTCTCCCTCTGCCTGCTCTGCCTGCCGCTCCCCCTGCTTGTGCTCTCTCTCTCTCTCTGACAAATAAATAAAAATCTATTTTAAGAATCTTTTAAAAAATTATTTCATATAGGATTAGCTGAGATCTAACTGTTTAGGGGTATGCTATTCTGACTGCAGCATGGAGTCCATAAATGGATAGACAAGGAAACAGTCCAGTCCAGTGACACAGGAGCATTAGATTATTATTTTGGACATAATGCCAAATATTAATAGTACACATAGGATGCCATGTAAAGTTCTCAAAATTTTTGTTACCTCATGCAGAAGGAAGAAAACACTTAAATATTAGTTTTTTTATGAGAAGAACCCACAGAGTTGGCTCATTAACCAGATCCATCAGCCACATACTTGAAGTATTAATAATTATTGACCTTTGACAGTAGTAATTCAATAAAATGTAACAATTTTAATTTTCAAAATTTCTTTGGGGAATGTGAAGATTAGCTCACTGTGGATGTCAATTAGCCAGAAATTAGAAATAAGGTTAACTAATGAATTTGTAAAATGGAATAAGTTTAAAGTTTTAATGTTTTTCAGTTGCCCAAAAAATTTCAAGTGAATATGGCTTAAAGCGTTTGTCAGTAGGAGAAGCTTTGCGTTACGTATTAAACAGCCAACCAGACACAGAGCTGGCACTCATGTTAAATTGGCATCTTCATAAAGGAATGACAGCACCTGATGAACTGGCTATTCAAGCCTTAGAAATCTGTCTGATGGAAAGCACATGTAATACTGCAGGGTAAGTGGGTGTGGGGCTGGGGAGGGAGTTAAAGAATTCTTTTAAGAATTACCAACAAAATTTAAAACACTTACATTAAACAAGGTTTAAAGCTCTGGTAGAGGGTGTGATCTACTTCTCAAACCTTAGGCACATTCATGGTTATATATTTTAATTTTCTGTCAGGCTAAAACTTGGCTTGAACACTTATATGGCAGAATAGCAAGCGGCCACTTCACTCGCTGCAGCAACCCCTGGGTTGTCCAAAAGTCTCTGGGCTTACACTGCCAACAAAGGAGGCCAGTGTGACTTCCGACGTCTAGTAGACCTTCTCACTGCTCCATGGAATGATGAAGGAGTGGCCCTCCCCTGTTCCCTAGAAGGTATTGGTCTAATGGAGATAGTCTCTCACTGGCCCAGCTCCCTGCACATGTAGCAGTGCCCCTCCCTTAGTGCTACATTTGGACCTGAGGGCCCCATGCTTGAGCTTTCCCTTCAGTTCACAATCCTCTGCCCTACCATTACTCACCCAATGCAGCCTGGTCATACCCAGTTGTAAAAGCCAGTGCAACCTAACGCCCTGCTCTTGAGCCCAGGTCACTGACCTAGAATCCCACTGATCTATTCAAGGTTGTATTACATTAAGAGGCTTTTAGCCCTTCCCTGCTACTGGTCCTTAAGTCTTTGGACAGTTCTCCTAATTTCAGTTATGAAGAGCAGATTCTGGGGTGTCAGATTTTTCCCCCAGAGGAGGCCCTGGGACTTACACAAATTGAGTTACCTCCTCCCTGGCATTCAGCTTTGCACACAAGGGATCTCTGTGAAGACAACCTTGAGTCAAAAGGGGTTTATTTCACCTTAATACCAGGACAGTGACTGGCCAATCACCCTGAATTTTTCTAAACTTGAGGGCCACTCAAGCGACCCTTCACAAGCAAAGAAATTGAGCTACTCTTTATTTTGAAAACCCCAAAACACAACTCCCATAACGTTGTCTATTAGGTTTGCCTGGCTGCATTAATTTATAATCCTCTCTGCCATGGAACTTAGAACTAGTGCCTGGAGACTTGGCTGGAGAGCACTGAGTAAGGGGATCCTGTGACTTCCTCTAAACCAGCCCTTCCTGATGACCATCAGCCAGCAGGCCCTGCTTGCTCCCTCCTCAGAGGGAGTTTCCTGACTTCGGGGGCCACTCCTCTCGGAATGTGTGGATACCCTTTATTCCTCCTCTCAGTTTGATAGTTATACTCTCATTATCACAGACTGGGACTCACGTAAATTCTCTGTCCTTTCTGCTCAGAAGCATGATGGGTCCTGATGGAATGATTCTCTCCCAGATATCACAGGGCTCCTCTCACCAACTCCCCATCTCTCCTCCCACCGCCACCCCCCAGCCTTCCCATAGAACTTTACTATAAAAGCAAGCTTAGAGCACAATTGTTTTCCCATATTTGTTTAATCCCTTACTAAGATACTATTCATTGTGCCAGGACCTATTCTAGTTGTTTTACATACCGGATCTCTAAGTCTTTAAGACAACTCTCAGGGTTAAGTATCATTTCCCCTATTTTACTGAAAACTGAGACTCAGAGAGGTCAAGCTAGGTCTCAAATCTGTGTCTGTCTGCCTCCGAAGCCTGTATTCTTTCCACTGTTTCATGCTTAGAATAAAAGCACCGGTTAAATAACACAATGTTCAAGGTATAATGCGTGTTACCTCTTGAGTTCTGCCAAAGCCTAGCTCTGTGATGCTAAGTGTATGAATTCAGAGCTGTGTCTGTCTGTATGCTGCCCTACATCTGGCTCTTGGGCTGACTGAGGTTAAAAATATAGAGAAAAAGAGGGCAAAGTGCAAAGAAGATAAGTCAAGTTACAAAAGAAAGAGCAAGAGGCTATTCCTAAAGAGATAGACTGGTTCTAGAAGACAGGAAGGAAGATAGGAGAGAAAAGAAATCTGGAATTATTTTCATGTTTCTCCTTGTTAGTGTTGTCATCGATGGCTACCCTGTAACTAAATATCAAGTGAGTCTCTTGGAAGCTAGGTCAATCATCCCCATGGTCATCTTTGAGTTGGATGTGCCTTCCAAGGAGATTTTCAAAAGATTGTTCCTGGAAAAAAAAAAGGAACAAAGGTAATGTATGTGATGAAAGCTACGACAAAGGAATGAACTTTAATCATCCAGGAAAAAAAGTATATTTTTAACAACTTTTTCCATTCATTCTGTTTCTCTATTAGTTTGCCTTATCCACTACACAATAGCACACAGATAACAGCTGTCAAAAACTCAAAATACCATAAAAATATTGATGAGATTAGGAAATATTATCAAGAACAGCATCAGAACTGGTATGTGATTGATGGATTTCACAGCAAATGGTGGGTGTGGAATAAAGTCATTAAGAAAGTTCAAATGGTGAATAAATATATGCAGATATACCTGGAAAGGATAAAAGCAGGTAAGAAAACATTAAATTGTTAAAATAGAATAAAATGTTAATTGAAAGTCTACATATGCCTGATTCATGTTACCATAATTCATTCAATCTGAACATTTGTTCCCACAATCTTAATCAATCTTTTAAGTATATAGTACTATCCAATTATTGTGGGCATGTATATTGTTCTCATAAATGACTGCCACTACTCAAGCTTTCATTTATTGAATTCCTATGTGAACCTAGCACATAAAAATAATGCATAGCCTCTCACTAGAAGAATTTATAATGTTTGGAATGCCATGTAAGAAGCTAAATTTCAAGAATGCTGGTTATATGAGAGTAGTGGTCTATGGGATGACACTTGGCAAAATTTTGTTTATGAATCTAGAATTAAAGTTATTTTTGGTATTTATATTCATTATGGTATTACATAAGTGCTGAATCTATAAAAAATTAAACTTGAGCATAAAATGTCTTTTAATATATATATTTGGAATCCATGAAAGAAAATGTTTGATTATATATTCCTATAAGTTTCTTGACTTTTGTCTAAAAATACATAAAATAGAAGGAAAGTGATCTATATCTAATATCTCTAAGAAGAGTGATGACTCTAAAGAATTGAGCTATAGGGGTCTCACAGACATCTGATTAGTGACTTTGTTTAACTATGGGACTACAGAGAAAATATAATGAGGTATGAGAACAATGTGACTAATAGAATCTTACACAAGGCAGTGAGGATTCTGCATCATTAAATCTTGATTAGCTTCATTATTTGGGCATAACCAGTATCTCTGGTTCCTGTTTGTCTGCAGACTGGGAATTTGTTTTCACCTGAGGATTACAAGGCATGATGAGTACAAGGGAAGAAAGAATTGGGCTTTTAGAAACCTACTCGCAATAAGTTTTGGAAAGCATCGCACTTGTAAAAGACTCCACGGCAGACTTTGAAAGCAAAACTTGTGTCTCTTTCATCTTTCTGTTACCCTATTTCACCCTCCCTACACCTTAGATTCAGTTCCCTGGAAACAGACTCAAGTTTAAACAAGATTAAAACTTGTCTGCAGAAGCTTTATTGGAAAGTATTCTCAGGATTCGAGTTGCCAGGTTTAGCAACCAAAAATATAGGATGCCCAGTTAAATTTGAATTTCAGATAAATAACAAGTTTTTAGTGTAAGTATGTCCCAAACATTGCATGGGATATACTTACACTAAAAACTCTTCATTGTTCATCTGAAATTTAAACTCACTGGGCTTCCTGTATGTTAATCAGGAGATACAGCTGTGGGAAGTGAGGACAACAGAATTGGACAGAGGGAGAAACTGACCTGCCATGTGGTGGAAACGAAAGCCTCAGCAGATCTGATAGGGAAGCCCTGGAGCTAGGATGGACCTTCAGAATTTCCCAATTGAGGGGAGGAGCCAGGCTCTATATCCCTCCATTGGCCTGCCACTGACCACAGGTCACTCTGGGAGGGGGTTAACCTGTGACAGATGGGCAATTCCCAGTGCACCTGTGACCCATCAGCACAGATACTCCCAGCATCTGAGGGATGGCTGCATCAGCCCTGAAGAGGAATGTGGATGAGGTGCCATGGTATCCATTTCATTATTCCATATATACTTGCCTCTACCTTGAATAGTTTAATCTTATTGAAATTGACCTTATTGATCTTCTGCTTCAACTTCCACGTAATAATCTAACCTGTACTTGATTGTTTAAATTTAGTTTTGACTTTTTTTTTTTTTCATTCCACATTTCCTTGTATGCTATCCAATGATCCTCTCCTATCAGGGGGCCAAAGTTTACTCTGACTGATGAGATGGAGCAAGGTCAGGGCTAGAAGATTAAAGAGATTCCTCCTCATTCTGCCACATTTCAGATTAAGATATATGGGCATTGCCAGATGTCATCAAGAATACAGAAGAAGAGATATTTGAGTATCTTTTAGGACTTGGAGTTATGTGATTCTAAATTACCCTGTCACTAAACCTGTCAGGATTTGTGAGGTTCAGCATATCTGAGCTAAAGAGCAGCTAGGATTGTAATACTGGGGTACCATATAGTATAATATTATAGCACTATATAATACTATATACTTCAATAATAAGACATATTATTATACCATAGTACTGTACATTATAACACTTTAGAATAATATTATGGCACTATAGTATTATAGTGTAATGTTCTTTGTAGGAAAGGAATATTAGGGCTTCTTAGCTTTTTCATCTGTGTCATAAACAACAGATGGAATAGCGTATTAGTTTATGCTGCATAACATATTATTTCAAAACTTAGCAGCATAAATAACACACACACACACAAACACACAATTTCTATGGGTCAGGAATCCAGTCACAGTTTAACTGGATTCTCTGCTTTAGGAACTCTCACAATCCTAATCAAGGTATTGTCTAGGATTATTGTCTCATCTGAAGGCCCAACTGGGAAAGAATCTACTACCACACTCATTCATGTATTGTTGACAAGATTTCGTTCTTTGAGGGTTGTTGGATTGAGGGCCTCAGTTTCTTGCTAGCTGTTGGCCACAGACCACTTCCAGTTCCTTCCCTTATAGTCCTTTCCAACATGGCACCTTTGTTTTATCAAGTGAACAAGCTGAGAAGGCAAGAAAGAGTGCCAAAAAGAAGTCACAGTCTTTCATAATTGTTTTAGTTTCCTAAGCCTGCTGTGAGAAAGTACCACAAACTGGGTGGCTTAAACAACAGAAATGTATTCTCTCACAGTTCTGGAGGCTAGAAGCTCAAAATCAAGGTGTTACCAAGGCCATATTCTCTCTGAAGGCTCTAGGGGAGAATCTGTTCCATGTCTTTCTCTTAGCTTCCAGTGTTGCCATCAATCCTCTCCATTCTTTGGCTTGTAGACCATTGCCCCAATCCTAAGGATCAATTTTATATGTTTACTTTGTCACATAACAAGCTATGATTTATGATTCATAAATTTTATAGTTAATTTAAGACCTTCCTAGGCATAATGATAATTTTTAAAAGGCAAAACTTCTCACTAATGAAAGGGACCATTAACAAAATATATTAAGGGTCAAAATTTACTCATTGTAACTAAGATGTATGAAAAAATTTTTTCATTTTCTATAATATGTCTTATTTCTTTGCAATCCCCATTCCAGTGCAGTATTGGGGAGAAAACTCTCAAACCTGTTCACTGAAGGACTTTGGGCTCTTCCTTTTTAAAATAGACTCTCTGGGGTAAACCTAGTCACTTTTGGAAAAACATTTCTTCCCTTCTCTTGTGTGCCATCTGGGTACAGTAACATCATGTCAAAAACTATTCGCACTTTTTGAAATCTACCCCATAGAAAAATTAAAAATATGTAGCAAATTTATATGTGTGTGTCTAAGTGGCTATATATATAAAGAGTGATGACACATATATATGGTTTATAACAGATATATAATTTATAATAGATAAGAATTAAAAACAACCAAAACATTCATCAACAGATAAATGGCTAAGTAAACTATATGCATATTTATACAATGGAATACCATGCATCAGTTAAAAAGAACTAGGTAAATCATATAAACAGACATGGAAAGATGTCAAAGACCATAAATAACTGATAAAAGCAAGTTGCAGAATAATGTTTACAGCATAGTGGCATTAGCATGCTATGTGCAAAAAATAAATGTGTACATGCAAGTGTATAGGAGAAAGTCTGAAAAAGGTACAAATCAACGGTGATTACTCTTAGGAGGGATGTTGAATTGAGAGGATGAAGGTGTGAAGAGAAACTTTTACTTTTTACTCTGTTGTTTGGAATTTTACAGTGTATATGCATTTGTATCATGTGTGTGTAATTCAAATCATTTTAATTTCTAAAATCACTGTTCTCTATGGAAAAAAATATAATAATAGTAGTTAATTTGTTACTAATAGGAAAAGCTGCCTGCATAGACAAGTTATGTATCACACCTCAAGAACTGATTTCTCGCCTGGGCGAATTTGGACAGTTCTGCCCTATCAGCCTGGCAGAATCACATGAACTAGTTGATTGCTCTATAACTGACTCATTGGAATTTGCAGCAGAATTCAGAGGGCACTATTATAAAATGAGTTCTCAGGAAAATCTGAATGTAAGTTTGTTCCTAAATCCACGTATTTACTAGGGAAAGAAAATGCCTGTCTCAGAATTCATCAAATGGGAAGGCGTGGGTACAGCTGGGAACACCCAGGAACCTGGGGACCAGGAGCCCCATTATTGGAACCTATGACATTAGGACCAATGAGGCAACTTGGAGGCCAGTCTTGAGACTGCACCCCAAGATATATTTTGGCATACAGTGGAGGTTCAGGGTCAGTGATGGGCCCTCAGCTTAACAGGTAGGGAAACCCAGTGGCGATTCCTACCAATGGAGAGGATGCTGAGCATCAAGACTCAGCCCACAGCTGGGCATCCAGGGGGTTAAGCTCCCACAGTGCAGAAGGGAAGTCACAGTCGTAGATGTGAAGAAAGATCGGGCGCCTGGGTGGCTCAGTTGGTTGAGTGACTGCCTTCAGCTCAGGTCATGATCCTGGAGTCCCGGGATTGAGTCCCACATCGGGCTCCCTGCTCAGCAGGGAGTCTGCTTCTCCCTCTGACCCTCCCCGCTCTCATGTGCTCTCTCTCTCTTTCTCTCATTCTCTCTCTCAAATAAATAAATAAAATCTTAAAAAAAAAAAAACCTTTAATAAAAAAAAGAAATGAAGAAAGATCTCACCTATGTCTCTCCTGTGCTTTAAAATGTTTTCATCAGTAGGGTTCCCTGTATATCTGTATACTGTATTTCTGTTTAATGCAGCAGAATGCAAATCTGTTCTAATATTATATCTATAATTTGTGAAGATAAAGGTTCATAGTTGAAAACTAATCAGATGCCTCTGAACATTTTACTTTCCTCTAAAGAGGTAGAATTTTCTTATCACTTTATTAAGGTGACATTTATTTCTTCCTGCATATATAAATGGCAGTCACAGAATTTGAAAACTGGAAGTAACACTAGAGATCATGCATCTGGTCTGCCCCCTCCATTTTACAGAGTGTTAACTAAAGCTAGAGAGTTAACTCCCCTGCCAAATAGCACCCAACTAGTTCATTATACTGCAGTGCCGGCAGTCAGGTCAGCAAGTGATGTGCACTCCCCTGTGTCTGGCATATAGCACGAGCTCAATAAATATGTTCTGTGTGAATTAGTGAGGGAGTGAGTGAACAGTGGGAGAGATCAGGAGAGAGACCTTGGATGTCATCACTTGGGGAAAGAGTTACTGCAGAGCAGAGAGTAGCTCTCAGCTGGGTTGCTGCTGAAAATGGAGAAAGCAGGAGAGCCCCCGTGGGTTTTTGACTGGCAGAGCACTCCTGTTTTAAATGGTCTTATGCTGTAATCATTTCCTGTAGAAATTTTTGGAGAACCCAGAATTGTATGTGCCTCCGTCAGCACCTCATCCACTACCACCTGCCGACATGATCCCCAAAAGGCTGACATTGTCAGAGCTGAAGAGCCGATTCCCCAAGTGCGCGGAGCTGCAGGGCTACTGTCCAGTGACCTATCAGGATGGAAACCACAGGCAGGTCCTCACCCTCGGGGGAGGTTAGGGTGATATCTCTACTCAGAATCGGCAGTTCCTATAACAATCTTAACATTTGGGTTAAAAGATCACTATTATTTAACTGGAAAATGTTTTATCTCTTCCTTGAGTTGCATAGGTAGAAAAGGAAACATTTTTGACATTTTATTTATATAGTACTGCATATTAATTATACAATCTTTTTTTTCTTGTCTTTCAGATATGAGGCCCTTGTACCTGGTAACATTAAATTTGCTTTAGAATATCGTGATCGTATATATATTTGTGAGACTAGAGAAAAACTCGAGAAATTTTTGAGGTGAGACCATTCACTAAGTTACCAATATTGAATATCTTCTATGTTCATTGCACCATGCTGGTGTGTGTGTGTACATGCATAAATATATTTGTGTGTATAGACATACTTATGCATACATACATGCATATACACATATATACATATATGTATGATGATGACTAAGAACTTGTTCATGCTGTCCCAAAGCCTGAGGCTCTGAGGTACGTTAGACTTTACATACCTGTTAACAACAGAATGTGACGGCACTTAGGGTGGGGAAAAGCCAGGAGTTCTGGTAATGTGTAGCCCCAAAGTCTGGCTGAGTTGTCTGTTGGGGTAAGGCCTGAATGAGGAGTGGGAGTTGGGTAGATGAAGGGAAAGAGGGACAGGTTCCAAGCAGAGAGACCTACAAACAAACCTGGCCCAGGGGAATCACAGAACTGCAAGAAAGTCAGCATGGCTGGACATGATGAAGAGAAAAGGAAAGGATTGAGAGGTGAGGCTGGAGATGGTGAGCAGGGCCAGAGGGTGAAGTTCAGATAAAATCACCCTAAATTATTTGAACTTGACCCAAAAGGCAGTATGAATATATTAACTGGTTTTGCGTATTATATTCAAATTCGCTTCGGAGAGAGACCATCCCTGGAGTGTTGATAATGGATTGGAGGCAGGAATACCAGTGCTAAGGCTGTTAGAATGATCTTGTCTAAAATAATACAGCATGTTTGAGGTCACCCATGAAGACTGGTGTGAGAAAAGCAGTGGGCTTAGGACCACACCCTGAGAAACACCAACACACAAATGTGGGGAAAAGAGCTTGCAAGGAGAATGATAAATGATAAAGAAGAACCTACAGAGAAGTGAAGGAGAGCCAGGTCGAGGAGGCTCTGGGGAGGAGGGAAGAGAGAAAGTGTCCGGGAGCTAGGTGGGGGTGGGGGGTTGGCCAATAAGTTTAAATGCAGTTTAGAGGTCAAGCAAGAGAAGAGCTAAAAAGTGTGTCAGATTTCGGTTATAACGGGTCATCAGTGATCCTGGCAAGAATGGTTTCAGTAGAGTGGGGGGCGTGGAAGGTAACTACAGCGTGCCACACTCTGGATGCGAGGTGAGGAAATGAAGACACCAGAGGTGACACACACAGAGGTTACCTACAGCAGCTGAGGGGGAGAAGCACCTGCGGGAAGCAGGCTGGGTGTGAGAGCGCAGGGCACGGTGGAGTCTGCTGCGGACCCGGCCAGCAGGCAGGCCCCAGGTAAGGAGAGCCGCGGCTACTTATCTACTGCCAGACGTTTCTGTTTCACAACAAGTTGGAAACCAGATTTCTTTTTCTTTTTAAACCAAATTGTTCTGTTTTTGTTTTTGTTTTTTTAATGTTCATGACTGATTTAAATTTCTAAAAATACTGTGTGGATCAGATCGGATGGAATTTGTGCGGTAGTTTGTGACCTCTACTAAAGCTCACGGTTTGAAGAAGTTTAAAAAGAAAAGACACCAGTTGCTATAAATGATTTAGGATGGAAGGAGTGAAGGTTATTTTTCTTTTTCCTTTTTTTTTTTCAATGAGGAAGATCGCAGCACATTTAAATGCAGATGAATGGGGATGATCCAATAAAGAAGGAAATGCCAAAGTGGAGAGAGAGAAATCACTCTAGAGAGGCTGGTGGGCCGGGGTATCTAAAGGCTGAGGAGTGGGCGGAGAGGGCTGAGGCCGCTCTGACGGGAGGTAAGCTCCCCACGGAAAGAGGAAGTGTGTGCAGCCCTGCTTGCCGTGAGCGGTTGAGGAAGTGCCCTTGGAACGGCTTCTGTCTATATAACACAGCATCCGTGTCGAGGGTTCCTTGGGAGTCAGGAGGATGAGAACAAAGTTTGCTATCGTTGCTGTGGAAAACAAGAAAAGTGAGCAAAGTGAGCAGCACTGGGGGCCAGGCAAAGTTGCAGGTCACAGATCTCCAGCAGCCCCCATCTTCTCACTTATTACGTTCTCTCCAGTGGAGAAAATCAGCCTGGTGAACTTTATCTCTTAGTTGTCTCTTACGCATCCACGTTCCTGTGTATTCACAGTGAGTGTATTTGTGAGCATCCATCTGATGATCTTTATGTTCTCAGGTTGCCAGAGAAATACTGGAGCCAGAAGCTTCCGTACAAACTGCCCCCGTTGAAGGAGCCCATCCATCTCACGAGTCTTCCTTTGCCTGGATATCTGGAACAGGTTCAGTTACATGACTGTCTGTGTACATACATTAGTAGAGTACAACGATCTCTTTTTTAACAATAATTTTTATTTTGGTAACACTGAAATTCAAGGCAGAGTTTTCTGATTTTAAGCTGCAAATCCACTCTGAACCTATTTTGGTTTTGGATGGCTGGGAAAATAAGAAGTGAGAAGAACCCCTGCTTCTCTAGCTAATTCCCAAATATCTGCAATAAAGTGAAGAGAGAGCAGATTGTCGTGAAATTGTTTACATTTGACTTGTGGTTAGATTTCTTATTTTGAATGTCAGGGTCTGTAAAACTTTTTAAATTTGAAAGGTGCAGATTCGGTCTCCGAGAGGTTTATTCACTGCTCAAAAGTGTCCAGTTGCAATACCACCACAACTGAACTGGCGAAGTCATATTTTCCCCAAATCTAGGGGCAAATGCCCCCAAATGCTACTCAAGTTACATCTTATCATCTAAATATAACTCTTTTTAAACAAAATAAAACTTACCAGTAATCAACCACTATTTTAAAAGCTCTTTTAAATTTTTCTATAAAATTTATGCCTAGGGCACAATTTCATACCTTTCTCAGAAATTCTTAACCACTTCATTTTTTTCAACTTGCCTAGATGGTGAGCCTTCAGTCTGGTTTAATATCAAAAGGTAAGATGAGGCTCACCCAGAGAGGAGTAGTCTCATAAAGGCCACGTTTCATCAGGAGGGCCTCACCTCTTCTTTGCCCACACAGGGTTCCAGAATCTTTGCTGCGGTGACTGACAACTGTGGTCTCTGGAATTCCTTGCCAGGTGGTCAAGGGTCCCGACAGCAGAGGCAGTCTGGCCAGTTCTGGCAATGGAAGTAGAAAATGGGCCAAGACAACTCAAAGCCCAGGGACCCCTTCTTTTGTCTTTAATATTTTATGGAAAATGTCAAACATAAAAATAGAAAGGATTGTGTAATGAGGCCCATGTATCTATCAGCCACCTGACGTTCAGCCAATTTGTAATTTTCAATCTTCCTAATCAAAAGTACTTTGTGTTCCTTTCCATGTTCATTAAGTGGTCATTTAACCACCTATAGGCCCCATCCCCAACACCAAAGAATAGCCTCTTTATCTATTTGCCACTGAGAAAAGAAGCCAAATTCAAATATACATGTGCTCTACATTGTCCCCACTGCAGGGTATCGCAACTTCACTAATTAAAGCAATGAATGCAGCAGGATGCATAAAGCCCAAATTCCCGTTTTTAAGTATAAAGAGATCTGCACTACTGTATATAGCATTTCACCTAAAAGGTATGTCTTCTTGAATGATATGCTACTCAGAACTAATTTAACATCATTTGTAGTATATGTGATGAATGTATAGGATTGTTGAGCTGAGTCGGCTGCTTGCATTGGTAGCATTGCAAATATTTTAATGAAATATCATTGTTGATAGCAAATATTTTAATGAAAATAACAAATTTGAGTTTCTAGTAAAGCAAGGACTACGAATTACGATCGGCTCTCAATAATCCATGCCATAGAGAAAGATGAATAGAGGCAGTTATGATCTAAAATGGAATAATCCCCAAATCTTACTTGGGATTTGGATATCTTCTCAGTTATAGCTATGCAACTCTTTCACACACATAGTTCTCTTTCTTTTTAATTTAATGATTCACTAACCTAACAGAAAACATTCAGTTCTGTGACATTTTCTACAGCCTTCAATCCCAAAAGTTCTGAATATACCAGAAGGAAGTATAAGAAGAAGTTGGAGCAATTTATGGAGAGTTGTGAACTCATCACATACCTGGGTGCCAAGATGACCAGAAAATACAAGGAACCTCAGTTTAGAGCCATTGACTTTGATCATAAATTACAGACCTTTCTCTCTCTTAGAAATATAGACCCAGTTAATGGCTAGTTTGCTTGGGCAACTGCAACCAGGACGTCAAGAGTTATCTGAAAGGGATAGAAGGAAATAGGTTGAAAATCTGGCCCTGTCTGCTGTACTTTTTCCCTTCTGAGTGATACACCGTGGCTGCCAGCCGTCAAATGGATTCAAAGCTCTACCGGCCCAGAAAGGGTGCTCTTCTGGAAGCCTACGGCTTGACATAATTTAAAAATGTATTGCTCTTTGCATTCATGATTTGCATTCATACATTCATGCTTTAACGACATAGTTATTCCATTTAGAATATTTAGGTAACTTATTTTACTTAATCTATTGTTCAATTTCCTTTTTAACATTTTTAGCCTCTGTTAAAGAAAATTACTCAGTAAATGTTAGAAAGCTTCAAGAAACAAAATTAACATTGATATAAATAAAATAGAAACATTGGTTACACTTTCAACATAAGGAGTTGTTTGTAAACTTCATGAACCTGAGACACTTTATCATTTTCCCAACAAAATAAATGCATTGAGATAACTAAATGGCTGCCTCTTTTCTTTTTCTTAAATATTCAAGAAGCAAGCTTTATACATTATTTTGTAATTAGAAATCACCTGGAGTTTTGAGAAGGATGAAATCTGGAGTCTTGTCATATGACATTATCCAGAAGTATATATGTTAGAGGAAAACTCACTAAATTGTATTTGAATGAGATTTTTAAAATATTATCAATTTTTCAACAGCAGTATAAGAAATGTAGAATATGAAATAGCAAGATTGGCTCTTCAAAAAATAAAAAATACAACTACTATATGTGTGATCTTGGGTAAATCTCAGTTTCTCTGAACGTTTGTTGTTTAATCTCCAAAATGAGTGATTTAGGGTTTTTTTCCAGCTTAATGAGGTATAAATGACAAAATTACATATATTTAAAGTGTACAACATGGTGATTTTGATACAGGTATGCATTGTGAAATATGTCCCACAATCAAGTTAATTAACCCATCCATTGCCTCACATAGTTACTTTGTGTGTGTCTCTATGTGTGTGTAGTGAGAACCCTTAAGAGCCACTCTTTTAGCAAAATTTAAGTATACAATACAGTATTATCAACTATAGCCACCATATTGTACATTAGGTCCTCAGAATTTATTCATATTATAATTGAAAGTTTGTACCTTTTGGCCAATATCTCCCATTTCTCCTACTGCCCAGCCCTTGGCAACCGCCATTCTAGTTACTCTCTGCTTCTAATGAGCTTGACCTTTTTGGTTTTTTAGATTCCACACATATATGATGCCATGCAGTATTTGTCTTTCTCTGTCTGGCTGGCTTATTTCACTTAGCATAATGTCCTTCAGGTTCATCCATGTTGTCTTTGACCCTATAATTTCAACAATGTTAATTAAAAACTAGAAGGCTGTCCTATATATTTTTGTATAATATATTTTCACAACAAAATATATTTAAACAAAAGAAAAAATAAGAATTGAGATTCTAACTAGAGGGTGAAAGACATTCCAGGAGTTAACAAACATGTATATTTACCAAATGTGAGCCAGGCATGGTGAAGACTGCTCAGTTTATACAAGCATGTATATATTTACAAGGACCTCTCTCAGTCTAGGGTAAGAAATAAAAATGTAAACAGATACACAACACCCCTACAAAATGCAGGAGATACAGGACCTAGAAACTGGAGCACTACTGAATTAGTCTTGTAAAATCTCTATAAAGTGGAGGTATTGACCCTATAAAGATGCCCTATTGGCACAGAACAATGTCAATTACTCTTCTGTTCCCCTCAGATACATTTAAGTCATGAGCTTTGGACTATAGTTTCTGCCTGCTACAGTTATCAGTCAACCATCATAGCCTGCAAGGATGTTTTTGATTCCCTTCATAATGTCCAAGGACTTGTACCAACCTCTAGTTGCTAGATGATTATGACCCTCTCTTTCCTTCAAACTCCTGCTGGGTTCTCCATTGACCCAATTCACCCAGAAGCCAGTAGGTACTGGGCTTTGTTGAAGTCTTTGCAGCTTCCAGGGCCAAAAGATGGGGAAGAAGAGTGGAGATTGAATTTGGAGGGGAAAGAGAAAAAAATCTGGATAGCCTCTTCTGTATCAATTCACCTGTAAGTGATCTTATAAGAATTTATAATCTATACTCTGATAATTCCAGTATTAATGTCCCAAATTCTGTTCTCATCTCTGAACTTCAGGCTCTTGTCTACATGTGCTTACTGTATATCTTTACTTGGTTATCTAGTTGACATCTCAAATTTAATATTCCCACCCCATACTTGTTATTCACCCAGTTTCTCTTTCTCCAGTTTTCTCCCAGATTAGTTCATGGTAATGCTGTACACTCAGTTGATTTGGTCCCAAACCTAGGGATGAACCTGGATTGCATTCTTTCCTTCACTCCCCACATCTAGTCTCTCAGCAAGTCCTGTCAAAGATTACCTCCAAAATATACCATGAGTCTGGGCTCTTTTCATGTTTTGTACTCCTCTCACCTACTTTCCATGCTTCTGTTCATGTTCCTCTAGGATCAATTTTCCATCTAGCACCTGGAGCAGTCTTTAAATATATAAATCGGATTTCATCATTCTCTTTTTAAAATCTTCCAATGGCTTCCTACTTCAGTTAAAATAAAATCCAAACACTTTACTCTTGTCAGATGTGTGATTAATTTTATATGTCAACTTGAAGGCTATTTTTGGATGAGATTCAAATGTAAATCAGTGGACTGAGACTAAAACTGACCTCCGTAATGTGGGTGGGCTTTATCTAATTAGTTGAAGGCCTGAATAGAACAAACAGTGCAACCTCCTTGAGTAAAGGCAATTTTCCAGCAGACTGCCTTCAGACTTCATTTGCACTATCAACTCTTCTGGGTCTGAAGCCTGTCAGCTGACACTGCAGATTTTAGATTTCCCAACCTCCATAATCATCGAACCAATTCCTTGGAATAAATGTAAATCTTTCTCTCTCTATATATATATATCCCTTGGTTCTGTTTATCTTGAGAACTCTGGCTAATATAGCATAAAACACCTTGCATGATCTAGTCCTGCCTCACTTTTCAACATCTTCTCCATTCTCTTTTATCTGTTCCATCCTTCTTTTGGATTGACTAGGACTTTTTAATTTCATTTTTCCTCTGAAGTTTTCAAAGTTATGCACTCTATTTCTATCCATTGAGTAGGCTATCGCTACTCTTAACATGAATGCTTAGTCTGAAGATAATCAATACCTCTATCCTTAAAACACTTAATAGTATTCACCAGCTTGCCATCTTAAATGCTATTTTATTCAATATTTCAGACCTAGTTTATTTATTATCCAAATTAGACATTTTTTTTCATAATCAGTGTTTATTTAGATTTCCCCCATGTTTGCTGTTTTTCTCTCTGTCACCAGTCCTTCTTACATCTCAGACTTTCCTTGTAGGGTTATTTTCCTTCCTATAGTAGGGTTTTTGGGGGGTTAATGCTTTCAATTTTTGTTTGTCCAAAACTGTTTTGATTTTTTCCTTGTTCATTATGATAATTTTATGATATAAAAAATTAGAAATAGACAATCTCAATAAGCCTATATCTATTTTAAAAATTGAATCAATAAATAATAACCTTCCAAAATGGGAAGTGCCAGGCCCAGATGGTTCACTGGTAAATTCTATCAAACATTTAAGGAAGAAATTATACCATTTCTCTACAAAATCTCTATTTCTCTATCAATCTCTTTCAGAAGATAGAAGCTGAGGGAATACTTTCTAATTCATTCTGTGGGGATATCACTACCCTAATACCCTAATACCAAAACTAGACCAAGACATTACAAGAAAAGAAAACTATAGACCAATATCTCTCATGAACATGGATGTAAAAACACTAAGCAAAATATTAGCAAATTGAATCCAATAAGTATAGAAAGACTTATACACCACAACCAAGTGAAATTTATCCCAGGTATGCAAGGCTGGTTCAACATTCAAAAATCAGTTAATGTAATCCACCACATTAACAGGTTAAAGAAAAATTACATGGTCATATCAATAGATGCAGAAAAAGCATTTGACAAAACCCAACACTCATTCATTACAGAAACTCTCACTGAACTAGGAATAGATGAGAGCTTCAACTTGATAGATCATTTACAAAAACTTGAAGCTTATACCATACTTAATGGTGAGAAACTAGAAGCTTCCCCACTAGGATCAAAAATAAAGATGTTCCCTCTCACTACTCTTTTTCAACATCATACTGGAAGTCCTAACTAATGCAGTAATACAAGAAAAGGACGTAAAAGTTATACTAATTGAGAAGGAAGAAATAAAAATGCCTTTGTTCACAGACAACACGATAATCTATGTAGAAAATACAAAGAATCAACCAAAAAACCTGGAATTAAGAAGTGATTACAGCAAGGTTACAGTAAACAATGTTAATATATAAAAGTCAATCACTTTCATATATGCCAGCAATGAACAAACGGAATTTGAAATTGAAAACACAATACCATTTATATTAGCACCCAAATAAAATACTTAGGTATAAATCTAACAAAATACATATAGTATGTATATGAGGAAAACTTCAAAATTGTTGAATGAAATCAAAGAACTAACTAAAAGGAGAGATATTCCATGTCCACAGATAGGAAGACCATATTGTCAAGATCTCAGTCCTCCCAACTTGATCTGCATATTCAACGCAATCCCAATCAAAATCCCGGTAAGTTATGTTGTGAATACCAACAAACTAATTCTGAAGTTTGTATAGAGAGGCAAAAGACCCAGAATAGCCAGCATAATATTGAAGGAAAAGAACAAAGTCAGAGGACTTACACCACCCAACTTCAACATTTATTATAAGGCTACAATAATCAAGACAGTGTCATTTTGGCAAAAGAATAGACAGATTAGTGGAACAGAAAAGAGAGCCCACATAATTATATACAGTCAACTGATCTTTGACAAAGGAGCAAAGATGGTCTTTCCAACAATTGGTGCTGGACATCCACGTGGAAAAAAATGAATCTAGACACGGATTTTACACCCTTCATAAAATCACCTCAAAATGGATCACAGATCAAAATGTAAAATGCAAAACTATAAAATCCCTAGAAGACAACATGGGAGAACCTAGATGACCTTGAGTATGGCAATGACTTTTTAGATACAATGCCAAAGGCATGATCCATGAAAGAAATGACTGATAAACTGGACTTCATTAAAATTAAAAACTTCTGCTCTGCAAGACCTTGTCAAAATAATAAGAGGACAAACCTCAACCTGGGAGAAAATACTTGCAAAAATATATATCTGATTAAAGACAGTTACTCAAAATATACAGAGAACTCTTAAAACTCAATAATAAGAAAATGAATAACCCAGTCTAAAAATGAGTAACAGACCTGAACAGACAATTCACCAAAGAAGATATGCAGATGGAAATATGCACATGAAAAGCTGCTCGATATAATGTCATTAGGGAAATACAAATTAAAACAACAAGATACCGCTACACACCTATTAGAATGGCCAAAATCCAGAACACTGACAATACCAAATGCTAATGAGGATGTGGAATAACAGGAACTCTGATCATTGCTGGTGGGAATGCAAAATGCTACAGTCACTTTGGAAGACAACTTGGCAGTTGATTACAAAACTAAACAACTAAACATACTCTTACCATATGAACCAGCAATAGCACTCCTTGGTATTTACCCAAAAGAGGTGAAAACTTAGCCCACACAAAAACCTGCGCAAAGATGCTTACAGGAGCAATTGCCAAAACATGGAAGCAACCAAGATGTCCTTCATTAGGTGAATGTATAAATAAACTGTGGTACATCCAGACAATGAAATATTATTCACCACTAAAAAGAAATGAACTATGAAGCTATGGAAAGACATGGAGAAAACTTAAATGCATATTGCTAAGTGAAAGAAGCCAATCTGAAAAGGTCACATACTGTGTGATTCCAACTATATGATATTCCAGAAAAGGCACATGGAGACAGTAAAAAGATCAATTGATTTCAGAAGTTAGCAGTGAAAGAAGGATGAATAGTCAGAGCACAGAGGATTTTTAGGGCAGTGAAACAATTCTATAGGATACTATAATGGTGGATTCATGTCATTATACGTTTGTCCAAATGCATTAACTGTACAACATGGAGAGTGAACCCTAATGTAAACTGTGGACTTTGGGTGATAATGATGTGTCTGTGTAGGTTCATCAACTGTAATAAATGTACCACTCTGATGCTGGAGGTTACGGTAGGAGAGGCCGCGCATGTTGGGGACAGGGGCCGTGTGGAAACTCTCTGTACTTTCTGCTCAATCTTGCTGTGAACCGAAAACTATTCTAAAAAATAAAGTCTATTTAAAAGGGGAAGAAATAGGTAAATTTTGAAAATATCACTCCACCAAAGACTTCTTGCTTCTGCTATTGCTGTCGAAAAGTCAGCTGTCAGTGAACTGGGTTTCTTTGATAGGTAATTAGTATTTTCTTTCTACATCCTTTTAAGATCTCTTTATCTTGATGTTCTGCACTTTGACTACAAGGTATCTCGTCGTGAATTTTTGTTTGTTTAGCCTTCTTGGAATTTGTTTTCCAAGTCTGTAGATTTGTGTTTTGCACCAATTTGGGAAAATTCTCATCAGCATCTTTAAATATTGTTTCTCTCTCATTCTCACTAATCTATCTGGAATCCCAGTTAGATTATATGACAAATCATTCTTATTCTGTTCTCTGTGTCCCTTGACCTCTCTTCCATACTTTCTATCTCCTTTTTTCAGACTAGCTTTATGGGCAATATTTTTAGATTTACCTTTTAGGTAGATCAACTTCAACTATTTAATCTGTCCATGGAGTTTTGTGTGTGGTTATGTATAAGCGTTACTGAACTATTATCCATTGATTTTTAAATTTCATTGATTACATTTTAACTTCTGGAAGGACTTTCCGAGTAGTGGTTCTTTTTAAAATTATGAATGGTTACAAATTTTTGGAGTTGACTTTTTCTCCTCACCTGAAGCCGAGGCCAAGAAAGATATGTTCTCTTGCTCTCTCCCTTTGCCAGGAGGCAGATTTTTTTTTTTTCTAGCCCACCCTTTCATGGAGATTGTAGCCCTTTTGAGGGGCCTGGTTTCTGCAGCAGGGCTTCTGTTCCGACTCCCTACCTCATACACATCAAAGGCATTGTCTTCTGGTCCCAGTTTACCCATTAAAACCTAAGCCTCTAGCTTCTGGTTTCACTAAACACCATGGCTTAGGATTTCCAGGGCTCCAAGACTGGTTTACTACTCTGATTTCAATTCCCTCTATTTTTTGGCCCCTTACTTTCCTTTAAGTTCTGTTACGCATTTTGTGCTGTCATTTCTAGCTATCCTGTAGTGGAAGTGTTTTTCATAATTTTCATAAAAGGCTTTCATAATTTAACTTCCTGTATTGTCAGAATCAGACATCCTTTCCAATGAAGATTGTCAGATAAAACACAGGATGCTCAATTAAATCTGAATTTCAGATGATCACATACATTTTTTTAGTACAAGAATGCTCTATGCTATATTGTTCATTGTTTATCTGAAATTCAAATTTTGCTGGATGTCCTAGCAACCTTCCTAGGACTAGGACTAGGTTGTACTAGGTTGTCTGATCTGGCAACCTTACTTCCAATCTCCTCCCCACTCATTGACTGTGCTCCCAGCCACCGGCCTTTCTGTCCCTCAAAAGTAGCAAACTCACTTCCAGTCTCAGAGCCTTTATGCTTGCTTTTCCCTTACCTGGAACATTCTTATTCCAGATCTTCACAAAGCTGGCTCCATATCATTTAGATCTCAGCTCAATGTCACCCTACTCACTTCACTTTCCCTGACAATCTTCAACATCATTATAACGCTTAACACTTTCTGAAACTACATGATCTGTTTACTTGTGTTTTTGTCCTTTCTCCTCTTAGTAGAGTGTAAGGCTCACGGGGGCAAGGGCCTTGTTAGTTGCTGTATCCCCAGCACCTGACATAGAGCCTGGCACTTAGTAGGCATTGAAAAAATATTTGTTGGATGAATAACTGGCACCCCAAAACCTGTTCTGCAAGATTCAAAGTTATGAAGATCAGCTGAAGGTAAAGCAGCTGGCCATAACCAAAGAGAACAACAATAAATAGTTCAAGAAAAGCCAACACGGATCCTAAACAAAATTGCCTTGAAGAAAGGACTGTCTCTGCGGTGAGCGGCAGATGCAGGAAGATCCCCCAGACCCACCTCCGGTCACAGAGCTTGGGCTGTAGTGAGTAGTGACTGAAACAGGAGTGGGAGTGCCTGGCTTAACTGGGCCCTGAGTTATTTTCTGCTGTTGGATTGAGGACCTGTGTAGGAGCAATGTTTTTCCTGCAGTTCTGTGGCAATGAGAAATAATGGGGTAGCTGACCCCTCAGATTGACTTCTCTTTCTGCTGATGTAGAAGTCAGGCAGGGTACCCCATCTCACTTGGACCCCCACAAATCCTAGGGCTTAGAGGCAATTCAAGACCTCAGAGAAGGGGCTGATTTAATACAAACTAGTAAAATTTTTAAAAAGCCAGGCTGGTAATTACATCTTCAATTTCAAAATCTTGGAGGCTGGGGCGCCTGGGTGGCTCAGTCGGTTAGGCTTCTGCCTTCGGCTCAGGTCATGATCTCAGGGTCCTGGGATCAAGCCCCACATTGAGCTCCCTGCTTAGTGGGGAGTCTGCTTCTGCCTCTGCCCCTCCCCTCTGCTCATGTTCTCTCTCTGGCTCTCTCTCTCTCAAATAAATAAAAATCTTAAAAATAAATAAATAAAAAATATTGGAGGCTAATAAACGGCATGCTGGAGATCTGGAAGTGTGTCTTGGGAGGGATAAATTACAGATGGTCCCTGACTTACGACAGTTTGACGTAGAATTTTTCGATTTTACAATGATGCCGAAAGCAATACACATTCAGCAGAAACTGTACTTTAAATTTTGAATTTTGATCATTTGCCAGGCTATGATATGCAGCAGGATGCCCTCTCGTGATGCTGGTCAGTGGGAGCAAGCTGCAGCTCCCAGTCAGCCACAGGATCATGATGAGGGTAAACAACCCATACACTTACAACCACTCTGTACTCAGACAGCCAGTCCGTTTTTCACTTTCAGTACAGTATTCAATAAATTACAGGAGATAATCAACATTCACAACATTCACAAATAGGCTTTGTGTTAGATGGTTTTGCTCAACTGCAGGCCAATGTCCGTGTTCTGAGCATGTTTAAGGTAGGCTAGGCTAAGCTATTATGTTCAGTAGGTTAGGTGTATTAAATGACTTAGAATATTTTTAACTTATGATATTTTCAAATTACAATGGTTTTATCATGACACACCGCCATTGTAAGTGGAGGAAGATCTGTATAAGCAATTAGGTATTGGTGAATCATAAATTGAGAGAGTGAAAATGCTGAAGTAGTTGGAGAGAGAAGTAGGAGGGGACTGAATTTGGCCGGGGCTTGTAGACCATATCAAGAAGCTTGGCCTTTATTAGGAGGGTACATGGAAGCCCCATTGGATTTTAATCAGGGGAATGACTCCAGTCTCCGGGAGTGATCTGTACTTGAAGAGATCTCCCTACTCCTGTGTATTGGAGAGAACAGCACTGCAACTAAGACTGGTCAGAAAGACGAGGAAAACCTGAATAACCATAATGATAATTTTAATCATAGTAGATATGAATTAAACCAGACAATCCATTACCTACGTAATCTCGTTTACTCACAGCTACCCAACCCAGCTGACACTAGTGTTAACATCTCCATTTTACAGGTAAGGTAAACAAGGTTGAGAGGATAAGGAATCTGCCCAAGATTACTCAGTACCCAGATCTGTCCGACTAGATAGAGCGCCTCTCTTCACTCCCTTGGACTAGGCATTGGAAGTGGGAAGGAAAAGGAGAAGACAGATGTGCAAAATAATTAGGAGGCAAATAATAACAATTATTATATCAGCGTTAGATGATGACAGTGACGATGATGGTAAAGAATGTAAAGGCGATTTCATTCATTGGTCACACATTCGAGACCTTAACGCGAGCTTCCGCATCTGGGAAGAGCCCAAGTTGATTAAGGTGCCGCTGAGATACATGCCGTCTATCACGACATAAAACGTACACAACTGCGGAGAGACAACGCCACGCCCCATCCGCCGCCCCAGGTCAGGGGAGTCGCCAGAGCCGCCCGGGCTCTCCGGGCCGCCCCGCCCCGCCCCGGGCGCCTCCGCGCCCACGTGGTCCGGCGTCCGCGCGCAGGCTCGCGGCGCCGGCGCTTCCGGGTTGGCAGCCGCGGCGGCCGCGGGGGCGCAGGGGCCCCAGCCCGGGCGGCGCAGGAACCCCGGCGGGGGGTTCTGCGGAGCGGGGCGCCAGGGCGGGCCCGGCGCCAGTGCGCCCGCCAGGCCGCGGGGTGGGCCGGGCGCCGCGAGAGGTAGGTCCGCCCCGGGCCCGCCAACCGTGGGCGCGGGAGCTGCGGCCGCGTCGAGAACTGCCCGGCCATACGCTCCCCTGTCCCGCTCGAGGGGGCCCGCCGGGCCGGGAGTGGGGGCCCAGCCATGCGGGCCCCGGGCTCCGGGGGAATCGTCCGCCCGCCGCGTTGTGCGCTGCCTGGCGGCCAGCCTGGGCGATCGTGCCAGCCCTTCCAAAGCGAGGCCCGATGCGCCTTCGGTTATTACCCAGTTGCAGCTACCCCCAGATTCATTTCGCTCGTGTACATTTTATTTGCTCCCTTTTTCTGTTTTCACAGACAAAATGGCTAATGCGTGAAATCGAGACACTAGTTTCCATTCTGGTCTGCGTGCAACTGTGGAAAGTTAGTGCCGGGGAAGGACTTTCAAGATGCTTGATTGCCGTTCCTTCATTTTACAGAGGAGAAAGCAGACCCCGAGAAGTAACATGGATGTTGGAAATTCACCCAACTAGGTCATGGTATAACAAGGGTGAGAATGGCAAGCTAAGTTTTTAAGTCGACTTCTGAAAGTGGTCAATGGTCAAATTCATTTAACAGTGTGAAGCGAGTAGTAGGTTCACTTGGGCTAGGTTTAACCTGTTAGATGATGCTTCCTCCTTTTTAATCATTATTTTCTAATTTCAGGCTTCGGGCTTCTTGGCCTCTAAAGAAAATGGCAGAAACGTCATCGGAGCCTTCTGGGCAGCTCGTTGTACACTCAGACACTCACAGTGACACTGTTCTGGCCAGTTTTGAGGCTCAGCGGAAGAAGGGCTTCCTCTGTGACATTACGTTAATCGTGGAGAATGTGCATTTCCGGGCTCACAAAGCCTTACTCGCTGCCAGTAGTGAATACTTCTCAGTGATGTTTGCTGAAGAGGGGGAGATCGGCCAGTCCATTTATATGCTGGAAGGCATGGTTGCCGACACATTTGGTATCCTGCTGGAGTTTATCTACACCGGTTGTCTCCAGGCCAGTGAGAAAAGCGCAGAACAAATCCTGGCCACCGCTCAGTTCTTAAAGGTCTATGACCTGGTAAAGGCTTACACGGATTTTCAAAATAATCATAGCCCCCCAAAGCCAATGACTCTGAACACTGCTGGCGCTCCAGTGGTGGTGATTTCTAATAAGAAAAATGATCCTCCGAAACGGAAGCGGGGAAGACCGAGAAAAGTGAACAGTGTGCAGGAGGGGAAATCACAGCTGGCTGCAGAGGAAGAAATACAGCTGAGAGTAAACAATTCAGTTCAAAATAGACATAACTTTGTAGCGAAAGAGGGAGACAATGTCGTACTGAATGAACAGATTCCAGCGAAAGAAATGGAAGAGGCTGAGCCTGCCTCTGAGCCACATAGAGGGGAGGAAACGCCAGCTGAAAAAGATGAGAACTGTGATCCCAAGACCCAGGATGGGCAGGACAGCCAGAGTCGGTACAGCAAGCGGAGGATTCGGAGGTCCGTCAAACTTAAAGATTACAAACTTGTCGGGGATGAAGACGAGCAGAGTTCAGCCAAAAGGGTCTGTGGAAAGAGAAAGCGCCCGGGGGGCCCTGAGGCCTGTTGTAAGGACTGTGGCAAAGTGTTTAAGTACAATCACTTTTTGGCAATCCACCAGAGGAGCCACACGGGTAATTATACTTTCGCAGCTTAGTGGAGCTTGTTTTGGAGGGATGATGATAGCTTTCATTGATTGTGCCACTTCCATGTGATGGGCATTATAATGGGGCCTTTACGTACGTATTGCTGCAGTTAGTTCTTACAACAGGCCTATGAGATAGGAAATGTTATCCCCATTGGACAGATGAAGAGACCAAGTCCTAGAAATAATTTGCCCAGGTCATCCGTTTAGTGACAGAGCTGGGATTTGAACCCAGGTAGCCTGATTGCAGAACCCTGTTCTTATTTGTGAGTCATTGGTTCCAGGCTTTAATGCCCGGGTGTCAAACTCTAGCCAGATTTACTCTGCTTTCTGATTCGTGAACATTCATCTTGACTGTAGCTATGCTTTTGCCCAGGTCTGTGGGGACAGCTTGTTCACTCAGCCATTTAGCTTTAAATGTCTTCTTTTTGGTCCCTCTGGCCCAGCGCTGGCCAATAGACCCTTTTGTGAGGACAGAAGTGTTCTGTATCTGCATTGTATATGGTGGTTGCTAGCCACGTGCGATTTTGAGCTTGACATGTGGTGTGACTGAGGAACTGAATTTTTTATTTTAATTAATTTAACTGGCACCATATTGGATAGTGTGGCCCTAGCCAGAAATCCCTTCCTCCTTTGAGCCCTCCCTTACTTAACTCACTCTGCTTTGGGTCGGGTTGTAGTTACCAGTTAAATACCCCTCAACCTAATTGTCAACTTAAGTATAGGGACTAGTAGTAGTTAAGGCTCCTCTCGTCCAGCAGAGCTAGCCCTGTGGTTCTCAACCTGACCACCCAGTAGAATCACCTAGGGCGCTTCTAAAACCACCAGTGACTGGGCAGCAGCCCCAGAGCTCCTGATTTAATTGGGGCCTTGGTGTTTTTGAAAGATGGGTTGAGAACCTTGAACTCTGGTTCTTTAAACAAGGTAGACACTTGGGAAATATTTGTTGAACTGTAATAGAGGATAGTTGAGAGTTAAATAGTTCTCTAACATTTGTTAGGGAAAACAGCATGTAGGATGTTCCCTTTTGCCCCCAGTATTCTGAAATTTTGCAGTGACTCACTTTAGCGTGGGTCTGTTTTTGTCCCATTTCAGTGGCTACCCGTAGATCCATACAGTTTGGAAACTCCTGTCTTTCAGTTCCTTCATGGATGGTATCTCCCGTCAGTTTTCTTTGCTCTCTCTTTCTAGAACTCGCTGGAATTTGGATGTTGAACCTCTGGACCCACCCTCTAAAGTCCTTACCTCTTAATTCCCATCACTTTTGGCTCTACATTCTGGGAGATTTCCCCTTTATCTTTCTACTCTTACTGTTTTACTTCTAGGAGCCCTTTTTCTCTAAATTTTTTTTTTTTTTAGTTATTGTGAATCCTCTTTTTCGTTCACAGTGTAGTATCTTCCCTCTGTGAGCAGGTTAATAACAGCAGTCGCTTGTTTGTCAGTTTTTACCGTTTTCTTCCCCTTGGGCAGCCTGTTTTCCGCAAGTTGCTTTTTTTTTCTGATCTGTTTCAGCTACTAAAAGGCCTTCCTTGAATGGTGGTTTTAAAAAAAATCACATTTAATCCTATGCTGGAATGGTTGACTGCTAGCTACTGGCCACTGCGTGGGTGTGGAGCGGGCCTGGAGACGGCGGCCTCACTGGGGGTGGTGTGGCTGGACCCCACTCGCTCCCCAACACCTGGCATCCCAGCTGCAGCCCCCCTACCCTGGCCCACCACGTTCCCGAAGAAGATGTTCTGCCCTCCCACCTGAGGCTCTGGGCCTGCCTGCCAGTGTCTGGAGCGGGAGCAGGGGAGAAGGCTGGGCAGTCTCATCACCCCCAATATAAACTTGGACTTGCCGTCCCTGGGGCAGTCCTACTCCACTGTGCCTGGAGACCCTCAGTCCAGAGACTGTTTGTTTTGCCTTCTTCAGAGAACAGCCCCCATCCTTTGTTGGGGAGTGGGCCAGTCTTCTGGCTCCTTGGGCCTTGTGGAGGGGGTCTAAGTGCCTTTGACACAGATGGTCATTTGTCCCCCAACCCCCACTTTCAGAGATAACAGGTGCCACCGATGGCTGAGCATTGTGGAGGCTCTGTCTTAGGTTGTAGCTCAGCACGCCTCGCTGCTGGCGTCGGAGTCATCTGTCCCGGCTTGCCAGATTTTATTGCTGATGTTTTCTCTCCTGTGCTGGGCCTTTGGGATATGTGCCTATTAAGAGAAATCCCTTGATTGTCGTTTTAATGTAGGAGGAAACCAAGATGTGCATGTTCTTGCTCACACCACGCTTCTGGGGCTCTCATTCCAGGGGAGCGACCTTTCAAATGTAATGAGTGCGGGAAAGGCTTTGCTCAGAAGCATTCCCTGCAGGTCCACGCCCGGATGCACACAGGCGAGCGGCCCTACACCTGCACCGTGTGCAGCAAGGCTCTCACCACCAAGCACTCGCTGCTGGAGCACATGAGCCTGCATTCAGGTACCTGGACTTGCACCCGAAGGCCACCTGCCACCGGGTTCCTGGGCTGGACGTTCCCATGGTCAGAATGGTCTTTTCTCAGCCTGGTGTCCTCTCCCACGTGGTGTCTGCCTCTGCCAGACCGTAGTGTAGAGTTGTGCACGGCGTTCTGTTTTAAACTAGGGCTTATGAACCAGCTACCGGGAGCTCAACGTACACACGTTTTAACTCCCAGAGCTTAGGATTATTTTACTTTGGTGACTTTGGGGGAAACTTGAATTCTCCAGTTCTGCTCCAGTCCCCACCACTCCCTACTGCCTTACATACCTTTGCACATTTATGGTACTGTGCTTTGACTGAGGGCATTTGGGTATGGACGCAAGTCACTTGTTATCATTCATGGAAAATGGGGACCTGGGCCCACCGTTTTATTGTTGTTTTTGCATGTTTTAGTGTCTTGTTTTTTATTTGGCAGGACAGAAGTCTTTCACCTGTGATCAGTGTGGAAAATATTTCAGCCAGAAAAGGCAACTAAAGAGCCATTACCGAGTTCATACAGGTACAATAAAGAGAGAAAATTTGGATTGGTGGGGGAGAAACATAAATACAAATTACTTCTGAAACAGTAGGGTCATACTGTGGAAAATTGTATTTAGGGAAAGAATCTTAAAAAGCAATCTAAATTAGATGTCCTTGTGTTATTCTCTACTACCTTGTAATTTATATTTAATTTTATACTACAGTTTTGATGCCATACACAGAAACCCTACAGAATTGGTATCTTTCAGAAGTGCCACTTGACTAAGATTGGTTGTTAATGGTGCCTAAACCGAAATATCCCCACCCCATAGCTGTCAGTCCAGGCTTTCTCCCACCTAGCTTTTTCTCCCCTGCCAACTGATAAATAAATGAGGGGTTGGGAGTGACACTTGGCGTCAACTGGCCACAGTCGCACCAATGCTTCCAGGGAAGAAGAAAATTACTTTTAGGGAGATTGGAAGGGTCCCACCTCTCCTGGGGAAGTAGTGAGTTGAGATGCATAGGAAAATATGAACTGTTACCAAATTAATAAAAAAAATTACTGTTGTTTTAATTGAAGTACCGTATTTAAAGTGATTATTTTTCAGGGAAGTGCTTTAATACAAATCACTGAAGAAATGCAGGGAGAGAGCGCATATAGGCACTGACACTTTTTTTATTGTTGCGACAAGGCCACGCGTTACCGGAATGCAACCACTGCCGTCGCAAATTCATGGATGTGTCTCAGCTAAAGAAGCATCTACGAACACACACAGGTACAACTCCCATCCTGTCCTTCCTTTCTGGTACACTTCACGTTCTCAGAAGAACGAGAATGAGCCCTCTCCTCAGGCTCCATTTGTTATAAATCAGGTGGGAATTTTAGAAGACCATTTAAAAGTCCAAGGCAGAAGGCTGTTGACACCATTCTGTGGGGAGATCCCATCTCTTATTTCTTAGCAACACAGAGATGGCTTACTGAGCACTATTCCTGGGTGAAAATTCATTTGAGGGGCGCCTGGGTGGCTCAGTCGGTTGAGTGTCTGACTGTTAATCTCAGCTCAGGTCTTGATCTCAGGGTTGTGAGTTCAAGTCCTATGTTGGGCCCCATGCTGGCTGTGGAGCCTACTTAAAAAAAAAGAAAAAGAAAAAAAGAAAATTCATTTAATACCACAAAATAGTACAAGTCTGAGTGTGGTTCTGTGTTTCACTCCTAGTGTACCTCAGTGCTGAAGATTATGGAGAGAACTTTTTTCAAAAAGAAAGTAAAATGAAACACACACAGGTAGCATAAGCACTGAGGGTTTTCCCACTTCCTCCCCTAGAACCAGTACTTACAACTTAAGCATTGCTACCTCCAGAAAAATCAGCTTCAGGGATAAAGAGGAGGCAGGATCGATCAGGGCAGGTCAACTTCTTTAATTTAAGAACAGCAAAGTAAAAGTGCAGGTCTTTTAGACCTTTTGGTAAGGAGCACTTCTTAAAAATGAACCTGTTAGATTTTTCTAAGAAAAGCTTCCTCCTGCAGTTTGGTTCTTTAATGATTCTGTTAAATTGTCTACTAAAATTATATATCAGATTGGTTTATGCTGCTTTGGGCATTTTTTTTAAAACACAAATTTTTCTCCTTAAATGTAATTTGTTTTCTTAAAATAAGTGTCTCATAGGGTAGGAATTCTATGAAGAGGGATCTCTATACAATCTTTCTACAGACATTATCATGAATAGGTTCTGTGACATTTAATTCATCCATTTAACACATATTTACAGAACAGCTCCTGGGTCCCAGACACCACTCTCTCTAGGTGCTGAGGCTGCAGCAGTGAATGAGGTGGCCAGAGCCCCTGCTGTGGACCAGGGAAGACAAGGAAAAAGGACTCCATAGCATGTTAGGTGGGAGTCAGTGCTGTGAAGAACTAAACGCAGGGTAAGGGGGCAGGATGTGGGAAGGGGAGCTGCCCTTTTCCGTGGGGACTTGTCTGAGAAGGCCTCACAGATGGGGGGGAACACCTTGAATAGAGATCTGAATGCTGTGGGGAGCGAAGACAGCCATTGTGCCTGCCCAGGGGAAGAGCATCCCACGCAGAGGGAACAGCAGGTGCAAAGCCCTGAGACACAAGAGTTTCCACCTTGCCAGAGAAATGCCAGGAGGCAGTTGTGACTGAGCCTGAGACAGGGTGGTGGGCATCAGAAGGCTTCGGGTAGGTGCAGAGAAGAGGCAACTGGATGGAATCTGTGTAACAGGCCTCTCAGCCGAGCTGCTGAGGCTCGGGCCTCAATCACCTGAGAAGCTTTAAAAAAGAAAAAGCCTGGTCCCAACCCCAGAGATTCTGACTGAATTAACCTGGGGTAGAGCCTCGGAACTGCTCTGTGTAAAAATCTCCTCGGTGATTCTGGTGTGCACTCAGGCTTCAGAACGTTGGAGGCCATGGTGAAGACTGGACTTTTGTTCTGAGCGAGAAGACTTTAACGAGAGCAGCGAGATGATAGGACTTAGAATTTTAATAGGATCATCCCAGCGTCGTGTGGGGTGTGGTGAGCCACAGGTGGAGAGACCCATTAGCAGGCTGTTGCAGTAATCGGGGGCTCGTACAGTGTGGTGGCCGTGGAAGTGGTCATCAGTGGCCCTGTCCAGATAGATTCTGAAGGACTCTGTGTTCTTGGAAAGAATGTCCATGATTTCAAACATTCGCTAACAGAAAGACTTTCTGAGATTGTCAACCCAGATGGCATTGAATGGCAGGACGAACATCGTTAGTATATTTCCGAAACGGAACTTGACATGACAAGCAGGTCCTCGTCTTTGGATCTGGAGGAGCAGCAAACACACTGAGGTCAGCGCGGGCCCCAGCTCTGGTTTGGGAGGCTGTGGAAGGAGAGCGGCAGTGGCCTGGTTTTCACCTCTGGAGTGGTAAGGGCTGCTGATGCGGAGACGCCAACTCACCCAAGCTGCCACCAGCGTCCTCCACCTAGATGGAGCGTGGAAAGATGTCTAGCGTGAATTTTCCGGGAGAGGCTATGAAAGGGAGGCCGCACTTCAAACGGCACCCGTCCCCGGCTGTTACCTAGTTAAGCGGGATTTTGTTCTCTCTTCTTTAAATTCATAGCTCCCTTGCCTGTGTGAGGACCACTTACTTTTGTTTCCAGAGGACATGACAGTCTGTCGGTTGTATGTGCAGCGTACAGACTAATGCTGAATAAACGGTTCTTGAAGCTTCATGAATTCCTAGTGGAGTCTGGAACAGTCATGCTTTGTGTGGGCCTTAGTTTCCACCCTGTGAAATTCATTCAGTCATCAGGGATTTCTGGAACAGTGTGCCAGGCCTGATTCCAGGCACAGGGGTACTAGGATTGGACGAGCCCACAAAGTCTCCTCCTAAGAATGGGGGAGATGGACAATAAACAGCACGCACAGTCTGTGAGGTGGGGCTAGCGCTGTGGGGAAACGGACCCGGAGAAGGGGACTAAAGAGTGTTGAGGGGCGGGGGACAGTGTTTTCGGTGGTGATGAGGCCTCCTTGCTGGGAAAGTGACGTTTGAGCAGAGGCTTGAAGGCGGTACAGGGGGTGAACCACACTGCGAATCCCCTAGGCAAGACATGCTGGGGGAGGAATGGTGGGGGCAGGAGCCCTGGCCGGGGCTTGCTCGGGGTGGGGTGTCCAGTGACTCTCCACCAGGCCCGTGAGCTGAGCAGTGAGCAAAGGGAGAGTGCCTGGTGAGGTTAGAAAAGTTTGGGGCAAGGACCCGGGGGGGGGGGGGGGTGGACAGATGTGTGATGCCTCTAGGCCTAGGGCTTTGGTTTTTATCTCCGGATGGGAACAGGGAGCCTTTGGAGTGTTTGCAGCAGAAGTGTGAAATGAGCAGACTGCCTACAGGGTCACTGTGGTTGCTGCATTTATTGTGGACAACAGGGAAGCTGGAACAGAAGTGGGGAGACCCGTTCGGCTGCTGCAGAGACAGTGGTGGCCTGGACTGGGGGGTTGGCAGTGAAGGTGGTGAGATGTGGTCAGGTTCTGGATACACTGCAAGGCAGACATAAATGTGAATTAATATGCAGGTCACCCTAGTGGACCAGTGTCCCCAGGAAGGTCAGGTATGAGAGTTGAGTTATCTCAGGGTGGGCCGTACGGGAGTAAATGTGGTGTGTTCTTTTGTTTACTGTGTATAATCATCTACCTCCTTGTTTCAGTTTTTAAGGGAAGGAACCATATCTTACACTTTCTCTGTATCCTCTTGGCACTTAGCATACAGTGCTTAGGTACATAGTAGGTGTTTGGTAAGGGCTTCATTCATTCGTGCTCATTAAGGAGTCAAGTGGTATTGCCTTTTTCTTTTCTTAATATTGTGAAAATGTGGGGTGATTTTTGCTTTTCACTTTGTGTTGGATGTATATTTCTAAACAGTGTCCCTTTTTTAGGTGAGAAGCCATTTACTTGTGAAATCTGTGGCAAATCTTTCACAGCAAAGAGTTCTCTTCAGACCCACATCAGAATCCATAGGTAAAGTTTTACAGATATTTTTTTTATATGGGAGTCCTCATTCAACCCTGGTGTTCAGTTGGGTGACATGTTACTTATACAGGCCTTCTCCCCAAATTATTACACGGGTAGAACTTTCTGTGTAGCTTACCATATTTTATCTTTACAATGAAGCAATTCCTAACTTAGGCAAAATCAGGAAAACTGGTTCTGGCCAGCAAAAGTTTGCATTACTGATTTCATTTCTTGAATTTTTATTTTGGGCTGGGGGCTGATCCAAAGTTTAAATCTTCAGTCAAAAATAAATATTAAATCTGATGTTTTCTGAATAAACATTTTTGTTCACACATCCAGATTTGATTCAGTAATTCTTCTAAGACAAATAACTTCTATTACTAACTAATAGTAACTTCTAAGACAAACTTGGGGTTTTTGTTTTTTGGGTTTTTTTGAGGGAGTGGGAAAGAGAGGGAGAGAGAACCTTAAGCAGGCTCCACACTCAGCATGGAGCCCCACACAGGGCTTGATTCACAACTCTGAGGTACACGACCTGAGCCGAAATCAAGAGTCAGAAGCTTAACTGACCGAGCCACCCAGGCGTCCCTACTCACGTTTTGAATATTGAAGTCAATCACATATACTTAAATTTGGCCACAGGAATCTAAAAGTTGGCAATGAAAATGAAAACAAAACAAAAAGGAACTTTATGTGTGTAATATATAAATATTTGCTCTCTTATCTAAAATACGACTGTAGCATCATAAAATGTTATCACATGTAGCCCAGCCCCATGCACCACCCTTTCTCAGACAGCAACCCCGCCTCGTCTTTTTTCCTTTAGGATCAGAAACGGAAACCCCCGAAAGTGGTGACTTGCTCTGACTCCTTAAGCTAGCAGAAGAACCCATGGCTTATGACGCCCAGTCGAGTTAATTGTCCTCTACTCTTGACTTCTTCTCCCTAAATAATCAGGAAGTAATAAGCAGAGCCGTTTGTAAAGTCAAATGTGTATTTTTTATAGAGGAGAGAAGCCCTACTCCTGTGGCATATGTGGCAAATCGTTCTCAGACTCCAGTGCCAAGCGGAGACACTGCATTCTGCACACGGGCAAAAAGCCCTTCTCATGCCCCGAGTGCAACTTACAGTTCGCTCGCTTGGACAACTTGAAGGCCCACTTGAAAATCCACAGCAAAGAGAAGCCCGCGCCGGACGCCAGCGGCGTGTCCGGCAGCCCTGACACCCAGGAGGTCAGGAGTATTCTTCAGCTGCAGCCCTATCAGCTCTCTGCCTCTGGCGAGCAGGAAATTCAGCTTCTCGTCACCAATTCTGTACATAACATCAACTTCATGCCCGGCCCCAGCCAAGGACTCAGCATCGTCACTGCGGAGAGCTCGCAGAACTTGGCGGCCGCGCAGGCTGCCGACCTCGCCCTGCTCACGCAGCAGCCCCAGCAACTGCAGAACTTCATCCTCGCCGCCCCTCAGGGCCAGACGGAGCACATTCAGGGCCTCGACATGATCGAAAGCCAGATGGAGCCCGCACAGCCCGAGCCCGTGCACGTCATCACGCTCTCCAAGGAAACCCTGGAACACCTTCACGCCCAGCAGGAGCAAACCGGCGAGCTCCAGTTAGCAGGTGCTCCGGGTCCCGCTCAACACCTGCAGCTGCCGCCCGCGCCGGCCCCGCCCCCGCCCCCGCCCCCGGCCGCCCCCCACGGGCCCCCGGCCGCCCCGCTGAGCCCCGGGCAGAGCTGACCTGGACGCGCCTTGCGGCCTCCTCTCCTCCGCTCGAGCCAGCTGCGCGCTGCGAGGCAGGCTTTCGGAGACGCTCGGCTCGCAAACAGCCTCTGGACGGGTGAGGGCGAGCGGGCAGGCCTCGCGCTTTGCATCCAGGCCCCGAGGTGCGCGCGTCCTGCCTCGCGTGCAGTCCCGGTGGGGATTTAGCATTCGGTACTGATGAACGGTTTTCATTTTCCTCTACGACCTCTCCGAAAGTCTTGGGTCATCTTGCTTTGGGGGCATTGAATGAGACTTCTCTAAGCCTTGAATGTCCAGGCCACAGGTCTTGCTGACCTTTCCAGTTATGTTCTGTAGAACAAAGGAAGCCCTATATTGGTTGAGTTGGGTAGAGTGGTTTGTTCCACTTTATTTTTCGTACGCAACACAATTGCTTCTACAAGATAAGTCACGGCTGAATGTGATAGAGGACAACCTTGGAGAGTCTGTCCTTTTAATATCTTCTAAGCCCCGAAGACCGAGTCACTGTCAACATTTAATCTCTGTGTGGTACAGTGGGCTCTTTGTGTCCTATTTAAGGTAGATTCAAAAACATATAAACTAAAAGTGTATTTTAACTCAAAATGAATATAATAAAGTCTACAAAGTACAGGATTATTTTAAAAATTCTGAACTCAGCTTTTCTGAGAAACATGGATTTCCTTATTTTTTAAAAGCAGGTCACTGAAAACTTAAAAGTCTAATTAAAGTGAAATCGGATCAAGACATTCAGCCCATAAATTCTCAATTTTTGTCAGCAGTGATACTTGTTTGATGAAGTTAAGACTATCTCAGTTATCCTGGAATATAAAATTTTATTAAGTGTAATTTAAGTGTCAGATATACTGAATTCTAATTGATCCTGAAAATGGTCTGTGTATTGTGTCTGATAACTTCCTGGAGATGGGACCTTATTATACTATAGATTATTGTAGGCTGAATCTCATAAAATAGACACCTCATTTTAAAAAGTACATATTTTTACCTAATCTTAAAAATAATTTGAACCTAAGAGCCTTAGTAACCTGTCTGTAATTGTGGTATGATTTTAAATAATTGTGAAAAGTTGAAATTATGTGTGGGTTAGGTTTTCAAGCCCAGTGTACTTTATTGAATACTTTGATTGCTTTCTCTTTAATGAACTGAAAAAAGAGAATGGGCACTAGGACATCTAAGTTAACATAATGCGGGTAGAGAATAGGGCTAATCTACCCTAAAATTAACAGGATCTTGACAATCAGTTACTTTCTTGCTTTAGACACCTTAATTTCTACCTGAATCAAGGTTTTTTGGAGGTTAAAGTAATAGAATTCTTCAGGTTTGAGAGAAGATGAAAGCATTTTTTTCACATATTTGCCAAATTCTGTTTTATTATAATTCACAAAATTTCCAAAATGTGTATCTTAACATGTATCAACCAAAGTAATGTTTAAATCAGTCCTGACTAGAGCCAAGATACAATTTTTATAAATACAGTTATGACCCAAATATTATTTCAGGTTCTTAGTCATTTAAACTATTTACTTTAACCTTAGTCTTAAAATGCAAAGTTTTTACCAGCTTTGCAAAGCTTACAGGCCCACAGTTTCTCCAGGAGATACACAGTATTAACATAAATGAATTTTTAACTACTCACTCTGGAGAGCTGGAGAATTATTCAGGAAATATGGTCACATAAGTCAAGTTTAACTAGCTTTATGACAGTTTACCTCTGCATTAGGAGAAATAGAATGTGGGCCACATGTAATTTTAAATTTTCTAGTAGCCGCATTAAAAACAAAGGTGAAATTAATTTGAATAAAATTATTTAATCCAACATGTGCCAAATACCATTTCAACATGTAAACAATATAAAAACATATATTAATAAGATATTTTATATTCTTTTCTTCATATTAAGTCTTCAAAATCTGGTGTGTATTTTCTACTTATTACACATTCAGTTTGGATGCTAATGTTCTTTGGACGTACTTGATCTGTATTTAGAGTTCATACAATTTACAGTTGAAAGCCTAGATTCACATACAGTTGCAGACATACTTAATTTCTTTTCAATAACTGAAACATTATTGCTTTAACTTTACATTAAAATTAAAACCCGGGGCACCTGGCCAGCTCAGTTTGAAGAGCATGCAACTGTTGATCTCAGGGTCATGAGTTCAAGCTCCACGTTGGGCATAGAGATTACTAAAAATACATACATATATATATATATATACACACACACACACACACGTATATATATATATACGTATATATACTGAAAAAAAAACCCACCACCAGTTTCTCAGTCACACCAACCACATTGCGAGTTCTTGATAAACTACGTGTGTGGCTAGTGGGTTCTGTTGTGAACAGGCTTACCTGTTTTTAACTTGAGAGCCTGTCTCAGCCATAAAAGTATCTTCTGGAAGAGTTCTGGTTTGTTTGATCAGCTGTGAAAGGGAAAGGAGGAAATGAGAGCTTCATAAATCTAGTCTCTTCTGTGTCCCAAATACACATTCTGCCCTCTGAAATCCCAAATTCTAAAGTTCAGTGCCTCTGTACCCAAAGGAAATGTCATGTACATAAAAATGTTACTATTGTGTGAGAAATTGCCAGCTCAGTGTTTCACAACTAATTTTGTACTAGTACAGTTTTTAAAATTGTTTTGACAAATGCAGAAATACAAAGTGTACTTCATAGGAAATAGAATATTATGCTTACTGAAGTTACTAAAATGCACCTTATCACTTTCAAAAATGAATCTTTGGTTTTCTCTCAGTAGAGGGCTAGCCTTGGGAAAACTCGAGCTCCTGCCATCAAAATAAGTTATTTATTCATATGCTTGCATCTGCTGCTTTTTTTTTTCCTCCAGGTACTTAGGCACCATACCCAACATGGGGCTTGAACTCATGACCCTGAGGTTGAGAGTCATTTGCTCTACCAACTAAGCCAGTGAGGCACCCCTGCATCTGCTTCTTGAAACTCTTTCTACCTCTACTCTATTTTCGGCAGTTGGTTCCTGGGTTCTAAGTGTTGTGAGCAACCGGTTAAATAATGCTAAAGAATATAATGATATTCTCATGCTTACGTTCAGTTTTCATAAATTGGACCATACTGTCTGCCACTTACTGAGTCTTTACTATAGGCCAGGAGTGAAGCCAAGTGTGTTAAGTCTGTATTTTAGTGCTTCTCAACTTTCTTCTTTGTCGTGGCACACGAAGTAGGACTTACACAGCAACCTGCGATCAGGGGACTCCAGTCACCTCTGGCCATGACTGGCATATTGGCTTGCGCGGGCTGCCGTAACAGATACTACGGACTGGGTGGTTTAAGCAACAGAAATATAGTTTCTCAGTTCTGGAGGCGAAAAGTCCAAAATCAAGTTGTTGGCAGGGTTGGTTTCTTCTGAGGCCTCCTGACCTCTTTCCTCCCTGTGTCTTCACATGGTCTTCCCTCTGTGTGTTTTGTCCTAATCTTATAAGGACACCAGTCAATACTGGATTAGGGTTCACCCTAATCCTAATGACCACATTTTCACTTAGTTACCTCTCTAAAGGCCCTATCTTCAAACACAGTCACTACCTGAGGGTACTGGGGGTTAGGACGTCAACATGAATTTGGTGGGGGACACAATTGAGCCTATAATAACCAGCATCTGGAATGAGGAGGAAAGCAGTGTCTGGGAGGCATCTACAACCTGAATGAAGCACGGTCTTATTTTACTTAATCTTCGTGACATTTCTATGGGGTAGGTAATGTGCCTATTTTGCAGATGAGAACACTGAGGCCCAAACAGATGAAGTGTCTTGCCCAAGGTCACACAGTAATTGGCAAAGCCAGACTGATGCATAGGGCCAGCTGATTCCACTATGCTGCTTCCACCAGATGGGCTTTCCATCACCAGTCTTTTGATACTTTAAGCTGGATTTCTATTTACATATGATCTGCTTGATGTAATCGAAAATTTTTGACTAAAATTGAGGGTCTGAGGCACCTGGCTGTTTCAGTCAGTAGAGCATACAACTCCTGATCTTGGGGTTCATGGGTTCAAGCCCCATGTTGGGCATAGAGCTTACTTAAAAATTGATCTGTCTGACATTTAGCACACAAACTTTTTACATAAAACAATAATTGTAAAAGGCACATAGTCCTACAGAAATGATAACTACCATATTAATATTCATATTGGAATTTTACTACTATTGATTTAAAGTTTAACAGAAATTTACCTGTTGGAAGTTACTGCTAACATGAAAATGTCTTAACATGAGCTTCTGTGAGCCTTTTTTTCAAACTCCTGACTGAGGATATTTTACGTTTAGGGCAGACTTTTTTTGGTGGGGGAGAGGGGGCGAGAGAGTGCGCAAGCAGGGGAGGTGGGGGAAGGCAGAGGGAGAGAAAGAATCTTAAGTAGGCTCCATGCCCAGCTTGGAGCCTGATGTGGGACTCGATCCCACAACCCTGAGATCATGACCTGAGCTAAAACCAAGAGTCGGACACTTAACCGACTGAGCCACCCAGGCACCCCTTGTTTGATTTTTGCTACCCTTATTTGTTAAGCCTTGAGGTGAATTATTATCCTCACTTTCAGACTAAAATAAGCCTAAATTCTTAAGAATTGAAAGAAAACTCTTGGTCTTACTTTTGTAAACAGCAGGCTTGGAGGAATGACCCCGAAAAAATCCCCCTTGCCTTTTGTAAATAGCAGATGTCAAGGAATGACCTCTAAAAGAAGCAGGAATGTCACTGTGATAGTTTATCTAGCTTTCAAATTCTTTGCACATAATTAAGCAACAAACACTTGTTGGCTGTAATATATATATATAATATATATATTGTATATATATAACATATAAATACACTGTTTATTTAAAATCCTTGTCACTTAAAATGTTCCACAGTAGGAGAGCTTTTATTTTTATTTTTTTAAAAGATTTTTTTATTTTTATTTGAGAGAGAACACGTGAGAGAAAGAGAGCGAGAACACGAGCAGTGGGAGAGGGGCAGAGGGAGAGAAAGAAGCAGGCTCCACACTGAGCAAGGAGCCCAATGAGGGACTTGATCCCGGGACCCTGGGATCATGACCTGGGCTGAAGGCAGACGCTTGACTGACTGAGCCACCCAGGTGCCCTGGAGAGCTTTTAAACTAAAGTTCATTAAATAATATTTTCAACACAAAATGTAGGAACTTGAACGTGTTTAGGTAACATTAGCAAGACTTTGTAGCCTTTCTCTTTTCTCTTTTTTTTTGTTACATGAGTCTGAAAAGTACTACTATATCCAATATGACATGCAGAAAGAGGGAAAAATTTGAGCAGGGGTTAAGTCAGGGAACTAACTTCCTTGGTCTTAGAGTATGGGTTTATTATTTATTTTGAATTTTAGTATCCATAGATTAGCATCTTAATATCCAGTAGATCATTTAAAATACGGATTTGAAGATTTTCCAAAAGAATAGTTTGGCTTTTGGTTTTAGTTCATAGTATTTTTATCCTTGTTGAACGAAAAGTTAAACTGAAGCTGCCTTAGGCTAAATTGGAGTTAAAAACAAAACTCTACATTTTAAAAAATCTCCCTCTCATAGATAATCCTAGTATGATTAAGTGGCTTCTGGACAAATTTTACCTATAATCTTAGTGTTTGAAGTATAAAAGCACTCATTAACAAAAACACAGGGAAGTATTTAAATTGATCCTGATCCTACGTGTATTTTTAATCTCTGTCCCCTGTGTTACCTTGGTCTATGAAATCAGCATATTTTCATTTCTGGAGACAGTACTGGAATAGAAAGCAGCATATAGAGGAATAAGTTTGCAGGGACGAGTAGAAAAGAATGAGGGACCCAAATTTTTGGTTCACTCAGTCTTGTCGGCTGAGAGAGAGAGCTAGAAGCCTTTCTTGATAGGCGCCCCCCCCCCCCCAGCCCCATCCATCCCCACCTGCTGTCAGTTTCACCTCAAACTATTTTGAATCCACCCACCTCTCCCATCCCCACTACTACATCATCATCTTCTCTTGCCTGGGCCCCTGCCAAGGCCTGACCCAGCCTTTCTACCCCCCCCCCACCCCTTTCTCCACTGGCAGTGGTGATCAGTTTGGGCTCATCACTGTGCCTTTAGCGGCAAGCAGAGGGTCTTGCTTAACGAATGGAGATTGTGTTATTAAGGCATGATCATGTCTCTGCTTAAAATCCTCCTCAGAATAAAATCCAAAACGCAGCTTCCTCTTGGGCCCCTTTCCCATTCTCACTTCCATCCACACTGGCTTCCTTGCTGTTCCCCAAGCACACTCAGCAATACCCTGCCTGAAGGCTGGAGGCAGGTGGTTTCGCAGGCTTGGAAGGTTTCAGCCCCTACTCTGTCGGACTAATGTCTGCTCATCTGTCAGAATTCAGTGTAAGTGTCACCTCCTCGGGGAGGCCTTCCCTGACCATCTAATTGCAGTCAAGCCACGCTGTCCTATCTGCTCACAGCACTCTACACTTTGGACTCCGCTCATAATTATATTGACATCAGGAACTGTGTCCGCTTGGTCCCACTGCAGCCATAGCTCCCGGCCCAGGACTGTGGGTGTGCTCTCTGACCTCACAGACCTACTGGTGGAAGGCCGTATCCCAGGGTGGCTGAGACACGTCACCTGCAGTGCAAGGGATGGCACTGCTGGGACACAGAACACAGTGTGGGTTAGAGGAAAGGGATCCTGTCTTAATGCCTTGGGGTTTGGGCCTTTGAGTCTGTACATTTCTTAGAGTGACCAACATTGAATGATAGGATTTTAGAATTGAAATGGGCTGAGGAGGTTGAGTTATTAAACTGCCTCCATTTAGAAATGATAAGGCTCAAGCATGGTGGTTGGCGACTTTTTCCAAGGTCACACTAAGCTAGTGAAGCAAAGCTGGAATCTGGCCACACCTGGATTATAGACCAGTAGACTCTTCATTGCTTTATGCTCCAGTGTGTATCTTTAATAGGCAGAGAGTGAAACTCGGAGTCAGCAGATTTTCAGCATTGAAGTCATTATTCTGTGATCTTTTTTAAAGACAAATTTTACCATTTATCATTCAGAGGGCCACATACTCCTGTTTGGCTGCAATGGCAGTCACTGAGTCAAGGGCCAGATCCTGTTGGGCCTTTGCAAATACACTGATTCGGACCAGCCCGTTGTTGACATCTGCTCATGAAAGGGAAGTGCATGAGGTGATTCTAAAAGCCTGGGAGCCCATTTCCCCTGGACTTTAGAATACTTTTTACACTGTGTATTTAAATATGGGTGTGGCTGATTTGGGGCACATTCATTTCGAGCCAAATGACAAGTCACACTCAAGAGCTAGGAAGGGCCCCGGCTGGGAGGCTGCCCTAGTTTCCTGAGTGTGACCTGGCTGAATTCCCTGGCTCTCTGGCAGAGAACAGGCATTTCCCCTTGCCTGCCTTCCCCCGCCTGCTTCTCAGCTCCGGCTGGGAGCAGTGAGTGTTCAGGTCTTATGGGTCTCTAGGGGTTTCCAGGGGAAAGCAAATGGAGAATAAAGAGGAAGGGCGAACCACAGGGCACCCAACTCCTTCTGGTCCCTGCATCTCAAGGACAGGGACCCTCCCCTTTATTCCTCTGTTTTGTTAATGTTTCTCATGTAACCGTGTCACTTCCTCTAAACAAGAAACCACTTCTTCAAATGCCAGCCTTTCATCTGTCACACTGGGCCACACTGGTGGGGTGGAGAGCACACAGACCTGGCTGGGCCCCACACTAGCTCGCGCTGCCACTTGCTGTCCATCGTGCTGCAAGTTACAGAACCTCTGTGACCCTCAGTTTCTCTTCCAGTAAAAACGGGACTGTTGTGATCATTGAAATTAAGCTTATACTCATAGTAGCTGCTCAATAAATGAGAATTGATGTTTTATTAATTAGTTGAATGACCTTGGGTACCTTCACATTCAGCCCTGTTTCCTTATCAAGAATTTGAGGAAGTGGATCCCAAAGGTCCCTCAAAGCCCTTTTCAGTATTGACAGTTCTGTGGGTCCTCTCTCCAAAGCCCACTTTAACACCAGAGATCTAACCTCTCTCCCACACACCCTTCCTATTTCCCCTTCGCAGCGGTCGAACCCCACCCTAACCCCCACCCCACCAAGACCCTCTTGTCCTCTCACTTCTCATGCCGCTATGGAAGCTGCCGACTGCCAAGTTCCCAGGACTTTAATCCGTGCCCATCGCCCTCAGCCCGGGTCTAGGGGCAGACTTGTCGCAGGGGAGGCGGATCCCGATCCTCGAGGCGGATCCATCGTGGGAGCCCTGGCCGGGCCGTGGATCTCCTGGTAGGAGGGGTGAAGAGAGCACCTACGGACCCGCCAGCTTCTGCAAACTTCTTGCCCAGCCCGAGCGCCCTACCCGCCGGGCGCTCGGAAGCGGCTCGCAGAGTCGGTACCGCGCGAGAGCGGGTGGCCTCGCCCGCCCGGGATGGGCTAGCTCCGCACACGCGGGCACCGGGATGCAGCCGGGAGCCCCAGAGCCTGAGCTCCTCGGCCCCCGCCAGCCCCGCCCGGGTGTCCGACCCTCACGCGGAACAAGGCGTCCGCAGCGCCACGCCCTCGGGCACCACCCAGCAGACGTAGGCAGCCCTGGAGCTGCCCCGAGCCCGGGATCGCGGGGTAATGAGATGCTAATGAGGCGCGAATAAAGCCTCTCGGGCCCCGCGCGCGGCGCCGAAGCCCACACCCCGCCGAACTCCCCGGCCGGGCGCAGCCGGCGCGCCGCCCCGCGTCCGCCGCTTTCCCTCCGCGTCTCCTTCGGCTCCCCTTCGTCCGCCCCCGCCCTCCCCCACCCGCCTGGTCGGAGACGCCCGCGGGGCGGGAAGCGGCCCTCCCCGCCCGCCGGAGGCCCGGTAAGTCGTCCCGCGGCGCCAGCTGCGCGCCCCCTGCCCGCCGGGGGTGGGGGCGGGGGCTCGCTTCCGGGGAAGCGCCGTCCCGGGCGCTCGGGAACTCCTCCTGGCGGGTCCGGCCCGTCTCCCCTCGCCCCCGCCCTGCTCAGCCCGTCTCCAGACTTTCGCGTCCAGAGCGTGGATGTCCACCCCCCGCCCCACTCACCCCGGTGCCAGTGGTCCAGCTCCCTCTCCATCCTTCCACACTGCTCTCCCCCCCCCCACCCACCCCGCACATCCTTTGTCCTGGCCTTTCCAGGCTGAGTCGCCCCTCTCTACCCCTTCTCTGAGATCTTCCTCCTTCCATTCCCCGAACCCTCAAGAGAGACCTTTGCCCTTCCTGATTGATGTTCCGGCTGCCCGCATCCAGGTGACCCGCAGCGGGTAACTTTAGTCTCCTCCTCCCTCGGCCCGGCCCGCTGGGCTCCAGCCGGGTCCGGTGGGGTGGCCGAGTGCGCGCGGGGGTCAGCTCCAAGGACCTGTCCCCATCGATGCCACCTAATAACCCCGTGGGCAACCCCGACCTCCGCACCCTCTTATTTCTCCCGGTCCCAGCGTGAGAAGGCCCCCACTCGACACCCCTCAAGTTGCGTGGGGGCTCGAGCGAGGGAGAGGGGCACAAAGGGAGGCCTTGTCTCGGGAGATTCCTGGGAGAGCGGCCCCGGCGCCCGGGGTGGGGGGTGGGGTGGGGCGGGGCGTCGCTGCGAGTGGGAGGAAGCTGGGGGGAGCGAACCCAGGCTGTCGCCACCCTCCCCTCCCCCGACCGCTCTCGAGGCCCACCCGAGCAGCCGCAGTCACAGGGGAAGTGTTCTGACCACAGTGAGTCAGAAATAGACCCAGTCCTCTGTCACCTCAGGCAGTCGCAACATCCTCTGGGTTGTTTGTTGAGGGGTTTGGGTAGTGGGAACGGGAACCTAGGGAGTTAGAGATGGTCTCCTCCTCCTCAGGAGGCAATCACGGGTTCTAGGGAGGACAGCTTTGCTCCTGGCATGAGACATACGCCACGCTTAGTGGGGCACTGGGGTCCCCGAGGGGTGCCCGCACAGGGAGGTGTGGAGGGTCTCCAGAGGGGAGAGCAGCTGGGATTGCAGGTATTAGGTCTGTCTCTCTCTGCCCGGCAAGGAAAACTCTCCTCCCGGCTGCCTGCCCTCTCCACGTCTGAGATATTCTGCCATGCCCAGCTTCCGGGGTCCCATCAAGGCAGGGTCGGAATTCCTGTGCCCAGTGCCCCAGAGATGGAGGGGAGCTTGGAGCTCCCTGGACAGGAAAGCTGAGCTGGAGGCTCCCTGTCTTCCCTCCTGCCCCCTGTGCCCAAGACTGCTGATTTTTCACTTCCAAATTTGGCAAATTTCACTTGGAGTGGAAGGAAGAGCAGTTGTCTCTGGAGCAGATTGGGAGTGGGCTGGGGGAGAGGAGAGAGCAGAGCCAATCAGGGGTGGACGCAGAGCCCCCTGGGGACACCAGCCTGCTTTCTTCTCCTCCCCATCCTTTTCCTTTCTACCTTTCTCCAGCCTCCTCCCCTTCTCTTCCCTCCTCCTCTCCAGCAGCTGCAGGCCTCTGCTGGGGAGCTCCCTGCCTGGGAGCCTCGGCCGCCTCCATGGCTTCACCCACCTCCACCAACCCAGCGCATGCCCACTTTGAGAGCTTCCTGCAGGCCCAGCTGTGCCAGGATGTGCTGAGCAGCTTCCAGGGGCTATGCGAGGCCCTAGGGCTAGAGCCCGGTGGGGGCCTACCCCAGTACCGCAAGATGAAGGCCCAGCTCAACTACTGGAGTGCCAAGTCGCTGTGGGCCAAGCTGGACAAGCGAGCAGGCCAGCCCGTCTACCAGCAGGGCCGGGCCTGCACCAACACCAAGGTGGACACACGCTGCCTGGGACGGGGCTTGGACGGCTGGGGGGAGTCAGAGGAGGGAGACGGGATGCCATGCCCATACTGCCTTGTGTGTTCGCAGTGCCTGGTGGTGGGTGCTGGACCCTGTGGGCTGCGGGCGGCTGCGGAGCTGGCCCTGCTGGGGGCCCGTGTGGTGCTGGTGGAGAAGCGCACCAAGTTCTCGCGCCACAACGTGCTGCACCTCTGGCCCTTCACCATCCATGACCTTAGGGCACTTGGCGCCAAGAAGTTCTATGGGCGCTTCTGCACAGGGACCCTGGACCACATCAGTGAGCACCACCTGGTGGCCTAGAGGGGCGGGTGAGCCTGGGCCTACAGACAGGCCAGTGGGGGGCTGCTGGGACGGCCAAGAGGCAGAGGGGACAAGATGCACTTTAGCCAGGGGACCTGCAGGACTCACGTTCCTCATCTGCAAAATGGGCAGTGGACCCGAGGGACCTGTAAGACCTCTTCCAGCTCTGACCGGGAGCCCACTGGTGCTTGGGGGCCCTGTGCTGCGTCCCTGGGGCCCCTGTTCCTAATCTCCTCTCCCTTCCAGGCATCCGGCAGCTTCAGCTGCTTTTGTTGAAAGTGGCATTACTGCTCGGGGTGGAAATTCACTGGGGTGTCACTTTCACCGGCCTCCAGCCCCCTCCCAAAAAGGGTAAGTACCTCTCTGCTCCCCAGACTCCCATCTGCCAAGGATATCTTGGCCCGTGGAAGAAAAAGGGTGGGATTGGGAGTCAACTTAGTCGCCCTTGTGCAACCACACTGAGCCTCATTTTGAGCATCTGTAAAATATGTCCTTCCTTACCTACTTTCCACAGCTGTTTTGAAGGCTTAAGTTGATAGACAATGTGTCATTGCTTGCTAAACTGTCAACTGCAAAGGGCTTCACGCATTTGTTTGTTTCCTTGGCTTGTCCTGGGAATGTACAGGCCCCTTCAGACACCCACACCTTTGTGCCTCTCACACCTTCTGCCCCAGGGAGTGGCTGGCGTGCCCAGCTCCAGCCCAGCCCCCCAGCCCAACTGGCCAACTATGAATTTGATGTTCTCATCTCTGCTGCCGGAGGTAAATTCGTCCCTGAAGGTGAGTGACCCCTTCCTTCGAAGAAGCCAGCATCTTAGGCTCCTCCTGCGCCCTTCTAGGCTGTTATGCCCCTCATTCTCTTGCTGATACCTACCGACCCTCACTTGCCCCCACTTCTAGGCTTCACAGTGCGAGAAATGCGTGGCAAACTGGCCATTGGCATCACGGTCAACTTTGTGAATGGACGCACAATGGAAGAGACGCAGGTGCCTGAGATCAGCGGCGTGGCCAGGATCTACAATCAGAGCTTCTTCCAGAGTCTGCTCAAAGCCACAGGTCGGGACACCCTCTCACAGGGTCTCCCCTCCCTCCAGCTGACTGTGGGTTGGTTCCTCCCTCTCCCTCGTGGGCCTGGGACAGAGGGCCCATTGTGCCACCAGAACTCCTGGGCCCCTGTGTAGGGGGCACCCACCGCAGTCTAAACTGTGACCCCAGCTCTCAGAGGTCAGGCACGGCTGGGTGTTTGGAGAGGTGACACAGAATGAGGAGGAGACGCATCTCGCCCCCCCCCCGGTGGTGTCCCCGCAGGCATTGATCTGGAGAACATCGTGTACTATAAGGATGACACCCACTACTTTGTGATGACAGCCAAGAAGCAGTGCCTGCTGCGGCTGGGGGTGCTGCGTCAGGTGGGGCCCGGGCCCGGGCAGGGAGGGAGGGGCTGGGCGGTGGGCCCTGCGAGGTGGAGGCCAGCCCTGGACACAGTGTCTCCCCCTGGTGTGGAGGGAGACTGTCCTCTTCTGCCGTTGCCCTGACATTTTCTCCACCTCAGCAAGCCCTTCTCCCCTGGGGTTTACAGGACAACCTGAACCATATTCTGGGCTAAACACCTGCTACCAGCCACAGAGTTACGTATGTAAGCTCCACGAGGGCAGGGGTTTTGTCTCTTTGCCCTTTTTGCTTGCTGAAGATGCCCCGCACCTAGAATGGTACCTGGTGCGTAGTCAGCACCTGGTAAATATTTGCTGAACGAACTAGTTGAAAACCTACTATGTGCTAGGTATTGTGATGAGAACTTTACGTGCATTTTCTCATCTGAATTCTCATGAGTACCTCGGGGAGTTAGGTATGTCATCTCTAAATGATGGGGAAACTGAGGCTGAGAAGTTCAGGTCTTACCCAAAACAAGTGCACAGTAACAGTAATGGAACTGGGCCTTGGGGGCGGGGAGCCCCAGCAGCAGGGGGAGTGCTGAGGAAGCTGCTGGAGGGTGGGGAGGCAGGATGTTCAGATTCTAGTCCAGCCCAGTTACCCTGCTGGTTCTGCTCTGTTGGCTTGTAGGACTGGCCGGAGATCGACCGGCTGTTGGGCAGCGCCAATGTGGTGCCCGAGGCTCTGCAGCGCTTCGTCCGGGCAGCTGCTGACTTCGCCACCCACGGCAAGCTCGGGAAGCTGGAGTTTGCCCGGGACGCCCACGGGCGGCCTGACATCTCTGCCTTTGATTTCACAAGCATGATGCGGGCAGAGAGTTCTGCTCGAGTGCAGGAGAAGCATGGCGCCCGCCTGCTGCTGGGGCTGGTGGGGGACTGCCTGGTGGAGGTGAGGGGGCCAGGGCTCCCTGAATGGGGGGGGAGAGGTTGAGCTTCCTGGGGCTTCCAGAAACGGGAACTCCTTGTAAAGAGGTGCAGGGGTTCCATGGTTGGGGGGAGGAAGGTTGCCTCCTAGGAAGGAGGGGGTGAAAAGGTTTGCTGGTTGTGGGGAGGAGCTGAGGGCTGCTTGGTGTGGTGTGGGGCCCCCCTCAGCTATGATTTGGGGGGCATCAGGGCTTGGGCACTCCTGTTGGACTCTCACTGAACTGTTCCCTATCTTTTTGCCCCTGCAGCCCTTCTGGCCCCTGGGCACTGGAGTGGCTCGGGGCTTCTTGGCAGCCTTTGATGCCGCCTGGATGGTGAAGCGGTGGGCAGAGGGTGCTGGGCCCCTAGAAGTGTTGGCTGAGCGGTGAGGCCCGAGTTGGGGGGTGGGGAGGGCAGGGCTAGAAACAGGACAAGGATCAGGAAGAGGGTGGGGGGTTCTGGGTGAATAGATGGGGGGCATGGGTGAGAGAATCCAGGAAGGCCTGGCAGTTCTCGAGGGGTGGGTGCTGATGGGTGCCCTCCCACACGAGCCCCTGCCCTCACACTTACTCCCTCAGGGAGAGCTTGTACCAGCTCCTCTCCCAGACCTCCCCAGAAAACATGCACCGCAACGTGGCGCAGTACGGGCTGGACCCAGCCACCCGCTACCCCACCCTGAACCTCCGGGCGGTGACTCCCAATCAGGTCAGACCCCCTGGCACCCACCGGACTCCCCAGGGCAGGCCCCTACCCAAGGGCTGAGGCGGGTGGTCAGCCTGTCTGGAGACCTGAAAGGGGCCGCCTTAGGTACGAGACCTGTATGACGTGGCAGCCAAGGAGCCTGTGAGGAGGAACAGCGACAAGATAGACGGCGGAAATCCAGCCACGGGTGAGCAAGCCTTCCTCGGCAGGGGGTGGGGGGGTTGCCCAAAATATTCGCCACCCAGTGTGGCGCCAGCACCAGCCACCGGCACAGCGGCAGCCCCGGGCTGGAGGGTGGATGGTGGGCAAGTCCGGGGCCTCCAGGAGGTGCCGGGGCAGCGGAGCGCCGAGCGGGGCCCATCCGTGCGCCAGACGCGTGTCGCCACACCCCCTCCAGAGCCCTCCCAGCCTTGCAGGCCGCAGACCCGCCCTCCCTTTGAGCCTCCGGGCCTCCCCCGTCCCTCGGTTCACAGCCTCCCGCCCTCTTCTGGCTAGCAGTGCTACCACTCGACTCGTTCGTCCACTTTATTCCAGGAGACAACTGGGATGAAGGCAGTGCTGCTCAGTGAGCACTGAGTTGGTGCCCCTGTAGGGATGGGCCCTGCCTCTCCCCCCTCTCCCCCCCCGCCCCCCCCAGACTGAGCCCCGGGCACTGGGCGCGCGTGGAGCCGGCGCCCCGGGGTGCAGCACAGCCTCCTCTCTCGGGCTCGGCAGGCAGCCAGGAGTTGTTGCGCTGGTGCCAGGAGCAGACCGCTGGGTACCCGGGCGTCCACGTCACCGACCTGTCCTCCTCCTGGGCTGACGGGCGGGCCCTGTGCGCCCTGCTGCACCGGCTGCGGCCCGGCCTGCTGTGAGTTCAGATCAGGCTCAGCGGTCCCTGGCAGGCCACACCTCTCTCGTGCCTCTGCCCCCTCCCCCCACCTCCGGCAGCGGGGACTGGGGCGGGGGGGGGGGGGGGGGGGGGCGGGCACTGTGTAGGGGTCACCCCCGGTTGAGGGCGCCAGTGCCATCATTTGCTGGTAGTCTTTGTGCCCAAGTCACTGCCCCTCCCTGAGTCTTGTGGGAGTCAGATGCATTCAGTAGGGAGCCCCCCAAGGCCAGAAAGTTGTTGGTGGGCGGGTGGGGAGCCGGGGGGTGGGTGTATAGCAGAGCATAAACCCCTCATGCCCTGTCCTCCCTTGGGCCCCACTAGCCCCTGCCCGCTACTCACTCCTCATCCTCTCCCCCTTCAGTGGGGTCAGGTGCTGGTCTTGCATTGGCTTTTCTCCCCGACACCCCACAGGGAACCGTCAGAGCTGCAAGGGCTGGGGGCCCTGGAAGCCACTGCTTGGGCACTAAAGATTGCGGAGTATGAGCTGGGCATCACGCCCATGCTGTCCGCAAAGGCGGTGGTGGCAGGGAGCGACCCACTGGGCCTCATCGCATACCTCAGCCAATTCCATAGCACCTTCAAGAACGTGCCCCACAGCCCAGGTGGCCTGCAGGGTAGGTGCGGGGGAGGGACAGCTGGGAGCGGCACCCCGGGCCGGGCCGTGGCTGTCCGTTCAGGACATACAGCACTGATTCACCACCCACTTGGACACCCCCCCCCCCCGCAGGCCCTGCCAGCCAAGGCTTTCCCGGGACCCCCAGTGCTGTGCTATTCCTTGGCAAACTGCAGAGGACCCTGCAACGGACCCGGGCCCAGGTGGCGAGTCTGGGCAGGGTTGGAGCTGGGCAGTGGGGGTCCCTGGGGTGATGGGGAGGACATTCCTAATGGGAGTAGGGCTGTAGCTCAGAGCCCCATGCCGAGTGTAGGACTTGTTGCAGGAAAATGGGGAGGATACTGGTGGCAAGAAGCTGCGCCTGGAGGTAAATGCATGTAGGGCTGCAGAGGCCCCTGCTCTTTCCTGCATCCTATAACCCCCCTATCCAGGTTCCCTTCCTGGCTCACATCTTTCAGATTTTTCTGTTCTGCACACATAGCCACTCTCCAGCCCCTCCTGCCCCTCCACCTCCCTCCCTGAGCACTTACCTCCTTAGGTAGAGGCTAAGACCCCAAGTACCGAGGAGCCACCTGTCCCGGAGTCTGGTGTACCCCCGACACCCCCATCCCAACACCAGGAGGTGAGAAAGTGGGCCCTGTCTGCAGACAGAGGCCTGGGGAGGGCAAGAAGGGGTGTTTCAAGGAGGACAATCTTGGCCACTGGCCTTGACTCCAGCGGACCCTGTGGTCTGGGGGTTGGTGCAGGCTGGTGCCGGGGACCTGTGTGCACTCTGTGGGGAACACCTCTACGTCCTGGAACGCTCCTGTGCCGATGGCCGTTTCTTTCACCGGAGCTGCTTCCGCTGCCACAGCTGTGAGGCCATATTGTGGCCCGGTGGCTACGGGCAGCACCCAGGAGACGGTAAGCGGGCCTGGCCGTCGGGGGGCAAGGAACTTGAAACTGGAGGGCAACTGGGGTCTGGGGCACAAGGTGGCAACAGGCGCAAGATGGCACTCTCTTGTCCTGAGTTCAAGGTCTTCTCTGTCCCCTCCAAATCCCCAAATGTGGGGCTAAGGAACCAGGAGGCCAGCAGAAATTCACCTGCGAATCAAGTCCTGTCACCCCTGCCCTCGCTGATAAATGGAGTATCTGGGCATCGGGCTGCCTACGGCTCATGTCTTCTCCCCTCCTCCACCCTGCCCAGGACACTTCTACTGCCTCCAGCACCTGCCCCAGACAGGTCCCAAAGAGGATGGCACTGACCCCTGCCCTGAGAGTCAGGTAAAAACTATGAAACTGTGTGCTGGGGTGTGGGCAAGAGTAAAGGGGTCTCTCCAAGCCCAGCAGACTTTGCTGGGGGTAACTGAATGTTCTCCTTTGGAAGGAAAGCTCCATGAAGGCAGAGATTTTTCTTACCGATGTATCTCAAGTGTGTCAAACGCTGCCTAACACTGTTCAGTAAACGGCATCAGTGAATGAATACTTGGGTGAATACAGGGTCCACATTTGTCTAAAGGGGCAGCCTCGGCCCCACAATGGGCAGGTCACTGACCAGACTACATGGTGGCTTTTCCAGGACGTCCCCACACCGGATGAAAATAGCATGCCATCGGGGCCCTCAACTTCTGTCGTCCCCCAGGAGGGGACCAGTCCTGTCCCAAACCCCAGCCAGCCTACCCGCCAGCTGATCCGCCTCTCCAGCCCAGAACGCCAGCGGCTGTCCTCCCTTAATCTGACCCCTGACCCGGAACTGGAGCCTCCACCCAAGCCTCCCCGCAGCTGCTCGGCCTTGGCCCGCCAGGCCCTGGAGGGCAGCTTTGTAGGTTGGGGAATGCCAGTCCAGAGCTCTCAAGGTACCTGCTTTGCCCAGACGTGCTCACCCAGGGTGGGGATGCAGTGGGTGGTACTGGGATTCCTGAAAAGGGGAATGCTGGGGAATGGAAAGGGAGGCCGTGGGGCCCAGGCCATGTCTACTCCTCTGTGCAGTTGTGGCCATGGAGGAGGAGCAGGAACAGAGTCCCTCCTCCAGTGAGGAGGAAAAGGAAGCAGAGGAAACTGTGGCTTTGCACTCAGACACGGAGGAGGTGAGAAGGAACCTGGCCACCTATCCCGCTGAAGCCAGCACACATCCTCTAAATATGCCTCACTGCCCACCACAGGAAAAACCTATAGAATGCTCCCTCCTCTGAGCCTGTCTCTCAGAATGTCTTCTCACCCAATCTGACTCAGGTCTCTAAGCCTGTCTCTTCTACCAGAACTTACCCTGTGTCTCCAGCCCAGGAAGCTTTGACCCCGCTTCTCCAGCCCCTATCCAACGGTGGGGAGGCGAGGGGGGGGCAGACTGACTGGCCTGACCCTGCCATAGGCTCTGCTGACCTTGGCCAAGAACTCAGGCACCATGAGCAAGTACCCAACATGGCGTCGGACTCTGTTGCGCCGCGCTAGGGAGGAGGAGATGAAGCGGTTCTGCAAGGCCCAGGTGAGGTCTACGGGTTCGCCGTTCTGATGGGGTCAGAGTTCTGACGCGGAATTGGGGTTTCTCCAGAGCTCTGTACTTGAGCAGTCCAGAGACTCCTGGGCCTTCTGTCTTGTGCCCCTCAGGCTGTCCAGCGGCGACTAAATGAAATTGAGACTGCTCTAGGGGAGCTGGAGGCTGAGGGCACGAAGGTGGAGCTGGCCTTGAGAAGCCAGAGCAGTGAGTAAAGACAGGAGGGACAAGCTACGACATCCCTCCACCTCCCAGCGCTCCCTCAGACCACCAGACTTTGTCCCCAGCAGGCTTCACTCCTCATGCTCCTGACACCTGACCCCCCTCGCCCATTCCTCCTTCCCGTCAGGATCCCCAGAACAGCACAAGGCACTGGGGCTGGAACAGCTGCTACAGCTCGTTCAGAAGAAAAACAACCTACTGGCGGAGGAAGCTGAGCTCATGCTCACGTAAGGGGCAGTGGGTGGTGACGGTTGGCACCGAAGCCAGAGCCCAGCTGGGTCCTCGGGCACCCTGGACAGCTGTGACTCTTCAACCCCTGCCCTCCACAGGGTGAAAGAGCTGAACCTGCAGGAGGAACAGTGGCAGCTGGACCAGGAGCTACGAAGCTACGTAAACCAGGAAGGTAGGTGGGCCATACACACAGCCTCTGACCTCGGATACTGACCAAGCACATGGTCCTCTAGTCCGAGTGCCTCTGAGGCATTTCAGGAGGAAGCCAGAGAATGGGGCTCCAAGCCCCTACTTTGCCTTCAGTTCAGTCAGGGCTGCACAGCTGGGCTTTTACGTTAAGCTTCCTTACTTTAAAGATGGTGCTGCTGCTGGGGCGCCTGGCTGGCTCAGCTGGAAGACCGTGTGACCCTTGATCTCAAGGTCATGATTTCAAGCCCCATGCTGGGCACAGAAATTGCACATATATCGTATGTATTATCAATCTAGACTACAATAAAAATGGTGCTGCTGAAGAGTGCTAGCAAACCACTGGTGTGGACAGAGCCAATCTTACAGATGAGGAAACAAAGCCCAAATCGTGGAAGTCACATAGGCTGGGATTAAGCTGTGCCTTTCCTGCCTCCCTGCCCAAGTCCCTGTTCTCTAAGCTTTGTTGTCTTCTTCAGGAGCCCTAAAGACCCCTGCCGATCGGCAGGCTGAGGACCAGCTCCTGAAGAAGCTGGTGGATGTGGTGAACCAGCGAGATGAACTTATCCGCTTCCAGGAGGAACGCAGGCTCAGTGAGCTGGCCTTGGAGCCAGGGGCCCAGGGCTAAAAGAGAATGGGCTGTCTGCCCTCTAAGATCCCTACACGGAAAACCACCTCACCCCAGGACTGTGCTACCCTGCTCCTCTGGTCTGCCTGGGAGGAGGCCTCACTGTTTACAATAAAAATGCTTCTGCCACAGACAGGGCTTAGGCTGCCTGCAGGTGGGAGGCAGGGTGTGCAGGGAGGGTAGACATGTAGGAGCTTAGCCATCTGTATTATGACAGTCACAATGACCTTTGGCCCCAATCGCTGCCTCTACAAGGAAAAGGCAGAGCCACAAAAGTGTCAAACTTTATTGTTCCTCAGTTCCATCCCCCTCCTGCTGCAGGAGCAGGGCTGGCGGAGACTCTGTGCCCCGATCCTGGGCCTCCCTTGCCCTTCCCAGCACATGCTGGAGCTCAGCCCGAGCCCCAGACAAGCCCTTGGCCTCCTGCGTGTGGACGACGTAGACCGCCCCTGCCCCCAGCAGCAGTCCCACACTGGGAGTCCAGAGTAGTATGGCAACCTCCCTCACCCCTCCTCCAGCTGCCAAGGCGCACAGCAAGGCCAGGAGCAGCAGCCCTAGACCGATCACGTAGCCGGCGGAAGTGGCCCACCAGCGAGCTTGAGCCACGCCCAGGTCCAGCTCTATCCAGGCCTCCTTTAATATACTGACCAACCGTGACCTTTCTGCTGGTCCTAGAATAAAGCAGGGCAGTGGGGCAGGAGAGAGCGGGTCAGAGTGGAGGGGCTGCCTTGTGGTGGGGAGGGACCCCGGGAGAGGGTGGGGTGACTTACCATGAGTAGGGCTGGGGGTGTGCTGGGGGGGGCTGTGTCTCACACACAGAGTAGCCATCAGGGCCTCATGATCAGAGAGAGGGGTGCCACTGTGAGGGTCGTGGCCTGTAGTGGTTCTAAGAGTCTTACAGGAGACGTAAAAGCCAGAAACCGCCTAGGAAAAGTCAGGGCCAGAGAGAAACATCTTTGAGGGCCTCCTCCCATTCTCCAGCCATCAGTGACTAGACTAGACTAGCTGGACGAAAGATGAGCACAAGCTGGTGAAAGACAGAGACGTGGTGGGTGAAGACACACTGAGGGAACAGGCCTGACCTTATACAGCACGTAGTCAATGCGGATGCCAAACGGAAATAGCTCTAGCTCCCGCTGGTTGACGTAGCAGTTCTCAGGCAGCATGGTGCAGCCTTCTTCAGAGCCCTAAGTGAATAGATGGTTCATGCTAGGACGTAGGGGAGAAAGAGGAGAGAAGCTGAGGGTGTAGGCATGGAAATAATCAGGCGGGTTCTCACTTTGAAATCCCGGGTCTCGAGGTAGGCATCATGCAGCCCTGTCCACTCCTTCAGCAGGCGGCAGCCCAGGTCCTTCGGGTGCAAGTTGAGGTCGCCACACAACAGAACCACATCGGCCTTCTTGGATGTGTGGCTGGGGGAACCAGGTTGGTGAGGCAGGAGTTCTTCCCCAACCGGCTCTGCCCTCCTTTAAGTGGTGCCCTGACCACCCCTCAACCCCTGGCCCATCCCACTTCCCCTGCCAAGCCCAGGCTCACACACTGGATGAACTGGGCCAGTTCCCAAGCTTGGGCCACACGGTGTGTTAGGTAGATGTCCTTCTGTCGATTGTACTCGGCATGGAGCTGAGCAAGACAGGTGAGGTTATAGCAGATGAGACGGTCCCTATCTGAGGGTCTAAATCATGCTTGTGTCTGTCACTTGGCATGATACTTGGTTAAAAAATGGGCAAACCTTGCCCAGTAACCTTGGGAGATCCTGGCCCCAAGCTCACCCTCAGGCAGCCCAAGTAGAGGAGGCCCATCTCTCCCTCCCAGAACCAGGCCGCCTATCCCAGCCCTGCCAGCTTCACTCACGTGGGTCACATAGACATTGAGCACCAGTCCACTTAGATGGAGCACCAGCAGCCCCACAGCCTTCCCGCAGAACCAGTCTCCATGATGGATCTGCAGGCAGGAGGGAGCAGGAACTCAGGGCATGGCCACCCTCTTTCTGCCCACCCCCTGCAGCCCGGGGAAGGCTGCCTCCTTTACCATGTGTTACTGGGGGGTGGGAAAGGGAGGCGGAAGAAATCTGACATAAGGCTTACCATGTAGGGGTAGCCATTGAGGGTGTAGACGTGCTGGGTGAATTCCTGGATAGGATGTTTGGAGAAGACGCAGAGACCACTGCCGATGACACCACTGCAAACCAAGTCCTGATTAACGGCCAGAAAAGCAGAAAGAGACCCAGCCTTCCCCTCCCTCCTCTCCCAGCTCTATCAGCTACTTTTTATCTCAGTTTTTTGCTGAGATCAGCACCAGAGCAAAGCTCAAAGCAAGAGTCTCCGTGGGACGATAGAGTGACTTGATAAGGCTTGGGATGGGCTGAAGAGCGCACATCTTCCCGGTTCCACCTACTCTTGCACCCACACCCACAGGAGAGGGCTCTGGGAAAGAGGAAGGAGGATGCGGGCAGGATAGGGAAGGGCTGGTAGGACCGAAAGCTTCCCGATCTGAGAACAAGCTTCCAGACGGGTTAGGTAGGCTTCTCACCTGCTGAAATAGTGTGCAGCTGGGTAGGTGGGCAACAGCTTCTGTCTCAGGTACTGGAAGTCCTGCTCACTCCACACCTGAGGGAAGAGGCGAGGATGCTTGCCTGCCCGCCCCCCGGGAAGCGTCCCCTCCTGCGTCCCCCGCCGCCCCCCACCCCGTCCCAGTCAGGGTTCCACACCAGTTCCACACTGCCCACCTCCTCCAGGAGAGCTAGGTCGAAGCTCTCCATGTTCAGAAAGTCTCCCAGGCGCTTCATGCGGTCGGCCCGGTGCTTGCTCAGGTAGGGAATGCCCCTGAGGACGAGAAGGGCCAGGCAAGGTGATGGCTGGAGGCGCTGCGCTCTCCGTGCACCGCGGGAGCCGGGGCCGGTGTGGGCCTGGAGGTGCGGGTGCCCCCCGCCCCCGGAGACTGGAGGACAGGGTAGAGCCGTGGCCCGGATGTGAGGGAGGCTCCCGTCCTCTGGCTGTGGGTGCGACTGGAGCTGTGGCCCCGGACCCACCCCGCGGGCGCTCTCACCAGCAGTTGAGGTTAAAGATCCTCAGTCGCAGAGAGAAGTTGGGCTTCATGGCGAGCAGCGAGCTCCGCAGGCGTTGGACAACACCGCCTCGCCGGCGACGGCTGCGGCTGGAAGCGGTGCGGACTGGCGGCGCCTCCTCCCGGGGCCGTGCGCACAGGTGGCCGGCCCCGCCCCCGTGCTCCCCGGAAGGCCCCGGCCTCCCAGCCCGCGCGGCTCAGGCCCTGGGCGGAGTCCGACTCCGCGTCGCACGGGCCACCAGCCCACTGCCCCCTCCTTCCCCCGCCCCCCCCCGCAACTGGCTGCCCGCCAACCCGGAAAGGCGATCTACTGCGAAATCTGGCGCGGCCGGGAGACGAGGGCCGCGCGGCGTCCCTGTAGGGGGGATACCAGAGGGGGTTCGGTGGGCTGCCAGCCGGGCCGAGGCACGCGGGGCTTCGGCGGAGCTCCCCGTTCCTTTTCGCAGAAGCTCCGTCCCCCGGCCACGGCCGCCCGCGCGCCCTCTCCCGCCTCTCGGCCGGCTCACCAGCAACAGGCGCAAAGTTGAGAGAAGACCCGGCCGTCGCCGCCGGCCCACTCGCGTCCTTCCTCCCAGCTGCAGACGGGGGCGGGGCCGCGCGGTTGCCCCGGCGACGCGCAGTGTTTGTGCTCGGAGCAGTCCCCCAGCGCCGCCATGGCGAGCCCGGAGCAGTGCCGGCCAAGGTCGGCCCGGTGCCGCTCGCAGTCGCCGCCCGAGCAGCCGCTGCAGGTGAAGGTGGTGGGGCTCTTCAAAAGCTCCAGCTTTCAGATTGCGAAGAGCGCTGCTGAGGTAACCGCGAGAAAACCACACGTGCGGGTGGCCCTTCCGGGTTCCCGGTCTCGCGCCTCCTGGTGACAGAGGTCGATGTTCCGGGAGGTAGGCATGTGTCCCGTCCGAGTAGGCTCCGTCTGTACTTCCCAGGGGGCAGGGTCGGGTCGGCTGGACGTTCCACTTCGAGAAGGGCTACCTTTAAAGCGGGATCGGAGCGAAGGAAAAGTTCAGAACCTTGCTGGGTGAGGGAGGGTAATTCCCCCCTCTAGATATCCACCTATTTTATTTCCACATCAATTTTTACTTGCGTTATGGATTTTAAAAATTCATGAAAAAATATTTAGGAAGAAGTGATACCGTATAACTACTGATTTTTGTTTGTTTCTTTTTACGAACTCCCTCCCTAAGTGATTTTTGGAAACTTCATTTGGGAAGTTTTTTGGGTCCCCCTCTAAATTTTCTCTAGCATTTACTGCATTCCAATCGAATTAGGATCTTAAGGGATTCTCAACAAATGACCTACAAGTGCTTTGGAGAATCCAGGTATTTCTTTGTAAACACACAGAACGCTATAAAAGGAAAAACACTTTAAGCAACTGGGGGACCTTGGCCAGGTCCGCCGTGGTGCAGCACACATACTACCCAAATGCAGGAGAAATGCAGAATTCAGCACATCTTTGGGGTTTACTCCGGGAATGCTACTGTTAAGATTATGCCAAAATTCTCTCCTTCAAAACCCCACCAGACTCTAGGACCATGCCCTGTCCATGTTTGTGTACCCCAAACTATCCAGCTGGATACCTGACACAAAATGTTCTCAAATAGAAGAAATCTTAAGCAATTCCTGCCTTCCTGCCGGCTCTAAATCCGCAGAGTTAAAGAAAAGTTTGTAATTATATCAAGTGAAGAAATAAACTGTCGACCTTAAAAGTAAAACAGTTATTTTACCATCAAAATGGGTTTATTTGATAATAGCATAGGAATAGCAATTTGGGACATAGAAGCTATGGCAAACCAAAGGCAATCTGAGAGATCAAAGGACAGGTACATTACAGAGAAAAGGAGGACGCTGGGAGGGGTTGCTCTGAAGAAAACTCCACTGATAGAAAGTGAGAGTTCAGGGTGGTGAAAGTCTCACCGGTTGATTGTGGTATTGGCTGTGCTTGTTGCTTAGCAAGGAGACATTCTCCTTTCCTTCTGCTGGAGGAGTAAAATAGACTTATTCCTGTTGGGAATACAAGGTTTGTCTCTTCCTGACCTGCTGGGGGCTGCAATTGAGGAGCGGTGGTGGTAAAGCATGAGAGCTCCCCCTTCTGGCCTCCCGACTCCATTTTAAGTGAGGTTTCCTTTGCTCAGTTTCACAGTAACTAATTTGTGAAACAGGTGAAGTTTACATCAAGAGGAAGAGAACAAGCAATGTCTTTGAAAACGATACATGGATCATCAAAATAAGTAGAAATTATGGGCTGTTAGCTGGGCTGATGGGATCTATAAAGTTTATGGCTCAAGTTGTATTTAAGGAATTTTTTTACCTTGTTTTTCTTTAGCTCCTTCTCTGAGGGCACATGTTTTTTGTGCCTGCTCCACACTGTAGAGAAGGTGTTGGCAATTTTTTTCTGTAAAGCCTAGATGTTAAATTATTAGGCCTTCAGGGCCATAGGCTCTCAGTCACGACTACTAGACTGTGTCCTTGTACAAAAGTGGCCACAGACAATATGTAAATGAATGGTGGTTTAACAATAAAACTTAATTATAAATACTGAAATTTGACTTGCATATAATTTCACATGACACGAAAGATGATTCTTTTTTCTTTTTCAACTGCTTAAAATCTAAAAATTCTTCTTAGCTTTCAAGTCTTAGGAAAACAGGCAGATTTGGCCTGCTGGCCAGTTTGCCAACCCCTGTTGTAGAGGATGCTAAGTCAAGAAAACAATGTCTTTGTTACATTAGTAATGTTAATTTTCCCTTTCTTGAGCTTTTGCCTACTGTAGCTCTATTTGAATATGAAAACCTATCAGTGTAAATTGAGTTAGTTCGACCTTAATAAAGGATATGGCTTTGAATAATTTCTCAACATGATCCTTTGGTAAGCAATCCTGAATACCTAATTTACTGTCGGAGATTTAGATTTGTGAAGAGTATTACATAGATTCTAATTTGGATGTAGTCCATTCTAGACACTAACTTGTGAAGAAAGTCTGATGATGCTTAATTTGAAAACTGTTGGGCTTATTAGTTATCCCAGATGGTACCCCCCCCCCCCCGTTAGAAACACAATTGCCTCAAACTAAGCACGGACCCTGGAACTGTGACAAAGGACACATCATCATCTGTTGGTTGGGCAGGAGCCTAAGAAGGAAATGACCCAACTGCTATTGCCCTCTTCAGCTCCCCCTGGTCCCAAGGGCTTTCTCCGCCTTGGAATACCCACCCCTAATGAAACATGCCAGGCCAATGTCCTCTTTTAGGCCACAGTCAGACCACTAAGCAGCATCCTTAGTGGAGAAGGTGCCCACTGCAGCAGCCTGTTGTCACTGTTCCTTGTGGGACAGATCTCCTCCTCAGCCCCGCTCAGAAATGTGAGGCCTCTTAGGGCCTCCTCTGCTTTCTCTCGCTTGACCAGGAGGCAAAATGCAACATACCAGGAAGCAAAACTTTGTTTTTTTGACAGGAATTGTTAACCAGTAAGAATTTTCTCTGATTTGTATAGACAAAATAATGTATGTTACACCAAAACATGCTCAGTATCTAAACCTAAACATATTTAGTATTTATTTCACTTCTTCCCAAGGGGTGTAACCACAGCAATATCCTTTTGCATTCTCCACATATCGATAAATTAAAATAATAACATTTATTTTAGTTTAAAGTTATCTGTAGAGGGAGGGGGATGGGTTAAACAGGGGCTGGGGATTAAGGAGGTCACTTGTCCTGATGAGTACCAGGTGATGTATGGAATTGTTGAATCACTAGATTGTACACCTGAAACTGATAAAACACTAGTTAAAATAAAGTAACATCTTCTTTTCATTAAAAAAAGTATCTGTAGATCCCCTAAAGTTTAGTAAGAGTTTAATTTAGGGAAAAACTGGTCCTAAAAGAACATGGCAAATCAAAATTTATTTGTTCATTTCCTCATTCATTTGCTATGTGTGGATGGTCCACTACGTGCCAGATGTTGAGGCCAGTGGGAGTATAGGAAAACTAGGATATAGTCTTGGCCCTCAAGGAGCTTATACTCTAGAAATGAGAGACCAAATAAGCCAGAGCCCCAGGATGAGCTGGGGAGTGGATTAATGGAGGTAAGCACAGGGGCCTCTGGGGGCATCTAAGCCAGATTGTGTGGCCTGGGTATGCACTGTATAAAACCTCCTGAAGCCCCCATAAAAAATTGGGGGAAATGATTTCTACCTTAAAAGAGAACTTACTCTAAAATAATTATTTCTATTTTGAAACCTAGACTCTGAAGAGTAATTATCCATCCAAATTTGAAGATCCTATAGTAGTTCCTCTTCAAGAATTTGCATGGGATCAATATCTACAGGAGAAAAAACGGGTAAAGAATATTTGGGGTATGGGCAATGAACAGAGTTTTGCCTCAGTTATTAATCTATGCATTGTTTTGGAAAAACTGGAGCAGTGATTTTAGAGCAACTTGATTTGATTTCTCTAAATTATATACTTTTCCTAAATCATTTCAATCATTTTACCAGGCTGATTTTAAGAAAAAGTAAAATATTTACAGGATTTTCTTTTGGAAGACATGTGATAAAGGTAAGTTTTGGACTCTCAATGCTGCTATGTACCCCAGCTGATGGTTAGGCCGCTCTCCCTGCACACTGCTTACTCACACTTCCTGTGACACCTTGGCACTCGTGGTCCTTACTTTGGAAGGTCTTGGTGGTCTACAGCACAGACACAGTGTGGGGCTTGTGCGGGGCAGGGGAGGGGGGGAGCTTGTGGCCTATGGAGCTCTGATGACAGGCACCAAGTTCCCACAGGGCAGCCCTGTCCTAACTAAAGCTTCCTCTCTGCCTTCTCCCCACTAACAGCACCCTTGGAGAACCCCAGGCCCCAGGGCTAGCAGAGCCTGCCTAAGGAGGGCAGATAGGTTTCCTCTCGGGTACCAACCCTGATCATTTGGGAATTCTGCCTAGAACATGTGATACAAAGAGTTCTAAGGTGGCATCCTGGCCCAGCCGTACCTCCTGTTGGGGAATGGGGTACACTTCCTGCTTGCCATCCCTGGCCCAGAGCCGTGAAGACCCAGTCCTGGTTTCCCTGCCCCACCCTATCTCCCCAGTGGCTGATGAAATCCCATGTCCCCTGACCAGAGCAGTGGTTGCACGAGGACGTCCTGTGACCCTGTGGTTATCCTACAGTGTCGCTGTACGGTCTCATGGCACTGTGCACTCACGTGAGTGCTGCAGGACGGAGGCCACAATGCATTTTTTAAGTCTTACCATTTTCAGAGCCATGATACATTCTCATTGGAATTCAGATAGAACAGCAGCAAACATCTACACACAGTGCTTATTATATGCCAGATGCTATCCTCTTGACTTATGTATATATTAACTCCAATCCTTACAACTGGGGTGACCAGTGGTCCTGCTTTGCCTAGTTCGGAGGGCTTTCCTGGGAGCAGGAATTTCAAAGCTAAAGCTGGGACAGTCCTAGACAAACTGGGACAGCTGGTCAGGACAGTTGGTTACCTTAACAAAAATATGTTTTTCTTAATTTTTTTTTTTTTATCACCAAACTACTTACACTGCCTACCAGTCTCATACTGTCCACCTACAGGAGAGCCATGATCTCGTGCTTTGTGGTCTGCACCCATTCCTTTTACAGATTCCCACTGGATTCTTAAAGACTGCTGTGGATTCCATTCCGCAGTTTCCAGCCCCTTCAGCCTGGGTTTACTGACCTTGGGATGTTTTGTGTTCTCTTCCTTCTGCTTTTCTCATGGGGCCTGAATGAGGCTTTCTAGGTAATCACTGCTGCTTCTTTCCACCTACTCTTTATTTCCTATCCTTCCTTTGTTCCTTTTCTCACCCTCATCTCTTGGACACTTGTCACTTTATCCTTTTCTTGTTTCAGGCCAGTTTTCGGCCTTCCTCAATGTAAGCACTGTGCCTTGTGTCATATGTAGTGCTCTTAGCACATCTGAGGTTAGGTGTGCGCTGGCCTTATGTTTCAGCAGAATGTAATGCCTCCCCCGAGTGGTGGCTTCTGGGCCTTTGGAAAGGCTTTTCTCTTCCCTCCAAAGAAGGCAGCATCTTATGTCTCAGTGCTGGAAAGCCCCAGAAACCACTGGGTCCAGGACACTATCTTAAGCGTGAGAGGAAGCCTCCTCATGCACAGATGACACACAAAGATGAGGCATCTACATCATCAGCCTCCGAGTAAAGTGTACCTTCTACTGCATTTCTCCCACCAGGCTAAATAAATATCCACATTAGCTATACCCGGGCTAAATAAATATCCCTTTTTAAAGTTTTGCATTCTATAAAATGTGATAACACCGATAAATCTAAACCGTCTGGGGACTATTGACCCACAGGCTTTATCAGTGATTTATAGTTCAGCCTCAAGAAGTTTATTCTTTTCCTCAAACTAGGTTTTAATATGGGTGTTGGAATGGGATATGAAATCTGGGAGAAGAGCGGGGAGTGCAGCAAATTGGCAAGCTGAAGGCAAACTGTTCCCCAAACCAGCATTTCCCCAAGTTGGTCTCCAGACCAGCAACGTCAGCATCTCCTGGGATGTTGTTAAACATGCAAATTCTCAGGCCCCATTCCGGAATCAGAATCAGAAACTCGGGTGGGGCTCAGGAATCTGTAATTCTGCTTGCCTGCTAAAATTTGAGAACAGCTGTCCCAAATTATTCATACTTTTGCCAGGACTGGCACTGGGTCATAATAAACCAGATCTATCTTCCGAGGGGTCATTACTCATGGTCACACACTGGAATTCAGGAGGTTGACTGTTAGTGTTTGGATAAACACACAAATGCACTTCATTTTAAGGGCTTAGACTTGGAAGTGTTGACAAAGGTGAGTTCTCTCCCTCCTTACACCTGGGGTCCACCAGAAGTCCCTGCTGGCCCCCAGGAGGCATTTCCTTTCCCTGACCCCACTCCCTCAAAAAAGCATTCTTTCCATCCTTGGCACTGAAAACCATGTATTACTCAGAATCCTTACCCTTTCCAAGTATACACACAGTAAACTGTATTTCAGAAATGAAGCCAGAGACTACATTTTGTTTTCAAGTTAACATAACACGTATGCTATGCATACAGATTTTTATTACCAGATCACTGTCTACTTTCAATGACTGTACCATTTTTAGTATTTACTTTTAGGTCATTCTTTGCTTTCAGTGATATCAGATTCTTAAAAATGTTCTTAAATTCTATTTGAGAGCAAAATTCGAAAAGATAGCAAAAAAAAAATATCCCTTTTTTTAAAGATTCAGTTAGAGTCTATCCCAGTTGGGCTCTGGCTTGTGGGTTTATAGCAAGGTTATAAACCTTGCTATATTGCCCCCCCAATACAGTTTTTTTTTTTTTTTATCCTTTTCCTTTATAGGAACTCAAGAATGAAATCTGGGAATATTCTTCCTATGTGATGTGTTTTGTTAACGATCAGCTCCTGGGTGATGCATTTGATCTTCAGAAATGGGCTCACAAGATGTGGGATGTAGTTGATTTTAAGCCCCCTGAACTTTATGAGGCACTTACTGTGGATTATTCTGCTAAATTCTTAACAGACACCAAGGCAAGTTACACTAATTTTTAAAGAAAAATAGTGGAATCTTTGATCATTTATATTGATTCAGCATAAATAACTGATATCCTAACAAAGGAATATAAACGTTTAAGAGTAGGTTTTAAGTTCTCAGTGGCCTATAATCCAGTTGCAAAGGATTATATATAATGTTGCAGGATTTGGCTCAACAGTTTGCAAAGCAAGCATACCTCACAGCAGGCCGACTGCACAGGGGGAGAGCATCCCTGTTCAAACATTTCTACTCCCCATTAGACATTTATTTGCATTAATTATCCATTTTAAAACATAAAGAGCTCCCCCCCCCCGCTTCAGAGAAGTTCGAGCCTATCATCCATTCACCCTTAGTATGAAAAATTTTAATTAGACTGTCTAACACCTAAGTGAGAGGTACTGCACTAAGAGAATGAAAAATCTGAGAAGAAAAGTGACATTTTAAAGATTTTATTTGAGAGAGAGAGAAAGAGCACAAGTGGGGGGTGAGGAGGGGCAGAGGGAGAGGGAGAAGCATACTTCCCACTAAGCAGGGAGCCCGGTGCGGGGCTCGATCCCAGGACCCCGGGATCATGACCTGAGCCGAAGGCAGATGCTTAACCGACTGAGCCACCCAGGCACCCCAAAAGGTGACATTTTAAAGCATGACACATAGTTGGCAAGAGGAGGACCAGACAAGCTAAGGCCCTGAGGAGGTTTCCAATAGACAGTCATGAAGCGTGAGGTCCAAGAGAGTGAGAGACAAACATCAGGGTGGAATGGCAATAGAGGTAAAAGTACTTTGTAATTTTGCTCAGAAGCTTGTTATAGCCACAAGAACCATACGCTGAAAATCATTTCCTGCTTATGGTGGCCTGTGCCCACAGAAAGACCCAGTGCTAGGATTTGAGCTGTAAAAAGGCAAAGACCTTTGTTTCCTTCATCCTCATTTAACTGTTAACTGCCTTGAACACAATCTGAAACATAGCATGACTCAGTGAATGTCTGGTTGAATAAACAATGCACTTGGAAAATACTAGAAACTCTGGGGTATGGGGAGGAATGTAATGTTCACAGCAGTTAATTCCCAAAAGGACAAGGGTCTAAAAGTGCATGGGGTATTCAGGGAAGGGAAGGGACAGCAAAGAGGCCAGAATTAATAGGAAATGAGCCTGGGAAAATGAGTATCAGTCACCAACAATACCAAGCTACTTAAGGACAAAAGGGATGCATTGAAAGGATATTGGTAACCTCACAATTGACAGGAAAGCTGGAGAACCAGGTTTTGGAAAGCAGGTGGGAACCAAGGGAGGCCTGGCAGCAGGAAAACGTGGCTAGAGTCACGTCCCGGAAATGTGCAGCTAGGATGCTGCCATGGGGGCCCACTGGCCCTGGGTTCACATTGCCACCTTCACTGAGAATTCCTTCTCAACTGGTGTCTTTGCATCATTCCCTGGACATCCAAGGCCCCAGGCAGGAGCACCTGACTAATCCAGCCCAAATCATATCCCCACACCCTCGCTCTCACAGAGTGGGGGGAGGGAGAATCTGGCCCCTTTAGTGTCTTTAGAGGGTGGTGGGTCCCGTAGAGAGTTCCCCAAAGGGAAACATCCCCAGGTGTTAAAGGGGGGGAGAAAAAAAAATCCACTAAAGAAAGGTTGAACTTAGTCCATTCTGAACTCCATTCTGAACTAAGGAGTTAGCTTTTTTTCTAGAAGGAAGCTGAGCCAACAGAACTTTTCATAAAGAGTATGACATAACCTTTGCTTTTTTGGAAAAAGTTTTAGGGCTGTGCAAAAACAGGGTGGAGTAGGGAGACCCTGGTGGCGGGTGACCACTTGGAACACTGCTATAGTAGTGTGGTCTAGAGATGATGACAGCCTGAATTCATGGCAGTGAGGAGGGGGGACCTGGATTCCAGAGAAAATCCTTAAATTTTTTTGTGCAGAGGCTAGATTTTTCTTGCTGCAAGGACTTGTTTACTTCTGGGTTGCAATGATATACAAGATAATTATGTTTGCATGTTTGGCTGCTAGGTGACATTACCTTGTGTTGTGCTTATTTGCTCTTTCATTAGAATTGTCCCAATTATCTACTCTTGACAACTGCATAAAGATTATATATTGACACAGAGGGAAGTTTAATGATGCCCGAACGGACTTACCCATTTCATAAATTAATCGTGATTTCCAGTATATCCTCTTTTTCCACCCAAGCCTGTTAAGTTTATTATATTATGCCTCTTATAATACAGTTATACTATTCTTTTATAATTCAGAACTTGTAGTACAGAAGCTGAGAGGCACAAAAAAGTTAATCATAATTACTATGGACATAATACTTCCTGGATGCCAGATAACACAATATTATTACAGTCTCTTAATTAAAAAAAAAAAAAAAAAAAAAAGGCTGGGCGCCTGGGTGGCTCAGTTGGTTAAGCGACTGCCTTCGGCTCAGGTCATGATCCTGGAGTCCCGGGATCGAGTCCCACATCGGGCTCCCTGCTCGGCGGGGAGTCCGCTTCTCCCTCTGACCCTCCCCCCTCTCATGTGTGCTCTCTCTCTCTCTCAAATAAATGAATAAAATCTTTAAAAAAAAAAAAAAAGACTTAAAAAAAAAAAAGGCTTAAGTGACATAAAGTAGTGACAGTGATACCGTAAAAATGATTTCATTTATGTTTCCTAGATTCTTAAGAAATAGGGCAGGGCAAGTTATGTAGCTTGTTAAATCAGGTGGCACCTTTATGTATAAGAATGGTGCCCAAGATTTGAAATGTATCCCATCAGGTGCACTCTGCTCCCTAAATGAATGCTACCATGATGGAGACTGTGTTTTCATTTTGGATGCCTCTTTGTAGAGCTAGACGAGATCACACAAATGTTAGCTGTCTCTATCAGAAAGGATGCCAAATGAGCATGACTGAAATAACACGAAAGCACAGCATATTCTCTTCCCTTCCCCTGGTCCCATACCTCCTATGGGTATGGTGTCGTTGTTTTCCCACTCAGAAAGGACGTGACCTGGCTCTGGGTAGCTAATTGGTGCTCTCTCTCAAAATCGAGAATATATGGTAACCAAATCCATAGCACTCATGCTGGATGTTTCCCAAAATTACTCAGGACAGAAAATTCTGTCCTTTTTCCCAAAGGGACCAACTAGTGTTCCTTTCCACACCTAGCTTGCAATGTAGGGGATATCTAGGCCGTGTGTTCTCTGTCTGGTGTGTAGGTTAAAATTATTCAAAGCTTCACTACTAAAGGGTTTTATTTATTTTTTTTAGATTTTATTTATTTATTTGACAGAGAGAGACACAGCAAGAGAGGGAACACAAGCAGGGGGAGTGGGAGAGGGAGAAGCAGGCTTCCCGCTGAGCAGGGAGCCCGATGTGGGGCTCGATCCCAGGACCCTGGGATTATGACCTGAGCCGAAGGCAGACGCTTAACCGACTGAGCCACCCAGGTGTCCTTGCTTTTGAACTCTTATCACTGAAAACATTATTCTGTGGTATTTTTGGTCATTTCTAAAACTTTCTTCCAGACACTGACCTGCATTATCTTTTTCTCCCTAATTTTAATAGCATGCTTTTGTGTTCCTGGACATTTCTGTTGATTTTTATCCAATTGGAAGACTGGTTTTTGAGGTAAAAGGCTTTTTGTTCTTATTTATTTTTGTTATTTTTTTAATAAGTGGGAGGTAGAGGTAGGAATCTATAACTGTCAAAATATTAAATATTTAATCTTTGAAACCTTTTATTTTTATTTGTAGCTATACTGTGATGCATGTCCCAAAACATGTAGAAACTTTCAGATGTTGTGCACAGGAAAAGCAGGGTATTCTCAAAGTGGCATCAGGCTACATTACGTAGGTTCAATTTTTCATCGAGTAGTACCAAATGGTTGGATACAAGGAGGAGGTAAGTTTAAAATCTTAAATGCAACTTAATTGTAACGTCAAATCAGAATGTCCAGAATTTTATCTTTGTGAAATGCATATAGAATTAGATATATTTATATTAGATATTATATATATATATATTGAAAGGATATTTTATATGGCCAAATGATTAAGATATTCATACTTTTTAAAAATGTCATAAATTTTGAAATAAAAAAATCTAAAGTTTTGTTACCCAGAATATTACAAATTAAAAAGTGATATAAGATAGGAAGATACCATTTTTTATATCAAAATATAATTTTAAATGTTCGTCTAAATAGTGGATGCCTGGATGGCTCAGTTGGTTGAGCATCCAACTCTTGATTTCCGTTCAGGTTATGATCTCAGGGTTGTGAGATGGAGCCCCTGAGTCATTGAGCCCCTCATCAGGCTCCATGCCCAGGGTGGAGCCTGCTGAAGATTCTCTCTCTTCCCCACCTCTCTAAAAAAAAAAAAAAAAGCTCATCTAAATAAATAGCACCTAGAAAATACAGTGCTTTTAAGAGACATTCTAAAGCTAGGAATTTAAAAACAACTTATTTCTCACCAAAGATGTTACATTGTTACAGTGTAAAAGTAAGAGCTAAAGCATTTTGTTCTCCATTTTCGCTATCTTTTCAGGTCAGTCCTTTGAATTCACACAGAGTAGGTCTCTAACAGCACAAAATTAAATTTTGAAGGCCTTTTGGGAGGTATCCCATAGGGAACAATCAGGCAGCAATTTAAAAATAATTGGCTAAGAGTGTAAGGAGATTTGCTTGAACTTGATGAAATATGCAGAGGCTTAAATTAATAATGCTTAATTATTTTTCTACAATCTGGAACATTCTGAGGCTGATGAGAAAAATGTAGTTTAATCCAGGCATTTGTATGAAAATCAACTATTTTTCCCTCAGTTTCTCCAAAAATGAGATATCACCCATAGTGTTACCTAACCTCATTATTTTCCCATTTCATATACATATATGGTATGTCTTCCTATGGCAATAAACATAAACATGTACAATTTTTAGGGTCTGCCTAGTTTTTCATATATTGCTATACCAATTTACAGTTGGCCCCTGAACAATAAGGAGTTTGAACTGTGGGGGTCCACTGATTTTTTACAATACAGTACTGTAAATGTATTTTCTCTTCCTTATGATTTTCTTTTTCTTTTATTTATTTATTTATTTTTATTTGAGAGAGAGAGAGTGAGATAGAGAGCATGGGCAGGGGGAAAGGTAGAGAGAGAAGCAGGCTCTCCGCTGAGCAGCAAGCGCAATGCGGGACTTGATCCCAAAACCCTGGGATCATGACCTGAGCCAAAGGCAGGCACTTAACCGACTGAGCCACCCAGGCACCCCTTTTTCTTTTAAAGATTTATTTATTTATTTGACAGAGAGCGCACGTGCACACACACGGGGTAGGGGCAGAGGGAGAGGGGGAGAGAGTCTTAAGCAGACTGTGCTGAGCGCAGAGCCCCATGTGGGTTTCAATCTCATGACCCTGAGATCATGACCTAAACCAAAACCAAAAGTTGGATGCTTAACTAACTGTGCCACCCAGGCGCCCCTTCCCTATGATTTCCTTAATAACATTTTCTTTTCTCCAGCTTCCTTTATTGTAAGAATACAGCATATAATACATGTAACATACAAAATATGCGTTAATTGACTGTTTATGTTACTAGTAAGGCTTCTGGTCAACTGTAGACTATTAATAGTTAAATTTGGGGGGAGTTAAAAGTTATACAGGGCTTTTCAGCTGTGCAAGGGGTTGGCACACCTAACCCCTGCATTGTTCAAAGGTCAACATAATTAATTCCCTACTGGTAAACATTTAGATTGTTTACAAGTATTTGTTGGTATAAAACCATCCTCAAGGGAACTAGTATCAGGGTCTCCTGAAACTAAGTTCAGTGTTGACTATTATGTGCTGGGCTCTCAGATGCTATGTTCCTTTTTGTTTTATTTTTGGGTTTTGGTTAGAGGTACACCTCCCCTTCCCGAGTCCCAGAGCAAGATTTGGGAAAAGTATGTCATATTACTTGTTTGTTGACTTATTTGAAATAAAATTTCCAAATAGTAAAATGCACAGATCTTGGGTCATGATTTCAAATAATGAAGCAGCAATGTTAAGGACAGTTTGGGAAAAAAATGCTGATTACTAGATTCAAACCCAGCTGATATATACCAGTTGTACCACTTAGTACGTAGGCACTTAGCATCTCTGAATCAGTTTCTCAATCCTAACATGGGGAAAATTATATCACAGGATGTGGCAAGGACTCAGGATTCAGTGACACGGTATATTGGAAGTACCAAGCTCTATGAATATTCTCCCTTCAGATGCCAGATTCGCACAGGGCTGTGGGGGGAATTTTGGAATATGGCTAATGTGGTTTTATGCTGTGCCTTAGGATGCCTCCCAACCTACTGGTTGCCCAATGGGACCAGCAGGGCCTATACGGTCTACCCTACCCCTAGCCTCACCTCATCCTCTGACAGCTACCCTTGCTCTGCTCCACACACTGGCCTCCTTGATGTTTCCCAAGCACACAAAGCATACATGGGCTTGAGGTCTTTTGTTGTTTCCTCTGCCTGGGACACACCCTACCCAGCTATGCTTCAGAGATCCCCTTGCTTCAGCCTCTAATGTTTGGATTTTTGCCCAGAGTTCATCTCAGCAAGACTTACCTGACCATCCTATTTAAAACTGCCACTTTCCTATCCACGCAGGTCTCCTCACCCCTTTCCCTGCTGCTCTCCTATCCCCTAATTTTTATTTTTAAAATATTCTATTTTTGGTTCATAGCACTTGTTATCACTGGACATACTATTACATATTTCCTAGTGAATTCGTTTAGTGTCTGTTTCTCTTCATTAGACTATAAATAAGTTCCATGAAGGTAGAGGATTTTATCTATTTTGTTCACTGTCATATCCCCGGGTTCCAGAGCAGTGCCTGGTATATAGTAAGGGCTTAAAAAATATTGTTGAAAGGATGAATGAATAAATGAACAGATAAACAGGAAACATACATTCTAGACATTTCTAAAGTACAAAATGAAAGAAGCTATCAAGAGCCACTTTGGTGGGATTCTCTGTCTGTGGCTCCCACAAGGCCTACTGCCTTCTGAAGGACCTCTTGAGAAAGAGTTTAATACATTTTGTCATCATCAACATCATCATCATCAATATAATGATGGTGAAGACGGTGGTAATGAGAAGATGCATTCCCTAAGCATGCAATGCTGCGTGACTATGGCCCCCCCCCGTGAATGAGCGTGGCGCTCTGCCCTGAGCTGCACCAAGTGCTGTCGGTAGAACGTGATTTTGTTTAATCCTCAGAATTACCTGGGAGGCACTAAGCATTATTCCTGTCTATACAGATGAGGAAACAGGCTTGGAAAAGGTAACTAACATCAAGATTGAAATCAAAATTTGAACCATTACTCTGCATTGTAGAATTTGTCGTCAGAAGTACAGAAATAACATCAGATATGTAAGGCTGAATTCAAGTACTGATTGAAATGGTGTCAGTATAAAATATTTCCCTGGGAGAAAAATGAAGGGGGGAAATTGGAGGGGGAGACGAACCATGAGAGACTATGGACTCTGAGAAACAAACTGAGGGTTCTAGAGGGGAGGGGGGTGGGGGGATGGGTTAGCCTGGTGATGGGTATTAAATGCACGTACTGCATGGAGCACTGGGTGTTATACACAAACAATGAATCATGGAACACTACATCAAAAACTAATGATGTAATGTATGGTGATTAACATAACATAATAAAATAAAATTTAAAAAAATAATTTCCCCGGAGGATGTGAAACAAAGGGCAAGAGGAATGGTGGGTGTTGGAGAGACCTTTGGCAAAGGAGTATCACCGATGCTGAAGTGAGTCAGTAGGGGTGGTGAACCACAGGCCGATTTGTCTGAGCAAAGCCAACTCTAGGATCAGAAGGAATTGATGCTGGAGGACGTGTGACTTCCCCATTTCTGGAGTTAGCCTTCCGCCACCGCAGTGTGCCCCTGGGAGATGCTGAGGGCTCTGGGTGAGTCACGCGGGGAGTATCAGGCAGAGTAGGGTTGAAGACTTCAGGACTAATGATTAACTTCTGAACCAGTTTGTGAATGGAATTTAAATGCTACATGCCTGTCTTGAATAAATTCTCTCCACATGCTTGCTGTTGCATCTGATTTCTTTACAGTGCACTTTTATTACAGGTAACTCACTCACACTGAGTTAAAATGGCACAGTCTTTCAACAGAGCTGTATTATACACTGTACTCAAGGAGGTTGAATGAGAGAGGAAAGGAAGTAAAGAGGTGCTGATGGGGAGGCCGGGGGCACAGAGCTGAGAGACCCTTATTTCCACCAGAGTCCGCTATTTCCAGTAGTCACCTTTGTTTCCCTTTCACCTGTGGATACAGAAAAAGTCGTTTGTGCATGGAGGATGTTTACTGTAGGAGCACTGCCTGAGCAAAAGTATGTGTATAATGCATATAATGCAAAATGGGACATGACAAATACTTTTTTTTTTTTAATCTACCTCATTACATTATAAGGGATCTTCCTTTCCAAAATACTGGCTAAATAAATGAATTATCACTCTGGGGTTCCAAGGAATGAAAATTTGAACACTGATTCTTTTTAGAGCCATCTATTTTTATCCCTCTTCTAAAAAGACCTCACTGTTCCTATTTCATTCTCTCAGTCTGGTCTTTCCATTTTCCTAAAAAGCAAGATGGACTATGGAATAACTTGTGAGGCAAGCAGAATTTATATGAACACACTTCCTTTAAATTATGACCACAATTATAATTTAATACTTCATCATTTCAAATGTTTTGCATTATAATTTTGCCTACTTCAAAGAGTTATCAGGGGAAAAAATGGGATCATGAATGTTAGAGTGCTTACAAAATACAAGTGAAATCATTATAGTAATATTTTCATGGTTTAGATATTGAACAATTATGTATCATATAACTTACTCTAGTCATTGGTATAAGTGGAATCATAACTTAAAGCATTTTCCCCCGGCCATTACCATACTCTTTTTTAGTCTCAAAATTCTAATGTTTGTTTATTGTTATTTCTCAGATATAGTAGAAGGAAAAGGAGATGATGGAGAGTCGATTTATGGACCAACATTTGAAGGTATGTATCTTTAAATTCTGTCAGTCTATATCAGCTGATAATTCAAATCTAACAAGACTGGACAATTCACAACTCCAAATAAGATGGTGTTTGGGATAACACACTGAAAAGTGGGAGTTACAAACGGGATAAATGGGGAGTTACAAACTGGGGAAACACACCCCAGTCCAGTCCAGAACAGCTTTGTATACATATTTTTTCACTTGCCTAATTATATTATTCCTTTAGGCTAAATTTCTAGGATTAGTATTGTAGGGTCAAAGGGAATTTATATATATATATTTTTAAAGATTTTATTTATTTATTTGATAGAGACACAGCAAGAGAGGGAACACAAGCAGGGGGAGTGGGAGAGGGAGAAGCAGGCTTCCTGCTGAGCAGGGAGCCTGATGCAGGGCTCGATCCCAGGAACCTGGGATCATGACCTGAGCCGAAGGCAGACGCTTAACAACTGAGCCACCCAGGTGCCCCGGGAATTTATATTTTTAAGGCTTGTAATTTGCCATGCTTGTACCCAGAATTTGGTACTTTGATAATCATCCCATTAAAACTGCTGTTGGGGATCCTGGGAAGATGAGGTCGTGGTGATGGCACAGTTTTTGAATCTTTTGAAATTCCAACATAAAAACAGACCGTATAAGTAGATAAAAAAACTAAAAACCCATGGATGACATTTACAACAAAACTAGGTGACAAGGTATCTAAATGAATTCTCAATTCAAACAGATGAGGACAAACTTCCTATAGCTATGAAATCTGCAAGATGTCAGCATCTGTGTGGGAAAAAGCAGCACATCTGGTGGACTTGAGACTAGCAGAACCCCAAAATAGCCAACAGTGGGTGAGTGCAAGGGGGTCCCTGGTAAGGTCTGAGGCTGGAGCAGCCTAACCTCTCTGAACTCTTGAAACTGATCTGAAAGGGCGCTCTTCCAAGACAGGCCCACACAAGGAGGTGTTGCTGTGAATGGAATCAAAGTTATGCAGGATAGAAGGGCAACAGCGACAAAGAGGGAATGGGGACAGAGCCAGAAAGTCTCAGAAAGCAAGTTGCCATACTGTCGAACACTACATGAAAACAGCACAAGGAGGAGCTTTGTGAAGTCAGAAAAGCGACCTTCCTTCTAAAGCCACACCTCCTTCTAAACACCTAGGAAACCTAATTTTACATAAAAACAGGCAACAAAAAGTTTCATGGTTATTAGAAGAAGTAAAAGAGAATAAGGAGCAGAGTAATATCACTACAGATCATGAAAGTACACTAGGAAAGACATGCTCACAAAACAGATCAAAATCACAAATTTCAGAGTGAGCCAGAAGACATTGAGAATATGATACAAGACAGGAAAGAACTCATAAGTCAGAATTAGAAAAACTTAGAGGTTACAGAACTAGGGAAGAATCAGCAGTAAAAGAACATTTCAGAAATAAACTAGAAGGAACATGGGTCAAATAAACACGACAGATATATATGTCTTAAAAGAAGTAAAAGGTGGAAGGAGGGAATTTTTTAAAACCAAAAAGAAATGAAGAAAGATAAAAGGATTTATGAGAAAGTGACAAATAGCTAGAAAGAGAAGATCCAACATATGGATGGAAGGTTGTCCCTAAAGGATTAAATGAATGCTAGGGAATGGAGCAAATACTAAGAACTAATATTGAAAAAACCTCCTGCGTTTAAAAAGGATTTGATGTTCTCTTTTTGTTTTTCGTGGTGGTTACACAGCTACACACAACTGTCAAAATGCATCAAACTGAACATCTAAGATAAATGCATTTTATTGTATGTTTGTACCTCAAGTAAAAATATTGTATAAAAACTTGACATTACTTCTTGAAAGAGAACAATGCCACCTGATAATATTAAACCAGAACAACCAACACTAAGACATATTTTAGTAAAATTTTGGACAGTTCAGAAAAAGTAAAAATTCTTTGGGCAGGTAGGCAAAAAGAGCAAGTGATTTGTAAGGGAAAGAAAAGTAAGTTATCATCATATTCTTTGACATTATATTATTATGTCACGAGAAAATGGAGTAATACATTTAAGATGCTCAAGGAAAGGAATCATGAGCTAAGGATTTTATATTCAGCCAAACTGAATCTGAATTATAAAGGGCACACAGACTTTTCAATATGTAAAACTTTAGGGAATAATGTTGCCACAAGCCCTTCTTGATCCTGAGGAATCGACTGCAGAATGAGTTTCACACAAACAAATTATAAGAGAGACCCTGACATAAGGATTGGTGATGAGCAGTAATCACATAGTGACTTGTGAAACTAAACTTTAATGAGGAATAAAGGGTGAGAGTATGATATGTAATGACTGTATCTTTAGCCTACCTTTTTAAAACTGGAAAAAATGGGGAGAATGTATGCAAAAACTTTTAACTATTTTCAGTAATTATACTAGTGATGGTATTAATACTGTTATTTTGAGACTGTTGTATATGTAATGTGGAAAAAGTAAGTAATTATAGGATATCCTAAATTCATCGTTTCGTGTGTCCTTGAAAGAATCATGATTTTCAATGTGCAAGGGAGATAAATATGCAATATGATAGAGGCTAATAAGTAAAATATTCTGTATTGGAAATATCAGTTTAAACTCACAAAGTGTATCTACCTATATAGCTCTATCCACTGAATTGGTCTACAAGGACCAACCTAGTAGCTTTACACACTCCTAGCATTTAGATTGGTGTTCTGAAGTGTCACTTCTCACTTAAAGAAACCAGAGCTCCCGGGAGAAATGGCAGGTTTCAGTTCCAGGACAGGAAATTACAAAATGAGCCTTGAACCTGCTGTTTAGTCATGCTATTATCAGATAGCAAGAAAGCTATTCAAGATTTACTAGGGTCATGTCAAAGGCCTTGGGAGACGACTTGAAGAGGCTCTCACTGGCCAAAGATTTGAACTTCAAAAAGAACAGTAATCGCAAATAACTGAAACCCAACAAGTATTTTAAATCCATGAGTTCATAATGACATCATATTATAAAATAAAGCCTAACAGCTTATCTTTGGGGGAATGATGGGAAACAAATTCATTATCTTAAAAATTGATAAATATAAGCAAAGAATCAAGCATTTATCTTGCCTTTCCTATATGAACTGTACTAAATTATAGATAAAATTGCTACTTATAAAAGCATTCCAATAGATAGATGACAAGGAAATAAAAGAATTAGAATAGCACCATTTTGCTGCCCCAGTGAAATAATGGATCTATGCCTTTGCTGCATTGGTATCTGCCAACTTCACAAAAACAGGGACAACCAGACATTATGAGCCTTCTGTGGAGAGAATACACCACCAAAGGGACAGAACATGAGTCTGATTAAGCCTCTGGACCCAGCGGCCAATCTGCAGGAAATACAACCAGTTGTGATGTCATATGGTCTTAAAGATCTCTGCACTATGCAAAATCATGCATTAAAAACTACAGGACTTACGGCAAAAGTGCGGTACAAAAAAACCCTTTCTCAGTGACACATTAAAATAAAGAGTAACCTGATAAAAACAGTAACGGTTTAACATGTATTTTATGGTCAAGAAACACAAATACTAAACTAAATTTGGCACTCTACCTTGAAAGCTCCCTGACGTTTGAGGAGGTGGCATGGGAAGAGTTGCAGCTTGGGAGTGATTGTGAAGTGGTGGAAGGAGGGCTCTCTGAAATTGGAGGCAGGTTGTAACATCAGACGTCGGTGGATGTGGTGGATGTGGTGACCTGTGGCGGACGTCTGAGGTGTGTGTGTTCCTATGCAGCTCGGTTCAGCTGGGAGCCATTTTCTACATTTACCTGGTGTTTCTCCTAGACATTGCACATAAACACGGGCGAGCTTCATTATGCTCAGATGTTCCCAATATATCAATCAAGTTGAAACTAATTTGCCTTCTTAACACAAGTATTCTAGGCAAAAGGACAGGACAGAGAACACAGAAACATACTGAAATGCCCCATGCAGGTGCAATCAGCAAATTTTGGACTGGGAAAAATTCTAGAGGTTAAACAGCTCCGGTTTATTAACAGATAAGATAAGTAAAGGGATAGAGGCAGACCTTGAAGATTAAGAGAGACTTAAAAGTCACAACAAGTCTTTTAAACTGGTAAAGACTGGGGCACCTGGGTGGCTCAGTCGGTTAAGCATCTGCCTTCGGCTCGGGTCATGATCCCAGGGCCACGGGATCGAGCTGCATCGGGCTCCTTGCTGAGCAGGGAATCTGCTTATCCCTCTCTCTCTCTCCCCCTCTGCCCCTCCCCCCTGCTCTCTCTCTCAAATAAATAAAATCTTTTAAAAAAAGGGAAAAAAATAAAATGGTAAAGACTAAACTATACTACCTAGTAACTACTGATAGCTGTGGACTAAGTACTAACACTATTGAGCTGAAGCCTTATCAAAAACAAACAGTTGATTAACACATATTTTGTAAGTTGTATGTATTATATACCATCTTCTTACAATGAAATAAGCTAAAGAAAATGTTAAGAAAATCATAAGGGGGCGCCTGGGTGGCTCAGTTGGTTAAGTGACTGCCTTCGGCTCAGGCCATGATCCTGGAGTCCCTGGATCGAGTCCCGCATCGGGCTCCCTGCTCAGCAGGGAGTCTGCTTCTCCCTCTGACCCTCCCCCCTCTCATGTGCTCTCTCTCATTCTCTCTCTCTCAAATAAATAAATAAAATCTTAAAAAAAAAAAAAGAAAATCATAAGGAAGAGAAAATACATTTACAGTTCTGTACCGCATTGAAAAACATCCCCATGTGAGTGGAGCCCTGCAGATCAGAGCTAGTGCTGTTCAAGGGCCAACCGTATAAGGAAACATTAAGCATGAGAGCATTTAAAAGTCAGGGGAGTGGTTACTTTTGAACCAGACAAGGCACTTAAGCTGGACTGAGTGGGGATGAAAAGGGTGTTTCCCTTATAATAACTAATAATAAATACAACTATACATTAGTTTTCTATGGCTTTTGTGTCTAAATTTTAATACACTGAAAAGGTTTTTGTTTTGTTTTTAAAGTAATATTGAACCAATACCAAAGTGAAGGGAAAAGGAAAAGCCAATTTCCTTCTAAGTGCATGTGGAGCCCGCTTTATCAAATGAAGCTGGGCGAGTGACTCCATTTATTTATTTATTCATTAATAAAACATCCAACTCTTAGTTAGGTGCCTACATGGTGCTAGGACCTTAGGAAACAAAAGATGATATGACCAAGCCTCCAGCCTCAAAGATTTTAGGTTTCGTGCAGACAGCTACTGAAACAGATTAGCTCCAGGCACAGTGCCAATGGCCGTTACAGAGGAAGCACTGAGCACTGTGGGAAAAGAACCACCAGCTGCCTGGGAGAGTCGGGGGCGGTGGCCCAGAGTAGCTTTTGAGTTGGGTCTTAAAATAAAACACTGCAGATGGGGAAGGGATGTTGCTAGATGCTTTCCTGACAGGCTTAATCCCTGATGAGAATCCACCCTATCGGTCCACCCCACGGCCGCTGTCAGATCACCCGGACTCCTATTTGGAGGCACAGTCTCAGACAACTTGGCCCTTCTGTCCAGCAGGAGACACATCTCTTAGCTCCTCCCCTTGCCTGCCCCCTGCACAACCCTGTGCCTCTGCTGATGGTCCCTCACTCCTATCCTTACACTGTTACGGAGATTTAGTCTCCAGATGGAGGCGGCTGTCCTCTGGTGCCAGGGGGAGGCCCAGTGTGTTTAGGGAAGCCTCCATTACTCAGGATGTCTGCAGGTGCAGAATTAGAAACTCAATAACCCATCAAATGAAAAGGAGAGATGCCCCCAAGGAGAGATGAGTAACTGCTCAGAACAGAGAAGCATGGGTTTCCCTCCCTCTTTCAGCCCCTGGGGGATATGCACACAGCAGCCAGCCCGTCCCTCCTCCTCCACATCTCTCTCATTGAACCCTATTACCATGAGCGGCAGGATTGAAACCCGGGGCTTGCTAAAAATGACTACAACCACAAAACTCATTTTTATTAGGCTGAGCACAGTGAATTTAAAAGAATGTAATAAATTATTCAATTAGATGATTATTTTATAAATTGGTTAATCATTTTTTTAACTTGAAGAGTCTGTTTTGCATCACAACTTTTTAAACAGTCTTCCCAAATCCTATTCTGAATGTTAGAAACTATTAACCCTTTTTTTTCTCCTTGTATAATATCCCTAATCCTTCTCACTGGCCAAGGATTGGCAATTAGGTGGTTTGGGCTGACTAAAGAAAATATCATTTATACAAAAAGAAAAAGAAAAATATTTTAAAATACTGTATTATCCTTGTTACGTTTAGTAGACCAGTTTGTTAATATTAGCTTGTGCCCTAATTCACAGACGTAGCACTTAACATCCATTTGTCTAATTCTTAGATCTCCTTGCCTTTAAATGAAAGTGTTCGGGGTGCCTGGGTGGCTCAGTCAGTTAAGCCTCTGCCTTCGGCTCAGGTCATGATCCCGGGGTCCTGGGATCGAGCCCCACATCAGGCTCCCTGCTCGGCGGGAAGCCTGCTTCTCCCTCTGCCCCTCCTCCCTCTGCCCCTCACCCTGCTCGTGCTCACTCTCTCTCTCAAAATCTTTAAAAAAGATAAATGAAAGTGTTCATTAATAAAAGACACAGAGCCTGATGTACTGTCAGTACTGAATAACTGAAAATAGTATGGTCTGGGTAGCCATTTATGGGCTATTTTTTAAAAAATTGTGAGACTTATATATGGAAAGTGCATATGCACAGTTAAAACATAATTATAAAGCAAATCCCCGTATTACCATCCTTGTCAAGAAAGAAAAATTGACAGCATGCCAGAAACACCCTATTTATCCATCATCAACAATACTCCACCTCCCTCAGAGGTAACCACTAGCCTGCCTTTTTTCCTTGCTTTCCTTGATAGTTTAACCACCCATGTGTGTATCCCTAAACAATACAGTTAAATTTTGCCCGTTTTTGAATTTTAAGTAAGTGGAATTACACTGTAGGCATTCTTTGTGTGCCTTGCTTCTTTTGTTCATGCACTGCCTATGAAATTCATTCATGTTCTCTATAGCTGGAGTCCTCTTGTCACTAGTGTTCAATGTTATAAATACACCCTGTTTATCCCTGCAAGTGTTCATGAATACTGGCTATTCCTTCCTAATGTCACACACACAATCAACATGTTGACTTACAAATGCTTCATTAAAGCAACAATTAAAACATGCTAAGTAGCACACTTTCATGTACTTTTATATAATAATAAATAGTGAATAGCTGTTATCAAATATGATGGTAAAAATAGAACAGTTGGTTCACAAAACTGATACTGTAGGATTCGGGTCAGATTTTTACTTGGTATGATTGCCTTCAGCAAATTATATGGAAATGTCCTAACCTGTCTGATTATACTTTTCTAAAAAAATATTTTATTTATTTGAGAGAGAGAGAGCATGAGAGGGGGGAAGGTCAGAGGGAGAAGCAGACTCCCCGCTGAGCAGGGAACACCAATGGGGACTCGATCCTGGGACTCGATCCTGGGACTCGAGGATCATGACCTGAGCTGAAGGCAGTTGCTTAACCAACTGAGCCACTCAGGCGCCCCTGTCTAATTATACTTTTACCAGAGAGAATGCATGGCAGTCTTCCCAGACTTGTGGTAGTTGCTTCCTTTGTAAGCATCAATGAGCTTTATTTTAAACAGATTCAGAAACCGATTTTCTTCAGCATATAAAGTCTGATTTCTATTTCAAATAGTTACATGTTACCCTTCATGTTGTATGTTACAAATGATGCCAGTTTTGACCACAGAGCAGTAACTCGATTCCATATCTTATGGTAAATGGTAGAGGCGGGAATTCCTGAGTCACAGACAATGTAATGAGAGGGTCCTGAGATCTTACCATAGCTTTTAAACTTCCTTCCATGCCTCAGTTAACATGACCTAAAAATAAAATTATTACTAATTTTGCAGGTTTAGCCAGCACTCAAATTTTAAATTTTTCTATTTTTGCCCGGCAATAAAAAAGACGTTTTTTGTTCTTCCTACTTCAAAACATTTTTTTGTAGGTTGCTGAAATTTTTCCTTTCCACTCACAGCTGCTAAGAGAGTGAAAATAATCTAGAATAGTTAATTACCCCACTCAGACAAAGTGGGGAGGAGAAGGGTTGTTTTTCCCTGTCCTCAAAAAATTATGTGAGCACATTAAACTTACACTTTTTATATAACTGAAAAGTCTTAAGCTCTGCACTTAACCCTCAACACACTAGGCATTGTAAAAATATTTGTCAAATAAACAAATGTTGAATTAAACCTGGGATTTTCACTCTCCATCTTGTTACTTGTGAAAAAATATTTCTCTAAGGACAGAATTTTATTTCGAACTCCATTATGCTACTGGCTCTGATCTTTAAGTGGATAATACGCTCCCGTGAGGCTGGGGGTCCACTCCATTCCCCGAGTGAGCTGTGGAGGAGGCACCAATGGCCCAGTCCCAGCTGCAGCTCATGCTGAGTTTGTATGGGAAGGTCACCACAACTTGTTTCATAGCAAAGGCCCCCACCAGTAACTGTGTAGGGGGGGCGGGGGTTGGCTCCCCTCCCCTCAGTGGGATGCTTTCCAGGAATAATTCTACCCAAGGGCTTTACCTGGTGTGGCAGAGTCACCGAGTGACTCCCCTCTGCCCTGCCGTCGCTGCCAATCTTGAAGCGACAAGCCTCAGGTCCTTAAGTTCCACAGCAACATTCTGTTAAAACAATCGTTAACACAGTTACTTAATTTTCACACTTTTGAGGTAAACACACTTTAAATTTGTAAGTCAAGGGCTGCCTATACCTACATATTAACTTTAAAAATTTTTTTTTTAAATTAACATATAATGTATTATTTGTTTCAGGGGTACAGGTCTGTGATTCATCAGTCTTACACAATACACAGTGCTCACCACAGCACATACCTCCCCAATGTCCAGTTAATTAAGCCTTAAAATTTCTCCCATAATCATAGAACTTTGGGTAAAAAAATGTTACAACCCTATAAATTTTCTTCTTATTGCTTACAGAATTTAAGAAAAAATTTATCATATATCTGAGAGCAATGACAAATACTGTTTTGTTAAAACTCTGAATCTTTACCTTGGGCAGACTTCTGTGCCATGTAATTTTCTGTAAAAGTAATGGATTATTTCTTAATTCCCTTGAAACGAATACAGAGCATCAATGTAATTATATAGGCTCATTTGTACAAAAGTGCTTTATATGCACCTCACAAGATTTCAGAGGTTTTTACTCAGTTGCAATTTAAAAGCTAAAAGTAACTACTACGGATACGGCTTCATTGCTTAGTTGGTTTAGCTTTGAAACGTCGAATACTTAGCAACTGCAGCTTCAGGAAATCTTGACAGTTAATGCTCATACCTCTCAAATATTCCCAGAATTTTATAAGGTTATTGAATGAAAACTTTAGTGAATTCCTCTTCCACCACTTCCTCTGTGTTTCTGAGTTTGGAGGTAAATCTTACTTTATGCTAGAAACGGCACTTCCTGAAAAGAGTGGCCTAATTCACCACCATACAATTCTCTTTACTTGCTAACCTTACACTAAAAAAAAAAAAATTAAAAAAAAAATCACTTTCCACAAAATCTTGGTCAATCTATATAAGGTTTGAGATCAAACTTTATTTAAAGACTACTAAAAATAAGCATGACTTCCTTTCTTTTCATCGCCAACATTTAAGGCCACATCTGTGCCGGCTAACGTGCCAGGAGGCCTTAGGAGCAAAGCTATACGGAGACCGCCTGCACACAGCAGAGAAGAAAAGTTGTATCAACAGTAGCGCAGGTCACGAAGACACCACAGAGGGCTGCAGAAGGTGCTGTGAGGGCCGGGGTCAGATCCAAAAGCCTTCCCAAAGAGGGTATTTACACTGGTAGCTTGAATGAAATACTACTGCCACACAGCACAAGAAAATATGCTAATCTTTATTCCTCAGCGATGTCCTTCCTTTGACATTACTAATTTTCTTAGCAGACTTGGTTTTAGCTACAGTAATGATAAACTGAAGGTGGAGAAATGTTGAAAATAGTTCTAATGAAGACTTTCTAGCTTATCTTTTTTAACAGCCCAGTTGAGTGAAATATGAAACAGAATACAATTTGGAAATATTTCAATGACCTACTATGTATTGTCTTTTCTAGATGAAAACTTTTCAATTCCTCATAATAAAAGGGGAGTTCTTGGGATGGCCAACAAAGGCCGTCACAGCAACGGGTCACAATTCTACATCACACTACAACCAGCGCCCTATCTAGATAGAAAATACGTGGCTTTTGGGTATGTACATTGTAAACTTGTCTATATATATATACGGTTTGGGGCACCTGGGTGGCTCAGTCGGTTAAGCACCTGACTCTTGATTTTGGCTCAGGTTGTGATCTCAGGGTTGTGGGATTGAGCCCCAAGTCAGGCTCTGCACTCACCATGGAGTCTGCTTGTCCCTCTCTCTCTGCTCCTCCCCCTGCTCATGCCCTCTCTTTCTCTCCAAAATAAATAAATAAAATCTTTTTAAAAAATGTGGTCCACATAGTTTATGGGTAACTGAAGATGTAATTTAAAAGCAAAAATAATACAAATACAAACATTTAGAATAAATATTTCATAAGAAGCCCGCTACCTATAAAAAACACAGAAACCATTAAGGTACAGCCATTATTATGTTCTGACTATCCATCCATCCTTCTATCTTCAGCCTCAAGGATATTGTCATTCTTATTTACTATGAATAATACCATAGTGCTTAATCACATAGATATATTTAGATGCAGAAGTGAGCTGAAGCCATTTAAGTGCCTGTCCATGAACACTGTGAAGAGATATATGAAAACTATCCAAATTACAAGTAACTTTTTAAACTGAACAATTTAAAATATGGAAACACCTCAGGTAATAATGACTAGAATATTATTAGCAAGTTGCTTATAGGCATGTGGACCTAAAATGGATGATGGACATACTCTTTATCACTCCAGTGTTTATGTCTCTATTTGATTAGTGGAGTGAACATAAGTAGAAGCTTACTTGGTCTTCCCTGAAATGATGCAGAGTGTCAGAATTTTTCTGAATAAGTATTAGATTATTCCAGCTATTCCACAGGGATAATTACTGAAGAAATTTCATAGCAGTTTTAATTTAAACCACAATTATCCCTTCAGTGTAATGCAAGTGATATTTCTAGACCGAAAAAGCAGAAAGTGTATTTTCATCCAAAAGACGATTTTATATTGATAGATGCATAACCTAAAATGATGTTATCTTCTATTTTCCCTGGTCCTAATAAACTGTATTCTGATTTTGAAAACGCATTCTTCAATTATTTTAAAATCCAAATAAAACTCACAGTGTCTTGGATCATTTAAATATCTTCCTGTCATCTTAACCACATGATTAGGTGATCCTTCCTATCTTTCCAAAAGATTCCTTCTCAAATGCACACATGACTACTTTAAAATGTTTTATGTCTCCTTTTTCACCATGTCCACCCCCAGATGCATATACCCTGAAGTCTAGAGTGGCATTCGGGGCCTTTACTGCTGACCCCACATCTATTTCAGCTTTCACTTCTGTTAGCCTCCTGACTCACTCATTCAACCAGCATTTTATTAGGCACCTACTATATGCCAGTCATGGTGCTCAGTCCTGGGGAAAGAGTGAAGAGGCACAGTTTCTGCCCTTTAGGGAGTCTACAGTGTATTAGAAAACCAACAACTGTAAGTTAGACATAGGCTATGCCAGTTCTGTAAGAGTGCACTGGGGATACAGGAGAGACAGGACACAGCACCCTCCAACTCCTCTAGTAAAAGCAAACACAGATCCCTAGAGGATGGCAGTGGAGTGGAGGATGTGGTCTCCTTTTGACGATCGTTATTTTCCATGTGATTCACCTTCCTCCAGGGGTATTTTGCTCACTCAATTTCTTTGTCACCACCACACTGGTTTTAGGGGGGGCACTGCACCTCTTTTATTGTTCTAGCCCAAGTATGATCTCAATCGATCCCTTAAATCTCCAAATCAGAGCTGAGTCTGGGCTGAAATATTTAAACAAGACCTTAAAGAACACTAGGGAGAAGCACCATAATAGCAAGTAGATACTCTGACAAAGTGTAACTCCTTCAGGGGTATCATCCTTCTCCACTGTAAGGCTGCCTCTGGTGTTAATGCTTTCTCTTCCTATCATCTCAGAGCGTCCTCAGGTTTATCTGAGCTCCTGGAATCCCAGACATGGTTAGCAAGGTCCAGAGACAGACCCTCCTTTTGAGCCCTAGTTTCTGGTACATGAACTTGTCCCTTCAGATGGATGACACTAGGAATGCCCTTCGGGGAGACTATCTTGCCCAATGGTTTCATAGGGAAAGAATGTCAAAACACAAGCCTGTAAGATCTCCATTCATACATGCATAGGTAGAAGGGGTATATGTTGGGGACAGTGGGGGGGGGGGATTAATTTCATTATAGGGGACTCCCAAATGGGGGGGTGGTCATAGAAAGCTTCATGAGAAGATGAGATGAGTATTGAAATTCAAGTAGAAGTTAGCCAGAGAAGACTGAAATCAAAATGAGTAAAATCAAATTTTAGGAAGAGTGAAGAGCCTTTGCAGAGGGGCCCTATGGAATAGAGAGAGCCTCTTACCTATAATTCATTTGGTCTGGCTAGAGCTTAGCACCCTAGGGGTGAATGGAGAGAGAGAGGAGGGTAGAGAGGAGGAGACGGTCAGGCCCAGGTCCCAAAGGGCTATGAGTGCAATGCTGCTAAGCAGGGACCCCCACCCAAAGGAGATGGGAAGCCATGGAGGAATTAATTGGGAGCAACACGACCAGGGTCTCATTTTGAAAAAATTCTTTTCAGCAGAAGTGGGGAATTGATTGGCAAAGGATGAAAATGAGACTGGCAAGTCCAGTTTGGAAGCGATGATAATAGTAATAATAGTACCATAAATGAAGTCCTGGCCCAAGGCACTGGCAGTACAGAGAAGCGAGGGGTAAACAGAAAGACTCAAGAGATACTCAGAGTTTGGATTCAACAAGACTCTAGTGACTATTTCGATGGTGGTGGTGAGGTCATGGGAAGAGTATCAAGCAGTGGTATGTAACAGAATCTTCTGCAGTGATGCAAATGTACTACAATCTGTGCTGTCCCGTGTGACAGCTGCTAGCCCCATGTGGCTACTGAGCACTCAAAATCTGACTGGTACAACTGAGGAACTAAATTTACTAAGTTTTAAATTTAAATACCCACCTGTGGCCAGTGGCTACCATACTGGGTAGTGACGGTCTAGAGAAACTCCTAGGATCTTAAAACTGGTCGGATGGTTGATGCCGTTCACCAAGATAGAAAATAGGAGCATATGGGAGAGAAGATCATGGATTTAGGATGGACAAGTTATGTTTCAGGTTAGGATACCTACATGTGAGGCAGAAGGCAACTCTGGGATACCATAAGTAGGTATTCAAGGGGGCGCAAAGGCTGGAAATGGAGACTTGGAAACTCACCATGGCAGCTGAGCTGCAGCCAGACCAGAGTACCAACACTCCCAGGACAGCCTCTGGGCCTTTGCTTATCTTGTTCCTTTCGGCCAAAATCCCGTTCAAGGCTTAAGTCAGAAACCTCCTGATTACCAGAATCAAACTGCTTCTTTGTCCTCCTTGGCGCTCTGTAAAAACTTGCATCTTCTATTCTAACACCTGTCACAGTGGAGAGATGCACACAGTAGGTGCTCCTTCAGTATTTGTGAAACCAATCTGGAGACCAGGCTCTACATCCTCTTTGGTCAGAGGTGAATCTGTCCGTTTATCCCTTGCTCCTCATCCTCAGAATGTACCTTGTGTTGGGCTCTGTGTCATGGTTTCTGACGGCGACAGCCAGAGAGGCAGACAAAGAGATGACTACAGCATGTTCAGTGTCAGCACTGCTGTGTCCATATAAAAGTTCATGAAATGGAAATTGTACCTTCCCCTCAGCCACTGCCTCAACTCAAACACTGGCAAAGGGAACCATTCCTACGTTTAGGGCTGTCTCTCTAGCCCATGTTACTCTCTTGCAGTTGAGAGAACCATCGTTAAGTACAGCTCCTCTCAGGGAGTTCTAGCTCATGGCCAGTGAATATCTACAGAGATCCAAACTAGCATGGCTTTGAGCTTTTATTCACGTATTCAGCGATGTGATTAGGTGCCTACTATGTCCCAGGCAGTGTGTTAGGCATTGAGTACTAAGTAAAAGCATGAACTATGTCCTCATGGGAGAATCAGAAATTAACCAAAGCAGCATACAAATAAATGTCAAATTATCCCCGATAACTCCTATAAAGACAGCCGGGAGCTTGACATAAGCAAGGAGTGACGAGGAGTGATGACTGAGCTGAGATCTGAAGGCAGACCAGGAGGTAGGGACGTGAAGGGGAAGCGGGGGGCAGGAGCACAGCAGACAGACGTGGCAGGAAAGCAACATGGGATACTGAGGTACTGAAGTCAGTCTAGCTGGGGCAGAGCCAGGGGAGCATGCCCTAGGACAGCACTGGGGGGCAGCGGGGAGGCAGCCCATGGCAGGCCATGGTGGGAGATTTTTGGTCTTTATCATAAGGATAATGGGAAATTACTGAAATATTTTAAGCAGGGAGGTGAGAGCAGACTTGCAATTTTTTTTTTTTTTTAGGTTGCATTTTTAAGGGATCACTCTGACAGCAGTGAGGATGACAGATTCAAAGGGTCCCAGAACAGATGTGGAGGAACCATCGCAAAGTGGACACATCTAGGGCTATTTATATTTATGACTGATAATCTGATTTATAGGAAATAGCCATAGCTAAACAGGATAAGACTGGATTTAGGAATGGAAACTAATGTGAAAATTTCTGACTAAATTTTCCATTTTTTTCCTTCTATACAGGCAATTGACTGAAGGAACCAAAGTTCTTCAAAAACTAGAATTGGTTCCAACAGAGAATGAAAGACCAAAACAACGATGTATAATTGTTGACAGTGGAGATCTTTATGCCTGATTTTCATATCAATATTTCCTGACAACTTATTATTATGCATCTGATCAGCTGTTTCTATAATTAAACAGTGCTTGATAAAATTTAATTTGAAAGCTGTACAGATGCTCTAGGTTGGCCCTCCCAACACCCAATCCCTCCCCATTTTCCTTTCTTGCCTCTGCCGCAGAGACTATAAAAGCAAAACACTTAATTTCCCAGCCTCCTTTGCAACCAGTAGTGGCCATGGGATACCATCTGGCCAGTGAGACAAGAGTAGAATGCCAGTGGTCCTGTCCCTTCCCCTCAACCAGTCTTGAATGCAGACAGGTCGGAGCCGTGAAGGAAAGGCCAAGAGATCTGGAGATGTCAGCCCCAACTCTTGAGCTGCAGAACCAATACCAGCAAGCACCTATCTCTGGACTTTCTACTGTAAGGCAAATAGGCTCCTGCTTGTTGACATTACTACTGGTTGATTATTTTGCAACTTGTAGCCAAAACCATTCTTAATTTAGCAGCAGTACCTACTGGCTTTCCAATCCTAAAGCATTTGGAACAGAATTGTGTTGTTTGTAAACTACATTTCTGCCCTAAGAAACATGGTAAATAACCAAATAGAAAAGAGGCAATAGAAAAATTCATCATAATAGTTCACAGTTTATACACAGCATTCAGAAAAAGGCATATACTTTGGATATTGTTATCTGACATGACGAGAATGCTTAGCTCTGAGCTACACCAACCATAGGAAAACCAAGGGCTTGGGTTAATCATCCCAACCCAAATAAACCCTGTAGTGGTTGACTCCTGAGATGTTACTGGGGATCCTGCTTTATCACCTGCTCCTTAATCTGAGATTCTCAAACCCATCACCTGGGCAGCTTTTAAAACACAGACTGCTGGACCCTGGCCTTGATCTACTGAGTCAGAGTCTCTAAGTGTGGGAAAGGGACTCTGTGCATTCATTTCACTCAACCCAGAGGTTCTTGTTTAGCCAGCTGGGCACTAGTCATTTGGGAATCACTGCAAGACATAAGTAACTGGTTTCAGCCCTCTCTTTGTAGTGACTGAGTGCGTGACTCTGTTGGTGGTGACCTTGCTCAGCTGCCTCCACCCGCCGCTGCCACTGAATTCATGCTCTGCTCAAGGCCATTACGTTTTGGGTTTTTCTTGCCCTTTGCGGAAGGTCTGTCTTCCAAGAATGATCTCTCTTTGAGCCAATCTTAAGGAGACGGGCCTCTAATTGACTTGGGGGTTGCCAAAAGGAGGCATATGCTTTTTTTTTTACTTTTCATTTTGAAATGATTATAGATTTATAGGAAGTTGCAAAAATAGTACAGAGCAAGCAGTCCTGTGTACTGATCACCCAGGTTCTTCGATGGAGCTATCTTACACATTTGTACAATATATACAATATAGATTGTTCGATATATAATATATGAACAGTTTCTATATACAATATATAAACCAGGCAACTGACATCAGTCCCGTGTGTGTTATCATTTTATCATGTGTAGATTCATGTGACTGATACCACAGTCAAGTCATGCAACTTTTCAAAAAGACCTCCCCTGGGCTATCCCTTTATGGTTACACCTACTCCCCTGCTCCCCACCATCCATCCCTAACTCCTGACAACTGAAATGTTTTTTGTTTTTTTTTTTAATAACAGCTTTATTGCTATGTGGTATATGCTTTTATACTAGGATTGGAGGTGGACGGGGAGAAAGCATACTGCCTAGGTCACATTCTCAAGTGACCCAGAGGCAGCAGAGTGTTAAGAATGTGTGTTCTGGGGCGCCTGGGTGGCTCAGTTGGTTGAGCGACTGCCTTCGGCTCAGGTCACGATTCCGGAGTCCCGGGATCGAGTCCTGCATCGGGCTCCCTGCTCGGCGAGGAGCCTGCTTCTCCCTCTGACTCTCCCCCCTCTCATGTGCTCTCTCTCTCTCATCCTTGCTCTCTCAAATAAATAAATCTTTAAAAAAAAAAAAAAAAAAAAAAAGAATGTGTGTTCTGGAGCCAGACAGCCTGGCTTTGAATCCTAGCCCTGCCATTCCCTAGATGCATGGACTCAGGCAAGAACTTCCCTGTGCCTCTATTTCTTCATGTCAAAGCAGAGTACCTACCATATAGAGTTGTTGTGAGGGTCCAAGGAATCAATAATTTGTAGGCAGGATCTAGAATAGGACCTTTTTATGCTGTATGTGCTCATTAAATGTATGCTCAACAAATTACTGGTGTATGGTGTATAACCTTCAGGGTTGGCCTAGGAAGTTGTATTTTTTAAAAGCTCCTCAATTACTCTGATTAATAATGAGATTTGAGAAACACTAAAGAGGAGACAGTTCCTCTTCCTCTCTTCTGAAGAGTTTTGGCCAACCTGAGAGGTTAAGCTGTTTGCATGAAGTCTCCAGATCCTCTCTCTGGGCCTTTGGATGGGTTCCTCTGGTCATACTGGTGACATTTCAAAGCCTACTGCGGAGCTAGGCTTGCCATGGGGCCTCTCACCAATAGTGAAGCATGTGATGAACGAAATTGATGCTCTGCAGAGATCCTAGTTAAAACAAATTAACAAGCATTAGTCATGTAATAACAAGCAGCAGAGCAATTCTTACTTGCTCTTACTTGCATGAGCCCATATACTAGGGAATTAAACATTTTATCTGATATTGTGAAAGAACGGAGATATTTGCATGGGTGTAAGAAACTGATTCCAGCTCTTTTTTTTTTCAACTTACCTGCAATGCAAAGGTAGAACTCTGCCAACCTTCTAAAGGATGGCAAGTCCCTGGCCCCTTTGTCCGCTCCCACTTCCTACTCTCTGGCTGTAGAAACTTTAATCACAGATCTATATATGCAGTGGTTCTTATTACCACCATTTAAAGGTACACACAGTGATACATCTGTATTAGAATGTATTCTGTATCAGAATATGTATGTTTAGCCATGTCATTTGAAGAAATTGATTCAAGGATTCAAAAGCTTATCCCAATTAACTCCAAATATAAGACTTTGATTTAACCAAATTGAAAGACTCTGATTTGATTAAACAGAAGGAATTCTAGACTTTTCCATGTCTACAAATATGAAAGTAAAGGCATTCTGATGATTTATACAAAATGTTATGTGATCTTGCCCTAATTGCTGATATGGCAAAGTCAAACTCATATTCTGTAACTTACACTGTCATGTTAATAAGGGGACTGTGGTATCTGGACATTTTTCTCATTTTGGGAGATTTGAGATAAACATTTAAAATTCTGTCTGAAGAATTTGTTTGCCCCAACTGCAAACCATGCCCATTATTTGTTAATGAATGAAGAGTCTGGCAACCTCAGGATTCCATATTTTGAGTTTTTGCACTCTATACATATCTTAAATTAGGAGTGTCTTAGTCCCAGTTACCTAGAAATGTGGCAATCACATAACTTAGTCTTTCACCTTCCTCATTTGTAGAAAGAAGAGTTGGAAGTAAAGAAGCTGTTAGCTCTGACTCTAAAAGTTTAGAGATTCTCTGAGTAAATTTATGAAATCAATAATAGTACTACTTACTTTGGGTTTCAATTTCATTAGTAAAATGGGGGTACATCTATCTCACAGTGGTTTGAGGGCTGAGATAGTATGTGAAGACACTTCTGATGATGCTTGACATGTAGCAACTATTCAATAAAAATTAGCTTCCCTTCTGGAATGTTAACCCACAAAAACCAGTCAAGCTGCCACTGACCGAAAGAATATCATCATCATCACTTCAAGAAACACCAAGTCCCTCTTATGCTCAGTCTTAGCATTGTCATTAACATCACATTAATTTTCAATTGACTGAATTTATTCAAAAGTATATCCTCAAAATTAAAATGGATTTCCATCACACCTAGTGATACGCTCTCATTTTTTAAAACTACTATGTTGATTATATTATCCACCACCCTTCCTAAAATGGAATAACTTAAATTGGCCAATCTAGCCAGTCCATATCTCAAATAAATTTTATAGATCATACAAAATTTCTGTAACAAACTCGATAGTAACATATATAACAAAGTACAAAGCTTGATATTTGATAGAGGGCTTTCAAAATGTGATAAATCATAGGTTCTTTTACTTCGGTGTGCATGAGAAATGCTTGAGCCTATCAACAAAAAACAGGTTCCTAAGCCTCATCCCAATTTCTGATTCAGTGGGTCTGGAGTGGGCCAGAGAATCTGCATTTTTAACATGTTCCAAGTGGTGCTGATGATGCTGGTCTGAAGACCCCACATTAAGAACCACCGGGATGTATTAAAGACATAGATAGGGGCGCCTGGGTGGCTCAGTTGGTTAAGCACCTGACTCTTGATTTCGGCTCAGGTCACAATCTCAGGGTTGTGAGATCAAGCCCTGTGTTGGGCCCTGCATGAGGGTGGAGTCTGTTTGGGATTCTCTCTCTCCCTCTCACACTGCCCCTCCCCTTGCTTACACACGGTGTGAGTACATGCACTCTCTCAAATCTTTTTTTTTTTTTAAAGATTTTATTTATTTATTTGACAGAGAAAGAGACAGCGAGAGAGGGAACCCAAGCACAGGGAGTGGGAGAGGGAGAAGCAGGCTTCCCGCTGAGCAGGGAGCCCGATTCGGGGCTTGATCCCAGCCTGAGCTGAAGGCAGACGCTTAACGACTGAGCCACCCAGGCGCCCCTCAAATAAATAAAATCTTTAAAAAAAAAAAAAAAAAAAAAGACAGTCGAGACTTGTGGCATGCAGGTATGTGCAAGAAAAAGTTATAAAATACAAGATGTGACAACAGAATAGAATGAGAAAAAATGATGAGACAAAAAACTTTGATTTCATCAAGGCAGCATAAACATGCAAACACTGACCAATCAGAAGGGACAGCGACTAGAGGCCGGGTTCAGGGTCCTGGAGCTCCTGCTGGACTAGAGGTGAGCCCTCCAGCTGCAGGAGAGTCAACAAGGCAGAGGGGTCTTAGGTCAGGGGGACTGGGACTCTAGCACTCAGGACAAATCCCTTGAATATTTTTAAAAACCAGAATGTCCCTGTCTCGCTCTCTGTCAAATAAATAAAATCTTAAAAAAAAAGAAAGAAAGGAAATTTAATGGAACTGAAAAAAAGAAAAGAAAAGAAAGAAAGAAAGCTGCCTGGGGTGTAGTTTAGATTGAACTTGGGTTGTTCCAAAGGGATATGTTAGAAAAACGGTTTCCTTCTGTTTTCTAAAGGACTAAGAGATATAACGGAAAAAATTCTAGCAGACCCAGGGTTTGAAGCAGAGAAGAAACAAAAATAAATACGTCTCAGGTGCCAGTCTAGACAGAATCTACATCCAAGAGGTTTGCATTTGTACCCTGCCCTTATATTTGTAAAACAAAACAAAAACTTTACAAAATGTTTTGCTTGACGTCATCTCGTAGATGAGGCACTATTAAGAACTGCAGCAATTTAGGAGGATAGTTCTCCACAGGTTATAATGTAAAGCAGTCTTCTCAAACTTTAAAACACACGTACATATAGATCTCAAAAAAAAAAAAAAATGCAGATTACCATTTGGGAGGTCTTAGGTGAGGCCCGAGATTTTGCATCTCTAACAAACTTTCGGGTGATACGAGTGTACCAGTTCATGAATCACACTTTGAAAAGAGTAAAGCTGTGGTTTTCAACTTAAATTGCAGATTAAAAACACCTGGAGAGCTTTAAAAAATCCTGATGCCCAGGCATTTTTCCAGAGTAATTAAATTGGTACCCTGGCATCAGGATTTTTCAAAACTTCCCAGGTGATTCCTATGTTCAGCCAAGGTTGAGAACAACTGCTCTCAGGCGTAACGCTCCCTTCTGAAAGCCTAGAACAGTTATGGAAGAAATATTCATAGTCAAGGTAAAGAGCTTACTAATGATAGTATCTCTAGTATTTTATCATCAATCTTCATCACAGTGTTAATAGTAAGAATGTGAATCTACAATTTCAGCTCACTATTAATCTTTGATTTATTACAATGCTCTTTGTTGAAACTTATTAAAATATTACAATGTTTAATATACATTGTTAAAACTGTGTTATAGATGCCAGTCCTTGCTCTGGAACAGTGAAGTGACTTTGGAAGTATTCCCTGAGCTAGCTCAACAGACGCCACGGAAAATACAATAAGTCAATGCTTTTCTAGTCTTAAGAGAGTGAAATGTCCTCTTATAAAGACTATAAAAATCTGAAGACTAGAGTTGAACACCCAGATGACAAATTGTAAAACAATGTCCTCCACAATGGGGCGTATTGATCCTACGGTGTAAACAAGGTGATCCATGGGGGTATGGGAAGAAAACAGAACTTCTAATTACGTTTTTAACCTTAAAAAAACAAAAACAAAGTTGACTAGTGCCTTTGTCTGGGTGTCAGATAGCACTGTGCATACTGTGGAAGCCATACCCTGAGAAGAGGGGAGGGTTCACTGAAAGCGGGTAATGGCATCTCATTTAAATACTTGGCTGCACTTTAAATTCTTCTGGCCATAGGCTGGATCAAACATCGTGTCTCTTGTTTACATCAAGCGAATCGCCAGCTGGTGTAATCAAGAGAACAAATGCTCATAGTCATGAGGGTACAAAAGAGCCCGACTGATTAGATTCTAGAAAGTTTTAAAGCCTTCAAATTGAGACCAAAAAGGTTAAGACGTTTATAGAGTCAACTTTTTTAGTGTTTTCATAGCAAAGCATAAAAGCAATTAATGCTCGTGTTTTATTTTATTAGGGTAAATGTGCATAATTAAACTTACGCGATAAATACAAATAACTGAAAAAAACCGGCATTAAAAACAGTTTAATCCAATTTTTACTCGTTAAAATAAGCACGATAAGTACTGTGAGACTGGACATCAGATGGCGCTCACCTTCCCTAAAAGCCTAAGCAGTGACAGAACATTAACGGGCATTTCAAAATTCAGTCCTGATGTCAAGCATCGTGTTTCGGTCAAGTCACTTTTCCTGAGTCTCGGTTTCCTCACCTGTAAAGTGGGGGTGGGAGCGGACCAGATGCATTTCCAACCCAGCTCGTCTCTGGTTCTCTGTAGTGGTGGCGTTGACTGCTGCTACCGCTGACTGAAATAGCAAGAAATTCGGAAAAGACAGGTTGGGAAAGTGGGATAGAGGCAGACGGCGTACAGCTCTGGCTGGAAGGCTGGAGAGCGCTGTCGCTGCTTTGGCCGCTCACACTAGGTGGGCGGCGGGGCAGAAACTCAACCACGTGGCTTCTTCATTTCCCTGCGGGAACCCAACACAGGGGCACTTCCACAAAAATTCAAGGGAGAGAAGCGCGGGTCCTACTAACGATCTCTGCAAGCACCTTCGGAATACGGGAGCACACCACAAACTTAATTCACGGGCTAGCTCCAACCGCACCCCACCGTGACCATCAGCCACCCGACTCGGTCCGGCAGGCGAAACCCGGAAAGTCACGTGGGGCCGCGGATTTACGGCCTCCCTCCCGGGTACGCCGAGCGCCACCTCATGTAGGTTGTTCCATCCAAGCCAGGGTGGGAGCTTTCCCTATCGCAGGAACTAGAACAGCCCAGCTGCATCTTGGGTGGTAATCTGAGGGAAAAGGAAAGAGGTCACTGCGCCTGGCGAGCTTCTTCGCTACATTTCAGTCGCTGCGAGGGACAGCCTCCCTCGATTTCCTCTCGAGGTCCCTGTTCCCCCTCCCGTAGGAGTGCAGTTGGTATCGTCCGCGGCCCGCCCCCCGCACGCCGTGGCCGGGGAGGGGGCCCCTCACGTGACCCGGGCGCGCTCTCGTGGGGGGCCAGACTCTCCGAGGCGGTGCCGCAGGAGGCAGAGAGACGGCCGGAGCGGAGTGCGCCGCAGCTTTCGCCCGAACGCCAGCGCGGAGGACGTGATGTTGGGGCTCTCTCGCCAGCTGCCTTGGGCCGCCGCCTGCCTGGCGGCGCTCTGTGTGCTGACCGCGGCTCAGAGCCCCTCCCCGGCCCCGAACGTGACCGTGGTCACGACTTTATCGACCACCACCAAGACAGTTCCGACGACGGTGACGACTCTTGCGCCGGTCACCGTTCCAGCACAAGGTGGGCGGCGGCCCAACGGGCTTCCTGTACTCGCCCGCCCGCCGCGCGGGGCCGGGGCCGGGACGGGCCGTGCTCCAGCAACATGGCGGCCCGTCCGAGTCTCGCCGGGGCCGGGATCGGAGTGACGGGGGTGGGGGAGCGACCCGGGGAGCAGGGGCGGCCGAGCCTCGGTGGCCGTTGGGCTCTTGGCCACCCCGAAGTGTCCCACGCCGAGGTGCTTTTAAAAAGTGCCTCGTAATCCCCAGTCTCACTTCAGTTGGGGAAGAGGGGACGTGGCTTCCTCCCGCGGTGGCGGCAGTGGGGTTGATCGTGGGCGAGGCGACTCGCCTCCAAAGTTGGCGATCAGGTCCAACTCCCTCTCTTTGGGGTTAGTCATTTGCCCACCCAGGTCCTGTCTCCGAAAGAGGGCTTCTCCGGGACTTGGCAGAAGAGGGAAAGAAACTGAAGACGTTAATGCTCGCCAGTGTCTCAGACTTGGGTCTGAGAAAATAAGTTGCCTGCGATCTATTTTGATTTTGCGGATAGATGTGGGGTGTACTTGAGGTTTGGGCATTTGATTAATTAAAACTTTAAACTTGCTTTGTGCAAAGGAAGAAAAGGACCCCATTCGTGTACCCGATGCTTCATATATTCTTTTTGGTATTTGAGACTAAACTGGAAGATAGGTGGTGAAATCTAGGAGGAATATGGAGATAAAGTTACTGCCGGGAACGTAGGTTTAGTTGATTGTGAAGCTGGGATTGGAACCCAGGTCTGTCGATTTTTTAAAACCCGATCAGGAACACACCCTTTATTAAGCTCTGCAGTCGTTCTGGGTACTGGTTGAGTCGTACACTGAATCTTAAAGCAGAAATTGGCAATGCCGTGACAGCACAAGAGAGAGGGGAAGATAAATTTGAGGTGAAAAAGAACCCTAGATATTTAAAATCTGAAATCTAGTGTGATTGGTTATTACCAATAGTTAATATCGAGTAAGGAGTAACTGGCATCTTGACTGAAGAATTGCTGAAGTGTCAGAATTTTTACCTTGCCCCCCACCCCGGCTGATCATACTGTTTTGAGTGTCTTCCTTTGGTTTTTGTGTTTTATAGAAGTTTAATAAAATGTATAATTAACATTCAGAAAGATGTAATAGTGAAATTCAAAAATTGTTAAATGAGGAAAGTACATTGCAGTACAGTACTGGACATTCTAACTGCACTGTTTTTAAGATGATAGAGCACAGTATGTTTTGTTTTCGGCTTATTTGGCAGTTTCTTCCCAGATTGTAGTTTTGGAGTGTTTGTTTTTCCAAAGTGAAGCTTGGAGATACCCAAGTTAATTGCTCTTTTGTAATTGAAAGTCATACAAAGGAGATGATTTGTTTAATGTAAGTAGCAGTTGGATTAAGCTGCAGCCTAAAATGAAAGGTAGCAAGTTTAGTTCATTGTAAATAACATTGGCTCTGCTCTTCAGACATTAGTCATCAGGCACAAAAGATTTTAGACAACTAGCATTTTATATCAGTACACAAACCTCTGCAGAACTTATTTTCTACTTTGTGAACCCCTTACTCAAGGGTATTATATATGTCCCAGTCCCTGATAAATTCTGGTGATAAAATATTGAAATGCATGGCCTCTGCGCAGAACGGGTTTTTTTGGTTGTTTTTTTGGCATAAGGAAAGCAAATGTGAATGTTTTTTGGAGGCATCTAGCTTCCAGGAAGATGGATAGAGCCCTAGTCTAGACTTTTGTAGCCATTTGGCCTAAATTATTGACAAAGACCCTGCTAATTTGTTAAACTGTATGTACATGAATGTAGCCACTTCCAGATCTTATTGTCTCTTATTCTCCAGTCACAGTCACGGAGGACCCTGGAAAGAGCGGATCATTCATGAATTACAAATCTCTGGGGTTTTCAGAATGGGCATCATCCAAATTTGGGTTCAATCTGTAACAAATCTTTATTACTATTAAAAATTTCAGTGTCTTAGCTGATGTTTTGGGGCAGTGATTTCCCTGTGTGTAGTGTTGGCCTTATAACATAGCCTTTTCTCCAATATTTTTATTTTTTAAGGATGATTTAAAATGGCTCAAGAAACCCTGAGTGTGTGAAATAGTTGCCCTATAAAAAAGGGTTGTTTAGATAGGTACTGAGCATTCCCAGTAGTTTGTGGGGGTTTTTTCTTCCCTTTCTCTTGAGTTTATTTCAGCTTCAGCAGTCATTTATAATGATTGGAATTTCTTAGCCAATTTATGAAGTGTTTTTGTGTTGCGGTTAAAAACACATAACATGAGATCTACCATCCTAACAAATTTTTAAGTGTACTGTACATTATTAACTGAAAATACAGTATTATATGGAAGATCTCCAGAACTTTTCATCCTACTTGAAACTATACCCTGCTTGAGGAGCAAATCTCCATTTCCCCTCCCTCTAGCAGCCATCATTCTACTTTTCTGCTTCTGAGTTTGACAGTTTTAGGTACTTAATATAGGTGGAATCATGCAGTATTTGTCCTTCTTTGAATGTCTGACTTAGCATAATGTCCTTAAGGCTCATCCATGTTGTAGTGTATGGCAGGATTTCCTTTTCTTATGGTTGAATACTATTCTATTGCAAAATGTAGAACACATTTTTTAATCCATTCATCTGTTGATGGACTACAACATTTTACCATTTTTCTGAATCAGTAAGTCTGGTACTGTACGTAATGCTCACTTTTGTTTAAAAAAGGTAAGTTGTACAAACTCAAAGTGAGGTATCAATTGATTGGTTTTATATGCCCCTCCCCACCAGAAATCTGTGAAAACCACAACAGCTGTGTTTCCTGTTTGAATGTTAGCCTTGATACTCCTCCATGCTTTTGGATAGACTGTAAAGGTAAGAACCTTTGGGATTGCTTTAATTTTGAGAATGGAAACTGTTTTGTTATAACATTTTAAGATATTCTACAGGGTATTCCTAAACACTTAAAAATTATTAAGAAAATTAGGTATATTATGTACTATTTATTTTGAAAAACAAGTACTTTTCCTTTAAAGTTCCTATTGCTTAACATTTCCCCTAAAATCTCTCGTCTCCCATTCTGTCCCCAGCCCTTTAATTTCTTAGACTTGATAATTACGGTTCAGTAGGTTTTGAAGGAAGAGAGATTTTAAAGCTTTGGAAGATTAAGTGGACAAGTACACTGAAATCAGCTGTGAAAGAAAGTTGTGAAATTTTCCCCTAAAAACAGTTTCCCGGAAAAAGGAGGCATTCATCTTCTGCATGTGTCCTGCTAGATGAAATACAGAGACCTTATAAAACTTAGTTGGATACTTAGATATGGGAGAAGAATGAGATGGAAAGAGAGTTGGTGTTTTTGTTCAATTTTAAAATTAACCTTTAATTTGAAGGATAAAGAGCTAGTTGGAGATACTTTGAAATGGTAGTAAGGTTTTTGTTAGAACCCTGGGATTACAGCATATTCTGTTTTCTTAATGTAAGGTAGTTACTTTTTTTTCTTATTAGTAAAACAATTCATCTGGTGTGTGTGTGTATGTGTGTGTATGTATATATAGACACACACACACATATGTAAAAAGCCGAAGCTATATATTAAGCTTCTTTATTCGTTAAAAAAATCTAAGAGTTCTGGGCATTATATCACTTCATAACAAAGTTTAAAAACTTCTTTTAAAATTAAGGTATTAGCTTAATTTGGGATTAAAATTTTTATTGTGTAAGAGTCACCTTTTTTTTTATGTCATAAAATGGAATTTAAGAGTGTACCCTCCCTCCCCCCTTGTGTATGGCAGAGTTGGTATGTTTGGGGGCTTGAATGCCCTACTGTAGGATATGCTGGGGAAGGGTCTCCTTTACTCTTGCTACAAGTTTGACCATCAGGAAAGCAGTTTTAGAAAGTATAGAAAGCAGAGATCTGGAACAGAGGTCCTACCGCTGCTAATGGGGTACCTCCTGTGGTTACTAAGCCTTTATTAGATCCTGACTGCTCCCTATGATTCAGCCGTCTTGTGGATTCTAGCAGCCTTTGCTATATAGTAGTCATGCCACAATTCTCTGATCTAAGTGTTCCTGATTTATCTGTTCTATGTATTCATGTGGAGTTTAGAAGAATATTTGCAGGGATCCTATGTAATATTTCTTAATCAACGAGGGAAAGAGAATAACAGTATTTTCTTGGTCTGTGGACTTCTAAAGTGTTTATGCCTGAGTTTGATTTTTGGAAGCAATTCTGGAGCTTAGTAACAAAGTCAAAAGATAATATAAACAAATGATTGGTGCTCTGTGTCTTTCCCCCCCCCATAGCAGAGAAAAGCTACTGTTCACATAATACAACGGTTAGTGACTGCCAGGTGGTGAATGGTACACAGTTCTGTTCTGGTAAGTATTCACATTGGCTGCTGGGGAAATTGGCCAAGAGGGGAGGAAGATCTTTGCCTCAGGAAGTCTTCTTTCAGTAATTGGTTTGCCATTTCCATAGTTCTCATCTTGTTAGAAATTTGGGTAGAAATAGCATATTCATACTGATCTAGAAGGACAGTGCTTTGAAGCTTAGTTTAGTGATCTGGGTATACTGTGGAATGCTCTAGGTATAGATGCCGCCTCTACTTTTTTTTTAACTCTTCTGGAAACTCACTGTAGTTCAGATCCTTTCTTTATTTGCATTTTACTGGACTGGACAATCTTGTTCTGGCCCTTTTCCTGATTATGGTGCTGGTGATTATCACAATCTCTAGCATAGTTTGTGTTTTGGTTGAATCTTTTCTGTATTCATCTGTTTTCTCATTTTTGTACTTTAATTTGAAGAAATTGGTTACTCTTTAACCTTAACTCTTTGCTCAGGAAATAGTTAAAATTCCTAGATGAAACAACTGGTTTTTCTAACAAGATTACAAATGGACAGGGAAGTCAAACTTCTTAATTTGATGCATAAATAATAAATAGAGCAAAAGAGTTTACTGGAGTGTGTCAGTAACCTTGAAAGACTACCTGTAACAATTTACTTTTAGTAAATTAGTCTGAACTTGAACTTCATAACAGAATTTCATTAGTGTGAGTCAGTTATCCTCTTTGTAACAGAGTTCATATAATTTGGTTTAGGTGGTAAAAGAACAAAGATTTTTAGTATCTATTTTAATGTGTGTGTCAGAAAAGAATAATTATACCAAACCTGTGGTTTCATGAAAATAATTGCTTAGAAATAAGATTAAGTAAAACCTTTTAAAAGATACTACTTTAGAGAAAAATTGAGTAAGTAATTCTACTTAATTTGATGATGTATCAGAATTAGTTTGGACTCTGTAGCACTCTACATCCAGGAGGGACCCAGGCTGTTTACTGTCATTGCTCAAAAATATCTTTGACCTTACTCTCTGAGGTGACTGCTCATGTTCCAGCCATCAAATTGGTTTTCCTGCCAACAGGAAGAGGAAAGAGGCCCGTATCTACCTACAGATGCTTTCTAGAAGTTATACTGGGCTACCTACCTACAGGGGAGGCTAAGAAATGTTTGTCTTTCCCCCGGGGGGAGGGAAATTCAACTACAGATCGGTGCTTCTATTTCTGAAGAAGGGGAGAGCAATATTGGTTAGAGCGACTGTCCGTCTCCTCCACAAGGTGGTACTTAAATGTAAACGTTGGAAAAGGGGTATTCAAATGACTGCAATTTGAAAAATAGCGTAATAGATTGTGATATTTTAGATTGCTTTGACTTAACGTTTGTTTGTTTTCAATAGCACCTGAGCCCACTCTGATGCCAACGAATTCTACAGGTAATACAAGATAATTGACTCTTTCCCCCTTTTCACGATTTGTAAGGTCTCTTGATGGACTTTTTAGTAATTAAATACCTAAAAGTTGTTACTGTAATTTAAAAACTTAGTAGATGTATTTGGTCTTGGACCACAGTGATCACATTAGTATGAACTGTTCGTGCCACTGGCACAGAACTCCAGCAACTCACAGTTATTGAATAGGGGAGGATTTGCCATATCTTTGGACTTTGAGTCCACAAACTGCTTTTTGTGGATTTGTTGAAGATCTTGGGAAATACAGAAGCCTACAGGAAATTAAACTTCCCTGTAATTCCCATCATCCAGAGGTACCCCAGAATGTCTTCAGTGATAAGATTCTCCCAGTCTTCTCTGAGTGTATCTCTCAATAGATGTACTTATGTACTTGGATAATATACCCATGCACATTTGGATTGTTTTCTCTCTTATACTGTTGTATACACTTCACTATCCTGCACTTGGTTGGATGGTTAGGTTGTCTTTCCTTCTCCATGTAGCAGATGTCCTACAGGGAAATATTTGCTGTTATCCTTGATGGGATTGATTCAAACAGCATTCTTAGGTCAGAGGATAGGATTATTTTAAGACTGAATATTGATTGCTTTTCAGAAAGATACGCTTTTCATTTCCAACAACAGCTGGAAAGTTTTCACTACCCCTTCGACGGGATTAGATAATTTCTCCTCTTAAAAATCTTTACCAAAGTGATATGAGGAATAAATCATTAAAAAACAACTACTCCAGGACAAGTAGTAGGTAGGCCGGATGATAGGGATTGGAAACAGAAGACGGCATTTTGTAAGTAAGTAAGTAAGCGCAGACATTTGTAGGAAGGTGTGTATATGGAGTAATATGGCAAATATGGTGACAGCTTCCTGGAGATGTTGACTGAATCTTGAAATGACCCTGGTAAAACCTGAGAGCTTCCAGTGGAGCAAGGCGGTCAGTACATGTGAAGGAGATGTGAAAGAGTATAGTGAGGTCAGGGAATTGCATTTGGAAGTGCACGGTGAGGAATGGTTGAGCTGGACAGTCAACAGGTCAAGAGTCAGATTGGAAGGACAGATTGGAACAGGAGACAAGAGTGAACACAGGGAGATTAGAGTAGATAACCCGTGGTGGGAATTCTGGAGAACTAATAGGGGAAGAGTGGCAGATGTATGCAAATAGACTTAGGAAGTAGGAGGGACAGGACTTGGAGGTGATGGCAGACTCTCAGCTGAGAGTGCAGGTGAGCTGATCAGTGTCGGCAGGACTGTCCACTGGGCGCAGCTTGTAGAGAGACCAAACTCCAGGGAACGGTAATGTCTGAGGGTTGAGAAGAGGACCAGAGAGGAAGCTGAGTAGGGAGGGGCAGACAGGTGTGTCCAGGAAACTGTGTGTGTGTGTTTTAGGTGTAGTTTTTCAGAGGAAAAAGTGGTCAGATGCTGTAGCAAGGACCAGAACTCATTTTGAAAGACTTGGGCAGTGGTGAGCTAGCTCATAGCAGGTTTTGGCAGCCAGCCAGTGATACTGTGTTGGTAGCTTGAATTACGGTGGAAATATTCGTGCCATAGAAATGGGCAAACGCTTCAGAACTTTTGGAGAGTACCCAGTGCTACATAGCACCCATTAGAAGTCACTGACTAGGAGGATGTTAAAGATTGATGAAAGCAGAGATGTTGAGAGAAAATTAATTTCCAGAAGGTGGGATGTGAACCGAAAAGGGGAAAGGGGAGAAACAGTTTCTTCAAAACCACTGTGGGTTCACTTTTAATTTCTTCTCCATGAACCTTGATGTAGTTTTCATGCTTGATCCACACTGGGTTCTCCAGCGAAGTACCATGGAGTCTCTTGTTTTCTCTCTTTCATTCTGTAAGTGGAAGGAAGCCAAGGCTTGCTTATAGAAAATGCATCTGTTGAGTGGCAATTAGCGGTTGAAAAACAAACCTTGATATGGTCTCTTTCCATGGCTACTGCTGAAAGAGAGCAAGTGAGAAATTAAGGGATTATTTAAAGCAGTGATGCAAGGAGAATCTGATTTATGTAGAAAGGTGCTCATTGGGGTTAATTATAATAGTCTTCTGTTAGTACTGATAAATATTATAAATAAAAATACTGATAAATAATCTCTTACAATAGAATGCCTAGATTATGTCAGAAATATAGTGGGAAATGTTCATAATATATTAAGTGGAAGACAAACCATTAAGTTCTACTTTTTAAATTTTTTTGTTACATAAATGCCTAGAGAAATGGCCGGCAGGAAGTAACATGTTACTCTGAGTGATGGGATTACTTAATTTACTGTATTTTTAAAATTATCCATCACCAATAGCAGCTTTTGTAACTGCTGAATTATTATTATTTTTATGAAAGGAACATACTGTAGGTCAATAGAGATACATTCCCTAAATATTGCGTAATCTTGAAAATTTTGTCAAAGTAATACTTTGGTCAAAAGTAAAAGTGTGTAAATGTTTTGCCTATTTACAAAAAAAAGAATTAGTCTGTGCGGTGTTCATAGGGCTGGTAGTAAGAATCAAAAGGCAAATTTGCAAACTTGTTTCCCTACCATTGTCAGACAAAATTTAATAAGTATTTTAAGACTGAAAAGAATATATGCTTGTTTAGTTTGTAAAGTGTTATTTTTTTGCAGCAACTTTTAAGGGATTAAAAATCTGAAAATAATCAGACCCTTTAATCTAGGAATTCAGTTTAAGAATCAGCCCTATCAGAGATGAGATCAGATATTTCCCTGCCAGGTGTTTATAGTATGGAGAAATGAGAGATGACCTAATTGTCCATCCAAGAGCAGGGTAGGGAGAATGTGTGCGGCGGTGCTCATAGTGAGAGAAAAGGATACAAACATGTAATCCCATCAGTATTGTTAACATATCATTGACTAGAATCTGTTGGTAGCATCAGTACTAACAGAAGTCTGTTACTACAGTGCTTTGGTTCCTAAAGTGTGTTTGCATTCAAATTAATTCTTCTCACAGGAGTTCATTTTCTTTACAGGCATCATCAGATAATTTAAATTGGGGGATCTGTGGCCCCAGGGGACCTGTTCTTAAAATAAAATTTTATTGGAACAGAATGATGCCTGTTCATTTGCACATTGTCCTTGGCTGCTTTTGCACTACGCACCGCACAGAGCCTAAAATACTTCCTGTCTGCCCCTTTAAGAAGGTCTGCCAGCCCCTTGAAGTGAAGAACATAAGCCAACCTTGATACCTACTTGAGAAATCCTGAGCCACGCTTGTTTCTTACCGCGACTTTTTAAGTTAATAGTTTTTGTCATAGAAGCGTAAAAAAAAACCCTATAGTTCCCTCACCTAAACACTGATTCTTGCCCTCCTGTGTATCTTTTTGCAAACTTTATCCAGATGTATACATAGATATCCTACTTAGATATATACATAGATGTTAACATAGAATTTTATGATTGCTTTGTGTTTTCAAAAGTGTAATTTAAAGGCTAGTAGTCTGGCTATGTAGATGTGTTAGTGAACCACCACCTGAAATTTGGCCTTCATTCTTTAAAAAATGGAAAGCATGTTGAAGTTGGCAGCATTATTTTAAAAAGACAAATGACTAGGTCCTGGGAGGTTTGGAAATGGACGTTTTCAGTAAGTTTTGTTTGTATTGCAGCCCAAACCACCACCCTGCCTGCCTCTTCTACAGCCGCCCCCACAGCTACTACATCAGGTAACGAGGGTGTTTTAAACAAACCGTGGGGTAGGGTGGGGGTGCAGCCTTGCCTCGTGCTGTTTTTGCCCCCATTTTCCCTTTGCTGTCATGAATGGTTGTGAACCAGACATTTGCAGGACCAAGATAGTAGGCTTTTAATGCAGTAATGGTAGGTTGGCCGCGAGTCCTCATTTTTTAATGTGTAGCCGCATTTGGCAAGACACAGGAGAGTTAAGGGATAGTGTTTTTCTAAAACCCTTTTACTACAACTTGTAGGTGAGATCTCATTTCTTACAACTGATAAATACTGATGACTGTTAGGGATTAGTTGTGTGCTGTGTTAGATCATGGCGATTGGAGTGAAGAGAGTAGAGCCATCCTTTTTGCTGAGAAAGGTCTAAAAAGCCAAGATCACCGCAGATGTGCACCTCAGCCCTATTTCTCACTATTTCTGTACATTCCTTTGTAACTCTTAAAAGTGCATGTGAAAAGTAATTGTCTACTAATGAATGAGTTGATGTAAACTAAATATTTAGGTGACGCCATAGGACATTGCAGATACACAGGTTACGAATCCTTCTCTCTATCCCTATTTAAAATACTGGTGTTTTGTTTTTTAAATTCTTTTGGCTTATTCTTGTGCTACCTTTCTTAGATTCAGGGAAACCATTTTGTTTTCGCAAGAAGAATTACAGAACGGTTGTAATTAATTTTAAAGCTTGGGGCGCCTGGGTGGCTCAGTCGGTTAAGCATCTGCCTTTGGCTTAGGTCCTGGGATCGAGCCCCACATCGGGCTCCTTGCTCAGCGGGGAACCTGCTTCTGCCTCTGCCCGCCTGCCGCTCCCCCTGCTTGTGCTCTCTCTCGATTGCTGTCTCTCTCTGACAAATAAATAAATAAATATTTAAAAAAAAAAAAATTTAAAGCTGTCCAGCTTATTAAACAGCCACCAGGACCAGTGTTCATTTGAAACTCTATTTAACAACAACAAAAAATTTATTTTAAATATGAAATTGCTTTTTATTAAAATGGATGGTGCTCGACTTGAAACCTTCTACTCCCTAAAAAGAAATTTATGTTCTGTTTCCTCTTAAAACATTTTATTCCCTGAAAAGGGAACTCAAACTTTTGTGCTTTTATTCCATATGGTTTGGTAATGCTCATAATACAAAATTTTCGAGTAAGATTTACGATACCTTTAATAACAAGTTCTTTTGTTTGTTGAAATCATAAATTGCAGATACTTAAGATAATTTTTGTACTTTGAAAAATTGCAACTGAATTTTTGCTTACCTTGTGTATATTTAGTAAAAGTCAAAAGTTATATGAATTTCCAACGCAAATATTAATATTTACTGTAACGATTAACAATATGTTATCTGAAGAAATTGCAAAGTTTTTAAGTGCTTGACACGTTCTCAGGGCATAATTTATGTACCAGGAGAATCTTTTTCTGTCATTTCCATATTTGAATTTCTATGGCAGCGTTGACCACTTGATATCACTGGATGGAGTAAATGGGATAAATTCTAGTTGTAAAGACTTGACTCAAGAGCAAATACTTTATAGAATTTAACTCATGGCAAAGTCAAAGTAGAAGCTCAGGTGGGTCTTGAAATTATGGGTAGAGGATCAGAGGATCATAGGACTTACTAAGTCTTGTTATTTTTTCCTTCTTATTTAACAGGTACAACTAATACCACTTTAAGTCCAACTTCCCAACCTGGGCGCAAGTCTACCTTTGATGCAGCCAGTTTCATTGGAGGAATCGTCCTCATCTTGGGTGTGCAGGCTGTAATCTTCTTTCTCTATAAATTCTGCAAATCGAAAGAACGAAACTACCACACTCTGTAACAGACCCATTAAATTAACAAGGACTGGTGTGTAACTCACTGAAACCAAAATATTCTCTTTCAAGATGTCCCACAGGGAAGACGCTATTCCAGGATCTTTACATGTTCAAAGGATGCATATAGGATACTTGGGAGCATCGTCCTCGAAGAAAAGTCACTTAAATCATTTTGCTCAACAGGAATATTTCAAATACTCTGCATGAATCCTTGTGGCTGTCTTCTTTTATTTTAAATGGCTGCTGCTGTGGGATTATGTTATCTCTTCTTGACGTACCAAATGTAATTCTGTAAGTGAGGGGAAGCATCGTCCTGCACGGACAACCTCATGACTCTTTTGGCAGTTTAAATTTAGTCATTTTAAAGCCTGAAAGCTGCATTATTGTCATCCTATCTCAGGATGTAGTTTAGTGACCAGAATTGAGAAGAAAGTGCCAAATGAGCATCAATCGGGTGGACTTTTGGCTGTCCTTTCAAAAGTGGAATAAATCTATAAATTTAGTATCCTTAGAGTGACATTTTGTGCTTGATGACAGTTATTTTTTCTACATTAGAAATAAGATGCCACACAGGGAATTACATTCCAGATTTAAAGAAACAAATAGGGTACAAACCGTTAACAAATAGCAGGTTATTGCTCATACTTGTAAAGCACCTTAAATCATTGAGAAAATAAAGAACAGTGCCTTAAAAGACAGACTGAAAGGTAGACTGTAACTTCAGATGTTTGTGATTTGTTCTTTACACATTAAGGCAGGTAAAGTTTGGTCTAATGATGTAACTGTTGACAAGCTGTAGCAAACCTGCTTTTAGTAGATACCATACTGTTAGTATTTAATTGAAAACTTAACTATTTTATTTCAGACCTGAGCAAGTTAAGCTAAAGGATGTTCTACAGAGTTGAAAGCCTTCATATATTGTACTTCCCACCATTTTTCTTAGGCTGTTAAAAAGTATGAAGTTGATGTACTTACATTTTCCTTTGTACTTCAGGAAGTATCCTAACACTGTTGTACCTTGAAAGGATTTTCACCAGGTTTCCTTGAAAAGTAACTTTTTTAATGAGGCAAGAAGGAAATCAGTTGTTTTAGAGTCATTTACTAACTCTTGAATGAGACAATCATTTTAAGTTTTGAGACCAGAAATGTGACCAGTGTAATTTCAGAAAAGCTAAGGATTTTCGGTTGATTGGATTAATGTAGATTTTTAATGATTGCCTGGATAGACACATTGTGCTTTCTCTTCTTTGTTTCTCCTCTCTCCCATCCTTTGTTCTTAGTTTCAATTCCCGTAGTATAATAAGCATGCAGACTTTAATTTTTTTTTTAGTTTTCTTAGGAAGCACTAGTTTTTTTAGTTTTAGAGGGATACTTCTCCCCTGCCTTTGACATATTGGATTAGTTCAGAGGTTTTCATTAGTTTTTTAAAAACCTTTTGCTTTTCTAGGTCATTAAAGTTTTTTTAGTTTCTTTAGCCTATAGAGGCTGAGTTTAGCACTTGGTTTTCAATATTTTGTAGTAGGAACTGACAAGTTGCTTTGGTCCATTTCATAAGCCAGAATTCCTTGCAGTTAGATATGATTATATTCAAGGTTCTTAAAATGAAGATTTACTGTTTCTTTGTTACTGCTGGTACAGCTAAAGTTTGTTTTACTTGCACATTTGTACATACACTTAATGTTTTCAAGTGCCTTAATTGTTTAAAATCTCTGGCTTCAAAGGTTTTTGGGAAAAGGTAGGTTTACCTCACATTTTTGTGTTTTCATTAGTAATATTCTGGTATCAGTTCTAGGAACCTCACAAAAATTTTTATTATGGTGCCATGGCTGTTAGTTTTTAGTGAGTGCTGTGAGATCCAAGAATCATTTGAAAATATACGGAATCTCCATTTCTCCCAAAGTGGCAAAATTTAGCTACAGTGGTATATAATTATCATTTATCTTGTCACACATAAACGTCAATACATACAGCAATTTTTGTGAAAATGTAGCTGATGAAGCTTCTCCTCTTCTCTTCTGTAATTTTGAATACTGCTCTGACAACAAAACCGTAATATGAAACTAGTTAGATTTTGCAATAAGACTTCTTAAAACAGAACTCATGGCCTTCCCCCCCGCCCCCCGTCCCTGCCTTTAGTATCTTGAGCCATTTGGGTTTTTTTTTTTTTTTTTAATCCAGAAGGTATATAGAAACCTTTTCAGATGTTTCTCTTGATTTGTTCATGTGGATGCAGTTCTATCAAAACACCTAATTTACCTTACAGATATTTGTTGCACAGGCAGACGCTGCTGTATTTAGAAATTTCTCTTTCGGTTCATTAAAAACTGCAAAACCAATCTGTATCATGTACCAAACTGATTTAAAATAAATCTACATGTTTATTAATTAATCTGTTCTTTTTTATTAACTGAAGTATTTTTGCATTTTGATTATGAAATTTAATGTTAGTTGAATTTACCTTACCAGTCTGTTTGGGGGTGGGTTGTCTACTCTCTTTTTATTGCTCTCCAAGACCAGCAGATAGTAAGATAAGCATTCATCAGTGGAGGACAGAGCTTTAGAAACTTGCAGTGCTTAGTGCTTTCAGCACTTTAGTGATGTCGGTCCATTGTCTTCTCACTCACATTGTTCTCGGAGAAATCTGTCCTCTTCATCTTCTGTTCCTCTGCACATATCTTTGTTTTCCTTTGTTGCTTTTTAAGATTTTTCTCTATCACTGGTTTGAGCAATTTGATGATGATGTGCTGTGCTATCGTTTCTTGTGCTTGGGGTTTGTTGGGTTTCTTGGATATATGCTTTTCATCAGTTTTGGACATTCTCCACTGTTACTTGTTCAAATATTTTTTTCTATCCTTTCCCTTCTTTGGTGGGGATTTGCTCATCCATGCACTGTTTAGTTTTTTAAATCTTTTTCTGTTCATGTCAAATTACTGTGTTCAAGTTCACTAATGGCTCGAGTTTAATCTGTTAATCTTACCAGTGCGTTTTTCATTTCAGATGTCTTCATTTCTAGAAGTTCATTTTGGATGTTTTTCTATCTTTCATGTCTACATATCCATTCTTTAGTTTTTGAACATACAGTGGGTTTTGTTTTGTTTTTTAAATGCCTATGCTAATTTTAATACTGGGTCAGTTTGATTTTTTTGCTCATTATGGAGTCATACTTTTCCTGTTTCTTTGCATGCAAGATGTAAATTATAACCCGTTGGGTGCTGGCTATTTTTGTTCTGGGACAGAGGAAACAGTTTGGTCCTTTTTAGGTCTTGAATTTAAACTTTGGTTAGGTGAGAGAAGAGCAGCATTCATTGGAGGGCTAATAGTTGCCCAGTTTTGAGGCAAGACCCTTCTGAGTACTCAGTGCCCCTGGATTATGAGGCTTTCTAGTCTGGGCTGTGGGGACAGGCTCTGTTCCTAGCCTTGTGTGGGCTTCCCGGTGCTGTTTCCTGGAAACCTTTCTCCAGCCGTGGGTAGTTACCTCATGCATATGCTGATCAATATGTTGCTGAGACTGCACTCTGCAGATCTCCGGAGTTCTCTTTCTGTGGCCTTCCACCCTGGTGCTCTGCTCTGGAACTCCAGCTGCCTTCAGCTGCTTTGACTTTCAACTCAGGAAGCGCACTGGGCTGTGGGTGTCCTCTGCCCACATCGTGGCTTAGAAATTCAAGGCAGTAGGCTGGGTCAATAGTTTCCTGTCTTTCAAGGATTGCTGACCTTTGCCCAAAGTCCAGTGTATTGAAAACTACTGTTTCGTGTGTGCTGTCCAGTTTTTCAGTTTGAGGGTAAATGCGGTCTCTTACTTCATCTTGGCCAGAAGAAAAAGTTCAAGATGGGGATTTTAAAGTTTTAATTTTTAATTCAAGGAACATACAAATACATATTCTTAAGTTTTTTTTTTTCTTAAACTATACAAGATAAGTGTGTCTGCTTTGATCGTCCCTCAATCCCTTCCCCTTGCTTCTCCACTTTGCAGAGGTAATTACTGGAACTAGTCTGGTGTTAAACTCCCCTCTCCGCCAGCATTGTTTATATACTCTCTGTACCCTTAGGAAATACATAATGCAGATTTTTGTTTTAACATCAGCCTGCAACTTCTCACTACTTCTTGGAGATCTTTCCTAGTTAGTGTATTCTTAAATTCTTAAATTCTCTTAAGGTCATATGTAATGTGAGTATCATAAGTATCTACCTATTGAAGGATAATAGGTTTGCAGTTTTTAGTTTTTAGTAACACTTTTGCAGAGCGTATCTTTGCACCTGCCCCCTTGTTTATGTGTGAATTTCTAGAGTAAACATGGAGAAGTGGAGATCTGCATCATAGGGTTTGCACTTTGAACTTTTTATATTTAACTCATTTTTTTAATTTAAATTAATATATAGTGTATTATTAGTTTCAGAGGTGGAGTTCAGTGGTTCATCAGTCTTACATAATACCCAGTGCTCATTACATCATGTGCCCTCCTTAATGTCTATCACCCAATTACCCCATTCCCCACCTGCTCCCCTCTGGCAACCCTCAGTTTGTTTCCTATGACTAAGAGTCTCTTATGGTTTGTCTCCCTCTCTGATTTCATCTTGTTTTATTTTTCCCTCCCTTACCCTATGCTCTTCTGTTTTGTTTCTTAAATTCCACATATCAGTGAGATCATATGATAATTGTCTTTCTCTGATTGACTTATTTTGCTTAGCATAATACCTTCTAGTTCCATCCACACTTTGTACATTTTAACAGACTGAGATTGCCTTCCAATTTCCACCAGCCAAGGTACCTGAGAGTTTTCTATATCCTTTCCATCTGATGTTGGCAAAGTTAAATTTTAGTACTCTGGTGAGTGAAATGATTTACTTGGTTACTGTCCTTAATTTGTACTTCCTCTGTGAATTGTCTTTTTTTATTGTCTTTTCTTAATTGTAGGATTTTTTTTTTTAAAGGTTTTATTTATTTGAGAGAGAGAGAGATAGATCACAGAGGCCATGGAAGAGGGAGAAGCCGACTCGCTGCTGAGCAGAGAGCCCGATGCTGGGCTTGATCCCAGGACCCTGAGATCATGACCTGAGCCGAAGGCAGACGCTTAACTGACTGAGCCACCCAGGCACCCCTTAATTGTAGGATTTTTTATCTTAAAATGTGCTGGGTGCTCATCTGTGGTCAATGGATTTTCTTCACTATTTTCTTCAAGTCTTTGTCTTTGATTATGGTGTCTGTATCACCGGAGTACAAGCCCAAGATGGAAGCCACATAATATGAACAGGGGAAGTTTGACCTAAGAGTGGATTGGAGGGATAGGACATATAATCTGTAATATTTTAAGAAATACAAACAAAGCAGTAAAGGATTCTAAAGGATACTGGCATAGGAAATATAAGATGGCCACTATCTGTTCTCCCTCAACTGAATTCCCGAAATAATTAGGATACAGCCGTGGCTCTCTGGATGAAGTTCGTGGTAGCTGCAAATCCACTACCAGGCAGCTATGGGGAAATGATATACCAGTGGTAACCTGCGAAGTTATCCAAGGGATGCAGGGTAAGCCATGCACAGGACGTACCACACCAGTGACCCCCCACTGCTAAGCTGTGTGCACTGCTAGAGTTTTGCCCAGAACCAGGAAAAGAAATGCCTCCAGTACTGTCTACTGACAAAACATCATGCCACCTAGCAAAGAAGTATTCACTCATATGGTTCAACTCCATTGTCATTATCATGGTGGAGCGGGCAACAGGTGGATTCAAAGCTTAAAGCCCTTCTTTCTGTTGATTTATGACCTCCCACTATTTAATATTTATTTTGCCCTTGCTGAGAATCTCAAGTGGTCAGTTCTTTTCCTGGTGGTGACCCAAATATTACTACCAAAGGGTCTGGGTCTTCCACTGTTCTATCTGTTTTGGTTGCATAGTTTTTCATTAATCTTTACTATTGGTATGGAACTACTCAGGCACCCAGAGAACCCCCTTGTTCCAGATACGGTCCTTGCCTCCATTGTGTACCAGCAATACAACCTCCCTTTGGTAATCAGGATTGACCATTCCAACCAGTAGGGTAACACCTTTCACGGCCTATTGGTTTAGTGGCTTATGAATCCCAAGATGGCCAAGTGGCAGTCTCATTGTAGATCTTATATCAATAGGCCCATTGTTGTGTCCCTGGTTGAAACAAATCTTGGGAACTAAGACCTCCAAACCAGCTCAGCTTGAGGTTCCTGAGCTGAGAAGTATAATCCTGAGGAGTCTCGCCCACTTCTACCCCTGATTGATTCCTGGGTTCATATGCTACCTTCTGTGAGACAAGGCCATCCTTTCAAGGTGGTATCTCCCAACAATTACAACTGAGTTTTCAATGAATTATTCCACCTTTCAATTAGACCAGCCCCTTCTGGGTGTTGGGGGATGTTAATTTCATAGGCATGAGTTCACCTCAGCATTTCCTTTACTGTGAAATTGATTCGTTAATTAGAAGCTGTGCTATAGGCAAAGACATGACAGTGGATAAGGCATTCTGTGAGTATGTGTATCAGATAGTAGTGCTGGCAGAGGCATTATAGACCATGTCCAGAATGTGTGTGTATTCCACTCAAGAGGAATCTCTGTCCTCTACGATGGAAAAGGCCCAACATAATCAAATTGCTATCACATGAATGGCTGTTACCCATGAGATTAACACCATATTGCATGCAGCCTCAGTATTGGTCTCAACTCTTGATAGATTAGGCAGTAGTGGGTAGTGCATGCCAGCCTTGGTAAGGGGAGATCCATGTTGTTGAGCCCATGCATGGCCTCTAGCTCTGCCACCATAGTCACGTTGTTCATGGGTCCACTGAGCAAGTCCGGGGGTAGCTGGGGAATGAGACTGACTGATACCCGTAGAGTGCATTATTTTATCCACCTGATTAATAAGAGCCTTCTTTGCTGTAGATGCCCTTCAGTGACATGGGCTACGAATATCTTCACAGTGTGTTTCCATTCCAAGATCCATCCACATACCTCTTTCCACATTTACTTGTCACCAACCTTTACTATTTCTTCCAAGTCTCTGACTATCCAACCAAACCATTAGCAACTACCCAAAAATGAGTGTGGATTTGTACTTCTGGCCATGTCTCAGATCAGACACAGTGGACAGTCAAATGTACTACTTGCATTTCGCACGGAAGATTTCCTTGCACTCCTTTGATTTAGGCTCGCTCTTGAGTGGAGCATGGGGCTACAGCTGTCCACTTTTGGGTGGATCCAATATATCCTACAGACCTATCTATAAACCAGGTTTAATTTTTTTTTTTCTTGGCTAGCTAGTTGTTAGAAACACCCCAGACCAGAGGTATTGACTGAGGAAGAGGAGGCAACAGGAGTTGGTGTTGAAAGAGTCTGAGCCACATGTTCATGCAAGCTATTTGTACCTTTCAGAACTGTTCCGTCAAGTTAACAATTGTAAACTATTTCCATTGATGATAGATTGCTGCTGTGCATGCTCAAGTTTATGACTAGGTAGATTCTCCAACACCCAACTCATGATGTGAAGGTCAGGCTACCTGGTCACCTACCATCCCATGGCTGGGTAATCAGTCTCTATAAGGCATAAAAGGAGAATAGTTATCTTCAAAAGAGGGCCTAGATTTGCTCCAAAATCCTAGGGTTCTGCCCTGTGTTTCTGCTTGACAAAGGCTCTATACATGCTAGGATACTTTTAGTATCACCTGCTCTGCTGGATCATAGGACCTATATGGCAGAACAGCTTATACTGTAACTCAAATTCATGACAGGACCTTCTCTTGCTCTGCTCACCACTCAAAATTGGTAATCTTATAGGTAACTCTAGAGGTGGGTTGAAATAGCAAACTCAAATATGGTACATGTTGCCTTCAAATCCAGAAAGGCCTACTGAGCATCATGCCTTTTTTTCATGGTATATAGCTTGAGCTAAAGCAAACTGTCTTTCTCCTCAGAGGGAGATATTTAACATGCTCAAAACCACTGAACCCACCCAGAAACTTCACTGGGGTTAATAGCCCTAAGTTTCTGTGGAATTTGTCTTTTACCTTCTAGTTCTTGTATGTCTTACTAAGGCGCCAAAGTATTTACTACCTCCTACTCATCATATCCAATCAGCATAATGTTATCAACATAGTGGACCAATGTGATTTTTGTAGAATATCATCATGATCAAGGTCTCTACAGACTCTATCATGGCAGAGAGTAGAATTGACAAAGTCTTAAGGCCAGACTTCGACAGTATACTGCTGCCCTACCAGGTAAAAGCTAACTGCTCCTCATGGTCCTTACAATTTGTTATGGAACAAAAGGCATAAGAAATTGGGTCAACAACCGCATAACAAATGCCAGGAGGATACTCATTTGCCCCAGTAAAGATACCACGTCTGAGATAGCAGCTGCGATTGGAATCACCACCTCATTAAGATGTGAACCTGATAGTCTGTAGTCATTTTCCAAGATCCACCTGTTTTCTGCACAGGCCAAAGTGGTGATTTAAGTGGCAATGTGATAGGTATCATCACCCTTGTTTCCTTTAGGTTGTGATGGTGGCATTAATCTCTGCGGTTTCCCCACGGATATAATACTGCTTCTGGTTTACTTTCCTGAGAGGGGAAGTTCCAGGGGCTTCCAATGATCTCTTCCTACAATAATGAGCCTTCAACTCATGGGTTAAAAACCAATATAGGAGTGTTTTCAGTTGTCAATTATGTCTATTCCAATTATACATTCAGGAACTGTGGAAATCACCACATGGTGGGTCCATGGATTGACTGGGTCCACTGTAATTTGAACCTGAGACCCCTTCTGTTACCTCACTGTAAACCTTCATTTTAACTGGTGAGCCACAGCGTGTTTTGGATTCCCAGGAATTACAATTTTATTTTTTAGGAAGGTTCCATACCCAATGTGGGGCTTGAATTCATGACCCTGAGATCAAGAGTCACATGCTCTACCGACTGCGCCAGCCAGGCATCCCTTGGGTTCCCAGGAATTAGAATTAATTTGGAGGTAGTGCCTATTCTTCACCAAATGGTCTAGATATTTCTTTTTCTCTGATGAACAGTAACTCTAGGAGATGACTACAGATCCCTTAGGAAAATGTTTTGAAGAAGATTTATGATGTGTACCTACAGCAGTGGTATAGGGTCCTTTCTCAAGAGGATCCAGCCTCCCATGAGGTCAAGGTCTGTAAATTGACTTAGGTATGGAATCTGAGTGAGAGACTATGACTCTCCTCTGTGCTAACTCAAGCCAGGTGTTTGGCTACCAGAGTTTTTCCTGTTGTATAGATCAAGCAATATTTTAACTGGCTGCCCATATGATTTCATTCAGGGGGACACGCTGACCACCAAAGATATCTAAGTGCCAAGTCTATAATCTGAATACTGATATGTCCCTGATGCCCTTTATAACAGACATACCCACCTTGTCCTTGGCAGTTGCCTTCTGCTATTCTGGGATTGCATCATGACCATTGAAATGAGAGAGCCCATCTCAACAGCAATGAGAAATGACAAGATTGTGATTTCAACTGTCATTATCATTTAGCATTCTGCACAATTAAAATTTGTGCTTAATTTTTAGCAGTATTACCCCTGTGACTACAAGAAATAAGAGATTTTTTTTTAAAGGCTGCTGTGGAAGCTCTCTGGTTTGCAGACCATGATTTGAGCTGAGAATTAAAGGACCAGAGCTTGTCATTTTCTTCTGTAAGTGCTAAAGTGTAATATGCAACAAATGAATCATTGAACACTACATCAAAAACTAATGATGTAATATACAGTGGCTAACGGAACATAATAAAATAAATAAATAAAGTGCATCCAAGAAAGTCCATCTCACACCCCAGTATTTATGGTCATTATTGCCATGAGAGTCAGTATAGTAGCAAATTAGGCTCCCAAGGCATATGCTTCAGTAGGCTGCATCACAATCAACCATGGGTAATAACTTGGTTAGTTGTCATGCCACTGCATGCGAAGGATTACTAGTATTCCATTTCTTATTGTCAAGGAGCTCAGCACTGTGTTCAAGCCCAAGGGTGCAATGAAACAAATCCCCAAACCCCGTCTTTGTGAGTCTGTCCCCTAAGACCACTCCACTACTGGTATGAGTTCTGTATTATTCATGGGCCAATTAAGAGATAGAAACCACACAGTAATCAAATTGTGAGAAAGTTTAATATAAAGGCTTATTAACTATAACAAGGGGTTGAAGTAATGGGAGGATTGACTGGGAAGCAATAAAGAGAGCTCTGAAGAATATAGGGATAGCAGATATAGTGAGCAGCCAACTACCCTCCAGAGCTGACATCCATTGGAGAGGGTGTGGCCTCATTGGAGAGGGTGTGACCAAGGCTCACTGGATGGCAGAGAAGGTCACTGAGGCTGGGAAGCAGCCCTCACAGAAGGGGAGCAGGAGGAGAAAGCCCTTCACAGAAGGCGCCATGCCAGTGGCCCTCCACCAGGAAGCTGCATGCTCTTCTGAGCATTCCTGCACTGAAGCCTGGTGCTACAGAAGCCATGGACATGGCAGGAGCCTGCCAAGAGGAGCACCCCAGAACCTCCTTCTCCTGAGTCCCTCCAGTACTCTCTCCTGACAGAGCTTAAAATCTTGCAGTGGGCAAAGAAGAAATATTTACAGGGTCCATATTAATTATATCACAGCAGACAAGAATGAATTTAGAGCTGAGAGGCATAAATTAATAATTGGTACCATACCTTGTCATGCTGAATTTTTAGCTTCGACATCAAAGTCATCGATCTTCCTCTTAGCTTTTGTTTTTCATGTTCTATTTCAGAAATAAGTTTGTGTTTGTCCTTGTGCATGTGTGTGTGTGTGTGTGTGCACATATAGATCTTGAATCCATTCAGGATTCATTTTGTATAGTGTAAGTGACAATTTTTTCTACTTCAAATAGACTCAACCTTATTCTTAATTTGAAAAGCTATATATATCATATTTAAGTTTATGTATGTAGATGTTTCTCTGGTCTGTTCTGTTCCATTCATCTACCTATTTATTCCTTTACCCAGGATACATTTCCTTGTCTGAACAATAAGACTTGGATCAAGACTTTACAAAAGTCTGAAGAGGGTTTCAGTATTTGTAGGAAGGATAAAAAACTGTTAAGAGAGGATGATGTTTTTAAGTGAAACAAATAGAAATAAGTGCTCTGAAATTTATTTAATCTGTTCTGGTTTTTCACTTGCTAATAAATACTGCTTAGCACCAATGCCCTCTCTCCTGGTTCCCACCACCTCATCAGCAATCTAGAACCCATAATGAGAGGCTGTTGCTTGACCAAAGGCAAGGCCTAGGTTGTAGAAATGTGGATCAACTCTAAGTTCTTAAAACCTAAGGCCAAACCCTACCTCACCCAGGACATTCGGATATAATCATCTCAGTCCTTCCACACTTTCTTCATAGTACTTTAATAAAAATTAGGTAAAGTTTTAATGGAGGTTAGAATCATTTTTATTCATTCAAATGCTCAAGGAAACAAAATGTGGAAAAGCATATATGATTACCAGTCAGGTCCTTATGGGATTATGGATGGAGCTGTGCGAATTTGAAAAGCTAAATGTTGAACATTTTCTGCCACACTGGGTAGAAAGACGTTGTCAGACCTTTTTTTGTGTTTAATAGGTACCTGTAATATAAAGATTAAATAGGTATTGGAGATATCATTAAAAGTCACTGTTACTCATAAGACCAAGATCATTGGGTCAGTCTGGGTTAGGCCATTTAGGGTGCCTTCTTGTATTTGCCACTTGTCATAAAGGGAACTGGTCATGAATTTAATCTATCAACAGAAAGCCATTTTCATCTAAGGAAAAAAGATACCCCATATGTGGAGTAATCTAAAAGTTCCTTAATAGTTTATCATTTGTCTTAGCGGAGTGTTTTGTTTTTTAGAAAATCATCGGCGGTCTTACATTCCAGCTATGTATAAATTCCTCTTCAGTCTGTATTTATCTGATTTGTCTTACAGGGCTTTCTTAAGAAGCCAGAGCTTAGATTCGAAGAGGCTCCAATTCTTTTGTGCCTTTCCTGGACCTTAGGCTTTTTGCTTGGGGTTTTTATAATGTACACAAGTTAATGGGCCACAAAACACTCCCTTACTTACTAGGGTTTGTTTAGACCATCACCCTTTTAAATCTTTCGAATACAGTGGATCTCCTCAAATGCATTTAGTGACTTAAGCAGCCTTCTCAGCCATGAGTTATAATCATCAACTACCTCCATGAGAGCAACATTTGCTTTTGGGAGTGAAATGGGGATGAAGTGAATCTTAAAAGCCCTTGTGGTCCCATACACACCAACTGAATATTGCTTCCTTTTGGAAAAGGCTTTTTCAGAAACAAACAGCCGTGTACTAGAATTTCACCTTTTGGTGAAAGATGACTGCACAGAGATTGGTAAGTCAAGCAAATGGCGGGCATTAATAATGTGGTCCTACTGGTTCAAGGACCTCAAATGGATATTCCTGACCTGTTTCTTCCCTTTCTGTATATGACTCCTTAACTGCATGTTCAGAAATACTGCAACAAATGTTTGGTCCAATAACTAGACCCTCTGCTGCAGAATTACACCCTCAAAAAAGACCTTAGAATTGGCATATTTTCTCTGACAATATGATTAAATCTTTTTCTTTTAATTTTCCTCAAAGCAAGAGGCAGGAATTCTTAAATGTGTTGACATGTAAACTTCTGGAGGGGATTCTGAAAAACAAGGGCGCAAAGAGTGTAATACTTATCAAAGTAGTGCAGAGAAGGCAGTGGAAGAGCGTGTAAATGTTTTACATAAGCTAAAAGCTGAAATGTTAAAAAAAAAATTCATGTACGTGCTATACCTTGACCTAATCTGTTCCAAGAATTTCTCTGGAGGGTAGATTTCTCACATGTTTTTAAAATAACTTCTGAAACTTTCTGCTCTGCCAGGGAACTCAGATAAGTGATCTCATGCTGCTAGTTAATTATTGTAGATGATGGAAGAAAAAGAAGAAATTCAGAGAAGAAATTCAGAGACAGAACACAGCAAGGTGTTGATACTGACTTCCACATCCATTTGTTTAATTGTAATTGAGTAAGTGCTTTTGGGCTGAATTGTTTTGACATCAGAATTCAATTATTGAGGAATAGCATCAGCAAGATGGCAGAGTGGGAAACCCTGGATCATCCTTCTTCCCACAAATGCATTGATTCAGAAACAATTCATGAACAAATTCCACTGTGAGAAATCCAGAATTTTATTATCTAGACCCATGTATCTAGAAAAGAGCCTGATATTTTTAATGTAAGTTTGAAGTGAACCTAAAACCACAATTTCATATTTACATTTTCATTGTTTCACATATATAATCAAATTTATCATTACTTACAGTGTCTGGCCTTTGAATCCTTCTTGTTATTTTACTGCTCATAAGATTAGTCTTTAAAAGGTGTTGCTGTGAGTGTCTGGATGATGTGGGCGCAGAACGTAGGGAATACTGAGCCCAAGGTATAAGGCCTATAATGTTAAAAAATATTAAATTATATCTCTGGTTGCAGTGTATAAGCCTAGATTTAATCCCTAAAATTTTAGAGCTTAAAATGAACATCTAATCCAGCTTCGTCAATTCTGAGTGAAGATGTCAAAACTTGGATGGAATCTTTTGCCTGAGGGTCACATGACCAAGTGAAAGAGAAGGATATGATAGGTGACTTGGACTATGGTGGGTAGAAGTGGACAGACTTAGGGATATTCAAATTAATCAGACTCAGTAATTAACTGGATTTGCAGGGTGACAAAGAATAGCTCCTAGATTTCTGGCTTAAGCAACTGGATAGATGTTAATTTTATTTTATGGTGGATTTTATGATCCTGGCACATATATACTCAATAGGTCACAAGATTAGAAGGGTAGATGGGTGGGAAATATGAGTATGTAGAGAGAAAGCTGATAAAAATTAGTTCAAGACCCCTGAAAAAGTAGGACCAGATGGGAACCCATGCATTGGGACTGGCCCCAGGAAGGGGCACCTTTTCCATTTTACCGGGAAGGATGGAGAAGCGGCTGAGTATTTAATGTAGGTGGGCTGGGTTCAAGATATAGAGGGGGGTTCCCATCGGATGGCTTTTAACTGCTCTGTGAAACTGAGGTACAGTGTTGGCTGGAGAGGAGGACTGTGTTTGAAGGTCTGAAGAGGCCAGGAAGATTTAAAATAGTTACTGGGAAGAGGAGAGAGTGAGCTGACCCCATCCTCAGCTCTAGGGGAGGGACATGTGAGCTGATCCTAAGCGCACTGAGCATCTTAGTCTCTGGCTTTAGTGATTTGTTCAAACCCGGGCACGTGACTCGAGTCAGCCCAGTCTGAGGCTGATTCTTTTTAACTGTCCCATCTCCGCACTGACTCCTGCCCCGTGAGCTGAACAGAGCAGGGGAGCTACAGCGGTGGCAGCGATCTTGCTCCCCAAGGGGCTCCACTTCCTCTCTGCTCTCAGCATTCTCAGAGCCCAGAGGCGGCGAGAGAGAAATCGGTGCTCGTGAAAAACGTCAAACCCGGATCAAGCGAACTGAAGCCAGTCTGCCTCTGAACATTTCACAGTGTTGTCAGCCAAGTGATTTCATTTGTTTTTCCCTTAAGTAGTTTAAGAATAACTGCACTAGAACATGCTATAGTTTCCCAGGAGTTGTAAGATCCTAAGGCGAATCCATGCTAATGCCAAGTAAAGAGAGCTCGCCCCTTAACTCTGCCTTTGCCTCTGATGCTTTCTGATGTTGGGAGCATCATAATCAACATTTGTAGTTATTTAGTGTTTCTAAACAACAGAACAAGTGTTTTAGTGTTTCTAAACAACGTGGCAGACGTGCATTATTTCGTTTAATCCTCGGAATACCCTTTTGAGGTGGAGAGTCCCAGTTTACAGAGAGCCTAATTAGCCTGTCTAAGGTCACATAGCTAGCAGTGACAGAGCCAGGATTTGAACCAAAGCTCACACCCTCAACCACCAGGCTACACCGGAACAGAAAAGCAGAGGCTTGGCTGATCTTAATAATAAGTCAGTTGTGTATACTGATATTTGATGATATTTTTGATAGTCAGATCTAGAAAAGAACTTAGAATGTACTTCATCCTCAACTTATAGGGGAGGAAGCTAGTTTAGAGACATCCTGGGTTTGACCCCTGCTCCATGCTGCTTGCTCCTACATTGCCCAGAGGGCTGTTTTGATTGCCATTTCTATAGGACTCCTCGGGCCCCCAGCTCCCATGAATCATAATATACTTTATAAATAACATCTGAGAAATGTCATCATTGATGTCCCAAGGCATTAAGACAAAATATAGTGAAGTACCCAGTGTTCTGTAAGTGGTATATTACACACTTCTGAGACCAGTTTTTATGACTAAAACCTTTTAGCATAGGATGTCAGTACTCTAAGGTGAACTAAAGTAGAAAGTTATGACTGCAAATCAGAATGAAGTTTTTTTCATTCATGTATCATTCATTCATTCAACAGCCATCATGGAGCACCCACTCGATAACCACTGCGTTGTTATGGCTAGACCCTGAGATCCTCCTCAGTGCAGACCCCAGACCCTGGGAGTTTGTGCTAGCCAGAGTAGGGGACCTGCTTACCGCCTGGTGAGCTCATCTGGACAGATGATCGCTCGGCGTCATTAAGCTGACTTTGTAGCTCTTGTACGCGCTGGAAAGCATCCAGCTTCACACTGCGCTCCTGGGCAAGCCGGCTTCTCATCTGAGGGGAAAAGTGCTTAGGAAGTAGAGATGCTTTTTAGTGCATACTTAAGTTCCTGGGGTTCCTCGGAGAGTGTGGGTCCAGGCTGCCCCAGGAATACAAGTCCTCATACAGTCCTGGTCAGGCTGAACTCAGCCTTCTAATGAGAGCTCCAAGAAGGCCAAGAACTTAACCAAAGAGGAATAGAGGCAGCCCTTGGAACCCCTTATTACCTTATCATAGCCAGGAGTTCACTCACAACACTTTTATCTTTTGTTTATCTCACCACAGGGGAGGGGAGGAGAGGAAATGGAAAAGGGCTCAGTTCACAGAGGCCCTTGTGGGTCAAAGCCATGAAACTAGCCCAGGGATGGGAGGGAGCCCCTGGACAGTTTCAAGCAGAGGAAAGACCTGATCTCTCTCCCAGATCTCCGTTTGGTTCTACTCATCATCTGCAGGGATGCCCTGAGCACCATCTCCCAGGCCTTATATGAGACCCCTACCAAGAGGTGACCTTTGTATTTACCCATGTGACTCTCTGCTAACACAGCTGGCCCTTGGACCCCCAGCCGGAGAGTGGCTGGGTCCAAAGTGCATCTTATCCACAGAGAGCACAGGTATTTTTTTCTTTTGAAATTTATTTTTATTTATATAAATATAAATTTATATAGGTTATACCAAGTAATTTAATTATAAAAATTACCTAAAAGTATAAAAAGTAATGTAATGATAATTATATTATAAAATTATGAAGTATAAAAAAGCAGTAATAGTATAGTGGATTGAATAGTGCCCCCCCCAAAAAAATTCATGTCTACCTAGAACCTCAAAAGGTGACCTTACTTGGAAATAGTCTTTTCAGATGTAATTAAATTATGATGAAGTCATATTGGATTAAGAGTGGGCCTTACATACAATGACTGATGCCTTTATAAGAAGAGGAAAGGGTTCAGACACACAGAGTGACACCTAGGGAGAGGGCCATCGGAGGGAGAAGGCAGAGATCGGAGTGATGCAGATACAAGCTAAGGAATGTCAAGGGCTACAGCCGCCACCACAAGCTAGGAGAGAGGCAGAGAACAGCCTCTTCCTCAGAGCCCCCAGGAGGAGCCAACATCTTGATTTCAGGCTTCTGGCCTCCTGAACTGTGAGAGCATACATTTCTGTTGTGTTAAGCCATCCAGTTTACGGTGATTTGTTACAACAAACTAATCCACATGCTAATATAAAAAATTCAGCCACATGTGTTTTAAATCCTACTCTTGTCTGCATGGACCCAATGAGAAGGCCTGTGAACTCTTAAAGCTGTGACCACAGGCTCATCTTACAAATGTTAAGGGGCAGTTTCTTGTGTGTGCAGATGCTCTCAAGTGTAGTTTAACTTTCAGTAGGAGATCAGATCCCCAGAGTTAGGAAAACTTCCTAATACAAATTAGGCCCAAGGTCCCTGTACGTACTCTAAGGATTGCTATAGGCTCCCCAGTCCCCATGCGCAGGAACCAGGAAGAACATGTCGAGACTCCCTGAGCCAGGCTGGGGCTGAACCAATTTGAAAAATATTAGCAAAAAAACATGCATAGGAAGGGCCTTGTGTTGTGTTAGGACCTTAAAAAGGATCCCACCTCACTTCACAGAGGTAGGTGCAGTGATTTGCCCAAGATCCCACAACCAGTTAGTGGCAGAGTCAGGATCTGAATCCAGGTCAATCTGTTTCCAAAATTGTCCACCTTCATTCATATTCCCAGCAAAAAGACATATAGCCAATATTTGTCAAGAGCTGTATATCAGTTTCAGTTCTAAGTGCTTCATTGGAATTACCTGAGTTAATCCTTCTAAAAAATCCCACAAAATGAGTATATTGTTCTCCATTGTACCAATGAGAAGACTGCAGCACAGAGAGAGCACGATCTAGCCTAAAGTCATGCAGTGGAGGGCCCCGGGGTGTGAATCAGGAAGTCTGAGTCTAGGGCCTCTGCTCTAAATGGTCTCCCCAGGAGCAGGAGGTAGGCAAGGACAATCATGCTCTCCAAGGTCAGATGGTCAAAATCTGCCCTTGGAATTGGAGGTTGGAGATGGATTAAAGTCACTGTGGGTCGTAGGGGCTCTTGCTAGCTGAGGGTGGATTGCTAGTTGGTGGGGAGTGGGACAGTAAGCCCAGGGGCACAGGGGCTGCCAGCAGAGGTAGAGGGGTGGTTCAGATTGTTACATACATACACTAAAAACATGTATTTGTTGAGAGAAGCCTCAAAACATTTGTTCTGACTACTTTTAGATTCTCTACCATTAGACAAAAATTAGTTGTTAACTAGAGAGGACTTTGAGAAACTAACACTTTATGTATGTATGTATGTATTTATTTATTTATTTTTAAGTAGGCTCCATACCCAGTGTGGAGCCCAATGCAGGGCTCAAATTCATGACCCTGAGATCAAGACCTGAGCTGAGATCCAGTAGGACACTCAACCGATTGAGTCACCCAGGCACCCCCTAACACCTTATTTTTGTGGTGGTTTTTAGAAAAGCATAACTTGAAAGATAAATATATGACACCAAAATTTTCTTAAGGATTCAAGTCATATTTTAGTTTAGTTTTCATAAAATAAATGTGAAATTCTAATTTTCTTTTAGTCTAAAGCTACTCGTTTTTTTCTCCATTTCTCCACAAATATTTCCTCTAGCATTGCCTCAATTCAATTTTTGCCCTTTTTTATTTTTGTGGACTTCTCATTGATCTCCTCCTTAAGCACCTGAAACACTTGGCCAATAATTTAATTTAACTGTCCAACTTCTGTTTCCTAACATCTCTGGTGAATTAATTAAGTGATTTATTCCTTTGGTGAATGCATGAGAAGTGCCTGCCCTAGAAGGTGCTACTTCTTTTGCCTTTTGTATTGGATTATATTCTGTGGTCTCCTTTGTTGGAGCTTGCATTAATCCACACCTATATCTATTGTTTCTTCCTCTTTTTTTTTTCCTTTTTTTTTGCTGTACGGGTATATTTAACAAAAATATATTGTGTCTGGAAATCACTTTTGCCTTTCCTTTTTGTCTCTGAAGTTCCAGAAACACCTTGAATAAAATCCTTTTATAATAGCTTCCATAATACTTGCTGCTCTTCCAGATTAACTATTGGAATTTTCTAAAAGATCCCTAGTTCAAAAATTATAGCCAAGTGAAAACATGTTTTTCATGTGGGTTATAAAGGTGCCAAGATTCTGGGCCTTGAGGCAGTGAAGCCATCATCCTCTCTCACCATAAGCAGCCCAAGCATCACCCCAGCGTGGGCAGAAGTACTTCCATTATCCTGGTGGGCCTAGAAATGACAAAGGTGAGGGACACCAGAGGCATGGAAAATTCCAGAAGAAGGCCCCAGCTCTGGCTGGTACATCCAGATTGTCTTCCGAGTGGCAGCTTCCTCTCTCTGGAGTTACCTGTTGGAGTTCTCGCTGACTTCTCTTCTGCTGAAGCTGGCCCAGTCTGGAAGCCCTCTCGGACGCTTCCGTCAGGAGCTGCAGGTGCTGTTCCTTTTGCTCCACGTCTTCCAAGAGCTTCTCCATGCTGGAGGTTTTCATTAGATCCATCTGTTGCCAGTGGCGAGCCTCCTGGGTTGCTCGGTGTTGCAACTCTCTCAGCAGTTGAGCCTGTGGCAGGAAAAGGCCAGAGGAAACGAAGGCACAGAGTCTTTCCTCTCAGCAAAAGGGGAACGAGAAGTTGCCCAATGGGATAACCACCCCCTCCAGTAGGGCCCAGGGGCACGACTCTGTGGCGTACTCCTGGGCTCAGGATCCTAGAGCCTGGCCATTCGGTTCCGGGCTAGCAGGCAGCAAGACTACCAGGACCTAGGCTGGCTCGGCGTTTACTGTAAGCCCTGAGGCAACAGTCAGGGAGGGAACAAAAGGAACAAACAGGAAAAGCCAGGCAAGTGGTAATGCCACCCGCAACACCAGGTCAAACAGTTCGGACTTTCGGTGCCCAAATGTGATGATAATATGTATGGTACTTAGCTTATTAACCACATAAGTTTATCTACCTCAAACTACATGTTCAGTGTCCCTGAGCATTAACCACGAGATAGCAGGGAAGGGTTGGCCCGTGGAGAAGGGGTAATGTAATACACGCAATGAGTGGACAAAGGAGGTTCTAATCTTGCCTCTGTTTTGACTTCCAGAATAGCTCTGGGGAAGCCAGGTTCCAGATGGCTAAAGAAGGAAAAGAGTAGTAATAATTTGGTCCTGTTCTGAAATTTTTCTCATCAGTAGCACCATAAGCACCAGAGGGTCCATCCTCAGTTATAATACTAATACTAATACTGTTTGTATGGCGATGTTACAGTTTGCATAATTATACACCATTGTTTACCTGGTGCACAATAACGGAGGATGTAGGGTCTAGAAGGAACAAATTATATGTTAGGTTTTAAATACGCCCAGCTTTCCCAGGCTCTTACTTATACTTGGCTCTTCTCTCTCTACACCTAGGGTCTTTCTGCTTCCTTCATGCTCAGAGAGTTGGCACAGTTATCAAGGGCTTAAACGTGGAAACACCCCTCTTTTGGTGCCGGCCCCTACTGAGCAGCAGTAACTTCTGAAATGAAGACTTAGTATGGGTCATCCGGAAAGGACACAAGACTCGCTTTGGGGAATAATGCTGATGGCTGGGCCACACTCCACGTGCACAAGGTTGCTGTCAATGGAAAGTGTGCTTGGAGATGGAAGGACTGTGTCAAGGGCAGAGACCTCCACCCCAAGATGCCCTCTGGGTAATAAGATCCTCAGAGAAACACACACATACACACTACACCGAAGAATGGTCTTCTGTATGGGTAGTACTTGCCCGTCTTAGCCAAATGCGAACAAAACCCAAAGCCTCTTGGCCACTCTCCTTGGTTGCTGGGCTAGAGAGGAGGGAGAAGGGAAGCTGAGGTCTGGGCAGTGGTTCTCTGGCCGCGCCCTGTGCTCGGCCACACACTGCGGAGCCCTGATGACTGCTCTGGGCAGCGATGGTGCTGCTTCCACTACCACATGCAGCTTCGCAGAGCGAGGTCAGAGAGGGGGAGGCAGAGGGCTCCTGGGGCTCAGATACCTGGTTCTCCTGCTGCTCGTGCATCCTGGTGTTGTCGGCCTGAGCCCTGGCGAGGGCCTGCCTTAGAGCCAGTAACTGTTGACGAAATAAAACCACTTCTTGTTCTGCCATTAGCTGGACGCTCAGGCACTCTTTTTTACTTTGCAGAGCTTCCTGTGAACGCCCCAAACACAGTGAGATGGGAAATAAGTTTTCTTTCCCTAGTTTTAGTTTACAAGAGTCTCTAGACCACTTCAGTTATCCATCGTTTTTTAAAGCTTCCGGTAGCAAGGAGCTCCCCCTGGTCACTTCCTCTGTGTCTTTGCTTAAGTACAGTGTGACAGATCAGAGTAAACAAAGACTTTCAGAAACGCTAAGTGAAAATGTCCAAACCACTAGTATTTTGTGCTTTGGTTTCAATTCGCCTTGAGGGAGATTTTCGATTTGTTACTTCCTTTTCCTCAGATAATCATGTTTGGAACTCAAAGATTTGCAGTATATTTTGATGAAGCCGCTTCAAGCCCTTGGTAAAGTCTCCCCCTCCATCTTTCCCCTTCCCTCGTGCTAAATTCTCTGATCTGTTCTCCCATTTGCTTCTTTGCCATTTACTTCTGGCTCTTTCCTGTTTCTCTGGAGGCTCTGACACATTGCCGCTTCCCAGGAAAACTCCCCAACGGTCAGATCCTTTAAGCGTGTTGGTCTTGCCATGGGCCACCAGGCCACCCGGGCAGCGAGGCCGCCAAGGAAGCCAGGCGCCACCCACCTCGCCGCTCCCTGCTGGGCGGGGCCTCCCTCCCCTGGCGCTCACCTTCTCTGCCCTGTTCAGCTGGCCCTGCAAGCGAGCCTGCTGCACAGCCAGCCTCCAGTGGCCCAGGCTCCTCACTTTGCACACCAGTGCAGCCAGGCTGCTGCTCTCCTGCTCCAAGGCCTGCAGCTGCTCCTGCTGAGAGAGGCTCACTTTCAGAAAAGCCTGCCCCCAACACTTTTCCCCCGGAGGGAATGGCACAAATCCTAACATCAGAACCATGCCTTCCAGAGGATGACACAATTGTGCAGGGAGCCCCAGTGCCCCTTTTAAATGCCTGATGCAATGCTTTCTCGGGGAAACCACAGACTGGAATGCATACAGAGTGAGCTAGGGGTCAGATGCTGGGATGAAATGCTGGTATCTCATTGCTAAATGAAATCACGTACTTTGGCTGGGTTTTCTTTCATTCCTTCATCAGGTCTGGCAGAACCCCATTTTGTCTTTAGGCCCTTCAAATTGTCGATCCCTTCTGTTCTTACTTCACCGATGAGCTCACACACTTTCTGGGTCAAATTAATCTGATTCTCATCCAGCTTTTCCTGCAAATTGCAGACTCAAGTTCAAGAAGGGCAGGGAAGGAAGAGTCACTTTGCCTTCTAAAACACAACTTTCAGAAATGATTTCATGTGAAAAAACCATCCACCTAATTATTCCCTCAGGTATTATCTGGAAGTCTCACTAGCAGCCCCTTGAGCATTGTCTTCAATCCCCAGGGCTTCATTATGTGGACCCTACACATCTTAGAGCCCAGGCTGTCAGCTGCCAAGGTAAGGTGAGTGGATAGAAAAGTGGAAGGTCACAGGTAGAAAACTGAACCACTCCTCTTCTCCCAAAAGGTTGCTTGAGAATTTGAACCTAGGGATTTTTGCTATCAGGTTGACTCAGCAGAATCCGACCAGATAGAACACTATAGATGAGCCACTAATGAGGAACTATATTAAAAATAGATAAAGTAGAGGAAGGAATCAGGCTGGCTACCTTCCCATTTAAGTTCCAGCAGAAATCTCATTATGAAACAGCCTGTTCTGAACGGTTTATGGATAATGGCTTGTGGTGGAAGGGCTTGATCATCGCTAAGTATAACTACAGACCCTGCATCCTTGGGTGAGGGGGGAGAGTTGGGTGTCCTCTCATCTCTGAACCACTTCCCTGGAGAGGAAAGCAGGAGGGTATTGCCCAGCCTGGCAGCCACGGCAGGATGTTTGGCTGCTGGCCACATGGCAAAATCTTTACCACCCACCTGGGACCCCAGGGTAGAACAGGGATTCTCCACTTTGTGGGGGCCTGTGGAACTGGTTTAGCCTGGGAGAAGTAGAGAATCCACTTTCTGTCTAGGAATCAGGCATAAGTTAAAAAAAAACCAAAACTTAAAATTTTCAACAATTTCATACCCGAAAGATGACTGAGCAAATCCCAGACTTCACTGGCTGTTCATCCCTCTCCTGCAGTACCAGGCCCAGTGCATTTTGGTTTTGACCCTACAATATTTGTAAGCACTTGTATTTTGTGGATCCTTCATAAGTAGGAAGGAATCTCCAATCCTCTCTGACATCCACCAAGGCAGAGCACTGGTGGAAGCTCCTCTCAATGGAACAGCTTCAGGGACCGGCTGGAATGCCCGAGGAGAGACAATGAAGTATGGACTCATTGGGGGGCTGGCTCTGGGAGCCGTCCAATAGCAAGAGAGGGGGCAGGTTTGTCCTGAAGTTCACATCTGTGGGGCAGCTGGACCAGGCTCTGTGATGGCCCATTTTAGGGCCTCTGTCTTACAGCTGCTCAGACATCATAAGAAAGCGACAGGCTTTCCAACCGCCCCCCCATCCTGTGCCGTGGGCACATGGGCACCCTATCTCTCCTCTTCCAGATGGACATCCTTCCCTGACAGGCCAGCAGCTCCCAGACACTGGATGGGAGAGATAGGCTGACAGGCATTTGACGGGTTGAAAACTTCTCTGAAAGCGAATTCAAATTCTGAATCTGCCCAGTGAGTTTTCAGGAGGAGCCTGTTGCTACCGACACTGGGGTCTGGCCTGGCTCAGGGCACTGCACTCTCCTGTTTGGATGGTGGCACTCAATAGACAAAACCGTGATATCAGCTATTGGGGGTTCAGAGGAGACACCCCCCACCCTGCCTTAACAGCAATCAGACGGCAGCAACGGCAGCAGCAGCAGAGTGAGGAAAACGGCAGCCATCTAAATTGTCTAAAACTCAGCGTCTCTCATGGCAAAATAATGACAACCCATTGCTGACCCCTCCCTGCCGCGAACGCTGAGTGCTGGAGAATTCGTGGGCCCTGTGGGCTCTTGTTACCACACACACTCTGCCGTCGATCGCCGTGTGCGCAGAGGCTGTGGAGGTCACTGAGCCTCGGCTCCCACGGGACTGCCCAGATGTCCGACACAGGTCACTTTTATGTGCACACACGTCGCAAACAAAGCTCGGACTAAGTCTTCATATTCTTCCTGGACTTCTTTTCTAATCTGCTTGTTGAGATTCAGATTCTCCTGTTCCAAATCTGTGAGTCGAGCTCTTAGAGCAGTGATTTCCATGATCATAGTATGACTGAGCTCTGCAACCTAATGGCAGAAATACTGTTTTAATGGAAGATAACTCAAGCAATCCAAACTGCCACTACAGAATAGTTCTTTGTATATCAGTGTCGGATTTGCTCTTCTACCTTGAATCTAATGAAAGAGGCGAACATCCTGTTATACAAATATGGGTGGAAGAATCTAAGGTTGGCTTAAGGGTCTCGGAACAGTGCCAGACACATAGTAGGTGTCCAATGAATGGTTGCTGAATGAATGACCCCAGAAGAGACACACTTAGGTACTTTTTAATTGGATAAAATACTTCAGCTGTCTTCGTCTCCATTTCCAAATGGGCCTTCTTTGACACCTCAACCTAAATCCCTTTTCTTTGGAATTCACTTAAGCTGGCCTCAAAAGAAAACAAACGAAGCCCCCAACCCCAAACCCAAAACTAACAACAATAAAGAAAAATCAAAGCAATAAAAAATAACAAAAACCACCAAAAAAACTAAGAATAAGAAAGCCCTTATTGCTTAAAAAGTGAAAGCACACTCCTTAGGTGTTTATGCAGTAGATCTTCATTGATGAGACTTCTGTAGGCCACTCTTGACAGGGGCACAAGAAAATGACACTAGGAAGTCCCCTGTCTGGCTACTGCTGAGAATGTGGATTTGTGAGCTGGAAAAGAGAAGCTTTTTGGTAAGAACAGACCTACCTGACCAGCGTTGTCTTCAAGTGGATCTGAACTTCTTCGGATAATATCTAATTCCTGAAGAGGAGAAAACAATGCACAACCAAACTCAAACATTTATTCTTCCAACCACGGCTCATTTCAGCACAACATGTTCCATACACCTTGTATTTGTGTTAATGGAGCTTCATTTTCAGATCCTTGGGCTCCATCTGGAGCCCAAATGCGTTTGCTGCCCCACTGGACTTTAGGATGCCTAACATGAGATCAGAAGATAGCATTAACTTCCGGGTATCCACACTGATGCCAAAGACTTGGCTACAGGGATAAACCAAACTGGGGGTGAAGCCGAGACTCATTTGATATTTGAATGCTTCATTTGATTTTTTTCTCAGACTTGTGTACTTTTCTTAGGTAAAAAGTAATATAACACTGAATCTCTAATGTAATCCACTTAAAACAGTGTGCAATCTAGGACAGGAGAAGTGACTCTTGGATCCCACCAGGGGAACCTCATTTTAAGGAAGTCTCATCAGTGAGACCCATGATGTACATCCTGAAGACAGAGTTTTCTCAAGGATCCTGGCTTCTCTGCTAGACCAGGAACAGCACAGGCACTTTGTGTTTGCTGAGGTGAGAAGGTAAGCTATGTATCTTCCCTGAGGGGCAGCTCCTTTGTCACTAATGTTTTATATTCCCCACTAGACACCTCCAAAGCACACAACCCAGTGTTGCTGGGCCATCACCCTTGCAGCTGAGAAGACCAGAGCCCAAGAAAATGAACCAGTAAGAGGAGACATTTGGGGAGTAGCTTTCACCCTCCGTTCTTACGTGAGACCACCTCCCCCACCCTCTGTTCTAGTCTCCTCTTTGGAGTGAGTCCTGGGCCTCCCTACCCATACCTTCCCCATCACACTTCTTGTCTCTCTGGGAACATACCTGCTCTTTCTGACAGAGCTTCTGCCTAGCATGCTCCAACACATGCTCATAACACATGGAGTAGCTCTCGAAGTTGCTGCGTTCTCTCGCCATCACATCACAACCCAAGGAAAGGAGGCAGGCCTCAAGGTGGTCTTTCCTGAATGTGATCTGAAAAGGAAGGGGCATTATTCACAGCAGCTCCAGCAGGACGGCCTCACGTGCCAGGGCACATGTTGCCTTAGCTCCCAGACCCTTGTCCATTTCTCTGCCACAGAGAAACATGGGCTCTGGCCTTGTGAGTCTCTCCTTCAGGTCCGCTCTTAGTATTCGCAGGGCAGGGACAAGAGTTCAAATAGAGGCCTACATGCCACATACCTAAGTATGCTAGATATTTAAGGGCTATAAGTCAAACTAATAAACTATTAATTCTCCTACTTTGAAAAAAGATCTTCAAAATAACTTGGAAGGGCAGGTTTGACTTTATCATTCTTGGATTACTCTGGGTCTATGCTGAAATGTGGTGACCTGGAGAGAGCTGGTTCACCAACTTACAGTTTACAGTATGACCCCCTTCTTTTCCCACCTCTGGCCCCACATCACACTGTGGAGGGCTCTCACGTGCACGCAAATAGACACTCCGGCTTTCTACATCCCTACACAGCTGCTCTGGACCACCCCTCAGGCTGGGGTATGCACACTGTCAGTAAGGCCCACTCTCCCTCTGGGGAGCAGGATCGGGAGAATTTCCAGGGAGAATTCCAGGATACCAGGCTCCTGAAGTGTGGTCTAGAAGGAAGGCCAGAGATCTGAGTGGGCATGTCCCCTTGGCTGTGGGTATTTCTCACCCTGTGAGGGACAGTGGGGCTGGAGATGAGCCAGAGGAGCCCTCTGAAGAAAGCATCCGGCAGGGGCCCCTCTTGCTCTGGTTGAAGACATACTGCTACTCTTTTGGCAGTCTCACTCCTTCCCTTTCTCTAAGAGATCAGGCTCCCTTTTGAAGAGGTAGCCATTAAGGAACAGAGGAAAAGTCCATCCCTCCAAGGCAAGCTAAGATTTTGGCTCTGGAGAGAAATGGGAGCCAATGTATAGAAGATAGGACAGATCTATCTGCTTAGGGCCTGCAAGTCCAGATGAGTGCTCACGTGTGTCTCTATGTGTCCATATCAGTGAGTGCATCTGTGTACATTTGTGGATGTTTGTGTGTCTGTATCCATTAGTGTATATGTATATGTATGTCTATGTCTCTGTGGATGTCTCTGTGACTGTCTGTATAGGTCTCTGTGTCTATGTGTGTCCCTGTGTGTGTATCAGTAAGTGTGTCTGTGTGTGTACCTGGGTGTCTTAGGGGGCCTACTCCAAGACCCAGCCCGCATGCATACATGAGCTTTATCTGTGATACTTCCAGGGTCAGGAGGGCTCCAGGCTAACTGGCAGTGTGCTACAGAAGTTTCTGGCCTGGGGTGGGTCCTGTGTCTCTGACTTGCTTGTCCCTGTGAGGCCCAGTATACCTCCGTGCCCCCACTGACCTCCAGAGAAAGCCCAGCCAGGCTTTACCAAGGTGAGTTACTGAGACAAACTAGCAGAGATGGCAAACAGTGATAGAACTCAGTCCCGATGGAGTGAGGGAAGTGGGTCGCTCACCACTGCTGATGGCAAGGGAAATCAGGGTGACGTTTTGGAAGGCAGACTAGCTATATCTGTGAAAAGATTTTAAAATGTTTGTGCCCTTTGGCCCAGTCATTCCTCTTCCAGAACTTCATCTTTAGGGGATAATAAAAGTGACACACAAAAATATACATAAGCAGATGTTCTTTATAGTAGCCTTTCCAACAAAAAGAGAAATGGAAATGATCAAAAGTGCCTAATAAAGGGAAACAGGTTGACTCTTTCTCACCTCTCTGTACAAATGAAATACTAGACAGCCACCAAAAATTCTGCTGTGGACATAAATGTTTATTGACAAGGAAACGTGTTGATAACATGTACTCAAGTGAAAATAAGTACACTATAATAAAAGCGCATATAGAGTGATCTAATTTGGTTTTAAAAAGTTAACGAATAAAAAAACGATAAATAAAGTTTGGAAGGAAATATGCCAACATAATAATAGTAGTTGTCAGTGAGGGTAAGCTAATGAGTGTATTTTCTAATATAATCATAATATGTATACACAATTAAGATAATTATATATGAAAATGTACATGTAAATAAAATGTATACCCTAATGAAAAGATAGTAAAGCTTTTGTAAAGATCATCAGCCACAGCAGCTTGGGTGCATTGAAGAGATGCAGAATGGAGACCGTAGATGAAACCCTCTGCTCATGGGGGATTTCATGAATGGGAGCCAGGCAGTCAGGGCAGGGTACTCAGCCTCCCTCCCGCATCTAGGACCTCCTCAAGGGGCCCCTTCAGGGGGGTGGGAGTGAGGGCAATCCACCCTGCTCTGGAAAGTGAGCAGTAGGACAGCCAGATTTAGCTTCTGACATCAAGGCAAGGGGAACCAAGATTCCATCCCCTGGCCCTTGACTTCTTAATGGTGACAGGGTTGAGGCTACATAAATTTAGTAATGACAAAGGAAACACTTCCCAGACTGAATATGATGAAAGCCTGAAACATTGAGGAGTTGTGAGACCATATTCAAGGCCATCGGGGTGTGGCTGGTGACCCTGTCCAGGTGGGCTGGGCCCAGTGCTTGGAATCGGCCACAGGGACTCACCCCTCACTGTCCTGGACAGCAGTCTCTGGACCTGAGCGTACCCATAAGGCCTCCAGCAACTTTTTGGCAGGACCAACACTTCTCAAACTAATATCACAATAGCCATCATAGCAGATAGCCAACAAACAGAAATGCAGATTTGAACATCAGTGGCCTTCTACCATCCCCTCTTAGCCAGTGTAATGCACCTCTGGGTGAGTCTGTGTTACACCAGAGGTGTAGGAATGGCCAGGACCCCCTTGAGCATCTCCAGAGGCCAGAGAAATTGTATTTTGTTACTGTGTTTCTTAAAAGCTCTTCTGCAACCTACCCTTGCCTTCCTAGGTCACTAAATGTCGGCTCTGTCTCAAAGTGTAGCATGAAGTAGGTTCATCTTCCAACTTCCCCTTCAGGGCAGGTCCTTGGGTTCCATAAAACCACAGAGTGAAGACCATGCCCTCCCATGGGCTGATTCCTTCACCAACAGTTAAACCTGAACTGTGATGAATGGCACTGGCTGGAAAATCACCAGATTCTTCTGGAGAGCCAGACTGGGGTGAAGCCTGGCAGGTGCCAGGCCTTGTTATGGCAAAAGTCTGGCTTTGCTGGGAGCAAATTGCTCTTCTGTGGTTTGTTTCATCTTGGAGCCCTTCATAATTGGTCTAATATCAGGCATGCACAAGGTGTTTTGATGATGTTTCTAAAACCCACTTCTGCTGACAAAATGCTTCAGTGACTTCCCACTGACTCTGGGATGAAATCCTGACTCCTAAGGATTGCCTACAAGGCTGTTCAGCAACCGGTCCTGTCCACCTTTTCAATGTCCTCCTCTGAACTCTGCTATACTCCCTTCTTAAATTTCTCTACCTTCCTTCCCCAGCCCCTCTTCATCTGGCTAACTCCCATTTGTGCTTTAAGACTTGGCCCAGACAACACCTCCTCCAGGAAGTCTTCCCTGACTATTTCTTCCCTACCCCCTAGGTGGGTTGTATCTCCTGTGTATGCCTCTCTCAAAGCATTTAATGTAAAGTACCTTTTCCTGACACTTGTGGGTCACCTGATTCCATAAGCTCTTTGAGGGCAAGAACTGTACCTTTTGCCTTTAATCTAATAAAGTGCCTAGAAAAAAAAAATAGGAGATCTATAAACACTGGCTAAATGAATGAATGACTTTTGGCATATGAATGGAAATGGTTCTGGAATCCGCACAATAGACTATTATAGTTCTGATTCGCAATAAAGGTCAGTCTCTAACTTTAGGTCAGTGTGTTTGGTATAAAATTTGGGCAAGATGTTAGAACTGATTGTGAAAGGCTGGTTTTTTTAGAATTTGGAGAAGGAAGAAAAGATCACTAGAGGCCAATATGGATTCAAGAAAAATCAGGTCAGATGAACCTTTTCCTCAGGAAATAGAGTGCATGCGGTGTACCTGGATTTCAGCAGGGTATCTGGAAAGGTTCCTCATGATGTCCTTGTGGACCAATGGAGAACATAGACTGGGCAAGAGTACAACGGATGGGCGGCTGGCCACAGAAAGACTGTGCCCAGAGAGTGGGGTCAGCCTGAAGGAGACCCTAGGGGGGTAGCACAGGGCTTGGGGCCTGTCCTGGCATACATTGTCAGTAATAAATTGAATGAGGAGACCGAGGGCAGGCTGACATGAACCTGGGAGGGAGAGAGAGTGTGCTGGATGATAAAAATCCAGATTTTTAGGGATTTCAAGAAGTTCAGAGTGGACTAAATTGAGTAAGAAAAAGGCTAATAATATGGCAGCAGCAGGATGCCTGGGCTTCAGGTGACTGTTAGCCTCATGAGTCATCTGTGAAGCAGCTGCCAATACCCAGCACACTCATGGGCATTAATCAAAGCAGATCACACAGACAAGTACACTTTCCACTGGTCAGACGATCTTGCATTTAGACGGGACTGATCAGGATGGGAGGGCTGCTCATATAAGGTGATTGAAGGACATGAAAGAGGTTTAGTCTGAAGAAGAGAAGGCTGGGCTCGGGTCCTCTGCACAGAGGCGCCCAGGTGAGGGAGGAGCCCAGCGCCTGCTCCCTTTGCCAGTTCATGTGCCCTGGCTTGGGCCGCACCCATCTGGAGGAAGGTGTAACAATTTGTAACTCACCACCCAGAGGGGCACTCGTTTGGGTTTGTCCCATCAGAGCAGGCCCTTCGTTGTAATTTTACCGAGGCTTCACACATGCTAGCAATGGTGCTTAATTGAGTTTCTCGGACTGACCTGCCTTTGGATACCTAAAGTCTTGTTGTAAGGGGTCAGAACCATGACCTGTGATGTCCCAGGGACAGAACTAGGATCCATGATGGAGATGGTGGGGAGGCCAAAGCCAACTCAGTAAGAGCTGCTTAAAACAAGAGCTACCAGGAATGGCTGGGGAGGGCAGGTGGGCTTGCAAGAGAGTGAGTTCCCTGTCATTGCAGATGATCCAGAAGAGGCTAGAGGTCCACCAGGCATAGAGTTTGGAGGGATCTAACGTCCTGGTGTCCTCTGATTCCAAGACACTGGCAGGCAGTCAACAACCTCTTCAGTGTACCTTGGGTTTCAGTTATACCTAATACGGGTTTGCCCTAATATCCACATTTCTTTCCTAGACAATCCCATCTTCCGTGTTGGAGTAAAGCATATACATAGGGGTTGAGCATATCTTGAGCCACAGACTTTTTGTTTGTTTTTATTATGGTAAAATATACATCACATAACATTTGCCATTGAAACCTTTTTTTTTTTTTTAAGTAATCTCCACACTCAAGGTGGGGCTCAAATTCTTGACTCCGAGATTCAGAGTCACATGCTCTACCAACTGAGTCAGCCAGGCGCCACCATTTAGACAATTTTTAAGTGTAAACTTCAGTGGTATTAAGTACATTCACACTGTTGTGCAATCTCTAGGACTCTTTGCATCTTGCACAACTGAGACACTTGTTCCTACTAAACACCAACTCCCCATCCCCCTCCCCCCAGCTCCTAACAACCTCCATTCTACTTTCTGTCTCTATGAATTTGACTATTGTGGGTACTTCACAGAAGCGGAATCATGTAGCATTTATGCTTTTGTGACTGGCCTTTTTCACTGAGCATAAGGTCTTTAAACTTCATCCATGATGAAGCACATGTCAGAATTTCTTTCCTTTTTTTAAGGAGAGCCACCAAATTTTTTGCTTCAAACATATTTCTAAGCATGCCCTACCCTAATCACTCTGGTGAGAACCTCTGAGCTGCAGGGACCAAAAGGAACCACTTCACCTCCTCATCAGAATACACAGGACCACATTTGGGTGTAATTGAAAGCTTAAATGAAATATGTGTAAATCATCAAGCTCTGAGGAAAAAGTGTCCCCAGAAAGCTAGTGAATTCTCTACCTCGTAATTAGAAACTGAAGTGTTTATTATAAAATTATGGGGAATATTTGAAGAGCTTAAAAAAATAAAAGTTTGACGGAAATATTGTTTTAAAAAATTAAGCATATTTTGTTAAATTGGGTTTAAAAAAAAATGGTTGAATTTCAAAGGCAACTGGATTCATATCTACCTAATGTACTTATGCTTCATTTGTTAATGATCTTGAAAGCTCTGCTATGGCCATAGAGCCACATACACTCTCTCTCTCTCTTTTTTTAAAGATTTTTTTTATTTATTTGACAGAGAGAGAGACATAGCAAGAGAGGGAACACAAGCATGGGGGAGTGGGAGAGGGAAAAGCAGGCTTCCCGCCAAGCAGGGAGCCCGATGTGGGGTTCGATCCCAGGACCCTGGGATCATGACCTGAGCCGAAGGCAGATGCTTAACAACTGAGCCACCCAGGTGCCGTGCCACATACACTCTCTTATTCTGCCTTTTCAGCACTGTCTAGAAATAGTCAAGTTGAAAACTCCAAGGACTGTGTATATGTGTATTGTATGTATTAAATACATATTATTGTTGTTATATATATATTATATACAGTTATGGATTCAAATATATATATAAACACAAAATATTGTTGATACTGATTTCCTTTGTGGGGAGAGAACTGGGGATGGTACAGTGAAGGAGGGGTGGAAATGTTACCTTTCTGATATATACATATTTTTTGTATTATATATTTAAAAAATGTTTTCTAGGTAGTGGAATTATAGGCTATTTTAGTTTCTCTCTTCTAAATTTTCTATATTAAAAAACTAACACAGGGCGTGCCTGGGAGGTGTAGTCAGTTAATCATCCAACTCTTGATTTCTGCTCAGGTCGTGATCTCAGGGTCGTGAAACAGAGCCCCATGTTGGGCTCTGCGCTGGGCATGGAGTCTGCTTGGGATTCTCTCTCTCCCTCTCCACCTCTCTTCCACCCCTCACTGGCATGCGTGCGTATGCACACGTGCACTCTCTCTTTCTCTCTCAAAAAAATTTTTAAAAAATAATAAAATAGGGGGTGCCTGGGTGGCTCAGTCAGTTAGGCGTCTGCCTTCGGCTCAGGTCATGATCCCAGGGTCCTGGGATCGAGCCCTGCGTTGGGCTCCCTGTTCAGCGGAGAGCCTGTTTCTCCCTCTCCTTCTGCCTCCTGCTCTGCCTACGTGTGCTCTCTCTCTCTCTGTCAGATAAATAAATAAAACTCTTTAAAAAAAATAATAAAATAAAAAAATAAAAAATCAACACAGGAAATGTTGCTAAAAACAACTTATTCATCAACAAACTCCAAGGTTACTTTAAAAAACTGGCCAAATCTGAAATTAGCCAACATGCATATTCTAATTTCTCTCCCATAATTTATTAGAAATCAATCTTTTTCCAAAATTAAAATGATAACAAGTGCTTACTACTTTGAGTTAAGCCTCAGAATTCATATCTTTATTCTAAGGGAGTAAGGGAAGCATTAGGAAATGCGTTAAAGGGAAAGTCTTCCTTGTTTGGGTTTCTGTTACAAAAAAACACACTCTAAAATGACTAACTTTCAATACATACCTCTAGTCCACCATCCTGGTAATTTTCCATTAATCTCTGTTTAAAATTTTCAACTATCTGTGGTCTGCTAACAGAAAAGTTTTCTTTCATGACATGGTGCTTCCAAAGGTCTAGGGGGAGAAACACACCAATGCTAGTGTCATGAAACATTAAACAACAATTAATGGCTACTCTCTGAGACATAACACTGGACACAAGAAACTGGTATTTCCAAATACACAAAAACTAATGGGTGAGGCAGGGGCAGGGGAGGAGTTGGTTGAGGTCACAGAATCCTCCAGAACATAGGAATAAGGAAGATCTCTAACAAGATTCCTAATGAAAAGATTTGGAAAAGTACCTCTGAAGCCCAGTGAACAATATTCTGTTATCATAACTAAAAATCCTGAATCAAATGTTATTGTTGATCCAACATATCTATTTTCATTAAGTCCCTACATATATCTGAACAATTATTTTGGCCTAACACAACTAACAGAAATAAATGAAGAGCGGGGCGCCTGGGTGGCTCAGTCATTAAGCATCTGCCTTCAGCTCAGGTCATGATCCCAGGTCCTGGGATCAAGCCCCTCATTGGGCTTCCTGCTCAGTGGGAAGCCTGCTTCTCCCTCTCCCACTCCCCCTGCTTGAACACTCCCCTCTCTCGCTGTCTCTCTCTCTCTCAAATAAATAAATAAAATCTTAAAAAAGAAAGAAAGAAATGAAGAGCTATTATATTTATAGTCATAGACTAGAAATGTTGAGAGCTGACAGACTATGGATTGAAGTAGCAACAGGCTGACATATGAGATGAGGCATATACACAGTTATTCAGAGTAACATTGTTTAGGACAGCAGCAGCTTGGAAGCAACACATAAACTGTGGTATATCCTTCCAATGGAATAGTATGCAGCTATAAAAAAGAACCTTCTCCATGTATTGATATGGAAAGAACCAGAGTTTATTATGTGAAAAACGCCAGGTGAGGAACAGTGAATATAAAGATATTCTCATCTTTCATAAGAAAGATGTGATAAATATAATAAAGGAGGAGCTATCCCTCAAGCCTATTCAAGATTATCACTCCAGAAATATAGCATTCTCCAGTATCACTTCTCCCCTCTTTCCTCGGTCTTTCACAATATCACACATTATTTCTCCCACTTCATAAAAATCCGTCTCTTAACCCCACTTCCCCTGTCAGCTATTGCTTCATTCCTTTGCTCCCCCCCCTTTTTTTTTTGCAAAACTCTCAGAAAGAAAGGCCTATCTTTACTGTCTGTGACTTCTCTCAAAATCCTTCTTAAGCCTACTGACCTGCTTTTTCCCCCACAGCTTCCCTGAAACTGATTTTGTATTAAGTACCAGTGACCTCAACATGACTAAAAACATTCATTTTACTCGACTACCAGAAGCATGTCACATAATTTGTCACATTCCTCCTGCTGAGAAACTTTCATCACTAGACATTGGGATACCACTCTGTCCTAGTTTTCTTCTTGCTGTTTGTTCCTTCTAGGTCCCTTTTGCTGGTTCTCCTTTTCCTCTCCCCACCTCCAGCTCTTAACATTAAGTGTCCTCAGACTCAGCCCTTGGTTCACCTCCTTTTTTTCTATCTACATTCACTCCCTTGGCTATCTCATTTAGTCTTATGGCTAAACATCATCCATATGCTCACAACCTTCAAATTTAGATCCAATAGTCACCTGGCATCTCTTCTTGGATGTCTAAAAGGCATTTTAAATGTCATTTGGGCATAAATAAATTCTTGATCTTCCCTCCCTAACTTGCCATCTCAGCTGATGGCAATTCTATTTTCCCAGTTTCTCGGGTCAAAAATCTTGGAGTTATCATGGACTCTTCTCTTTCTCTCACACCCAATACACAATCCATTAGTGGTTACTTCAATAATATGCCTTGAATCTGACCATGTAATACTTCCACTGCTCCCAACCTTGTTTGAGCCACCATCTCCCCATGCTCAGATTATTACAGTAGCCTCCAAAGTAGCCTCTCCCTTCTTCCACCCTTTTTCCTTTACAGTCCATTCTCAAACAGCAGCCAGAGAGATTCCATTAAAATATGTCAGATCAGGAGCACCTGGGTGGCTCAATTGGTTAAGCATAGGACTCTTAATTTTGGCTCAGGTCATGATCTCAGGGTTGTGAGATCTAGCCCCGAGTTGGGCTCCATGGTCAGCAGGGAGTCTGCTTGAGATTCTCTCTCCCCCCTTCCCTCTGCCCCTCTCCCCCTCAAATGAATAAATACATCTTTTAGAATAAAAATAAAATAAAATAAAATAAAATAAAATAAAATAAAATAAAATATGTCAGATCATGTCACTCAAAATCTGGGACAGGCTCCCCATTACGTTCAGAGTAAACACTATGAGTAGGCCCTAAGTGATCCGTCCTCTTTTCACTCTTCCTCTCTGGTTTCATTTCCTACTACTCTCCCTCACTCTCTCCATTCCAGCCACACTTGGATCTTTCTGTTCCATAAACATGGTAGGTACTTAGGTCCTCTGTGTGGGCTGTTCTTCTGGATGGGCTGTTCTTTTGTCTGTTTATCTGTCTGCCCAGATACCCACATAGTATCTAACTCCCTCATCACCTTCAAACTTTGCTCAATGTGTCACTTTCTCCTGACCACCCTATTTAAAATTGCAATGTGCCTGCTTCAAAATTCCACACCACCATCTTCCTTACTCCATTATTTTCTTATTTCTTCTGTTTATTGCTTATTATCTGCCTATCCCCTTCTAGATGATAAAATCCACAAGAGTAAGGAGTTTTGCTCCATGAAAGTAAGGATGTATCCCCCAAACAGGGCCTAAAATATAGTAGTATGGCACATACTAGGTGCTCAGTAAACAGATATTGGATAAAATAATGAATTAGTATATGCATAAAGAAGCATTGATAGTATATATTTAAAAAACTAACCAAAATGTTTACATGGGGTGATAAAAGGGGGTCAGTAGTGGCAACGAGATCTCTAAACACATATATTTTTATATTGTTTTGAGTTTTGAATCAGGTAAATGTATTAGCTGTTAAAAAAATGAAAACTTAATATGACAGTGCTGGAGCTGTGTAAATAGATCAACACTCTTTAACTTCCATATGGGAGAGCAAGTTGTGTATGTGTATGTTTAATTATGTTGGGTAGGGTCTACTTCCTTGTGCATGGCCCCAGGGGAGTCTGGAAACAAAGAGAAACCTATGGAGTCAGAGGTAGAAGCCAAGCCCTGCCCCACTCCCTTTTCTGTTGTGGGGGTGCTGGCCACACCAAGAGTACACACAGGGCTACTCCCTGTCCCCAGCTGTTTCTAATTTCAGATGTGATTTCCTACTCATACTTTCATTTTTTCTGACAGGAGACGTGGTGCACAAAAGGGGAAGCATCCAGCACAATCCTCTCAGAAATGTGGCTTTGACAGAGCAGGAGCCCCTTGCAATTATCTTATTTATTGGGTGGTCCTGATTTTGAAAATTCTGGGGTTCCAGAATTCCACAGTTGGATACTTTCCATCATAAACAGAAATCTGACTTTGTTTTTCCTTTAGGATAATAAAGGTAAGTAGACATAATACCACTGTCCTGGCATAGTTGACGTGGAAAATCCAATAGAGTTAATGTGCCTAGAAGTTCACACTTCTTAAGACGTTTAAGACTTTTTGTTAAGTCTAAGCTTTGACAAAACAGAGCTCATGTATCTTTCAGAAAATTTTCAGACAAGAAATTGGATACTTTTTCCAGGGTACATTAGCGGTAGGTCTCTGGCTCACAGAAAAGCCTAGTGAGGGACCACATCTGCCAAACACTTCTGGTTTGGGGGCCATCACCTGGCAAATGCCCACAGGGGTGGTTTTAGGGTTTAGCTCTGGGCTCAGCTGAAGGGGACGTATTTTTTTTTTTTTTCAGCTGAAGGGGAAGTATTAAGTATTTTACCAAAGTGCTGGGAAATCTTCCCACCATACTTCTTCCTCATGAGTTCAAGTTCAAACATGCAAGTACTTCTGTAGGCAGGAGTAAGGGGAAGCCAGGGAGAGTTGAATTCATCCAAGAGAAGTAATTCCTGGCCAAGTGGAGTTTGTGGTCTCCAAATGGGTCTCATTTTCAGTGTGTGTGTGTGTGTGTGTGTGTGTGTGTGTGTGTGTGTGGTCATGGCGTCTTTGAGCTGAAGCAGTTTTAGACGGCAGCATGGAGGTGGGAAGGAGACAGCACACTGGAGGTTAAATTAGCGTTTTGTTCTTTCCTCTCCCTCTCTTCCCAGGTCCTTTGACTGGAGGAAACTTTGACTTCCTGGTGGCCAAACCACTTCCCCTCACTCCCTCTATGAACACTCTCCCTACCCTCTAGTCAGCCTCCTCCCTCTAGGAAAGGCATTTTGGTTTCATAGCATTTCACTTCTCTAACACAACCACTAGCCTCTGCCTAAGTGGCTCCTGGGTCCTGAGCTGAGCAGAACTGAAACTTGAAGGCATCCAACTGCCAACTAACATTCTCCTGACCAGCCAGGGGTCCCCAGAAGGTGGGTAGGTTGGAACCTTATTGCTTCAAGCATATGTATGTATGTATGTATGTATTTTCTACTCCTGTGTTTCTCAAACTGCTCCCCAGAACACTAGTCCCTTGAGTGGATGATAGATACTCATGAGGGGAGAAAAGTGTTCTGTGGTTAAATAAATTTAAAGAACATTACAGTGGGTGGGGGGATGGGGTAATTGGGTGATGGGCATTAAGGAGGACACTTGATGTAATGAGCCCTGGGTGTTATATGTAACTGATGAATCACTAAACTCTACCCTGAACCTAATAATACACTATACATTAACTGACTTTGAATTTAAATAAAAAATTTTTAAAAAATAAAGAATATTTCATACACTCTCTTTTGGAACTTTATAGTGCACACTATTATAGTAAAGGCTCTGAGAAGGCCTGGAGCAAAGAAACCTTTTTAACATTATTTACCACAAGTTTCCCAAACTTGTTTTGGCAAAAAACAAATAAACAAAAGCTTCCCCCTGCCCCTCAACCCTTGCAAAACACAGTAGAAGTCCTTTCCTTGCAATCAAGACTAAGAGTTGGTTTGTTAATCAAAAGAAGTCTGTTAAACCAGAGAATGCTTTAAAAAAAATGACTTGTGGTATCTTAAACATTTTATTTAACTTAAAAATATATAAACATTTGCCAATTTTCTAACATAGAACTTAGGCCTTTTCTTTGTATGCATCCACTCATTGGAGTTCTGTACTATCTTTTTTCTAGAAACCATAACACATTGTGTGGTTTTCTAGTATGTGGTTTTATTGGTTTGCTTGTTTCTTTTTATGGAAAGAAAACTAGAAGACAATGGAACAATCCAAATGTATCATCTTTTTAGGGCAGTTTTAAGTTCATAGAAAAATTGAGCAGATAGTACAGAGAGTTCCCACATATTCCCTGCCCTCTCTACCGCCAACACACAGCCTCCCCAACTATCAACAACCTACACCAGTGTGGTGTGTCTGTTACAACTGATGAGCATACACTAACATGTCATTATCACCCAAAGTCCATAGTTAACATTACGGTTCACTCTTGGTGAAACTATGGGTTTGATGAATGTATAATTGGCATCTCTCCACTATTATACTATCATACAGAATAGCTTCGCTACCTAAAAAATCCTCTGTATTCTGCCTGTTCATCCTTCTTTCCCCTCTAAACCCTTGGCAACCACTGATCTTTTTGCTGTCTCCATTGTTCTGCCTTTTCTTGAAAGTCATATATTTGGAATCATACAATATGTAGTCTTTTCAGGTTGGTTTCTTTTGCTTCGGTAATAGACATTTTTATCCATGTCTTTTCATGGTTGGATAGCTCATTTCTTTTCAGCATTAAATATTATTCCATTGACTGGATGTACCACAGTTTATCCATTTCAATCTCTTTTTGTACTCCTATGTCATTAGTTTAAACAATACTTAATTAAATTACTCAAACACAATGATAAGCAAAACTGGCATGAACAGGTTTGGAGCAAACAATGATCAATGATACTAGGTAAACATAGGTAACCCAAAGACTGTGATCAGTGAGTATTTTGCCAGCTTGTGTTACCAAGGGAATGGAAAGCATCAGTTAGCCTGTGAGTCTGTTAGTACAGGGTGATGGAGAGAACCACTGCACTAACATGTTAAGAAACTGGTGTTCTAGGGCACACTGCTGGGAATGCTGGCCTTGACCATGCTCTCCTAAGTGTTTGGATTATGCTTCCCTCAAGCAAAACATTTTTGTCCACTCACTATTAACATGTGTATATTTCTGTATTTCTAACTACCTATAATACTATCACTGGCTAATATTGTACAGCATGATATGCTTAGGGTGAAGCTCATCAACAATGAGAATGGGCAATATATGTTAAGAAAAAAAAAGAAGAAGAAGAAGGTAGCGGGAGGGGAAGAATGAAGCGGGGGAAATCGGAGGGGTAGACGAACCATGAGAGACGATGGACTCTGAAAAACAAACAGGGTTCTAGAGGGGAGGGAGGTGGGAGGATGGGTTAGCCTGGTGGTGGGTATTGAGGAGGGTACATTCTGCATGGAGCACTGGGTGTTATGCACAAACAATGAATCATGGAACACTTCATCTAAAACTAATGATGTAATGTATGGGGATTAACATAAGAATAAAAAAATTATAATTTACACCTCCCCAAAAAAGAATTCCGTAATAGTAAAAAAAAAAAAAAAAACAACAATGAGAATGGATCTCAATCTACATTCCTAAGAGTTTTCTTGACCTTTTAAATTTTTTTGTCTGACTTCTTTTCAGATGTGGTTATCTTTTTAACCTCATAATGTGGCTGACAATAAGCATGTACCAGGATTAGAAGTGTCTCCACTAATTCTTAGTGCTTGCTTGCGGATTGCCTCAAAGTGGTCATTTCGGGACACCTCAGTGTAGAGTGTGACATGTGACTTCTTATATATGGATTTAATCTATTTAGAAGCTCTAATATTTTCTTCCCACACCCCTGAGATATAGGCACTCCACTCTGGAGATTGCTGACCTTATAAATGCTCAGAGAAATTGAGAAAGTCAATTAAGAATTACTTCAATGCCAAAATGTCAAATATGGGAAATAGCAGAGACTTTTTGAATCCATGGAGCCCAACTCTCTGCTAAGCCAAGCCCTGAGACTTAACAAGGATGTCTGGAGCAAATTTTTAAAGTTCTCAGGGGAGCACCAGTTCAGTTCCGACAAACTAGCACTGGATCAGGTGTGGCTGCCACATTTTCAGATGGTCACTGATAAATTGGAAACCCCTTCAGAAGTTATACAAGAAGATGAAGCTCCGGGCGCCTGGGTGGCTCAGTTGGTTAAGCGACTGCCTTCGGCTCAGGCAGGTCATGATCCTGGAGTCCCAGGATCGAGTCCCACATCGGGCTCCCTGCTCAGCAGGGAGTCTGCTTCTCCCTCTGACCCTCCTCCCTCTCATGCTGTCTCTCATTCTCTCTCTCGCAAATAAATAAAATCTTAAAAAATAAAAATAAAAAAAATTTAAAAAAAAGATGAAGCTCCAAGACAAGGTGGGAAGGAGGGAGGAGACGGAGAAGTATTGGAGAGTTTCTTTCTGGCTGGTAATAAATGTAGACACCAGAGTTGGCCAACAGGGACAGAGAAGACCCTGAGGGAAGGACAAGAGCTTGGGATGTCCTCTGGGTCTCAATACTCTCCATTCCCAACTCCCTCTTTAGAAACTCCTAGTGCCAAGCTAACCTTGGCCACAAAAGGTGGTCTCTGCATGATAAAGCAGCCCCTGTTGGAAGCCCCATCCACTATGGTGGCTTCTTGCTGCTGAGATGCACAGTAGGTGGGTGGGGATTCCAAGGTTTTATTGCCTTCTTTGAAGGTTCCCGGTCCACAGGTCTCAGAAAGACTATACTGAAGAAATGTCTATAAAAGCACCCCTGGCACACAGCGGGGACTCCATCACTTGCCCTGGGGTAACTCACTATAGGAGGACACCCACATTGAGTCATGCTTAACAGACCAAAAACAAAACCAACAATAACAAAACACCTTCACTATTGGCATTTGTTTTAAAAGTCATGAGTATAGAATCTGAACAAGAGCTTAGAATTGGCCAGTATACTCTAGCCAAAGTAAGTTTTGGTAATATCAACCTTACCACCATTAACAATAACTCTACCCCTCCCCTCTGCCTGACTCCCACCAGCCTCTTACTGACGGCTCCCTCCAAGCACAGCTGACGAGCACCCTGCACCAGGGGACACACAGCAGAACCTCAAAACAAAAATGCTTCCTCCCTTCCCCCACCATCCTGGTGTCTCATTAAACCACAGCCTGAAACATGCAGATGGTTGCACCTGCTGCATGCCTGTGGATTTTCTCCCAAGACTTGAAGGGAGCCACCTGGATGCAGCAAACACAGCACAGACAACAAGTGCTTTGTGTCTTGTTAAATGCTCTGTAATTGAAGTTCAACCTCACTTAGCTCTCTGGTGACATTTAGCTCTCTGGTGAGAAGTGGCTTGCCCTCTCACTGCATAGCCTTTTCCCAAAGCCCTGTTTATAGAATTCAGTTACTCAAAGCACTGAGAAAAATGACAATATCTTAGGTGAGGATGTAGATTATTAATGCACATTACAATATCTGTGGACTTTGTCTCAAAAGGAAAATCTAATTTAGTTTCCTAGTCAAACAACTTCTCCGTCATTTAAAGGCTATGGATTTTTCCTACAGAATTAGTAGGAGTCAGGAGTAGACACTGAAGTTCAGACAGGACCAGCTACATAATCTATGACACCCTGGGCAAAATAAAAATGCAGGGCTTCTTATTCAAAAAGTAGAGGAAAAAAGCACTACTATAGGTACTAAAAGATAGTGTTTTCTTTCTTCTGCAGTCTCTTTCTTGACCTGTCATGGTGTTTTTATTCATTTTTAATGTTGTACTCCTCAGGCACAGGAATGCTCGCAAGGCAAGTGCGACCCTCCCAGGCACCCAGGGGCTCCACCCTGTGACCGGAAGCATGAGTGTATATGCAGCTGCTGGGCAGCAGCCCCATGTCCTGGCCAGGGGCAGAGAAGTTGAGCCAGGCAGCTTTCCTTCCCATGGGCCCACTGTGGACAGGCAAGCCCAAGGATATTGTAACCTCCATCCTGGGATATCGTACAAATCTAAGGATAGGCAATAGGCTTGCTCCCACTGAGTCACCCATCAGATGTACCATGATGTTGCCAGACTAGGGTCCTTGAGATACTACTAGGTACACATATTCTGATCTTCCTCTTGCTCAGGCCCCCAGTGGAGAGGACGGTGGCAGCAATTGCTAGGTGGGGATGCTGAGGGGAAGGTTAGGGGTTCCTAGGGTGCCAGAGAGCAGATGAGTAGGCAGCTGAGAACCCCTCCTGGCAAGGCAGGGAGGCAGTAAGAAGTGGAACTGTGTGTAAGGCAAAGCTCCAAGTCCTTGGTGCATGCTCCATGGACTCACTGAATTCCAGTTACAAAACACAAATTCTAAGTTAAAATCAAGAGTTTCAAGATGGTACCCATAGAGCATTAAACCCCAAGTACTCCTGGGTCCTATGTAAGTGCACTGATCACATGTCCGTGAAGTGAGCCTGACTTTAGACTTCAGATGAAAGGAAATAATTTTGATTGCTTTCCCACCCCAATACATGTATTTGTAAGATTTTGACATATATGTCATACATATGTATATATATATATATATACACTTAAATATATTACAAATAAGAAAAGCTTATGTGTTTTACCCATTTTAACTTTATTTCAGTTATGAGTTAACTAGCAGAGTTGAGACTGAACTTAACAAATGTTTTCTATTTAAAAGACTTTAAGTAGAAGGAAATATATCAAAGTGTTAATAGTTCTCTCTAAGCCAAGGTGTTAAAAAGTAATTTTTATATCATTTTCTGGACATTGTGATACTTTTTTTACAATGAAAATGATACATGGATTGCTTTTATAATTAGGAAAAAAAATAAATGCTGTTTTGTGAAGTAATAAAATAAACATACTTTACCTGTAGGGAGAGCACCCTGCTCCTTGGCTTTTTCTGATACTGCTAGTGCTCTCTCTCTGTTAACTTTTCTTAATACTTCTTGGATCAGATGAATTTCAAGATTTTCCAGAAGTTTCTGAAGCTAGAGTAAGAGGTTTGAGAGTCACTTTCCACATTCAGCTTATACTCTGAGCTTCTAAGTCAAATTCCTGCAGAAGGGTCTGGGGCTAGGTCCTGTCCTTCAGCTACTCTCTCTCAGGGAAGAAGGAAGGGTTCCTTTCTTGGGTTTCCAAGTGCTTCTGCAAGGGTAGATATACCTCTCTGGAGACCAACATCTTTTCTTCCTGGCCCACATCCCAGTTGATAAAATATAACCCTTTTTTACCAAGTCGTGATAAATTGCAAAGTGCTCAATGTCTGAGGTGATCTCATGTGTTTTGGGGATCTCTTAAATGTGGTCAGGAATTTCATGAGATGTCATTACAAGAGGAACGCCTGGGCCTGAAACTCAATTTAGATATCAAGGAGGATTTCATGAGAAGATTTAAAATTCCAAACATGACCAGGAGAAAACTCTCCCAATAACCATGAGCCCTTACTTTACCCATTATGCTTGTAGAACCCATGTTTCTCCCTGTCACAGGACCCCAGGTACAAGAGAGAACCAGGGCTCAGAAGGGTAAGCAATGGGCTTGGGACTGGGGTGTGTGTGTGTGTTGTGGGGGTGGGGGGCAGATTGCCACCGAATTCTTGATCTTCAGGGGACGAGAATCTGTCCATTGACACTCAGCTAGAAGTTTTGCTTTCCTGTTACAGTGACGAGGAGAACACAGCCTTGCCTGTTACAGACACAAGGGAACACAGCCATGTGGAGACTCTGTCCCAGGACCAAGGTGAACAAACAGTTGGAAAAACAACCTCTCACATCTAGCACACCAAATGGACTAGTGTATAAATCATGTTGTCTTATTCTCAGAAAAACAATCACAGGAGCTATTTTGAATAATCCATTTTCATGGGTGTGTGTGTGTTGGAGGGAGTGGATAACTGCGTGCTAGATTTTAAGTTTAAGATGTTAGTATGTTCTCTATCATAGTCTCTTTTTTTTGTGGTAGTCTACCTTAATTAGAGGAAAATCAAAATACGAAGATCTAGACTTACAAAATGGAGGTATTAGGGATAGTTATTTGCATAATCAAAGCTCTACGTGCTTTTAAATACTTAGTTCCCTCTGAGTCTGTTCAATGATTTACATACCTTCAATCTCCACTTAATGCCTTAGAAAAAAATGCCACTTGGGTGTACCTGTAGTTTTACATGCTTATGCCATAAAGCAAAATTTCAAAGTCACATTCAAAATAGTTCCTGCATACCTGTTCAGTTTTTATTTCAATTTCTGAAGCTCCTTTGGGGGGAAGAATAGACCGGCTACTTATTATAATACCTTCGAATTCATCTTCTTTCCCCATCCGCCTAGCTATAGCTTTCATGCTGGGGTAAAGAATGTCAGTTCTATTGAAGAGAGACAGAAATTAGCAAACAAACATATTTTTTTCCTATTCAGATTCTCTGACAATCATTTTCATTCACGTTCTGTTTTCTGTCATCACGTATAAACCTCCCAACCCATTACAGTCACTCACATTGATATCTAATTTTACCACAGTTGCCACTCCCTTAGTCAATATTAAGTCCTGAGACCTTCTCCCATTGGGTACATATAACTTCAGTCTTCATTCTTCAAAATATTGACAAGTTCTCTCATTCCCTAGTTACCAGGGAAGTTGACTGTAATAACTTGTAAGATAGACCAATGGGACTATGCCACCAAAGAGAACCTTCTTATGCCCAGTAAGGTCGGATGGTGAGTGGATGCTTAGTGAATGCTTGTTTGATAACAGACACATGGCAGAAGCAACATGTCTTTCCTGCCAGCTAAGTCATCCTAGCTAGAGCCTGAAGCTGTGAAAACACCCCACCATCCCACAGACCTAAAACCTCATGTTGCACCACATTATACCTCTGGCGGCAATTCATGAAGCTCTCAGAGACTCAACACTTGGGTCTAATGGGGCTGAAAATGGGGACTAGTTTACAGCAGCAGCATCCCCCTACCCAGTGCTCACTGGGATCCTATGAACTAAAAAGGCTGAAGAGTCAGCACCATGGGGACACTTGAGAAGCTCAAGTTCCCAGAGACAGAACTCTAGGTAAATGATACACAGTGTTCCTTAGTGGAACCCGGCACTGTCCCTGCAGTCAACAGAACCCAACTTTTCCTGTAAAGCGCTGGTTATAGGACACATTGCCCAGCTTCCTCTGCACTCAGTGGGGCTGGGCGTACCAGGATTATGGACCAAATCTCACCCTCACAGTAAGGGGAGGAATTTATCAGACCCCAGATTCCACTCATTTCACAAAAATTTCCACCTCAGCGACACTCACCCGTAGAGTTCTGAGAACTGTTTGTGGAAGGAGACAGAATCGCTGTCCTGGCCTTGCAGTTTGAGTCGGCCCCAGTGCTCCTTTAGCACTTCCAGCTGCTTCCACAGCACCAGAAATGATCTCAGGAAAGCAAGGGACATCACTGCATTGCATGGGCCCCTCAGCAGCCTGGAGGCTTTTGGGCTGCTTTGGAATGGACTTCTGAATCCTGGCACTCTGGACAAATTTGCCTGAAAGCATTACAGAAATTCTTCCTTATTAATCATAGATCAATATAGGATAACTTTTACATATAGCCCATGCAGAACGAACATTTTGGAGAAGGCCTATTTTCCCCAGGAGGAATGATTCATGGGTTTACAGCACAGTTAGAGCTTAGAAAGGGTAAGCATCCTTTCCAAATACATAGGATACCGAAAAGAGGGAAATGTCTCCATTTCAGCTTTCTGCTTGAGTCTTGAATCACTCATTTAAAAAACTCTTTTACTTGGGTACTAACATTTTACCTGCCTTTGAAAAATTGAGCCTTTCATGTTTAGCCTCTGCATTCTGGAAAGTGCCCTTCAACACACTTGAGATTTAATTCCCCTTCACAGTAGGGCTGTAATATAACCTCAGATTAGGGATTTTATTGTTTTATGGATAAGGAAATGGAAACGTAAGTTTATCTTATCTCCTATTCCTTCTCCCATCCTTTAAAAGTTTACAAGTCTCTTAATTTGAATTTAGTATTCAAAGGCAATTTTCCTTTAGAATTATAATTTGTTTATTTGTTCATTGGTACTTTCCCTAAATCAGTGTTTGTTGAGGGGCTGCTCCGAGCCCTGGAGGATGTGGAGGGAACGAGGTTTTCAGGTCCCCCTCTCCTGCAGCCAGAGTGTGAGGAGGGCCAGAGTCACCCAGAGAGCGACAGACAAAACAAGGACCTGCATCCAGGCCCTCACCCTGATGACAGGGTCTCAGTCACAGAAAAAGGAGCATTGCTTTGCAGACGAAGATGGCAAACCTGGATCATAATGTTATGGCAAGAAGGGCCTCAGAGAACATTCAGGTAACAGCACCTCAGATACTCAAGTTTCCTGGCTCAGAACAGGAAGAACACCCACGTAGTGTAACTGGATCAGTGCTATTAACGTATCTACAGAAAGGCACAGCTGCCAGAAAGAGGGTTGGTCAGAGGTGGAGTTGGCAAGCCAGACCCAGGGGAGAGCCCACAGCCCTGCACACAGCTGACAGCCCCACAAGTAGCCTACCTCCTCACTAAGCAGCTAACTCAAGATTTCCAGATTTGTTTATCTTCAGGAAACCTTTCATCAAATAAAACCTTACGGAGTGACGGTAAATATTCAACAGAGTAAGGTTGAGCATGGTGACAGGGAGGGGGCAGCCTACGGGCCATGTAGCCCCCTCTGCTCAAAAAGCCCCAAGATGCCCCTTTTAAAGGGTTTGTGTGCAGTTTCAAACCTGAAGACCCAGCAAAAAAAGAACAGTTTGAAAAGCACCTGGACTATATGTGAAGGAGATTTACTGGCTAATCTAAAAGCAAATGGAGGGGAGGGGCAGATGAACTCTCCCCAGAGATGGGGGATGTCACTGGCAGATGCCAATATTTCACCCTCCGCTTACCCTGCTAGCACAGGTGAGCGAACTCAGATGCAAAACCCTCCTACCACCACCTTGCTAAGACAAGCAGGGGCACTGGCTGCCTTGCTGGAGCCAGAGCGGGAGTCAGTTGCAACGCTTCCCTGCCCCCTAGCTGGGGTAGGCAAGAGCAAGCAGTAGTAGCATTCTCCCACACCTTAGCTAAAGCTGCTGAGCACAGGGGGTTGCAAGATTCCTGCACTCACTGGATGGGGCTGGCAACTGTGAGCAGTCCCAGCACTTTCCTGCTCTCAGCCTAAAGCCAGAATGTGCACACAGACAGGACATTCCTTCCTCCTGCTGCATTCCCGAAGCCCCCAGGCACGTGCAGTCAAGACATTTTCCTGCTGCCTTTCTGAAGCTGGAGAGAGTGTCCCACCCCCTACATTCTCCAGCTACCTAGTTAAAGCCAGTGGATATATGCAATCCACACAGGGGATGCTCCTTGACTGTCTGGCCCTGGGGGCCAAGGGGGTTGACATTCCTGAGCTCCAAGGCAATGTAACAGTCAGAAAGGCAGCACCTAGCAGGCCACCCCTCCAGGGCATGGCAGACAGCAGACTGAAGCACAACCTTGTCTTCCTGTGAAAAAAGCCTATTTACTTAGCCTGCAGCTTCAGCCTAAGGAGCAGGCTTCAGGTTTTCCCTACATCTAGAGGCTACAGAAATGCTCCCAGAAAACATAAGCAGGAAGACACCATCCTTGTGCACCTCCTATGCCTCGATACAGCTCAATAAGTCCTCCCAGAAAGAGCTTATACACTCATGTAGAGTCCCAAGTTTTGCAACTGTCACCCAGAGGATATCTTCAGATCTTTTGGTCTGGAGGCCAGCAGGGATTATGACTGTGACTACACAAGACTATATCTGCATATATTTTTTAAGAGATTTTATTTATTTATTTGCGAAAGAGAGAGAGCACGAGTAGAGTGAGGAGGGAGGAGAAGAGGAAGAGGGATAAGCAGACTCCCCGTTGAACAGGGAGCCTGACGTGGGGCTCAATCATGACCTGAGCCCAAGGCAGATGCTTGACCTACTGAGCCACCCAGGCACCCCAATATATTTGCATATTTTAAAAGCTGCTGCCTGAGGGTCTAGCTTCAGATTAGCCTGAAACTTGGTGCTAAATGAAATTTCTCCCATTGGAACACTGACAGGCCTTGGTACATCCTCAATAACAAGGACATATCAATAATAAATCAGGCTGATTAGACAATCACAAAGTTGCAAGAAACAACCAAGAGCTAGGGCAAGGTTGAACGAGAAGTTTCATCAGCTACACAAAGGCACTCCAAGACTGAGAGACTCAGAAAAAGACCATAATGCTATGGAGATAAGTAATCTACCTGATAAAGAATTCAGGGTAAATGTCATAAAGATGTTTACCAAACTTGGGAGAGGAATGGATTAACACAGTAAGGGTCCAACAATGAGATAGAAAATATAATAAAGTACTAAACACGAGTCCACAGAGCTGAAGAATATAATAACTGAACTGAAAAATACAGTAGAGGGTTTAAACATCAGATGTTTATCTATTTATCTATATAGCAGATGAATGGGTCAGCAAGCTAGATGCAAAGCAATGGAATTTACCCAGACAGAGCCACAAAAGGAAAAAGGAATTTTAAAAAATGAAGATAACTTAAGGGCTTAAGGGACCTATGAGACAACATCAAACAGAATAACATTTGCATTATAGGGGTTCCAGAAAGAGAAAAGAAAGAGAAATGGGCAGAAAACTTATTTGAAGAAATAATGACTGAAAACTTCCTTAACCTAGGGAAGGAAACAGATATCTAGGTCCAGGAAGCCCAGAGAGTTCCAAATAAGATGAACTCAAAGAGATCCACACCAAGACACATTATAATTAAAGTGTCAAAAGTTAAAGAGAGAATCTTAAAAGTAGTAGGAGAAAAACCAATTGTTACATACAAGGGAAACACCATAATCAGCATATTTCTCAGCAGAAACTTTGCAGGACAGAAGAGAGTGACATGATATATTCAAGGTACTGAAAGGAAAAAACCTCCAGCCAAAAATACTCTACCTGAAGGTTATCATTCAGAATTGAAGAAGAGAGAGAGTTTTCCAGACAAAAGCTAAGGGAGTCCATCACTCCTAAACTGGCCTTATAAGAAATGTTAAAGGGACTTTTTTTTAGCAGAAAATAAATGGCACTAATTGTTAACAACAACAACAACAACAACAAAGCATACAAAAGTAAAAATCTCACTGGGAAAGGTAAATATATAGTAAAGGTAATGGGTTAATTTATAAAGCTACTATGCAGGTTAAAAGACAAAATAAAATTAACTAAAACTACAATAATTAGTTAAGAGAGAAATAAAAGAAAAAGATGTAAAATGTGACATCAAAAACAAACATGAAGGGGTGTGATAGTTAAAATGTAGGGTTTGGAAAATGTTCAAATGTAAGTTGCTATCAACTTAAAAGAGACAGTTATATACATAGGATGATATATGTGAACCTTACAGTAACTACATAGCAAAAACTTGTATTAAATACACAAAAGAAAATGAGAAAAGAATCTAAACATAACACTAAAAAAAGTCATCAACCAGAAGGGAAGAAAGAAAGAGAAGAAGGAAGGAATAGAAAGGAACTATAAAAACAGTCACTAAACAAGTAAAAAAATGGCAATAAGTACCTACCTATCAATAATTAAAATAAATGCGGGCGCCTGGGTGGCTCAGTTGGTTAAGCGACTGCCTTCGGCTCAGGTCATGATCCTGGAGTCCCGGGATCGAGTCCCGCATCAGGCTCCCTGCTCGGCGGGGAGTCTGCTTCTCCCTCTGACCCTCCTCCCTCTCATGCTCTCTGTCTCTCATTCTCTCTCTCTCAAATAAATAAATAAAATCTTAAAAAAAAAATAATTAAAATAAATGCAAATAGATTAAATTCTCTAATAAAAAAATCACAGAGTGGCTGAATGGATAGAAAAGCAAGGCACTTTTATATACTGCCTATAAGAGACTCACTTCATAAGTAAGGACACACACTAAAAGTGAAGGGATGGAAAAAAGATATTCCCTGCAAATGGAAATGAAAAGAAAGCTGGTGTAGTTATGCTCATATTAGACAAAATAGACTTTAAAACAAAGACTATAATAAAAGACAAAGAAGGGCACTACATAATGATAAAGGAATCAACCTCAAGAAGATAAAACATTTCTAAATATATATGCACCCAATGTAGGAGCACCAAAGAACATAAAACAAATATTAAGAGACCTAAAGGGAGAAACTGACAGCAATACAATAATAGTAGGAAACACTGACACCCACTTGTATCAGTTAATAGATAGTCCAGACAGAAAAATCAATAAGGAAACATTGGCTTTAAATGACACAAACAAAGCCCAAGTTAGTAAAAGGAAGGAAATAATAAATATCAGAGCAGAAATAAATAACATAGAGACTAAAAAGATAATTTAAAAAAATCAATGAAGTGCTGGTTCTTTGAAAAAATAAACAAAATTGACAAACCTGTAGCTAGACTCACAAAGAAAAAAAAGTGAGGGTTGAAAGAGAAGTTACAACTGATACCACAGAAATAGAGAGGATCATAAGAGACAATTACTAACAATTACATACAAATAAATTGGACAGCCTAGAAAAATAGATAAATGCCTAGGAACTTACAAATCTTCAAAGACTGAATCATAAAAAAACCAAAAAATCTGAATTGACCAATTATTAGTAAGGAGATTGAATCAGTAATCAAAAACCTCCCAACAAACAAAAGTCCAAGACCAGACAGCTTCACTGATGAATTCTACCAAATGTTCAAAGAAGATTTAACATCTATCCTTCTCAAACTCTTCCAAAAAATTAAAGAGAAGGGAATATTTCCAAACACATTTTATGAGGCCAGCATTACCCAGATATCAAAAACAGACAAGTACACCACAAAAAAGAAAATTACAAGCCAAAATCCCCAATTAACACAGATATAAAAATCCTCAACAAAATATTAGCAAACAAAATTGAGCAATACATTAAAAGGATCATATGCCATGACAAAGTGGAATTTAGTTAAGGAATGCAAGGATGGTTCAACATTCACAAATCAATCAACATGATATACCATATTAATAAAATGAAAGATAAAAATCATGATCATCTCAACAGATGCAGAAAAAATATTTGAAAAAACTCAACATCCATTTATGATAAAAATTCTCAACAAAGTAAGTAGAGAGGAAATGTATGTCAACAAATAAAAGCCATATATGACAAATTCACAGCTAATATACTCAGTGGTGAGAAGCTGAAAGTTTTTCCTTTAATATTGGGAACAAGACAAGGATGTCCACTCTCCTCACTTTTATTCAACATAGTATTGGAAATCCTAGCTAGAGCAATTAGGCAAGGAAAAGAAGTAAAAACATATGAATTGGAAAAGAAGAAGTAAAATTGTCACTGTTTGCAGATCACATATTATATACAGAAAACTCTAAAGAGTCCACACACACACAAAAAACTATGGGAACTAATAAATGAATTAAGCAAAGTTGCAGGACACAAAATTAATATACAAAAATCTGTTGTGTTTTTATACATTAACAAACTATAAGAATGAGAAACAGAGAAAACAATCCCATTTACAATCATATCAAAAAGAATACCAAGCAATAGATTTAAACAAGGAGGTGAAAGACCTGTACACTGAAAACTATAACTTGTAGATAAAAGAAATCGAAGAAGACACTAATAAATGGAAAGATATTCCATGTTCATGGAATTAGAAGAATTAAAATTAATATTAAAATATTCATACTAGACAAAACAATCTATAGATTCATGCAGTCTCTATGAAAATTCCAAGCCATTTTTCACAGAACTAGAATAAATAATTCTAAAATTTATATGGAACCACAAAAGACCCCCAAATGACCAAAACAATCTTGTGAAAGAAAAACAAATCCAGCAGTATCATGCTCAAACTATACTACAAAGCTATAATAATCAAACAGCGCGGTATTAGCATAAATATAAATACATAGGTCAATGGAACAGAATAGAGAGCCCAGAAATAAATTCATGCATATATGATCAATTAATTTATGAGAAAGTAGGTAAGAATATAGAATGGGGAAAGGACCATCTCTTCAATAACTGGTACTGGGAAAACTGGACAGCTACATGCAAAAATTAAGACAGACCACTATCTTACACCAAATACAAAAATAAACACAAAATGGATGAAAGACTTGAATGTAAGACCTGAAACTTAAAACTCCTGGAAGGAAATATAGGCAGTAAGATCTTTGACATTGGTCTTAGTGATATTTCTTTGGATCTGACTCCAAAGGCAAGAGAAACAGCAAGGAAAACAAAAGCAAAAGCAAACAAGTGGGACTACATCAAACTAAAAAGCTACTGTACAGTGAAGGAAACCACCAACAAAATAAAAAGTAATTTACTGAATGGAAGAAGATATTTGCAAATCATATACCTAATAGGGGTTAAAATCCAGAATACATAAAGAACTCATACAAGTCAATAACAAAAAAACAAAAAAATTTAAAAAGAGGATCTGAATAGACATTTAAAAAAAAAAAACCTATACAGATGGCCAATAAGTATATGAAAAAATGCTTAACATTACTAATCACCAGAGAAATGTAAATCAAAACCAGAATGAGATATCACTGCACACCTGTCAGAATAACTATCATAAAAAAGACAAAAAACAACAAGTACTGGCAAGGATAGGGTAAAAAGGGAACTGTTGTGCAGTTGGTGGGAATGTAAATTGGTGTACCACTATGAAAAACAGTATGGAGATTCCTCTTAAAAATAGAACTACCGGGCGCCTGGGTGGCTCAGTCGTTAAGCGTCTGCCTTCGGCTCAGGTGATGATCCCAGGGTCCTGGGATCGAGTCCCACATCGGGCTCCCTGCTCAGCAGGAAGCCTGCTTCTCCCTCTCCCACTCCCCCTGCTTGTGTTCCTGCTCTCGCTATCTCTCTCTCTGTCAAATAAATAAATAAATAAATCTTAAAAAAAAAATCTTAAAAAAAAATAGAACTACCATATGATCCAGTAATTCCACTACTGGGTATCTACCTGAAGAAAATGAAAATACAATTTGAAAAGATATATGCATGTTATGTTCATTGAAGCATTATTTGCAATAGCCAAGATATTGGAAAAACCTATGTGTTCATTGATGGATGACCAGATAAAGATGTGGTTACACACACACACACACACACACACACACGAATACTACTCAGCCATAAAAAAGAATAAAAGCCTGCTATTTGTGACAATATGGATGGATCTTGAAGGTATTATGCTAAGTCATATAAGTCAGTCAGAGACAAATACTGCATGCTTTCACTTACATGTGGAATCTAAAAAACAAAACACAACAAAATTAAACCAAGACATAGATATAGAGAACAGATTGGTGGTTGCCAGAGGAGAGGAGGTTTGGGGGACTAAATGAGTAAAAGGGATCAAGAAGTACAAACTTCCAGTTATAAAATAAAAAATCATGGGGATGTAATGTACAGTTTGGGGAATACAGTCAATAATATTGTATTAACTTTGTATAGTGATGGACGGTAACTAGACTTACTGTGATGATCATTTTGCAGCGCATACAAACATGGAATCACTATGTATTATCATTTTTTTCATTTTTAAAGATTTTATTTATTCATTTGACAGAGATAGGGACAGTGAGAGCGGGAACACAAGCAGGGGAAGTGGGAGAGAAACAGGCTTCCCACTGAGCGGGGAGCCCAATGAGGGGCTAGATCCCAGTGCTTCCTATTGTCTATGAATATTTAAAAACAAATCATGAAATAAAACTAATTAAAATAAATAACTTTAAAGCAAACTTACCTTGTTAATATATTCATATTAAGAGAAGTCTTCTCTTCCTAAGTATTTTAAAGGATGAAAGAACAGGAGACAGGATAAAGCACGAAGGTGGGGGACAGTGGGGATGTCAGGAAAGGATGGCAATCCATCAAAAACAGGACCAAGAAATAGCAAATAGAGGGCCCAAAGGGCCCAGCATGCTTCTTGATCTTGGTACTACTTGGTGGCAATGCCTGCTTTGCAAATGCTCCCTCTGAGTGAAACATCTAATTCTGTTGTGGAATTTAGATGGCACATCTAAACACAATTCCTTTTCCCCTAATTTGCCTGAAGTAGACCTGTGACTCAATTTTAGCCAGTAGGACACAAGGAAAATCTATTAGAAGGCTCTGGGAAGGATTTTCTTCCTTGGTAAAAAGTTAAAGCCCCTTAAGGAGAAAGGTTTTTGCCCCTGTTTTCATCTTTACAAGGATGAAAGAGACATTTTTCAGACACACCCATGATGGCAGAGCTGGGGCCTACACCAACCTGAGTGACTGTACCAACCTGAACCACCTCCTTCTAGACTTGTTTTGAAAGATTAGTACCCTAATTTAAGTCATGGAGAGCAGGACAACTGTCGCTTATAACTAGTGCACCCTCATTGGCACAGAGGGGCATCAGCTCAAAGGTAGAAAATCTGAAAAAGCTTCTGGAAGACTGGTGTGGAAGTTGAAATCTGAAGGATAAATAGGAGTTGATCAGATGATGAAGTAGAGAAGGAGGAGGACAAGGAAGGACATTTTCCAGCAGAGGGGCTGGCTCGCACAAAGTTACTGAGGAGAGAGAGCATGGTTCATTTGATAAAATGAAAGAAGTTGAGGGTAGAGATGTCAGCAGGAGATAGGTGGTGAAGGTCTGGTTACAGCATTTGGATTCTATTCTTGGGGCATTTGGAAGTCATTGAAGGGTTATAAGAGGGAAGTGACATAATCAGGTTTGCATTTAAAAATATTACCCTGGTGAATGTACAGGAAGAAGGCAAGAGTGAATATAGGGAGTCCAATTGGAGGTTATGCTCATAGCCTAACATTAGGAGATGATGCTGATTGGGGGTTGGTGTTGGAAGATGGGGAACAGCAGACAAACTTGAGAGATATTAAAGTAATAGGATAGTAAAACTTAGCATCTGATTGTGGGGTATAATAGAGAGAAATCAAAGGTGGGTGTCCAGATTTCTTGGCTTGGGCGACTGGGCAGATGGTGGTTCACTGACAGGGAATATGGAAAGAAGAGCAAGTTTTGGGCAGTGAAATATGCTCAGTTTGGGACACACGGACTCTGGGATGGAACAAGGAAGTGAATGCACGAATCTGACAGGATTGAAACTTGGACACGACATGTAGATGGTCATTGCATGAGTCATCACATGTAAAGTTGTCAAAGTTACAAAAGCAGATGAGTTTGCCTAAGGAGAGGCCTCATGAGAAGTGGAAAAACGTAGTGGGTGAGAGTAGAAGGGAGCTTCAGGGCCAGACTGTTCAGTTGGAATCTGGGTTTCTTTCCTCACTAGGTATGTGACTTTGGGCACATCACTTAACCTTTCTGAGCTTCAGTATTATCTGTAAAAGGAGAGTAATGAAAGTACCTACTTCATGGAATTATTGTGATGATTAAAGAAACTAATAATTACTAAAGCACTCTGAAAGGATCTCAGTCGTAGCCAATAGTAGGATTAATAGTGTTCAGGAGACGCTTATTGACCAGACACAGAAGGCACAGTGCCTAGGGCCCACAGGGTGTTTTAATTTATTTTAAAATCAGAAAATAAAGGATATTGAGGCTGAATAAAATGTTTTAATATAGGATATTATTTTTTTTATATTAACACAGTTGTAAACTATCACTTTTAATGCTTTTTTATGGAGGAAGGGACCTACAAAGACAAAAGTGGCTAACGTCATGGAAGTCAAAATGCAGACCTGGGAGTGTAGCAGCGGGACAGAACCCCAAAAATAATACTTTGGGGATTGCGAGAGGAAGAGGGGAGGCAGGAGGCAGAGGAGAGTCTATGGGGAAGTCTGAGAAGGCCTGGCTACCAAGGCCGGAGGAAAACTAGGAGGGAGCTGTGCTTTGGAAGCCAGGCACAGGGAGATGGCAAGAAGGACACGCTGTGTCAAATGCTGCCAAGGGGTCAGCTTGGAAGGGGACTAAAAAGTATCCAGGGGATTTAATGACAAGGACCATGGTGCTCTTGATGAGAGCAGTCTCAGTGGTGACTAAGTGCAGTTTCTGAGGAGCGGACTGAAGGTAAGGAATTGGAGGGGGCTGCTGCAGACCTCTCTTGGAAAGGTTGGCTCGGAAGAGGAGGCTCTTCAGATGGGGGCACCGGCTAGCTTACCCTGTGTCCAGACAAGTCTCTGTCTGGTTCCCAGATATGGGCAGAATTGTTTCCAGTCATGATAAGGTGGGCTAGAGGCTCTTGGTACCTCAGAGCTTCAGAGGGACAAGTCCAGAGGAGGCAGTGCCTAGGTCCACAGGCTAGCTGAGTGATGAAGACCTCCAGGCTGGAGGAGTTCACCCAGGGCCTCTGTCATACCCCTCCAGTCCTTCCAACTCCAGTTCTAAATGTGTCTTCCAACTCTAAATGTGTGTGACTCCTAAAGAAATCCAGCCAGTTGGATTATTTGTTCCATTTGGTTTCAATGGGCTGCCCACAACCTTTGTTCTATTTTTAAAGTGAAAAGAAATGAATATACCATGGATCACAGGCGACCCCTGCACAGTCCTGGGACCCATTGGGAGACGCTATTGGACAGAGGTGGCTCTCTGGCCCATCTCCCAGAGAGGAAGTTCCTTTAGTACAATACAGCACTGGCCAATTACGTACTTGAGAGTGTTTATCCAGTGTGGCTTGCTGTCTGGAGGGATCCTCCATGATCATATGATTGCTGCTCAGAAGTACATCTTCCAAAAGCAGCTGCATGCCCACCAGCTCTCCATGGGCCACCTTAAGGTCAGGGTCGCTCAGCCTACAGAGGCACAGCTAAAAACAAAAAAAGAACAAAACAAAACACCCATTTTGAAGATCTCTAGGTATCCTTTATAAATGATTTTGGGGAGAAAACTAGGAATAATTATGTGTATAAGCCCTGCCCTCTTGACTATTAGAAAATCAATAAAAATCAGAGTAACATTTCTAGCTCAAAGTCCTTATTTTTTTTTTTAAAGATTTTTATTTATTTATTTGACAGAGAGAGACACAGCGAGAGAGGGAACACAAGCAGGGGGAGTGGGAGAGGGAGAAGCAGGCTTCCTGCTGAGCAGGGAGCCTGATGTGGGACTCGATCCCAGGACCCTGGGATAATGACCTGAGCCGAAGGCAGACGCTTAACGACTGAGCCACCCAGGCGCCCCTAGCTCAAAGTCCTTCTTGAACATATCAGACGTTTGGCTTTGTATGGAAGTCCAAATTTCCCAGCACTTTACAGTAGTATCTGTACATGGTGAATGTATAGTATGGTATCAATTTTCCTTTAAAAGTACAGATATAAACACATGTATGCATAAGGAAAATACTGGAAAAAATAAACCGAAATGTGAACTGTGATTGTTTCCTAGTGGGGGACTATAATTGATTTTCTTAACCATTCTTACTACTTTACTTTAAAAAATCCCAACAATTTTAATTTTGAGCAGAAACAAAAGCAAACAGTATCATTCCCATCACCCAGCCCTAAGAACTAACAACCTATGGCCAGTCCTGCCCCTATCCCTGTCACTCCCCACTTCCATATTATTTTGGAGCAAATTTATGATTGATTTTCATGTTTTTCTTAATATTTTTTATATTTTCTATCTTTAAAAATGAGAACACAATGATATTTGCTTAGGTAATCAGGGGGAAACACATAATTGAAAGAAATTCTCCTTATGGATCCTGCTTAAAGAGTTCTCTTCCTGCCACTGTTCACAGGCAGGCCAGGATCCTGGTCCCACAACCCTGAACTTCCAGCCTAGGTGTTTCTCTAAGAGGCCCAGAGAGTGATTGGAGATGGGTGGCCACTCTCCCAGATCATTACTGGCCATGGGAATTGCAGCTGAGTCTACAACTGAGGCCCATACCACTGAGAACATAATTCTCTTCTGTCAGAAGAAAACCTGACTCACCTTGTATCATTGGGTTTATGGCTTCATAATCCCATAAACACCCCTGCTTATCTCATAAATTATTCACCACTGACCTATGGACCCAATGACACCTACTTTGCAGTCTGCATTCAGTTCTCTCTGTGACAAGTGGGAAGAGCTATCCTACCTGCATATTATATTCTAGGGTGTCTGGGCTGCTCCTCATAACTGGAAACAGTCCTCCATCTTCCAGAAATGTTCTCCAAGGGAATAGCATAGATGCCTAAAAGAACCAAATAAGAAACACGATAATGCTGTACTGTGTCCATAAATAATAAACATCTTATATGAACAGAATTTCTGTGTCTGTACTCCAAAACACCATGGGATGATTTATTTACTATGTAGAAATAACTCTTAATAGAAAGTCCCTGATAATGTAGAGGAGAGAGTAATATTTTTTTTTCTTTTCCTCCAGAATCTGGCCAAACATAGAAGGGTACTTAAGACTTCAGTGTAACTAGTCAGCACCAGTGTTTGGAAGTTCCAGAATACTATAATAACAATGGGACACATTTACATCAACAAATGTAAATTTACTCAAATGTTCTCAGTATTAGGAACCTTAAAATGTTTTCCTTCATCACCATTGTGTTCCAGTTCTCAAAGCCAATGTGACAACATTAACATGTGGGCCTCTGTCTTCTCCATATCACTATCCAACAGCCAAGGCATCCCCCACTACCTGTGGTACCACATGCAGCCCTGAACATAGTGGGCCTGTCCATCTGACCCTATTCTATACTTGCAGACTTGGTACTGGCTTCAGACAATTCAGAGTTGTTTCCGGTAGCAGGAAGCCAGGACACTTGCATCTACCTAATCCCAGGCAACATCCAAAGGCAGTAGGAACAGGCTCAATGGTCATGGTCAATCTGTCTTCTGGGTCTAAATGAGAGTCAAGGCTTGGGCTAAGAGTAATTGTCTTGTTGCTAGGGAATGTAAAAGTGTGGGACTTACATGGGGTTGATGTTGGCATTACTTGGCTTAGCTTTGTAACATATAAACATTAAGTTGGAACTTTTGGAGTCAGAAGACCTGGGTTTGTGAGGTGGTTTTAAATATATGTCCACAACTTCTTTGATACTCTTCCCAGGAAGAGGTGGAGTTTAAGTCTTCTCCCCTTGAGTGTGGGCTAAAATTAGTAACTCACTTCTAGTGAATAAAATATGGCAAAAATGATGGGATGTCACTTCTGAAATGAGGTAATACAAAGACTATGACTTCCATCTTGGGATCTGTCTCCTGTTCTCTCTTGAATTGTTTGCTCTGGAGGAATCCATCTGTTTTGTTGTGAGGAAGGCCTGTAGAGAAGCCCATGTGAATGAGCTTGGAAGTGGCTCTTCTGAGGCCTACCAACAGCCCTGTGAGTGGGCTTGGAAGCACATTCTCCCCCAGCAGACGGGACTACAGCCTGGGCTAATACCTTGATCGGTAAGAGATCTACACGACTAGCCAGAACTACACAATGAACTGTTCCCAGATTCCTGAGCCTCAGAAATGATATAAGATGATGAATATTTATTGTTTTAATCTGCTAAATTTGGGGGCAATTTGTTAGCAATACAGTTTGTGACCTAGTACTGCCATGACTGCCTAGCAATCTGATCTCTGGTCTGCCAGAACCTTAACCTTTTAGTAGTAAAAAGTGGGTAAGATTGTTGGTGCCTAGGAGCAATAGAAGTTGCCAGGATTACATGTGATAACACCTCTTCAAAGGGCTCTTCAAAACTTAGCTGCTGACCTAATTTATGTATTGTGATTGCTGTCATTATTATTTATTAAATAGAAAAGATCAACTGATGGTTTTGCTACCAGCTGTGAGCAGATAAGCTATTGCCCCAATTTGCCTGTCAAAGACTCTGACTGGGAATAACAGTAGGCCCAGGCTGCTCTACTGTGTCAATGAAGGGGAGCCACGCAAGGCTAAAGAGCTCTAGAGCAGGGAGAGCCCCTGCAAAATTTAAACCACATGGAAACAAAGTGCCCAAATCCCTGATATATAACACACTGTTTATAGGTATAAAAGTACCTTTCAACGTACCTGTAGGCTCCGTGGATCCAGTGGCTGGGGCAGGCTGAGCTGTGAAGCAAAAATGCTCTTCCCAAGAGAGTTGCTCAGTGGTGTCAATCCATGGTACATGCCATCTGTGACAGACTGGTAAGCAGGAGCGTTTCCAGCTGCCAAAAATGTTCTTCTACCCAAGCATGGAGGGCATCTCATTAAAAGCAGTTATTAAAGCTTCTCAAGCTCAAAACTTTCTTCAAAGTTACTGCCGCAGGATAACATTTTTTTTTTTAATTCTTATGTTAATCCCCATACATTACATCATTAGTTTTAGATGAAGTGTTCCATGATTCATTGTTTGTGCATAACACCCAGTGCTCCATGCAGAATGTGCCCTCCTCAATACCCACCACCAGGCTAACCCATCCTCCCACCCCCCTCCCCTCTAGAACCCTCAGTTTGTTTTTCAGAGTCCATCGTCTCTCATGGTTCGTCTACCCCTCCGATTTCCCCCGCTTCATTCTTCCCCTCCCGCTACCTTCTTCTTCTTCTTCTTTTTTTTTTCTTAACATATATTGCATTATTTGTTTCAGAGGTACAGATCTGTGATTCAACAGTCTCACACAATTCACAGTGCTCACCATAGCACATACCCTCCCCAGTGTCTATCACCCAGTCACCCCATCCCTCCCACCCCACCCCCCACTCCAGCAACCCTCAGTTTGTTTCCTGCAATTAAGAATTCCTCATATCGGGCGCCTGGGTGGCTCAGTTGGTTAAGCGACTGCCTTCGGCTCAGGTCATGATCCTGGAGTCCCGGGATCGAGTCCCGCATCGGGCTCCCTGCTCGGCAGGGAGTCTGCTTCTCCCTCTGACCCTCCTCCCTCTCATGCTCTCTGTCTCTCATTCTCTCTGTCTCACATAAATAAATAAAATCTTTAAAAAAAAAAAAAAAGAATTCCTCATATCAGTGAGGTCATATGATACATGTCTTTCTCTGTTTGACTTACTTCACTCAACATAATACCCTCCAGTTCCATCCACGTCGTTGCAAATGGCAAGATCTCATTCCTTTTTTTTTTTTTAATTTTTTTTTTCTTAAGATTTTATTTATTTGCGAGAGAGACAATGAGAGACAGAGAACATGAGAGGGAGGAGGGTCAGAGGGAGAAGCAGACTCTCTGCTGAGCAGGGAGCCCGATGTGGGACTCGATCCCGGGACTCCAGGATCATGACCTGAGCCGAAGGCAGTCGCTTAACCAACTGAGCCACCCAGGCGCCCCGATTTCATTCCTTTTGATGGCTGCATAATATTCCATTGTATATATATACCACATCTTCTTTAGCAGGATAACATTTTGAGACATACACAGGTTTCTTCCTCAACGACCTCAACCCTCACCCCTCTTTCTTTACACACGGCCCTTCACTCGCAATTCACCAACCCTCAAGGGAAAGGTGGATATAGTCTAGACTAGCATTGTCCAATAGAACTTTATGCAATGTGGAAATGTTCTAAGTTTGACTGTCCAGTATGATAACCACTAGCTACACGTGGCTGCTGAGCACTTGAAATGTGGCTACTGTGACTGAGGAATTGGATTTTAAATTTTATGTCACCTAAATCAATATTAATTTAAACTTTTAAATTAAATAGCCACAGATGACTACTGTTTTGGACAGTTCAGCTGTAGCTCTAGAACAAAGACATGAATTGTTTGTTGAATTGACTATTTTAAGACCAATAGCAGAGATGATTCTTGATATATAAAACCAAATTTTAAATTAAATAATAAAATCTTGGTGTTTGCGAGAGGAAGCTTTTTGTTTTGCTTTGAACAAAACATGGCTTTGCATATCAAGAACCAAAAATCCTGAAGACTAGCGCATGAAATTTATACCATAAGTCATAGAGAAGGAATTATGCATGATGAATTACAATGACTTTTTTTGCCTAAAAGGAAATAAGAGTTTAGTAAGCGAGGAAAGACTATTTCTAGAACTTAGGTCTAGTGGATACCTAAAAAAAGATGCTGACACAGGATACACTGAGGAGAGGGTATCCTGAAACAGAGGGGAACTTTTGCCTGGATTTTCCATGGGCTTGGCCCAAGTCTTATATAAAGCAGACATCAGAAAGAAGGTGATTAACCATGACTGACGGAGGTACTAGCACTGAGGGAAATGATGCAGCCTCCCAGAGATGAGCAGACAATCAGAGTGTTGGGGAAAGACCTAGGGAGTGCCTGAGCCCTCACAAGAGAGTGTCTATGTGTGGTGCTGGGCATCAAGCCAGAAGAGATCTGGGGTTGGACTAGATAACCCACGATGGGTAGGTGAAGTAGCTGCTCCTCCTCAACTGCTATGATGATTTATAAGCACCCCCAGGCACTTATATCATCTGTCTGAGAGCAATGAAGGAGGAGAAAGGTGTGGTGTAAGGCCTAAAATTAAGGTCCAATATCATGTGCTGCCTTTGTACCTGGTAAAATCAGAGGGCCTTGAATGGCTTAATTATAAGTTCACCTCTCCACTCTGTTCCCACAGATAAGGTCTCCTAGTCCAATAACCTTCCTTATCTAAGGGACCCAGTGCATTTCCTGCTTATCCCTGAGTAGTGGTTTCAGTTCCCTGCCAGACCACAAAAGTATTCAAATGAACCAATCACATTCTCCTGCAGAAATGAGGGGACATCACACCTTCTTGATACTACAAAGCCTGTCTCCCACAGTTGTTGTTGTTCCTGGTTGTTCAGTCTGTTCCCAAGGGCAACTCCTCTGTGGCTCTGCATTGCATGCAGTGTCCTCTTCCCTGGGCTGTGAGTATATATAACTAGTAAACTGCCCTTAATCTCACCTGTCCAGTGTTCAGTGTCATGTGTTTGGCCATCTCCGTAACCCCAGGGCAGAACCCCTCCCTTACCAACAGGGTGAATAGGAGGCAATTAAAACAAAGGGAAATGGGGATTAATTAATCTTGAATTAATTAATTTTAAATCTCAAACTGACCACTTTTAAGCTCTACATGTGGCTGAATGACATGGAATTAGAAAGTTTAATCTTTTAGCCATCAGCAAAAGGGGCTTGTGAACTTTACTTCAAGATAGATAAAGGGAGCTCTATATTTTTACATCAAACCATTGTACTAATACAAAAATCATACCACCTTTTCACATTTTAATGAGAATTTTAAAAAAGATAGTTGAATATTATTTTATACTGAGAGACTCAATAAGATAATTGATTTATCCGGGTAGTTCAAGGATGAGCCTGGAGTTGCTCAATGAGAACATTTTCTCCTGTTCTTCGTATCTTTCACGTGTTTTCTAATGATTCACCTACTATGTACAAAGCAAAGTGCAAGAACTGTCCAAGATACAAAAATGGGTTTGAACTTCTAGCCTACTTGGAGCCCAGTGAGGCAGAGTTCATTATCCAGCTGCTTCTCAGCATCCTCTAAACTCCCATGGTACTTTCTACACCCATACCTTTGTATAGATTGTATGGATCTCCTCAAAACAATGGTACCAAAAAGCAGAATATTCTAGTAGAAACATTTATCTTCAGCCCAAATCAAAAGCACAGAAGCCCAGTATCCCATACAACTTCTGCCTGGTTGGCTCCTTTCATATCATTCCTGCTCTCCTCTCCCACCAATCCATAGAATGATTTCTCTTTCTCTTGGCCTCTGGGTCCAGCTTTGTTCACATCTTACTTGTTCAATCCTTGAATGTAGCGCTTACATTTTAAAATTTGTTTTCTGTTTATTATGGATGTTTTGACATCTTTAAAGACCTTTCTGGTTAAGAAAGAGACTGCCCCTCCTTGGGCTAGCCAGTTCTTAGAGACGGCAAAGGACTCAGCAGGGAGCATGGTTTTGATACGCAAACCAACCAATCCAAAGCCATACCATTTCTATCTGACCCTTGCACGTAGGGAGGCAATAGTCCTCTGCTTTATTCATCCCAGGGCTAGTCAACAGAAAAGTAGAGACGACCTCTGCCACCCAGAGTCCACTGGAATTATTCAACCCAGCAGATCTTAAACTGCTCACCCTGCCCTGCCTTGCCTTTCCAGGCTATGGCCTCAGCACTCTCCTTGTGGCTTTCCCATGTGGCTGTGTGTGTCATGGCATACATCCTGTTTCTAGCACCTGTGAATATAATAAACTTTGTTTTTCCTGGGTCTTTTCTGTTCTCTTCTTGTGGCTATACCTGACTGACAATCACATAAAAGAACACAGAACACTGACGTGCTCTCTTATCCTGGCAAGTTTGTGCAGAACTTTGTAACTACCAAGTGCCACAAATGAACACAATGTCCGGCAGTTTTAGAGCCCAGACACAGCCCAGACACAGATTCATATGCATACTAGGTCTATTAATTTATGGATGCTTGGAGACTATTCAAAAATATATTCAAAAATATAATACATTCAGATGTGAATATGGCTGCTAGTCCAAGCTACAGAATCATAGACTATGATATACTCTCTAGAGAGACCAGAGTCAAACTACAGGCAGCACTACTGACCAAATCACTGGCTATTCTTTTCCCCACTTTTGTCCTTTCTCAGTCTGGATCACTGTCCTTTGTAGGACCCATCCTGCTCCTATCAATAGAATGTTTCTAATGCTATGTGAATAAAGGGGTCTCAAGATGATACCCAATATATTTTAGCATAGATCTTCTTTTATTTCCCGCCTCTCCATGGACCCCATATTTTGAAAGATTTTTCTACCAAACAGCCATTAAGCATTTTCCCAACTTTAACTCAACACCGCATCAGCCTCCAGCCCCAGCTCTGCGCTGCAGGAAGAAATGAAGAAACATGTTATAAAGGAAGGAATAGGGCTCTGGAGTCGGACAAACTGCACGGATGCAAGCTCTGCTACAACAGGCTGTGTGACCCGGCCCAAGTTATGCAACTTTTCTAGTCTTTATTTCCTCATCTGTAAAAATGGGGAAAACGATTTCTATCCCATGGAGTCGGCACGTGGTGGGAATTCATCCAAAGCAAATGTCTTCTTTCCCTTATCGCAGTTCTTAGAATTCCACTTAAAAAAAGAAAGAAACTTGACATTCTGTTTACCTGCAGAGCTTTTGGGCAAATGTGTCTTTTTCACCATGCCTTTTGAGATACTGAAAACAGGTTATGGGGTCCTGTTGCAACTCACTGAGGCCCTCATTTGGTAAGCCTGGGCCTGTGTCTTCTGAGAGGGTATGTCTGATCAGCACAGCTTGCTGGCAGCACTCAAGAAACAAGGAAGCCCACTGGAATGAAAGGCCGGCTTGTTGCTTGGGTCGGTGGCACCTGCCAACCTAATAAAATATCAGAATAGATACACGGAATTCTCCAAACTGTTCTGCCACCCTCCAGCTGCCTTATTGTCAATAAGCAGTCAAAGGTTTCCTAACACACCAGGCATCCTGTGTGCAAGAGATCCACCTGTGGCATGATCCCAGGCAAGCTGGTTCAGATCACAGGGAGCAGGAAATTCATAAGGCACATGCTAGAGTTTTTCCTGGATGTAAGGATATAAAAAAGAAAGCAAAAGACAAAACAACAACAAAAGCACCTGCAAAGTAGCCCAGAGGAGACCAGGCAGAGAGTGTGGCTCTTCATTTCTCAGACGCTGGGGACCAGGACCATGGTCATAAGCCAGCCCTGGCTCACAGGAGGCCTTCTCTGTATCTCAGAAGTCCCCAGATCGCTGAGGCACACTTTAATATCTCTGTGTTTGGAGACACTTAAGCTAGATGAGTATAAAAATAAATTTAAAAATGAAGGGAAAACCCACAAAACTTTAAGGACTGAGAAGCTGGTGTGGCTTTCTTTAGAGATCCCTTTCTGTACTCCCAGTTCCAGCTTGCTGCAAAAGTTACTGGTATCTTCAGGGTATCTCCTCAAGTTTCTTCTTTTTTGCCCTAATCACTCCAAACATCAGCAATACATTCAGATTAATGGCACCTTCCATGCCACATGTTTTATCCTGTTCTACAGAGTCCCTATAAAGGGACTTTTTGTTTTATTTTGCTTTGCTTTGCCTCCCTCCATTCCTGAATTACAAAGGAATCCAATTCTTTAAATCTGGGGTTGGCAAACTTTTTCTTAAAGGGCCAGATAGTAAATGTTTTCAGCTTTGTGTATCATACGGTCTCTGTTGCAACTGCTCAACTGTGTGTGAAAGCAGTCCCAGATAATCTGTAAATGAATGGGCATGACTGTGTTTCGAAAAACTTCATTTGTGGACACTGAGGTTTGAATTCCATATAACTTTCATACGCCACAAAATAGTACTCTTTTCTTGAAATTTTTTCCCCAACCATTTAAAGCTATAAAAGCTATCCTTAGGCCAGAGGCCATACAAAAATCAGGCAGGGGCCTAGGATAGAAGTTTGCCAAACAGATAAGATCGATTAGACCTGCTGTACCACCCAAGCATTTTCTTTCAACACAATGATTACTTCACCTAAAATTAAAGATAAGCTCACTTCTCAGGCATTTCTTGCATCAGCTAGTAAATAACTCCTGCAGGTTGGTGGACATGCCCAGAAGTGATGGGCCCTGGGCAATGTGGTTCCAATGGCCTTGGAGGACAATACCACTTTCCACCAGGAGCTTGGTAGAGGGCAGGTTGACAGGGACAGAGTGAAACTTCTGTGCTTAGAAATGTGCATCTAACAAAGGTAGTGATCCGAAGGGGCACCTGCACCCCAATGTTTATAGCAGCAATGTCCACAGTAGTCAAACTATGGAAAGGGCTCAGATGTCCATCAACAGATGAATGGATAAAGATGTGGCATATATATATACAATGGAATATTATGTAGCCATCAAAAGAATGAAATCTTGGGCGCCTGGGTGGCTCAGTTGGTTAAGCGACTGCCTTCGGCTCAGGTCATGATCCCAGGGTCCTGGGATCAAGTCCCACATCGGGCTCCCTGCTCTGCGGGGAGCCTGCTTCTCCCTCTCCCCCTCCCCCTGCTGGTGTTCCCTCTCTCGCTGTGTCTCTCTCTGTCAAATAAATAAATAAAATCTAAAAAAAAAAAAAAAAGAATGAAATCTTGCCATTTGCAACAACGTGGATGGAACTAGAGGGTATTATGCTAAGTGAAATAAATCAATCAGAGAAAGACAATTATCATATGATCTCACTCATATGTGGAATTTAAGAAACATGGCATAGGATCATAGGGGAAGAGAGAAAAAAATGAAACAAGATGAAACCAGAGAGGAAGACAAAGCATAAGAGACTCTTAATCTCAGGAAACAAACTGAGGGTTGCTGGAGGGAAGTGGGTGGGGGGAATGGAGTAACTGGGTGCTGGGCATTAAGGAGGGCACATGATTTAATGAGCACTGGGTATTATATAAGACTGATGAATCACAGACCTGTACCGCTGAAACAAATAATACATTATATGTTAATTAATTGAATTTAAATTAAATAAATAAATAAATAAATAAATAAAATAAGAAATGTGCATCTATCCTGCTACCAGATCTGATCTATGCCACATATTAGCAGGAGCCAGATATTAGGTGATCACAGGGCCACTATCTTGATGTCCTTGAGCTACCTCCTTCCTCACTTCCCCGCAGTAAATAGAAGCATGCTACTCTCATTCCAGGTGAAAGTTCAGTTCTTCCTTTTCAAATTCTGGAGAAGCCTTCAGTTAACATAAGCAAAAAGTTCCCTGGGGTCAACAGTCAGATTTGCTCAGAGTTGGTGAACTTTGGGGAAGTGTGAGAGAACTCTGCCATGCTTCCTGTCTCTTGATTATCTGAGGACTTTTCCTTGTTTGCAGGTTTAGCAATAGAATCAGCAACTAGAATCATCAAGTGGGATGACATTTATCTTTTCATTTCTCTTTCTCTCCTGTTTCCTGCCTTCTCTCCAGAGTCTATTTTTCTCTCCACCCTGCTGTCTGGCATCCATCCTAGTTCTCAGGCTTGGGAGTCAAATGCATGTAGGTTCTAGTTCTAGTCTGTCACTTACTAACTGTGTGACTCCAAACACATACACACTCTGAAGAGCCCTGAATGAAAAGGCTAGAGGAAATGCGATAAATGAGGGACTCATGAAGCTCTACCGTCCTGAGCAGTTCCCTCTAGAGTCTTTTGAAAGATATACTGAATCTACTGAAACCAGACATAGGACACAGTGCCCTCCATTCCTGCAGACTGAGTGTGCCCAGACAAAGAAAGCCCCTCAAAGCAATTCCTAGAGGAAGCAGACTAGTTCCCCTGGGAGAACAGTAGCAAGTGGAACCCTGCATAGCTGGAAGCTGAAAAGAACTTCCAGGGTATAGTTCTATTTCTTCATCCTGTGTAAATTCTTCACAAATTCTGAGTTGGGGTTTCAGAGTCAGAGGGCTAATGAATGGCCCTCCTGACAATTAGGGTCTTATATCCTACCCACTTGACTAAAGCTATAGCTCAGAAAGCTGTCAATAAAAAGAAACTGAACAAGTCTATTTTTTTGTTGTTGTCGTTGTTCTGCTGAATTAATTTGAATCCAGAGACCCCGGATACTCAGAGTAAAGAAAATGCAGAATAGAAAGAGAAAATAGAGTTCAGTTCAATCCCTACATTTCCATTCTCTATGGATGCCCATGCTAATAATGGTGGAATGCAATTACAATCCACAGGTAAGAGCGTAGCCTCCTGAGGTCCCCCTGATTGGCTAAATGCTTACACTGGGAATTAATCAAAGGAAGTTAATTGATTTTGACAATTTAAGAATAAGCAGAGATGCTCAGGCCTGACCTCTTCCCTTCCCATAAAAAACTTATTATTTATCCTAGAAACAGTATGACTCTCAATCCAAACTAATTTTCTCATCAGTCATGACTAATTAACTAAAGAGACTTTGTCTTTTGTATGCAGAGTACTTAATAGCTACAATTTATTTATTTGAATTTATAAATTTAACTCAGGTAGCCAATTCCAGGGGCTTCACAAGTGCAGTGAAAATTCTGTTCTTTTGAAAGGTAATTAAGGGCTAAAAAGAATAAACAAAACTCTTAGAATCATCTTCCCAAGTATAAAAAATATTATTCCCAATTAAACAACCTGAACAGTAAAAGCAGCCATTGTTATGCAAACTAACTATATTTAAATCACATTTAATAAAATCAAGACTATCATAATCCGAAAAGAACACATTCTACACGGACAGGCTTTGCAGCAAGACACATTTGGTAGTCACAGTGTTCTGGATCAGGTTGTGCCCGTGACTGTTTTAAGCTCGTTATTCAGTCTTGCCAAGAGTGACCTCCCTCGATGGTCGAAGCACATGCCCTACACAATTAACTGGACAGGATTCACGCTCCAGCCCTTACCGGATGAGGTGCCTCACTGCAGCATCAAACTGCAAAAATACAACCTCCCTTCGAAGGAGGAGTGCCTGGGATACCTGGGTAGGGTCTTGGGGGTTCTGGAGGCTGTCAATCATTTTCTGCAGCTCTTGAAGCTCAGACCCTGGAAGACGGATGACATTTCAGTCAGACAGTGTAACATACAGGCTATGACAGCTAACCTAATGAGCCATTATTTCACCTCTGAAGCTAACTTTTTACCTAAATGTACTTCTTTTTGTTTGTGAGCATACTAATTATATATTTTGCAAGACCAGCAAAGTCTTACGTTCTAGAGCCCAAGGTCTGATTTATCTTTCCTTCCTTCCTCCCTCAATAAGATAAAAATTTGCTTTGCTTTTCAGCAGAATAAGAACATATTGTTGAATGAAAGTTTTAAATTTTACAAGGCTACAGCCTCTAGATTGAAAAAAAAAGAATCACAAGTAATGGGAAAATATAAGTCTCAGTAGATCTGTTAGGGGCTTAAAGTTATTATAGATTATAAACCAGCATTCATTTCTCATAGCCATGCCATACAAATCAAACCCCTCTGTCACTGGCTCATCCTGTCACTGGCTCATGGATTAAAGAAGACTCAACACCATCTGAGGCAGGGTGCCTGGGTGGCTCAGTCATTAAGCATCTGCCTTCAGCTCAGGTCATGATCCCAGGGTCCTAGGATTGAGCCCCACATCGGGCTCCCCGCTCAGCGGGAAGCCTGCTTTTCCTTCTCCCACTCCCCCTGCTGGTGTTCCCTCTCTTGCTGTGTCTCTGTCGAATAAATAAATAAAATCTTTAAAAAAAAAAAAAAAAGACCATCCAAGGCAAGCAAGAAATATGCACTCACTCCTGCATGTGCGCACACACACACACCCTCTTCTAGGAGCTTCTCATCATTTTAGGAGTAGGTGTGAGAGATCCTAAACTGACTTATTTCTTGGACCCTTACTGCAAAAGTGGGCTGGATATAAACAGACTTATATGTGTTTTGAAAGGAAATTTAATTTAGGGGCCTTTTATGGCACTCAATGCCGGGTTGAGGAAACTGACCTGGGTCTAGATGGCTAGAGTAGCATCACTATTATTGGCCCAGGAGAGGAGCTAGTCAGAATGGGAGAGCACAGCAAGAAAATGATGAGTTCTTAGGGAGAGTGGGGAAGTGGGTGGGCCCACACTTCCAGGGCTATTAGAATGATCTGAAATGCTCCTCAACTCCCAGTGAGGACAGTGATGGCTTTCTACGTGAGAGAACATCCCTGCTATGGGAAGAGGACTGTGGGAACTGGTCACTGTGGTCACTGTACCTGACATGTAGCCTGAGGCAGAAGAGAGACGGGATAGCTATGAGGCATTTCCAGAGTTACTCTTTCCATAGCTTGTCCAGACTTGAGCAGCCTTCTATCCTATCTGATCTGGTATTGGATATCTTCCCACAAGCATGGGAGGCAGAGGAATTGAGGGAATGGGGAAGCTGCCCATGAGAGCCTGACTAGAGCAGAACCAGGACTGAGAAGAGTTGCTAATACTTGCAACATATGCTTTTGCCTTTAGGAAAAGATGAGCAGTCTAGGTTTCATATCCATCTGATGCTTTACGTACAAGAGAAAAATGTTTTTTAGGTACTCGTCCAGCCTCTGAAAAATTGGATCCAATCATTAAAATTTTTACGACTTCTCTATAAATCTGATGGTCATGTTGGACTGAAAAGAAACTTCCATGAGAAGAGGAGTCATGTTAGAGTGAATTATACAAGAATTTTAGTGGTGGATGGGAGGGGTTCGTAAGTGAGCCTTATTTGTTCAAGGCCTAGCATGACGGTCTGTAAGCAAGACATTCTGTCAGGCTAAGTAGCAACCAGGGGAAGGTTTAGAGTCCTCTGCAATGACAATGAAAAAAGAATATAAAGGTGCACACGCCCTATGATGAAAGCTCTGTTAAATGTAAAGTGTGTTTGGACAAGGGCTAGAAGGTAGTCAAGACAAACAAGAATCTCTCTCTTGTTACAGTGGTTGGTTACAGATACTTTTTCTCTTTTCATTTACGTGCAGGCTGTATGTGCATCTTTATACCATCACTGCCCAGCAAAATTGTTCTGTGCTGATAGGTAGCAGAAGCTTTATCACCAAAACACAGATGTGGAGGTGGGCACTCCCCTTTCTTTGTGGTTTACAGATTTTAGGATCCTCATTTAGACTTCCCTTTCTTAGTGGCATCAAGCTGCTGCTGGGTGGGAGGGAAGGTGGCAGGCAGGGCAGGGCAGTCAGCTTTTCCGTGAGGATGGGGCAGATGGTTTCCATGCAGTTGTGGTGGGGGGGGTGGGTGGAGTAGACCCTCGGCCAGAAAAACATCAGGAAACAAATGAGCCTTTCCCCAAGAGGGCCCCATTTGGGAAATTAGAGAGAGAGAGAGAGAGAGAGAGGAATCACAATGGCCCTGTCTCCACGTGAATACTCAAGAGCCGGTACATTTTGTGCTTAGTTTGTCTCAAGAGTTCCTGAAACCCTAAGTTTAGTGGATAGTATTTGGGCTTTAATTGGCCTCCTAAACCTTTACAAGGAAATCACAGTGTAAACTCCCACATGCTGATTACATCCTCTGCTGATCCAAAGGGAGTTGCTGGCTTTCAAGGAAGGAGAGGATTTGGCAGGGTCCACAGAGCTCATGCTCAGTGTCGAAGAGCTGCTTCCTCAGTCAAGTGGGAGGACCAAAGCTGAAATCTGGAGTGTCCCCTTAAAAAATGTTTTAAAGCATATAAGCCCACAAAAGTCATTTTATCTAACTCCAAATAGCTTGGCAATAGCTGAGAAGAGTTGGGAGAGGATATGAACAGACTCATCTCCTCTGTTCACCTGACTTCTCCTTGCCTCCTTCTGGGAAGTAGGCCAGGAACTGAGCAACCGAGTCTTTTTAAAAAGATGATTATCTTAGAGTGGGATTTTTTTTTTTTTTTTTTTTTTTTTAAGTTCAGTTTGCTCTTTACCTATTTTCAGCAGAGCAGAGTATGCAAAACTTCGCACATTCTCCCTGGAGCACAAATGTTTTCGCTGGCAACATGACAAGGTGCATGCCTCTAAATGCACACCTTGGAAAGCCTGGGCCCCACATATTTCCGTGGTTTCTGGTTCAGAAGCATATAAATAGTAAGAAACCGATTTCCTTCATCCTGAATTCTAGGTCCTCAACAACTTGGCCTCATATCCTACTGTTGCTCAATGTCACACTGGTAGGTTCACCCATCTCTGGACTGGCCATGTGCAGTCTGGCCTGTTGCCTCTGCCAGTGTCCTTTTCCTGTCTTGCCAAGACCATCCCTCTAGTTTTCTCCATTGATTCAAGGGCGGACAAGTACCCCCAGATCACCTTCCCTGCAGGCTCTGCCCTCCCAGATGCTGGAGGAGTTCCTATGCAGGGTCTTCCTTGGGAAAGATGGCTCTGGCTCTATTTCTGCTTCTATCTCCCTATCTCAAGGGCAGGGATGGCATTCTTCCCATCCCAACCTTTCTCCTGTCCCTCATCTAAAGCCCAGCCCCCACACCCTCCCCAAATCCAGCAGCTCCCCTAAGAGTATCTTAGCTTATTTTCTGAGTAAACCCCTTTTGTAACAGTCCCGGAATTAGTAAAAGGCCCTAAGTATGCTTTGGAACTTCTCTACTCTCTTGATTCTTACATTGAAGACATGCTAGTAGTTTTGAAATGTCATTAGTTTGTTGACAATTCTGTGTTTTCTGCTGAGTCAGCCCCAATCTATCCTTCCTTCATGCCGCCTTTCCTCAGAGACAGGCATCGACCCTCCTCCAGGATCACCACTCATACCCTTCCTTAGGTCTCCCATCTGAACGTTTACAGATTCCTTCAGTGCTCAGTAGCACCCTGCAAATCTACCAGCAAACAAGTCAGGGTCTCCCACAAACACCTTTTCTTTATGCACTGGCCAGACAGGAATAGATTCAGAGTATAATACACTTGTTTGAAGACTGCTAGGTTTAAATAGGCATATTATTATCTCATTCCATTGGCTCTTCTCATCCTTTAAAATCCTTGGCTACTCTGTTATAATATATTGCGGTTAATTAATATTTACATAACTAATGACATAAATTGGCTGCGAGTTAAGTTATTAAAATAACGAGATCAGTTTCCCTACTTTTGATCAACCCAGCTTACTAAGCATTTCAGTCTTTAATTTACCTTGTGCATTTATCTTAGAACTTAGTGCTTATTTAGGGTTTATGGGATTAGCACTTGGCGGATAAAACTAAAGCCTCAATCATTCTTACTTCAGGACTATCATGCTACTGTTAGCTAACAGAAGACTGTCTGCAAAAAATTCTTGACAATAAATGCATGGCTCTGACCTTGACATATTAGCTCACAAAGGCCAGAAAGGGGATGAAAGAAAACTAGTGTGTAGAAGGGCATGTACATTCTTGTAGAAATTTTACATAGATTTTAATCCACAGAACATCTCCATGAAACAGGTGTTATCACCCCCATTTTATCGATGGAGAGAGACCCAGAAAGTAAAGTGTCCAGCTTCCAGGAACCAAGTGGCAGATACAGGGTAAAAACCCAGGCTGGCCCACTCCTGCTTGCTTTACTTTGTGGTTTAACCTGTAAATGTGGAATTAATTAGTTTGGAGACAGTATATCATGAGGTTTTGCCCTTTGCCCTTCTTCTCACTGTCATTTATGAAAAAAAATATTTTAGTTCTGTCTTTCCAAGTATTAAGAGCTTCATATTAATTAACTAGATGGGGGGAATCTTTTCATGATGTATGCGTATATCAAACCATCACTTTGTACACTTTAAATAGCTTACAATTTTATTTGCCGATTATACTTCAGTGAAGTTGGGGAAAGAAAAGAGCTTCATAGAATTTGAAGTGAATCCTGAAGGTGATCTGAATCACCTCTAATCACTTACCAATGCCCTCAGTTCCTCCCCAGTCACCTTTCAGGGGGTTAGCACTTAGAGGAAATTCAAAACATGTTGGACAATTTCCAAGTTTAGCAAAACTGAAAAGGTAGGCCACAATGTCATGGAGAGAGGCTAACAGCTGTAGAGTTAGCTGTAAGGCTCGAAAAGCTGCCTGTGGGTAAAATCAACAGAAAAAATACATTTTAAGAAGTTTCTAAGAGACAAAAATATATGAGCATTGATTAGGGATAATACCTTTAAACAAGAATATTAAACATTTTCACAATACAATACAGGATAATATCTGAAAAACAGAACAAACCTATTCATCAACAGGTTATATGCCTTTGGACAGGTAACTCCTGGAGTGAGGGGTTTAAAGCAATGTGTTTCTCTTTGCTTAAAGACATTGGTGACCAGAAGCAAAGCAAAATGTGTTTGTATGACCACTGATAGATTACAAGGGTCACAGATAAACTCCTAGCAGGAACCCATATTCAGACACCACTGCTGTGAGGGAATACATGTAAGCAAAACATAGGTATTTATCAATGTAGTTTAAACACACAACAAAAAAAAATCAAACCCTGGATCTTAACTATAAATGTTCAAGTGAAGGAAAAGTGGAAAATTACGATCCAACTTAAAGAAGGTAGTATTTATATATATAATATATAATTATCTTTATAATTAATAATTATAAAATATATAATACATATTTTAAAACTCCTAAAATTCTTCAATGAAAGAAAGTTCTATTTTTAATTATTTGAGGAAACTCCATACTGTTTTCCATAATGGCTGCACCAACTTACATTCCCATCCACAGTGCACAAGGGTTCCCTTTTCTCCACATCCTTGCCAACACTTGCTGTCTCTTGTCATTTTGACAATAGCCATCCTAACAGGCATTAGGGTGCTCCTCATTGTGGTTTTGATTTGCCTCTCTCTGAGGATTAGTGATGTTGAGTATCTTTTCATGTACCTGTTGACCATCTGGTTGTCTTCTTTGGAAAAATGTCTATTCATGACCCTTGCCCATTTTAAAATCAGATTTTATTGTTGAGTTGCAGGAGTTCCTTACATATTTCAGGTATCACCCCCTTATCAGATATGTGGTTTGCAAATATTTCTCCCATTCTGTAAGTTGCCTTTTCATTTTGTTGATTGTTTCCTTTGTTGAGCAGAAGCTTTTTAGTTTGATGTAGTCCCATTTATTTATTTTTGCTTTTGTTGCCTATACTTTTTGTATTATATCCAAAAAATCATCACCAAGACCAATGTCAAGGAGATTTTCCCATTTTCCTCCAAGAGTTTTGCAGTTTCCAGTGTTACATTTAGTCTCTAATCCACTTCAACTTAATTTTTATGAGAGGTGAAAGATAGGGGTCCAGTTTCATTCTTTTGCATGTAGAACTACCATTTGATCCTCCCATTCCTGGGTACATATCCAAAATCAGTATCTCAAAGAGACTATCTACACTCTCACGTCTATTGCAGCATTACTCATAATAGCCAAGCTATGGAAACAATCAAAGTGTCCAGTGGATGGATAAATTGATAAAAAAACTGAAACACACACACAGAGGAATACTATTCAGACATTAAAAAAAGAAAATCCTGCCATTTGCAACAACAGGGATGAACCTGGAGAATATTATGCTAAGTAAAATAGCCAGATAGGAAAAGACTCATACTGTACAATCTCATTCATATGTGGAATCTAAAAAAACAAAATGTTGAACTCATAGAAAGGTGGTTACCAAGGGGTGGGAAATGGATAGATGTTGGTCAAAGGGTACACATTTTCAGTTCTCAGGTGAATAAATTCTGAGGATCTAATGTACAGCATGGTGCCTATAGTTAATAATAATGTATTGCATACTTGGAATTTGCTAGGGGAGTCGATAAGTGTTCTTACCACATGCAAAAGAAGGTAACTAGGTGAGGTGATAGATATGTTAATTAACTTAATTGGGGTAATCATTTCACAATGTACACATATGTTAAATCATGTTGTACACTTCAGGGGTGCCTGGGTGGCTCAGTCGTTAAGCGTCTGCCTTCGGCTCAGGTCATGATCTCAGGGTCCTGGGATTGAGCCCCACATCGGGCTCCCTGCTCTGCGGGAAGCCTGTTTCTCCCTCCCCTCTCCCCCTGCTTGTGATCCTGCTCTCACTGTGTCTCTCTCTGTCAAATAAATAAATAAAATCTTAAAAAAAAAAAATAAATCATGTTGTACACTTCAAATACATACAATTTCCTCATTAGTTACATCTCAATAAAACTGGGGCAGAGGAAAAAAAGGGTAAGAAACCTAGGTTGTTAAACAGGTTTTCACTTAAAGAAAAATCAGAATATTCCCAAATGGCCATTTTTCAGCACTGCATTTTACTTAAAAAATACTTATTTGAGTACTCTGTGTATTTCTAGATCTACTTCTTTTTTTTTTTTTTTATGGTTATCAATATTATCCTCTAACAGTAAATTAGGTACACAGAGCAACCCCTCAAAAAACAGGCTGATTACTAGGATTGTGATCTCGACCTGTCATTAGCTTCGGGGCAGCAGAGTGGGATTTTCGTGAAGGGTGTGGGAGGAAATTGAGGATTAATAAGGAATGTGGGAAGCTCGAATTAACGTTCATTAGTGACTAGGGAGAAACAGAACTCAGGGAAATAATGAGGCCCAAGAGAAAGGATTATAAAGCAGGCAAAAATATTGGGAGCTGTGTGAAGATTTCAGGTACTAGATATCCCTGGAAAAAAACAAGAGACGTTCTCTGTGATTGATATGCTTAACCGTGAGACATAAAAAAGTCCCAGCCCGTTTTCATTCTGGCACACAGAGAGAAATACAAACCTTTTCTGGCAGAGGTTTGAACATACCCAGCACTTCAGAAGGATGAGGTAGGAACCATAAATTGAGGAAGACTTTCCCATCAGCAGACAGCAAACACCGAGGCCGGGGCTGAAAACTCCTGCGGCATTAAAAGAAAGTTGGGGTCGGCACAGCGTTTCTCTTGAAAAAGGAGGCGGCCCCGATGTGCACTATTTATAGCACCGCCCTGCGGCCACAGCGCCAGAGCCCGGGCTGTGGTGACACAGGAGCCCGAGGCCGGCGTCCAAGCCGGGACCAGCGCGCCTCCTTCTCAGGCCGCTCACAGGGGGCCCGGGTTATAAATAACTGCAGAGAGGAGCAGGGAGGCTGCTTTTAGCCTCGGCTGTGTCGGAGGAAGGAGTGGGCTTGGAGGGCAGGAAAGGTGTGGTAAGAAAGCAAAGAGAAGACGTGAGTGAGGTGGCTGGCACCGTTCTGGGGGTTACGCATTTTCTCACTGAATTCTTAAGTCCTTAGAATGTACTTGCTTTGTTTTACAGATGGGGAAATTGAGGCCCTATGAGAGCTTGCCTGCCCAGCTCCTAAGAGATGAAGCTGGGATTTATTTATTTATTTATTATTTATTTTTATTTTTTTAGAGAGCGCACAAACAGGGAGGAGAGGGAGAAGGAGGTTGCCTGCGAGAAGGGAGCCTGACGTGGGTGGGACTCGATCCCAGACCTGACCTGAGCCGAAGGCAGATGCTTAACCGACTGAGCCACCCAGGTGCCCCTCACTGGCTCCTTGGAAGCCTGATTTGCACCTCCCTGGTGTCCCTCGGAGAAACCACCATCCTGAATTTTACATTCATCACTGTTAAGTTTTTCTTTGTGGTTTTACCACAAATGGATAAACCATTAAAAGATTATTTTGTTGGGTTTTGCCTGTTTTTAACCTTCACACCAACGGAAGCCCATGATCTTTCTAGCATACCCGCTGGGGGAAGGTGGCATCTTGACCTGGTTTCTATGTCATCTCAGGAATGAGGTGGCCCACTGTAACAGAGGGTTGGTGAGGGGACTGTTTTCCATTTGAATGGTTTGATGGCTTTAAGTCTAATTGTGTTCATCTGGTGTGAAAATGGTGCTATGTGCAGTTAACAGGTGTGGATTCTGGCATCAGAGGACCCCATTTTGAGACCAACTTCCATCACCCACAGCTGTGTGGCCTTAGATGCACTACCATCTGAGTCTTTTCATACATAAAATGGGGATAATGATTCCTAACTCACAGAATTGATGTAAGGAATAATTTTTAAAACGAGTACCAAGCATGTGAAAAGTATTTTATAAACTATGAAGTGCTATACAAAGTTTGGTATTAGAATGCTAAGGTAAGGGTATCTAAGCAAAGTGGCCAAAGGTGGGGGAGGGCAAGGGACACCTGTGGCCCAGTAGAGAGGCATGGTAGGAACCCTTGGGGTTATTTGTTAACAAGTGGGAACCTGAACACACTAATGAGAGGATGTCTTAGAATTGAGGGTTCTAGGGCAAGGCCAGAGACGAGTGCCACCTCAGACCCATCTCGGTTATGCTAGACAAGGCAAGCCTCACAGACAGACAGACAGACAGTGGAAGGAGGTGTGCCGTGGGTGTGGAGCCACCCCTCCCGCCACATCAACCCCTGTCCAGGGAACCTGGGGTCCACCTCTGCTCTTCCCACTCTGCCCGTAGTCCTGGACAGTTGTGTCCACTCTTCTGGCTGCAAATGCCACCCATTCACCGGTGACACCTGAATCCACCTGTGCATGCCTGGTCCCCCTCCACAGTTCCACACTTTCAACTTGCTTCCTCTTGGCTGACAGGGTTTCAGAGCATCTCAGTCAAACAAGGCAAGAACTGAACTCCTTACCCTCTTCTACCCCAATCCTGTGCCTCCTCCTGTGTTAAAAGAACCACAACCCCCAGCCCCCTAAACCAGAAATCAGGGAGTCATTTTTAGAGCCTCTCTTCTCCTTTACTCTTCAGGTCCTACTCATCCCACTATTCTCCCATACTTGTACCTGGTTTTCATGCCCACTTCCGTTGTCCCTAGCAAGGACTCTAGGTGGGAGGTTCTCACCTTCTGGAGGGCACTTTGGAAATCATAGGGCTGTTTTTTGACTCTTGTTATTGTTTCTGGGTCTCTGGGAGTTACTAAAGTAAAATGTAATTCATTTTAACTGAGGGCTGTGTGTTTTCAATATCATTCAGAGTATGAGACTTTTTAAATCATTAAAAATGTACGTGAAGTGAATCACTGGCCTTAAAGCTACCTTTTAAGTCTCAGGGTTTTAATCAGGTAATTTGAAGCTTGGGAACAAAGGATGGTGTTAGTTTGGAGAATTTCCTTTATTTCAGCAATCACAAAGTCAAACGATCCTGGAGCAGATCAAAGCCAGTGTAATCCAGTCTTATCTCCATTGTTCAGTTCACAATGTCCAAAGGTGCCCCAAAGAAACATCAAATATCAACAATAAAAAGTCACCAGGTCTGCGGCCGAGCACACGAGGTTGAGGGCCAAGGGGCTGGCAGCAGCAGGGTGGCTGAACCAGTCCTTGGCCTCAGAGAAGCACAAACATCCCCGGAGCCGCAGGGCCCTCTACCAAGTGTTATCCTTTATTTCTCTTCCATTCTTTCCTCCCATTTCCACCCCTGCCTGCAGCGAGCAGTCATCTGCTGAGGAAGGACAGAGAGAGTAGCAGCAAGCTCTGGGTGCAGAGTACAAGAGTATAACCTGGTTCTCAGCCCCACAAGGGGGATTCCTCCCTCCTCCTTGTGGATGGCCCATCAACTCCCTAGCCTGCAAGTTCATTGACCTGCTCAATATCATCCCCCTTCACCTCCATTCCCCTTTAGCCACCCACTCTGGGGCCACATTCCAGACCTTATCCTTACCTGGGATCATGTCACCTCCAAAGACTTAAACTCAACATCCCACTTTCCCATCTTTTCCTATCCCAACCTTTTATTCCAGTTTTCTTACTCATTCACTCCCAGTAAACCTCCATTATCCCCACAAAATATGCTCCTTGACATGGTCCAGCCCTTTAGTCTCCCCTTTCCATCTGTCAGTTCCATTCTGACCTCCCTCCTTTCCCTGCCCAGACTGGGTCTCGCAGTCAAGCATAGGAACTACTCTCTCACCAGAACTTTCCAGTCTCTGCTTCCTTGTATTCACTACTCACCTACCTAGCAAAACCCCAACTCTGGATCCCTCCAGCTATTATGCTTTCTGCTTCCAGTTGCATGTTGCTGAGCACAGCTGGAGGAAATCACACCACTAATTGTATTGATGCAAGAACAAGTAAATGGTTTCCAGCCTGAGCTGTGTCACCCTAGGACAACCCTTATTCTTTCCTTTGATCAGCTTTCATGCCCATTTCCTTTTCTAATAATTCCAAGACTTCTTTCAGCCTCATACCAAATTCCTGCCAGCAGATGATGACACAATTTCAAAATTGAATTAAAGGCCATTGGCTGGAACTCCTCCTATTTCCTGTGGGCTCTTTCCCCCACCCCCATCCTCCCCTTCAATCAAGGTCAAAGGCAGAGGTACACACCTGGGATATGAAATGAAGATGGCCACTGCCCTCAAGGTTCTTACATTTCTGAGGCAGCTAGATGTGCAAGCATGATTTATGATAGAAGCACGGTGGAAGAAGTACAGTTGGCCGTTGAACAACACAGGGGTTCAGGGGGTGCTGACCCACCTCAAAATCGAAAATCTATGTATAACTATTGACTGCTTGAAAACTTCACTACTAATAGCCTATTGTGGGCCAGATACATCAATAGTTGATAAACATATATGTTGTATGTTATATATATTATATACTGTATTCTTATAATAAAGGAAGCTAGGGAAAAGAAAATGTTATTAAGAAAATCATAAGGAAAAGAAAACACATTTACAGTTACTCTACCGTACTTATAAAAGACAAATCCATGTATAAGTGGACCTGCACATTCAAAGCTGTGTTGTTCAAGGGTCAACCGTATATGAAAGTGCAGCAGGGTGCCTGGGTGGCTCAGTTGGTTAAGCGACTGCCTTCGGCTCAGGTCATGATCCTGGAGTCCCTGGATCGAGTCCCACATTGGGCTCCCTGCTCAGCGGGGGGTCTGCTTCTCCCTCTGACCCTCCCCCCTCTCATGTGCTTGCTCTCTCTCATTCTCTCTGTCTCAAATAAATAAATAAAATCTTTAAAAAAAAAAAAAAAGAAAGAAAGTGCAGCAAATATCCAGAATAGGGAGCATCCAGGACCTGATGGGAGGTTATTGGAAGAAATTCACCACTGAAGCTTCTGAGCTGGGATTCATTATCTCCCTCTCTACATTTCTTCCTCTTTATGGCATTGCCATTTTTCCTCATTTAAAGAAATTGTGGTAAATATACGTAACATAATATTTATCATTGGAACCAGTTTTAAGGGTACAGTTCAGTGGCATTAAGTCCTTTCACATTGTTGTGCAACTGTCATCATCATCATCTCCAGAACTTTTTTCCATCTTCCAAAATGGAAACTCTGTACCAATGAAACAATAATTGCACTGCCATCTTTTTATCTACCCAAGCCAGAGACTCTGGGTGAAACCCTAGATTCCTCCTTTTTCTTTTCTTTTTTTTTTTTTTTAAAGATTTTATTTATTTGACAGACAGAGACACAGCAAGAGAGGGAACACAAGCAGGGAGAGTGCGAGAGAGAGAAGCAGGTTCCCCGCTAAGCAGGGAGCCCGAGGCGGGGCTCGATCCCAGGACCTTAGGATCATGACCCGAGCTGAAGGCAGACGCTTAATGACTGAGCCACCCAGGTGCCCCCCTCCTTTTTCTTTAGCCTCCCATTAAATCCAGCACCTGGCCAACTGATTTCACCTCCTAAACATCTCCTGTCTGTACAGTTTCAGTAGCTTCCTAAATGAGATCCCAAACAATCATCTTACTCCCCCTTTTCCTGCCTTTGAAGGGCAAATGCCAGACGTCTGGATCTTGCCCATCGTTCTGTACGTTCTACTTTCCATTGCTCATCCTCACATACCCTGGGTAGGAGCCACTCAAGAGTTCACGTGCTATCTCACATCTCTGTGTCATTGTACCTGTGAGTCTCCCAGCTTGAACTGAAGTTTTTTCCTGGTCTACCTGAAACACTAACCATCCTTTAAGTTCCAGGTTAAGCATCCCCTTTTCCCTGCAGCCTGCCTTGCTCCCCATCCCCACCTCCCCAATCCTTTAGATAATACTTAACATTTCCTGGTGGGTGCTTTTATTATACTCTTATTATATTTTATTCTTTATCACAATGTACTGTAATTACCTATTTTCCCAGGGCGCCTGGGTGGCTCAGTTGGTTAAGCATCTGCCTTCAGCTCAGGTCATGATCTCAGGGTCCTGAGATGGAGCCCCACGTCAGGATCCCTGGTCAGCAGAGAATCCGCTTCTCACTCTGCCCCTCCCCTCACTCACTCTCTCTCTTGCTCTCTCACTCTCTCTCTCAAATAAATAAATAAAATCTTTTTTAAAAAATTACCTATTTCCCCTTGCCTGAAGGGCAAGGACCATGTGTATCCATTGCTGTACAGCACTTGGCACCAAAGTTACCATGTACTGCTATTTGGGTTGTGCCATAAGGCACCCAGCAGTGGCTGAGATCCAGCTTATGTTTTACTTCCCAAACTCTGTACCCTGGCACGGGGCTACACCTGCCCAGAGGAAGGCTTGCCTTCTTTTAATGTGCATAAAGCACCAGATGGGATCATGGTGGCTCTACCTGTCACATTGTAAGGGTTTGATTAATGTGAATATCCTCTCTCTCCTTTCTTCACTCCTCAATCAGCCGACACCACTGCTCTTGGAATGTGGCCAAGCATCATCCCAGTCTCCAGATTCTAGTCTCCTCTGGAGCCATGAAAAGCAAGAAGGCCTCAAGGGGCATCCTTCTTGGGAGAACTCTTGGCTCCTCTTCTATAGAGACTTTGGTTTGAGGATAATGTGGTCTCTGTTAAAACTAAACACAGTACATTACAGCCTTTAGAGCATTAAATAGCATCTTAGAATTTTAAACCTACAGAACTCATGGGGCTTTTCTGGTCAAGGGATGGCAAACACAAACAGGGAGGCCACATTGCCCCTGTCCTTGGCCGTGACAGACATTGCCAATCAATTAGAACACTCTCATAAGCTTGGGATGGCTCAGAATCCTCAGCAGGGCATTAATTGTTAGAACCGATATTTGAAGGGAAACTTATTTTTTATCTTCGACCTAACCCACCTCCATATTTTAAGAATGAGGTGAGTGAGGACCTCTCTCTTCCGTGACCCTCATCATTCCCCCACTCTGTCCCTTCATCTCTAGTTAAACTTGTCCTGGGGTGAGTCTCATCTATCATTTCATGAACACTCTTAAATGGCCCCTTCCCAGGAAGTCTTTCCTCAGCAGTTCCATTCCTTGGAATCAAACTCTAGATACCCTAGCACTAAAAATCTTAGTATGTTTAACTTCAGAGAGTTGCTTCAATTTCCTCACTCATCAGATGAAGAGTTGACGTTCAGAGACTGAAGAGAAGTGATTTGCCTGAAACCTCGGAGCAAGTTATAATTGAGCTGGGTAAAGTCCAAATATTCTAACACCAAGGCCATGACTCGTTCCACTCTATCTCCTTGTGGCTGATGTTCATTTTTATTAATACTCAGTACATGGAATCACAGACTTTGGAGTTAAAAATAATCTTATACAATACTTTTTTAAACTTCCACGTAAAACAGAAGTTCCTTTCTCTATTGCTTCATTCTCTGTAGTGTATTAAAAGGGACATGTTGAAATCTAGAGAGTTTAGGAAGTAGGAGACAGGTATAGTCAAAAAATACTGAATCTTTATCAGTCACTGCGCATCCACTGTCTAACTCTATTACTTGGGCTCTGGGTGAGCACTTACTTTACTCACTTTTATTGACAAAAGTCCTGCCGTGAAATCATCACACAATAACTGACCAGATGATTTAGGGCTCTAGGCTCATCCCCCTTAAATGATGGTTTCTTTTGATCTTTAGGAAACACCCAGTCATCTACAATAAACAATACAGGAATAGAACAAGACCTGCAAGTTAGAGACATTTTTTTTCCTTTTCTTTCCCTTCCTGACCTCCTTATTTGGGCGCTTCAAATAAAACAGATCAGAAACAAAAACAGACTTCCTGAATACATTTTATCCTAAACACAAATGTAGTGACATGTGGTTAGACTTCTGGAAACTATTCTAAAAATTTGATCCCAAATACAGATAGGGCTTATAAATGGTTGACTGGGCTAGTGGGTAGATGAGATAATGAAAGAAGTCTTAGAGGATTATCCTGTGATGTTTCATAGGAGAGAAAGATACACTTCAGCCTCATTGGGCAACAGGTGTACAGTCAAACCCTTCAGCAAAATAGTCAGTCTACTGAGGTGTATTTGCCCTGCACTTCCTTCAAATGCATTTTTCCATTGGGTAAATCTGGAAGTCTCCCCAAGTGAATGTACTGGCTGAGCTCATGAGACAGACACTGGTATCCACAAACTGGGTACCTATCAAAGTATCAAGGTAGGACTGGTCATTATTTTGGTATCAGCTATCAGTTAGTCAAGGGCTTACAAACTCAAGTGTTTTTCATTCTCCAGATTTCTCTAGCCTGTTCTATCATCCCCATTTTTTTTGGTGAGCTCCAACTTACCTGTCACCTCCTCTTTGAATTTCTCCCTTAGGCCATAGGCTACAGTTAAACACTCCCTCTTTTGTGTCCTCACAGAACATTTCACATAACTCTAGCAGATTATCTTTAAAATCTTTGAAGTTACTTTTTTGTTTACAGAGCTTTCCCCCACTCGACTGAATTTATTGCCAGAGTCAGTGGCTTATTTACCTTTGTAACTCCAGCACATAGCAAAGTGCCTGGTATTAAGTAAGCACTAAATAAATGCTGGTTGAATAATGCATGAATGAATAAGTGAGTGAATGAGTGGTCTGATACATATGGTCTTTCAATTCACTTTCATCCATCTGTTCTATGATCATATTTATTGAGTATTACTATTACTCAACACTAAGCTCTGTACCTTAGGAGGAAAGTAAGCTCACCCTGCAGGATGTTTTTGCTCCCCCTTGGAGACTGCAGAACTGTGTAACATCCCTTCTTTCTTTCTTTCTTTCTTTTTCTTTCTTTCTTTCTTTCTTTCTTTCTTTCTTTCTTTCTTTCTTTCTTTCTTTCTTTCTTTCTTTCTTTCTTTCTTTCTTTCCTTCCTTCCTTCCTTCCTTCCTTCCTTCCTTCCTTCCTTCCTTCCTTCCTTCCTTTCTTTCTTTCTTTCTTTCTTCTTTTTTAAAGGAAACGTGGTCGCTGACTGCACAGGTATGCTAACTCCTCCATCTAGGTGAGTGAACTCCAGGCAGGTTGAGTTAAGAACATTGGAAAACTGGATAAGGCATGATAAGGAAATATGGAAGCAGCTCTGCTCTTATCACGTAATATCACTCTACATGTATTTTTTTTCCTCTGCCAGAGAAATACAGAAGGGCAGATTTATCTAAGGCACTGGTACATCAATGTGTGTGTGTGTGTGTGTTTCTTATTTCTTCTGCTCCATTGAGTAAAATATTTGAAGTCAGGACAGCTCAAGATCAAGTTTACTTATTTGTTTGCTTATTTTAGATGCCGGCTTATGTAAAAGGGTGTGACTGATGGAAATCTCTGGACTCTCCAGGAGAAAACAAAACTGCATAGATTAAAAAAGCAGTGAAACAGCCCATAAACAAAGAACCTCTTCTGGGTTCAAATACAAAGATAGTGTTATTCTTAGAGTGTTAGCTCTTTCTTTTGCCCTTCTGAACCAGAAGATCAAGGTCAAATGCAGTAAAGAAAGCAAGATTCCCATACGAAATTTAACATGCCTCCTCCCTCTTCCCTAGGAGGAGTAGGGTATGGAGGGGGAGTAAAAAGCTCTAAAGGAAATTACACACCTGGGGTCAGCCTTGAGGCCCTCCTTGGAGTCTCTCAACCCTTTCTTTTCTTGTGGTTGCCCCACCATGAAAAAGGTGTCCCTGATGGTAGGGAAATCTTCCAGCAGGGCTCTCAGGCTATTGCAGTATGCCATAATCTGACCACGAAGAGCATAGTGAGACATACAGCAGTTGAACCTGAAAAGTCAGAAGAGATGATGTCCACAAAGTGAATCAAAGTTATTCCATTCCATTCCTTCTCAGAAGGATCTACTTCCCTAAAAGATCTTTCAAAGATAATAGAGGACCTCATCAAGAAGAAAGTTCTATCTGGGTCAGGTTGCTATTGCCTGAAGGCAGAGGCATGAACCTCTTCAAAGCACCTCCCATCCTTCACTTCTGATACTCTTCTATGTGTCAGAGAATAGTTTGGTTTGGTTTTATCCAAGAAAACTGTGTTTATTTAAAAACAAACCACCTAGTGATCTGAAGGGGCACCTGCACCCCAATGTTTACAGCAGCAATGTCCACAATAGCAAAACTATGGGAAGAGCCCAATGTCCATCAACAGAAGAATGGATAAAGAAGATGTGGTATATATATACAATGGACTATGACTCAGCCATCAAAAAAAAAAAAAAAGAAATCTTACCATTTGCAATGACATGGATGGAACTAGAGGGTATTATGCTAAGTGAAATAAGTCAATCAGAGAAAGATAATTATCATATGATCTCACTGATACGTGGAATTTAAGAAACAAAACAGGATCATAGGGGAAGGGAGGAAAAAATAAAACAAGATAAAGTGAGAGGGAGACAAACCATAAGAGACTCTTCTTTTTAAAAAGATTTTATTTATTTATTTGAGAGAGAGAGATGAGAGAGCGCACAGAGGGAGAAGCAGGCTCCCCACTGAGCAGGGAGCCCGATGTGGGGTTCTATCCCAGGACCTTGGGATCATGACCTGAGCCAAAGGCAGATGCTTAATTGACTGAGCCACCCAGGTGCCCCCCATAAGAGACTCTTAATCATAGGGAACAAACTGAGGGTTGCCGGAGGGGAGAGGGGTGGGGGATGGGGTAACTGGGTGATAGACATTAAGAAGGGCATGTGATGTAATGAGCACTGGGTATTATATAAGACTGATGAATCACTGAACTCTACCTCTGAAACTAGTAATATACTATATGTTAATTAATTTAATTTAAATTAAAATATGTAAATAAATAAATGTTTGGTAGAAAACAATAAATAAATAATTAAGAAAACCACCTGACTCATTGTCTGGATTTCTACATAACACTGCAGTTTATTGAATTCAGAGAAATTAGCGTATGTTGTGCACATATACCATACTTACTTCTGACAATATTCAACTATAACGTCTCTCTTGACTTTACCAATTTCATCCTGTAATAAAAGAGAATGATAGTTCTTCTATTAGATGGTTGGCTATAAAAACTCTCCATCCTAGTACATGTATACAAACTTTCTGAAGGCCAACTTGCTGAGAAATATTCCTCCATGGTTCTCTCCCATTCCTGCACACCTTGCTGAGTATGCCAAGAATGCAAGGCCCTGACCACTCTTTACTTGGGCCATTTCTCAAGGTTCTGTGTGCAAAGAGCAACCTTGAGGGACGGGTAACGTCTCCCTCCAGGAAAAATAGCAAGCTTGCCACAAAAAGAGGTAGATTCCTTAAGCTCAGTGTCATTTGACTGGGACAAAAACCCACTGCATACATCTAGGCTCCTCCATGTTGCCCCCTTGGGACTTGGGAGGCAAAGAGAACTGATACAAACATAAAGGTCATGTCACTTGCTCTGCTGTGAGTCATAAAGTTCTTTGTCTATGATCTAGGAGTCCTGTGTCTTCTAATCTGATAGGCACTGGATAATCCTGAAGTGCAGTTAATGAGCTATAAAATTTTTCATTTGGTCAATATTTTTTGAATATAGTAGTAAAAAAGGTAATTGAATATCTCAATTACTTATTAAAGGAGTCCTTTGCCTCCACTATTGCTCAGCAGTAGTCTAGAAGTTTGGCCTCCCTCACATCGCATTTGTAGAACTGGATTAAGGGAAATTTAAGTCTTTCCTTTTCAGTCATAGATAGGGAAGAAGCCTAGAGATTGTAAACCTATGATTTCTCTCCCAAAGAAATATGCATTAGTCTAGTGATTTCCTCCTCAAAAAATTAATGAATAATGAAACCATATTCACAAAATTAAGCAATACTTTGAACTGCTTAAAGGCTTGAATTTTGTATTTTCCAACAGATTGGGCTAGTATAAAATCCTTAAATAGAAACATGTCATTAATATCTGGATAATCAGATAACACATGAATTAGATAGTAAGAGCCCTTGCTCACCTTGTCTAAACCCCCTGAACATCTGTGGGTCACTCAAGAGTGGGCTAATGTTCCAGAGCAGGTGCTAAAACTAGTTCCGTTTAGAAAGTGACAAAATAAAATGTGGTCTTGGAAAAAATGTGCATATTTTTAAAACTAGACTGCAATTAGCTTGAATTACTTCCTTTCTATTTCTTATTGAATTCCCTTTTACAGTTCTTTATATTTTCAATAGTCCTATCCAAATAGGCTGAAAGCAACAGATTACAAGTTAAGAATTTTTATTTGCTCAAATGTAAAAGATAATGAGAGCTTTAGGGAGCCCTTCTCACTAAACTCACAAGGCTCTTCATTCTGTTGGCCATGGTTTGTTTCCTGAGGAGGAAGGTGTTCAGCATCATGTCCCGCAGCCCCACCTTTTCTAGTTGAATAGACACAAAAGCCTCCGGAGCCCTGACAAGTGAACAGAGACATCTGAGCCCAAGGCAAGAAGTAAGTGTACATATAATAAAAAGACAACACAAGAGCTCCCTGGAGGACAGGAAACCTGGGGCTGAGTATTAGGCATCACAAAAGGAGAGCAGGTGGCTCTGTCTCCATGGTTCTCACCTTCTTCAGATGTTTCTGATTATATTCACTAGGGATGCTGATGTGTCACCGCCCTTCTTGTGGCCCCCATGTGCCTAGAGCATGTATCAGCAGTTCCTCCTCTGTCCTGAACTTCAGAGCCTGGCTCAGTGTTTATACTACCCAGGTCCCTTTGTGCCCTCCTGGCCTCTACTGCAGGGGTTCCTGGACTGAAGTAGCCATGCAAGGGTCCTCTTGACTAGACATATTGGTCTTAAATCTTCCATCCACATGTTGGGAATGTGAACTTAGGGTATTTGAACTCTGGCCATATGTCAGACTGATGACATCTTGGATAGTAGAGTAGTTTTGCTTGTTTGTTTGTTTGTTTTTTACATTTTAAATTTGCCAGAATTAAATTAAACTATCATTGGAAATACTCAGAATATTTATTACAGAATACAAATATCTCCTTTCTCTGTCATGATAGAGAGATCAGGACATTATAGGACATTCCTGATTTAGAGCCATCTCTCTGTAGAGGCTCTAGCTCTCTGATAATGCAGCACCTTATTATCCTAAGCATTGATAAAACACTTGTTAGAATAGTGAGGGGTAGTTCCGTGCTTTTCAGTCTAAGATAAACATGGAAAATTTGGAGAGGCCCATATTCTTCTTCCTTGTGTTCTGTCTTCATACAAGGTCTTAAAAATTAAACACATGCTGGTCACTTTGGGAATTTAGGCATCCTTCAATCCCACAATCTGTTATTAATTGACTTAAAAGAGGACACTTTTGTTATTTTAAACAAACCCCTAGGGTAGTACCTTTTGGTAGGCTGGAATCTTTCTGAAGGATGAGTAAGGGTGTCTGGCACTTTTGGAGTTGGGGCTAACAGTAAGTTCTCTATGCCATTCACAATTCTGGAATTTCTTCTTCTGGCTGGACCCATTCCACCATAATTTCTCAGATCTGAAGTTATTTCCTAAAATGTTTTAAACCAAAGTGAATTAAATTTGTTGGATTTGTAAGTCCTGTAGTACTGGCCGCAAAATGATCTCACAGTTGCAACTGACCGCAAATACACGTAAAATGCTTAAGTGTGTGGGGTCTGGATGGATTGGAGTGGAAGAAAGAGAGGAGAAGGGTAACAGAGCAGAGGAGAGGACAGGGTACAAGAGGGAAGGGAAGAGAGATTTTGCACAATATGGGGGTGAGGCAGTTAAGTGTAACTATTTCTACAATAAAGTACAGTTGTCTAAATTACCCTGAAAAAAATTCTCCATTCTACAAGATAGCTAGTTGGCATGCTCTGTACAGAGTGGCCTCTCAAGAAATACTGCTGATGGACTTCATGGCTGCAAGGTCTGAGAAACTGAGGCAGGGTACCCACTGTGGTTCAGCCTAAGCAATGGAGGTAGGCTATATATGCTGCCATGAACAAGGTAATGATAAAGGGCGGGGGAGTGAGAGAATGTGGAAGCAAAACTTCCTATGGTATTATGTTGTGGCAGCCTAGATGGACTGATACAGGAGCAATAAATGCACACTGCTTCTATCCTTCTATCACCCTCTCACTCCTTCACTCTGAAAGCCTTGCTTTCAAGTAAGTCTTGCTTTCAACCCCACTAGAACTGCTGTCTCAGTCAGCAATGAGCTTTTGAGAATGTCAAATGGCCTCATTGTAATCCCTGCTCTTCTGGTTCTTCCCTCTACATTTAACTCTATCAACTTTCAACTTCTTATTCTTTTTTCATCTTCTTTTAAAAACAGTAGCTTTACTGAGATATAACTGACATTTAATAAACAACACATATTTAAAGTGTACAATTAGATAAGTTTTGGCATATGTATACAACTATGAAATCATCACTGCAATCAGAATGACCATCCCATCCATCTAGCCCCCTTTCTCAAGCAACCCACTGTTCTCTGCTTTCTCTGACTATAGATTAGAATGCATTTCCTAGAATTTTATATAAATGGAGTCATGCAGTACATACTCTTTTTTGTATGGCTTCATCCATATTGTTGTGTATCTCAATAATTCATTTGTTTGTATTGCTGAGTAGTATTCCATTATATGGATATACCACAATTTGTTTATCTGTTCACTTGGTGAGGGACATTTGGGTTCTTTCCAGGTCTTGGCTATTTTAAATAAAGCTGCTATAAACATCTGTGTATGTTTCTGTATGAACATATGTTTTCATTTCTCTTGGATAAATACCTAGGAGCGGAATCCTGGTAAGTGTATGTTTAACCTTTTAAGAAACTGTCAAAATGTCTTCCAAAGTGATTGACCATTTTGCATTCCCTTCAGCAGTATATGAGAGTTCCAGATCTTCCACATCCCTGCCAACACTCAAAATGGTCAGTCTTTTAAATTTTAACCAGTCCTTTAAATTTTAATGGGTGTGCAGTAGTGTCTCACTGCGGTTTTAATTTGCATTTCCCTAACAACTCTAACTTCTCTAATAACTAAAAAGGTGTTAAACACCTTTTTATGTGCTTATTTACCATCTGTACATCTTCTTTGGTGACTCATTTCTTCCTGAAACATTCCTCTCCTTTGCTTTGATAGCAGTGCACAATTTTGTTCTCTCCCTGTCTCTCATCTCTTTCCGTCCCTCCTCCCTTCCCTCATTTCCCCTTGTTCCCTTTCATTGTCTCCATCATTTATTCCTCCTTATTATACCATCAGTCCTCATCTTGTCCCACCCTTGTAGGAGAGCATATAAACACACACACATTCACACATTATTTCTATATATTCACACACATTACTAGATATTCATATATTACTATATATATTCACATATTCATTCATATATATGTAAATATATGTACATAATACATATATATTACATATATGTAAATATATGTAACCCTAATGTCTTCCTATTCCTGCCCTGTGCTCCAATCTAGCGACTTTCAACATTTGCTTTTTGAATGGATCTTAGGGACTCATAATCCTCTCACTCTCCATTTTAACAAGAATAGCCCCACTTATATCTGTTTTATATAATTAGTATTCTTTGTAAGATTAAAGTACTTGAATAAAGAATTCCTTATGTCAACTATGTATGAAAATCACCAGTGGTGGTCAAGCTGGACTCCTCATTTTTATCTAGTACCCATCTGCCCTTTATTGTTCCCAAGCCTGAGTTATCTGAAAGCTCTTCTTTCTGCCTGTCAAAAAGCTCATCCTGGGCGCCTGGGTGGCTCAGTTGGTTAAGCGACTGCCTTCAGCTCAGGTCATGATCCTGGAGTCCCTGGATCGAGTCCCGCATCGGGCTCCCTGCTCAGCAGGGAGTCTGCTTCTCCCTCTGACCCTCCTCCCTCTCATGCTCTCTCTCTCAAATAAATAAATAAAATCTTTAAAAAAAAAAAAAAAAGCTCATCCTTCAGGTTTTCCCAAATGCCCCTTCTCTGTGCTGCCCTTCCTACTTTCCCAGATGTGACCTTTCTTTTCTTTAAATTCCTTCTATAGCTTGTTGAACCTCTTTTATGCCTTGTGCTTAAACGACTTGTGAGCCTGTCCCCCTTATATACCCTGGTCTGTAAGTTCCTCAGGAGCAGGAATTGTGCCTCAGTATTATCTGATGAGCCTAACTTATAGGAGGTACTGAATTAAGATTTGGGGGGTTGAGATTTAAAAAAATCAATATAACTCACTCTATCCTTATTTTCTACTTCAGTATTTAATTTTTATGGGAATTACTATTTGGCAGTAGAAGCGAGGAATGAGTATTCTTGCCATACTCATAAATTTGGATTCTCCTATTAACATGAAGAGTAGAAATAGATAAATAGAGGTTGAGAAATGTGATAAGGGGTAAATATGGTGAGCTGTAGAGAATCTATAAGACTTAATGTTAAAAGGCCACCTGGAAAGTTGATTTCCTAAAACCATGTTTAATTTTACTGGTGAACATACATACACATGAGAACTATACTGTTGTTTAAAAAAGTGGGGGAAAATCTCTATGAACTGATGTGGAGTGATTTTCAGGATATACTGTTAAGTGAAAAAACAAAGTCCAAAAGAGTATATGTAAATAAAATCCAAACCCCTTTCATGATAAAATCATTCAACAAACTAGGAATAGAGAGAAATGTCCTCAACCTATAAAAAGCATCTATGAAAAACCCATAATTAACATCATAATTAGTGGTAAAAGATTGAAAGCTTTCTCCCTAAGATCAGGAATAAGATAATAATACCCACTCTTGCCATTTCTATTCAGCCTTGTACTGGAAGGTCTAGTTAGGGCAATTAGGCAAGAAAATGAAAGAAAAGGCATCTAGATTAGAGAGGAAGAAGTGAAAGTATTTCTATTTGCAGATGACATGATCTTGTGTATAAAAAGTCCTAAGGAGGAATGCCTGGGTGGCTCAGTCGGTTAAGCGTCTGCCTTCAGCTCAGGTCATGATCTCAGGGTTCTGGGACTGAGCCCTGTGTCAGTCTCCCTGCTTAGTGGGGAGTCTGCTTCTACCTCTCCCTCTGTCCCTCCCCCTACTGCTTGTGCTCTCTTTCTCTCTCTCTCAAATAAATAAAATCTTTTTTAAAAATCCCAAGGAATACATACATACAAGTAAACTATTAAAACTAATAAACTAGTTTAGTAAGGTGGCAGGATACAAGATCAAGATACAAAAATCAATTGTATTTCTATACATTCGCAATAAACATTTTGAAAATGAAATTAAGAAAACAATTCCACGGGTGCCTGGGTGGCTCAGTTGGTTAAGCGACTGCCTTCGGCTCAGGTCATGATCCTGGAGTCCCGGGATCGAGTCCCGCATCGGGCTCCCTGCTCAGCAGGGAGTCTGCTTCTCCCTCTGACCCTCCCCCCCTCTCATGTGCTCTCTCTCTCTCTCTCAAATAAATAAATAAAATCTTTAAAAAAAAAAAAGAAAACAATTCCACTTACAATAACATAATAAAAAGAAAAAATATTTTGGAATTAATTTAACAAAAGAAGTACAGAACTTGTACACTGAAGACTACAAAATACTGTTGAAAGAAATTAAAGACATAAATAAAAAGACATCCATGCTCATGGATCAGAAGAATTAAGATGGCAATAGTATCCAAACTGATCTATAGATTCAATGCAATCCCTGTCAAAATCTCAAATGTTGTTTTATGTGTGTGTGTGTGTGTGTGCAGAAATTGACAAGCTGATCCTAAAATTAATATGAAAATGCAAGGGACTCAAAATAGCTAAAGCAATCTTGAAAAAGAAGAACAAAGTTGGAGAACTCATACTTCTTAACTTCAAAACTTAACACAACTCTACAGTAATCAAAACAGCAGGGGTACTAACATAAAAATAATAGACATATAGAACAATGGAATAGAATTCAGGGTCAGGAAATACACTCTTACATTCATGGTCAATTGATTTTTGACATTCGTGTCAAGACAATTCAATGGGGAAAGATGAGTTTTTTCAACAAATGGTGCTGGGACAGCACACCACATGTCAAGGAATGAGGTTAGACCCTTTCTTCATACTACACACAAAAATTAACCATAAATGGACATAGACCTAAATGCAAGAGCTAAAACTACAAAACTCTCAAAAGAAAACAGAGAAGTAGATCTTTGTGACTTTGGATTCAGCAACGATTTCTCAAATATGACACCAAAAGAATTAATGACAAAAGAAAGACTAGATGAATTGGCCTCATCAAAATGAAAACCTTCTGGCCAAAGGATACCTTCAAGAAAGTGAAAAGATGACCCTCAGAATGGGAGAAAATATTTGCAAACCATATACTTGATAATTATACATATACTGATACTTGTATTCAGAATACATAAATAACTCTTATAATTAAATAATGAAAAGACAAATTTTATTTTATACAAAGGGCAAAGAATTTGAATAGAAATTTCTCTAATGAAGACATATAAATGGCCAATAAGCACATGAAAAGATGTTCAATGTCATTAATAATTAGAGAATGCAAATCAAAACCACAATAAGATACCATTTTACTCCCAATAGGAGGGCTAAAATAAAAAAGAGACATTAACAAGGGTTAGCAAAACTCAAAAAAATATGTCCTTGGGCGCCTGGGTGGCTCAGTTGTTAAGCATCTGCCTTCGGCTCAGGTCATGATCCCAGGGTCCTGGGATCGAGCCCCGCATCGGGCTCCCTGCTCCGCGGGAGGCCTGCTTCTCCCTCTCCCACTCCCCCTGCTTGTGTTCCCTCTCTTGCTCTCTCTCTGTCAAAAGATAAAATCTTAAAAAAAAAACAAACAAACATATGTCCTTGCAAAAACCTGCACATGAATGTTCATAGCAGCATTATTCATAATAGCCAAAACGTAAAAACAACCCAATATCTGTCAGCTGATGAATGGATAAACAAAATGTGGTCTATCTATATAATGAAATATTACTCACCAATAAAAAGGAATGAAGTACTGATACATGCTACAACATGGATGAAACTTGAAAACATGCTAAGTGAAAAAATCCAGATACAAAAGGCCATTTGTTGAATGATCCCATTTATGTGAAATGTCCAGAATAGGCAAATCTATAGAGCCAGAAAGTAGATTACGATTTGCTAGGGGCTGAGGGAAGGGGGTGGAATGGGGAGTGACTGCTAATGGGTACAAGATTTCCTTTGAAAGTGATGAAAATGATCTGGAATTAGATAGTGGTGATGGTTACAAGATCTTGTGAATTATATACTTTAAAGGGGTAAATTTTATGTTATGTGAATTATATCTCAATAACAACCAAAGAAATCTGGGGGGGGGGAAGTGTTATACATTATGTGTAACCTTTTGCAGAAAAAAGAAGGGACAAATGTCTCCTTTTACTTTTGCAAAAAGAAATGCAGGAAGAATAAAACAGAAAACAATAAAATCATTTGTCTACAAAGGGTAGAGGTGGAAGAACACGATATTTTCTGCTGGCTGATTCTAGCTAGCCAATATTATAGAGTTACATACAAAGAAAAAATTGTTAGCAAATCACTAAAAATTAAGAGACCCAGTAAGGATTTGGTCATGTGTTGACTTCACATTAGGAAAGGAAGGAAGGAGGGAAGGAAACAAGATAAAATGATAAAAGAGAAGGGAAGGAAGGAAGAAAGAGAAGGAAGGAAGGGGAGAAGGGGAGAAGGGGAGGAAGGAAAGAAGGTAGGAGAGAGGGGGCAGGCTAAAAGGAAGAAGGCGCAGTATGGGTAGCCTGGCATCAGCTGTCATAGTGGTAACATGCCTCAGGTTTCTCTATCTTATCGGCTGACCTTCACATCAGCAGGACAGCCCCACCAGGGCGTGTGATAGAAGGATGCCTGTTGGACAGCCACCATCAAGGCATTTTTCTGAGCTGCTTGGCATGCAAGGGTCACTTGCATATTTTCCACTCCTGAATGGAATAAGAGCTAAAGGAAGAAAATGTGAAAGATATTAGGAATTTCTGCCAGAAAGAAAGAGATGAAGTTGGGGATTTCAGATCACCACTTATTTAACATGTAAACATATGAATCAAACTGCAGGATGAGCTGAGATCCTTGTTCCTCAGCCACAGGACTGAATCTGGTCTCTCTCTAAGCACCATTTCATCCCGGAAGGCACCCTCCAGGCCTGATTTGCTCTGTAGCTGGACACCAACAGGTTTCTGGTCAGAAAAGGATGAGTTGGCTCTGATGAACTAGCAAACGTGCTCAGTGGCAGCCTTTTAAAATTGCCAAGATTAGATCAATGTTTAAAAAATAAACACACAGGGGCGCCTTGGTGACTCAGTCAGTTAAGCATTGGACTTCAGCTCAGGTCATGATCTCAGGGTCCTGGGATTGAGTCCCGAAGTGGGCTCCACACTCAGCAGGGAGTCTGCTTGTCCCTCTCCCTCTGTCCTTCCCCCTGCTCGTGCTTTTTCCGACTCTCGCTCAAGTAAATAAGATCTTAAAAATACATATATAAATAAATTTAAAAAATAAAAAAAAACACAAATACAAACCTATACATACACACACAGAAGCAAAGAGATTCATCTGAGTGGAAAGGGAAAATAACAGTACCAAGTTTAAGAAGATCAGATAAAAGCTCCAATAATAGGTGCATGTTTTAAAAACTTGGTACAAAGATGGTTCACTACAAGTGCTTCCTTTTAAAACCTAACAGAAGTTATTGCAAGGGTGTTGCAGGCTCTATGTTTCAAACCAGACCAATATGCACAACAAATAAGACAAGGCTATCATCATTATTTATGAAGTTGGAAGCTTTTCTTCTACATGGGAGCCAAATGTATGAATTAAATATGATGATTTGTAAAGAAATACATGAGCAAATTGCTTAATTTTACTTTAGTTTTCTTTAAAAAAAAAAAAATTTACCTTAAGGATGGCTTCCTTTGTATAAAAGCTAAACTTGCCAACCTGGTTATCATCCACCTCAGAGATGGCTAAGACAAGAGTAGTAGGAGAATATCTGCAAGAAGAAACATGACATTGTTCTGTTGTACCATGGCGTTAGTCAAGAGATGCCCATTCTGATGGGACCAAACCATATGTGATCAGCTCTGAGACATCAGCAATAATATCAAGTGCAGATGCTACACAAGACTTGATATTTCTAAAAAAAAAAAAAAAAGGACTTGATATTTCTGCCCAAAGACTGAAGGGCTCTGGGGTCTTCTTAATCCTTATTGGACTTGATCTCCTTGCAGTTTCCTTGTGGTGACCACTGACTCCAAATTCTTTTTCTCTTGATCACCATTCCACTGTTTTATCCTGTTTCTCTTTGTACCTTTGACCTCATGTCCTCAGGCTCTTCACTGACTCAAACCCTTTTATCCACTCCCTAAAAGCTGTCCAGTTCTTTCTCTCTTCCATTGCCCCAATAATTATTTAAATGTTCTTTGCAACCATGTTTATGCCTTGGGATATAGTCCTTTGTCCATACTTACGAAAATGTCAAGTAATTTAATATCTATGAATCTTGGTTTCTTCATCTGTAAATGGGAGATATCACCTATCTCATAGGGTTAAGGCAAATATTAAATGGGATAATATGCATGAATGTGCTTTTTAAAATGTAAGCCACTATGCTCATGTTTGATATATGTTGTTGTTATAACAGCACTCCAAAGTGGCAACTTTAAGGAATTAACATACATAAAATAAATGCAAACTCAAGAGACAAGACCCTTGGATGCATAAACCTTCCCCCTGGTAATTCAGAACGCTCCCCAGATCTTACAGGATTGTTGGATCATTGTTGGGAGAATCAATCATGGCTTGACCAGGTCACAGATCATTTGGGCACTTTGTGCTGATTGGTTGATTCCAGTTAAACAAAAATATGCCCTATTTTACATCAGTGCAGAATACCAGCTCCAGCAGGAGGCCTTGAAGAGCCAGAGCATAGCTTGGCTCCAGGCTGGAGACCTAACTAGCCTCATCTGAGGCCCAATCATACTTCCTGCCTTCAGTTTCTGTGAGACATCTCTATATCCTTATGATAAATTCTCTTTTTGGTTTAGCTAGTGCGACAGGATAGAGCAGGAAATATTTTGCCTCCGGGGGACATTTGGCAATGTCTGGAGACATTTGTGATTGTTACAATCGGGGAGGAGAAGGCCTATTACTGGCATCTGGGAGGTAGTGGTCAGGGATGCTGATAAACAACCTCTGCTGCACAGGACAGCCCCCTAGAAGAAAGGGTTATCCAGCCCCAAATTTCAATAATGCCAAGGTTGAGAAATTCTGGGATACCATATTCTATCATCCTAACCTTCTCCATTTCAGCCCATGGTCTCTTTGGAGAAGAGAGGAGTCCTTTAACATATTAACACATCAAAGTTACATTTTGAGCACTGATCCACACTAGCAAAACAAAGGGGATTTTTCCTCCTTGGAGTCATCTTTGCTTTCCTTGGGGTGGGGCCAGTACCAGGAATCTCCAGGGACAGAGCTTGGACCCTCAGGGGAAGGGCAGACTAGAAGAGAAGGAAAGAAGAGGGAGACAGAAGTTTCTCCTCAGCACACAACAAAGACTGACTCTGCACAGAGGAAAAAGATTCCTTTCCCTGACTAAGTAGACTCATGATCTGTTACTAGTAAGAGTGTTTTCTTTCCAGCAATGGGCTGAACCTATGGGGCATGAAGAAGTTTTACTGCTTTGAGTCTGCTTCTGCTGCTGCCAACCAAAGAGTGACTGAGATATTGCCATACACGTTAAATTCATACATTATATTAGAGTTTCAAGGAAACAGGGGCTCAAAAAATTTGACTGACTTCTTCCTCGTCCTAGGGGAAGTGGGTGAAGCGATCTGGACTTCTGATCCATGGTTCTTGCCCTATGAGACAAACCCTCATACCCCTTTCTACCCAGAAGCAACACGGTCAACCTGGGCAGTGGCTGAGCCTGTGATTCTATCTCACTTGAGCTCTCTGATCCAATTGTTCCATTAATCAGCGTTTTTAAATTCAATTATCCCCCTTCATTGAGATCTCTCCCCCACCCTTAGTAAAGTAAAAAAAGAAAGAAAGAAAAAGAAAAAGAAAAAAAGAAATGGCATCATGGCAGATAGAATATAAGAGAGGGAATTCAGATATAAAATTGTATTTGTGTGTCCAGTGGTGATAGAAATTATTTTTCACTGGCTGTTCATTCTACCACTACATTATTTTTACTTTGAACTTTTCAAGGCTCACCTGTCCACTTGATCACTGTCCTTCAGTAGAGAGGTGATAAAGACAGGATATGGACGGTCCACTTTTTCTTTGAGTGGTGCAAATTCAAAGTGAACAGGTCTCAGATACAAATGGAACTCTTCAAAACCCATCTCCCATGCCAATTCCTTATAGAGACTAAAAGGGGGGGGGTAGATAAAGAACCAAGAGCATTTACTATTATTTTCCACTAAAAGAAAAGTAAGTGGTAAGAAAACCCAAAAAATCTGAATAAGCACAAAAGCAAAAGTCAAAACAAGAGTAAGCCAAGTCCAGTATAAAGTGAATGAGTCACAAAGGTCTTGCATCCACTCTACATTATGACAGACAGTTAAATATAGAAGTTAAAGTAGGAGATGTGCTTGGGTACTTCCTCAACTCTCATTTCCTGCAAGTTGGCTTTTGTCCTCAGAGTGCTCATGGGGTCACCAATACTGCTTTCAATACAAGGCTATTTTCTCTCAGAGCTCTTTGCAGCTGGCCTCATCCTCTCTTTGAGGAACATCTTTGTTCTCTTGGATCCAGGATCTCCATGTTTCTGCCTCATGACCACTATCTCTCAGTCTTCACTGGCTTCTCTTCCTCTTTATTTTCAAATCCTAGTATTTCCTGGGGTTCCAAACCTGGTCTTCTTCTTATCTTCTCTGTCCCCTCCTTGGGGTGTTCATCTTCCAACCCTGAACCCTAATGATCACCCCCTATTATAAGAACCTGTGGCCCTATCTCTGTCTTGTCCCAAATCTGAGCTCTGATCTCACATTTACATGGCTTGGAGCAAGGCTCCATTCAGACGCCCCTCTGGCATTTCAGCCTTAAGAGTCTAGAATGTCTTCCCACCACCCCTCCTCTCACACCCACATTCTCTAACACATTTCTCCATTTTGAGAAGTTGGTACATTAAGGCTGAATTCAAATGGCACCTCTGTTAGTTTGCTAGGCTCCTGTAACAAAGTACCATAAACAGAGATTTGTCTCACAGTTCTGGAGCCTAGAAGTCTGGGATCAAGGTGTTGGTAGGGTTGGTTCCTTCTGAGGGCCATGAGGGAAGGATCCATTCCAGGCCTCTCTCCTTGGCTTATAGATGGCCGTCTTCTGCCTGTGTCTTCCCATCATCTTTCTTCTGGTGTATCTATGTCCAAGTTTCCTCCTAAGAACACCAGTCATATTGGATGAGGGCCCACCCTAATCATTCCATTCCTCTGTAAAGACCCTACCTTCAAATGGGATCACATTTTGAGGCACTGGGGATTAGGACTTGAACATATAAACCTGTCAGGGAACACAGTTCATCCCTCAACAGTGCCTCTTTTATGAAGCTTCCCTTGATCCACTTACAGAGAATGAAATGCTCCATTTTCTGAGTTCCCATAGTATTTTGGTTGTATGACTAAAATATATTAAACTGTAGTAGAACTAACTTTTAATGAGCTCCCTGAGAACAAGGATCAAAAATTATGGGGAGGTAGTATCATAAAAGTTAATAAATATCTTAACTCAGTTTGAATTCTGCTTCTACTACTTTCTAGTTATGTGATCTTAGGCAAATAACTTAACCTTCTGAGCCTCTACTTCCTTGCTGGTAAAATATTAGTAAGGATCCTCTTAAGGATATTCTGGAAATTAAATGAATGAATACACATCAAGTCCCCAGGACAGACCCTAACCATAGCAGACTCTCGGTAATGGTTGGTGGTAGATGATTGGGCCCTTTAGGTCTTTAGGGCAACTCTCATGAGGACTAGAACATAACAGAACTCATACATATTTGCAACTGACCCTTTAATTCCACAGCTTTCCTGCTTCTAGAACATGTCCACTTGGATGTCTTCCCATCACCTCACATTCATACCTAAAACCTCTCTGTCTCTCCCTACCTGTTGAGCCTTCCAAACCTCTGTCAGGCCTGAATACTGTCACTGACTCCTCCCCTCCTCTCTCTAGTCCTCTACTGCTTCTGCTCTGCTATTCAACTTCATCATAGTTAAGAGCAAATCCAGTAAATATTCAGAGCGACCGTGTAGGTCAGGCCTCATACCAGGTGATGGGACACCACAGGAAACAACATGGACAGTGTTTTTGCAATCAGTGAGCTGACACCAGCAGGAAAACTGATAAACCAGTATCAAGCATTTAACTGAAAGGTAATGTACCGAATGGAGAGGAAGCCCGGGTGCCAAGAGGAGGGCCTAGCCTCGCTGAGTGGTCAGAGAGGCACATAGGGAGGCTTGTGTGAAGACGGAACAAGGGAGCAAGGTGGTCATTTCAGCCAGTTAGAAAGCTCACTCTGGCTGCCCTGGGGCACAGAGGGAACAAGACTTGTAGACAGGGAAACCTGTGGTCTGTTCTCCCCCATCTGGATCCTCAGTCCCCCTACTGACCGAGCTAAATGTACACTCTCCAGACTCATTTCTATCAGCCGGTGGCGGAGGGTCAGAAGTTCTAGAAGTTTGGAAAATGTCTCCAGGAGCAGCACAGGAGAATCTTGGCTTTGGTTCTCTCCTTTGTCTGCTGCAGTCTTGAGTGCGAGCAGACCTATCTCTTCTAGGAGAAAGGGATCTCCCATTACTTTAGCTGAAAACAGCTGAAAGAAAACAAAGCACTTTTTAAAATCTAAAAAAAAGAAAGTTCACATATTAAGAAAAACAGTCTCGGTGGCACAGCCTCTGGATCCAGATTTCCTGGGTTCAAGTCCTAGCTCTGCTGCTTATAAACTGTGAAATTTTGCTATCTCTCATTTTCCTCATCTGTAAAGGGGGGATAAGAATAGTCACAGTAGCTAAGAGGAACAAGTAGATAAAAATTACCTAATAGGATTGTTGAGAGAGTTAAGTGAGTTAATACATACAAAAGTGCCTGGTACATAGTATTTGCTGTTATCATTATTATAAATATTTTAAGCCAAAATAAAGAATAGAAGAAGTCCCTGATATTTTCCAAGTATTTTAGAGGCCAATAATAATAATAATTTCCTATAAACTCTTCTAACTGCAGTTTCAAAATTTCAAAGTGTTTTCACATACATTTTTTTTTTTAAAGATTTTATTTATTTATTTGACACAGAGAGAGACAGCGAGAGCAGGAACACAAGCAGGGGGAGTGGGAGAGGGAGAAGCAGGCTTCCCGCCGAGCAGGAAGCCCAGTGTGGGACTCGATCCCAGGACCCTGGGATCATGACCTGAGCCGAAGGCAGACGCTTAACGACTGAGCCACCCAGGCACCTGTGTTTTCACATACATTACCTCATTTCTATCTTCACAAGATCCCCATGAAATAGGAATCACGGACGCCATGATTTCCATTTCATCGGTGAGAAATCTGAAGCAACACTGAAACTTTCCAAGGTCACACAGCAGTACCAAGGGTAAACTTATGCTTCCTAATTCCAAGTTCAGTAGTTTTACAGTATGCTAAACTGCCTTTATAGTGCTCCTCATGGAAGAGCCAGCCCTGGGCAATTTTTTAAATAACCTCATTGTTCTTTAACTCCTTCCTGCCACGGTCAGCTCCTCTGCTCTGACATCTCTGCTATCCTTTCACTTACTCCCAGCAAGGACCCAGTTTGGGGCCTCCCCCGCATCTGCCTTTCCTGGCTTGGCTCCCTGGGGGTGCACAAGCTCCCTTATCTGTCCACTTATCTACACAGGCTTGTTCTACTCGAAGATGCAATTTCTCGATCCTTGAAGTCTTCCAAATGATAAAGAAATGTATTAAACTAATTTCTGCATGTCTTCTGAGGGCAATACCTGCCCCATTTTTCGGCCTAATACAAAAGGTTAATCTGAGGATTTATCATTTCTGGCTACAAATTTGAACACATTTTGAAAATAAGAATAATTAAAACTGGCATGGCATCAATGGGAAACTAGACAAGTATCTTAAATATTCACTATGAGTTATAAGAGAATTTAAAGTACATTTAAAAGATCTGGTACCATAATACAATGTGAAAAGAATCTGCAATAAGTGGTAGTAAGATACATGACTGGTAATTTTGGAAAAAATTCAATTTTGAGCCACACTTCATACCCTCCTCTCTCTCTCTCTCTCTCTCTCTCTCCAGGTAGAATACTAAAGAAGTTAAATATTTTTAAAATGAAATCAAAGCCTTAAGAAATTATAAAAAAGTAAGACATAAGACATGTGGGAAAAGATTTGCTTTCTGGATTTAGGAAGATAGAAGAAATCACAAAGAAAAAGATCAACAGATTTTACTATATGAAAATAAAGTTAAAAAATAAAAAGACAAATTGGGAGAAATATTGCAGAAAATATGGTAGACAAAAGGGTTAAAGTTTTCATTTAAGAGAGCTCATGTAAGTGGATAGGAATGGCATTAGGATTCTAAGAGATAAAGGGAAAGAACAGAAGAGTCACAAAAAATACAGCTTGTAACAAGACATTTAGGAGGATATTTAGTCTCAACAAATACCAAGGAAATGAAAATTAACAGTGCAATGCCAACTGTTATATACAGAGAGAGATTTATTTATTTTTATATAAATATATATAGACATTATATACTTATACCTAATACTGTACAATGTAGTACAATTGATACTCTTATAAATTATTGGTGGCATTTCAATATGCCAACTTGCATCCAAAGACTTAAATTTTGTTTCAGTAATTCCACTTCTAAGAATGTATTGAAAGGAATTGATTTAAAATATGGAAAAATCTGTAAGCATGGAGATGTACCTCATAACATTTTAAATAATAATGAAAAATTAGGAACTACTTGAATGTCCAACAATAGGGAAATAGTTGGATAAGTTATGATTCATCCCTTAAGGGAATTATACTCATAAAGGTTGAGTATAAAGACTAGTTAGCAATATGGAAAAATATATAATACAATGTTAACTGAGGAAAACAGGGGATAGGATATGAAGGATATGATTATAACTATGTAAAACATGCATTTGAAGAAGACTTGAATTCAGAAAAAATAATTATTGTGAATGCATTTGAGTGATTATATTTAGGGTAATTTTTTTTTTTTTTTGCTTTCTTCTTTTGCTAAAATTCTTATTATTTTGATCAATTTAAAACTAATTAAAGTAAAATAAAATTTTAGTTTGGGCAAGAGGGAATAGGAGGCCAAGGCAGACACATGGAAGGGATATTTTTGGCAGCTGGGGCCCTTGAAAGTTTCTTCATCATTCAGCATGTACCCACACAGAGTAAGGTCAAATTGGAACCCCAGGCTCAACTGTGATAGCCTTAACAGAAAAAGGAAAGAATTAAAATCTAACTACAAATACCATGTAAATCATTAGGCCACAGTTTGAGCCATAGGACATTAGAGTTGAAATGGGCTTTAGAGACCATCAAGCTCACTTCCACCCCCCTCCCCTCAAATACACAAACATAATGTTAGAAAATAGGAAAGGGAAGCTCAGAGAGGCTAAGAGACCTGTTAGAGTCACACAGGAAATTAATGGCAGGGCTGAACTTGAGTCCAGGTCCCTGACTCCTCACTTAGCCCTCTCTCTCCTCTACCAGATCTCAGCTCAGGACAAAAAGAGGGAATTTCAGGAAGAGTCTCAGTGGAAATAAAATATATAACTTTAATTAAAAATGTATGTTGTTAAAATATATATATATATATTTTTAAGATTTTATTTATTTATTTGAGAGAGAATGAGAGAGAGAGCACATGAGAGGAGGGAGGGTCAGAGGGAGAAGCAGACCCCCCGCCGAGCAGGGAGCCTGATGCGGGACTCGATCCCGGGACTCCAGGATCATGACCTGAGCCAAAGGCAGTCGCTTAACCAACTGAGCCACCCAGGCGCCCAAAATATATATATATTATATATATATTTATATGTAAAATAAGCCAAAAAACATTTCCCACATACCTATTACCCACATACCACATACCCATCTCCCTTCTAATTGTAGCAGTATCCTGATAAAGAGGAAACTTTAACCAAAAATGAAAAAAGAATTACATAAAAATGTTGGCAAGGCCTAGGACTATGATCTGTCTCTGGCCAAACAGGGGAGGAACAGAGCCAAACAGAAAAATAAAGCTAAGTAGTAACATCTGGGTGGAAACATTCTCTTTGCCAAGGAACGCCCCCTCCCCAACCCTCTTCAGAGAACCTACATCTCTCTGGAGCTGAGTGCTGTACCAGGACTCGGGCCTGGCTGGTGTGAGCCACACATCCAGGGCCAGCTGCAGCACACGTCTCTCCAGCAAGGTGAGGCTGCTGACGGATGTGGGTCTGCAGGTGTGGCGGGCCTCCCGGAGGAGGTACTCAAGGGATTGGGGGATGAGTGATGCGAGACCCAGGGAAGGGTGGAACTCCAGCAGATAAATGTTTTTCAAAGCTGGGCTTAAAAAGAGAATCCATCAGTGACAATTTTACACAATGAAGAACTTAATCTATTTCAAAAGATATTTGAATTTTTCATTTTTTAAAACCAATAAAACAGCTGCTATAATCCAGGGCATTATAAAAAACTAGGAGTTCAAAGGGGCCAAAGAGGCCATCCAGACTCCACCAGATTATACAACATGCTCTTTGCTTTAACATGAACCCCTTTAAAATTGGAAGCTGTAAGAGTTTATTCCTAAAAGTCCAATCTGATTCTTAAACTGTATATGGCAAACCTGTAAGCATTCCAATAATTGGCATTTAGTCAAATATTTGAAAACAAAATAACTTAAAATTGAAAATATAACTTAAAAATAAAAATATTAAACAAATAATTTCCATGATTGGTTTCTATTTTTTCCCTGAGTCTTTATCCTTTTCCCAAAAAATGGTAATAAACAGAGACAAATTTTAAACTCTGTACACAACTGCTAGAATCATTCATGTTTGCCATAAGAATGTTCTATTTTATAAATGGATGAGACCAGAAATGAGAAAATGCTTGTCTGTCGGTATTCCTTTGAAAAGAGAGGATACAGCACAAGTCAAGGGCCTTTTTCTACCTACATCGAACTAAAGAGCATAAATAACTTCTTAAACCTAGGCAAATGGGTTTTTCTTTGTTCTAAATCTTAAAAAATACAACCCTAAGGTTAGAAAGGAATCTCATCAAGCAAATAACATTTGCTTTTGAGACTATTCTGTCAGGTCTTGGTATCCATATAATCCTAGCATGTTCTGCCAAAAAACCATTTCCTGAACAGTGGAGTCTGGCCATACATAGTCAGCCGCACACACACACAGCTGATGTCTCAAGCTTATTACAGTGAAGAAATCAGTCCTGAAAAAGGTCTGTGGAGAACATGCTGTCTTGTGCCTGGAACTCCCAGGGCTCTTTCTCAAGGGATAAGGTTAAATGTAAGCTAGGAAATCCCATGGCATCCTGCTGGTCCCCAAGAGGATTTCATAGCCAGTGTGGCAATGTCCTACTGAAAGTGTGCACTTGACAGGAGTGCAGGGCCATGCCTCTGTTGTTCACAACTGTGTCCTCACCTCCTAGCACAGTACCTGGGGCCTATAGCTGCTCAACAGATACTTGTTACATGTTGAAAGGAGCTGGACAATTTCTCTACCCATTTGAAGACAAGCCTGGGGCTTGTCACCCACTTGCCGATTCCCTCACTACCCTTAAAGGCTGGGAAGGAATGGGGGTTCAAACTACATGTCAAGGGGGTGACTTAAAGTATGAACCTTCTCTGAGTGATCTCGGGAAATTTAATTTGTTCCTTAAAGGGGTAGGGTCACAAGGTGAGTCTGCAGAAACCTTTTTGGTGACACTTACTAGAATAAATAGATTTCTTAAGAAACTTTTAAGCACATCCGAGTGTCATATACATTGGCTTATGTGGCACCTCTGATTAAACCCTCTGATGGCATTTTAAGAGTAACTGCTTTTTTTTTTTTTTAATAGAACTTCTCAAGAGAATACAGATTCTACACCTGGTGGTATAACTTTAATTCTAGCCTCCTATTCTTTATTACTTACAAAGCAAATGGATACTGAGTATGCAAGAAAATCCCTCTTCTGGGGCTTTTATATCTACTTCACTCATCTTCCCAAATACTTGAGAGGTACTTTATAGAGGAGTATTTAAACTTAACACCATACCTTAACTTAAAAGATTAAATGTAAAATGTCTGAAGACAATGCCACCATACCAGCTATTGTTGATGGAAACAAGTTGTTTGCAAATTATGTTAAGGGGAAGCCCAAAGTTACTGCTATCATCCGGACGGCCTTCCTGCCAAAGCCTCTGGACATACTCCCGCTGACACTCTATCTAAAAATGTAACATAAAAGTTAAAATTAGAAAAGTTAAACTTGCCCATGGATGTGAATTATGAGCCCTAGTATGAGAAGAACAGCCGTCCTTTGTGTCCCTTCATTATTTGACTAATTTTCACCCAGACACGGTTTTGAGGATCCATTTACACGAAGACACACTGTCTCTCAGTCTGAGCCAAGGGTCAGCCAATAAAAGCAAAGGCGACCAAATTCAGACAATATTAAGAGGCATAGGAAAACTTCTTTCTGTCAAATAATGGACTACAAGGGAAAACTTCTAACCAGGTCTAAGGTAAATGCACTGCAACAGTCTATCTCCTGCTTACTTCCTGCCCCTAGCTTTTCCCCCAGAGGACATACACGTAATTTTTTCCTTCAGTGTCCTAAAAATAGCCACAAAAAAATAATAAACATAACTTTATACATTAATGGCTTGTAAAGGGGTATGTTTCATCCTCCTTTCAATACCAATAAACTCGATCATCTAGTGAAAATAAGTTTTTTATTTTTTGTGGACCATTAAATGTAATTAGGGTTGGAAACTTCCTTTAAAGACCATAGTTATGCTTGGAATTCAACGATGCAAATGAGCTTACAAATAAACATGCTGTACATGCTGCCCTAGAAAACCTGGATTCTGAATGCGCAGTGAAAGGAAAACACTTTTCAGTTCTGGCCTGGGTTTTCCATTGTCTTCTCGCATGTAATATTTTATTTTTTATTTTTTATTTTTTTTATTTTTTTTTAAAGATTTTATTTATTTATTTGAGAGCGAGAATGAGAGACAGAGAGAGAGAGCATCAGAGGGGGAGGGTCAGAGGGAGAAGCAGACTCCCTGCTGAGCAGGGAGCCCAATGCGGGACTCGATCCCAGGACTCCAGGATCATGACCTGAGCCGAAGGCAGTCGCTTAACCAACTGAGCCACCCAGGCGCCCTCGCATGTAATATTTTAAAATCCAATTGTACTTACGTGCTGATTGAGGATGCCCCTCACGAGCTGCAAGTGAAGCCTCAGACAGGTGCATTCATCTCGGTAGGCCTTAATGAAGTAAGGGTGGCTGAAATCAAACCTTGGGCGCCTGTGCATGATGTCAGTGATCACTTGTGCTAAGGCAAACCTCTCCTCAGGGTCCAGAACGTGCTGGTAGGCTTCAAAGTAACAGTCAAGAAGCTGCAAATAAGGTTTATAGTCAGGGAACAGCAGAGGCAGCCCTAGGCTCCAGCAAAGAGAGGTGAGCCTCCCATCCCCCATGCTTTGGAAAGCCCTGGAGCATCAGCAGGAGAGAGATGGCTCAGACCCTCCGGGTACCAGCCTGGTGCAGGCAGCTGCAGCACCAGGGCAACCCAAGGGTCATTAGTAAACCCACAGAGGTAGGGAGGGCAAAGGAAGGAACACTAGTTTTGCCTGTGTCCCCTCTTCCTCTGCTCTCCACAAATAAAAGAGGGGGTATATAATGAATAATATAACATCTAATAGTTATAAGCTCCAATGAGACAGTGCATGCAACGCCACTTCATCAAATATATTTATCTGCAACACCCTTCTCCGAAGACTCATTCTCCCGCTCCCATTTTACTCCATCACCAAACGTAGGCAGGTGGCTTCTTCCCCTCATTTTTTTTTTTTTTTTTTTTAGTATTTTTATTTATTTGAGAGAGTGAATGACAGAAAGGGTAGGCAGGTGGCTTCCTTCCCTCTTTTTAAAAAAATATTTTTATTGGGGCACCTGGGTGGCTCAGTCATTAAACGTCTGCCTTTGGCTCAGGTCATGATCCGAGGGTCCTGGGATGGAGCCCCGCATCAGGCTCCCTGCTCTGAGGGAAGCCTGCTTCTCCCTCTCCCACTCCCCCTGCTTGTGTTCCCTCTCTCGCTGTGACTCTCTCTGTCAAATAAATAAAATCTTAAAAAATATATATTTTTATTTGTTTGAGAGAGAGTGAGCGAGAGAGAGAGAGAGCAAGCGCACAAGCAGGGGGCAGGGGAGAGGCAGAAGGAGAGGGAGAAGCAGGCTCCCTGCTCAGCGGGTGCGGGACTAGATCCCAGGACCCCAGGATCATGACCTGAGCCAAAGGCAGACGCTTAACGACTGAGCCACCCTGGTGACCCTCCTCCCCTCTTCTTATCCTCAGCTCCATTTCTGACCCCTTTTCTTTAATAGTCTGCCCAAATTTCACCTAGAAATGATAGGGCGTGGTAGAATGGAAGACTGAGGTGAAAGTCCCCTAACTACAAAGGCATTTATCCCAGACAGGACTCTATTAGGAAGGGCTTCATGTACAGAACTCTCAAAGGCATCGAGGGAGTTTCCCTTCTAGTGGAGGTCACAAACCTTTTCTAAAAACCAAAGAAAACTCCCAGACACTAACCCAGTAACCATTGAAGAGGGTTCTCAGTGTGAGAATTCAGAGAAAGATGCTCTTTATTTTGCTTTTACATTTGTCTGTGACCTTAAGAATTTATGTTCTGTGTATAAATTCTGTTTTTGTGTAATTAGTCATGGTGCTAATCGGAAAAATGCTCTTCAGAGATCACTGAGCTGGAATCCCAAACAGGGACCTAAGGGCAAGATAAGCAGTTCTGAACAGTGTAACTACTGTTCAGGCCTGTCCCACATTATATCAAATACATTAAGACGTGCTCACATCTCAATCAAATTCTTTCCTGTAAAAATGTTAAATGATATTCATAATTTTGCTTTTCAAGTTATTTGGCTACAAGCGACACATTGAATTAGTGATTGGCTCTGATTTCTGGGCAGTATATACTCAGAGGTTCTTATGAAGTGAGAAGATCTGAGCTATAAATTTTCAAATGCAATGAGAGGTTTATAAGTGCTCAGTTACAATGTTTTTACATTTTACTGACATGTAATTAAGCATTTATTGATAACAATTTTTTATTTTCTTTTCATATTTCGGAGTAATGCATGTGTTTTTCCTCAAATTGCAAACATTTTCAGTGGTACCTGCAAAGCTCTTAGATCCTAAACACTGAGTCCACATTGCCTGATGGATAAATCGGCTCTGACTGGAAGCTTCTGAGGCTTTATTCCATTCATTTCACAACAGAACAAATTCCTTTCCTCTGCGGATCTAATCCAACACATCCTCCCTCCAGGGTTTAGATCAAGAGATCCCTCCCCAGTCCTCTTTCACTAGCTCCTCTTATGGAGGCTTTACTCTTCTGGAAGGTGTCAGCTGTCATTGTAGCCTTATTACCAAAGTCACATAGGCTTGCCCAGTGTGTGCATTTAATTGGCAGCAAGGAGTGAATTGTTGAGGTTGCAATTTCTACCAACCTGACAGCCTAGCACACTCTGACGTGCATCAGAGAAAGAGTGTGTCTTGTTTCCTTGGGTGTTGGTCTTCCCAGTGGCTTGAGGCCAGGAAATCAGCCCTCATCTTAACAAACTAAGAAATTTCCTAAAAGGAGATAAAAGCCCCTCTCTTTGTGTGGAGTCCAGAGCTAAGAATGCAAAACCAGAAAGAACTGAGAAGGTGCAAGCACCACTTGAATACAGATGGCAACAGTGCAGGAGGCAAAGGGGAGTAAAGGACCCACGTGGCAGGAAAAGCCAGGAGTGTCTCCATCTTGCCATTCATGGCTTCCAAGGCTCCCAAATGAGGTAAACACTCGAGAATCAATAGCAGACCAGGAATCAAATACTGCCTTATTAACAGATGTCCAGTATCTGGCCTTCAATGCTAAAGCACAAGGACGGAGAGCCTCGGGCACTTTATTTAGCATCGGGTTTTGCAGGATACCCTTTGGGAAACATTGGTCTAAGGGACCTTAGGTCAACCTTAGCACAAAAAGGAAAACACTAAAGGAGGCCAAAAGCTCAGAACACACAACTCGCTCCACAGGTTAGAAACTCACATATCTCAGAATGCGAAATGAAGGAAGGTGGAGATTGCCAGGCCTATGAAGCAAGCAGGGTGGTCTAAATTACCTGTTCCCTCCACTGAGCTCTACTCTAGAATAGCATTCAATTATTAAATAGTAGAAGACAAAGCAGAAATGAAGGAGTGATAGGTAAGACCGGTGTCACTCAATAGCCTAGGGGGGGAGATTAGGAAAGAAACAATCACTTCCCTAAATCATTCTGGACTAACTTGAGCCTTTTTGACTGGGCCAAGGCAATCCCAGGAGCCGGTTTATAGTATTTGTATGCCTTGACCTGTTTTTTTTGTACAAAGAGTCCTATTGTTTGGCTATTTGGCAGAAGTTCATGGGGGAGGGTTCTTGCCAGTGATTTCAATCTGCTGATACCAGGTTGCAGAGGTTGGCACTAAAATGCCAAGCTCACTTGTGTTGTTCATAGGATTGCCCAATTTAACAAAAAACATACAGGTCATCTAGTACATTTGAATTTCTGATAAACAACAACTTTTTTAGTATAATTATGTCCCAGATATTGTCATATCTTACTTGGCAGCCCTAGCTTTTGAAAAGGTAAAAAGTGGCTCTCTTTTTACACTGAGAAGGCTTTCTCAAGCATTGGCCTCAACCTCGAGATGCTCTCAGATGGGCCCTTGCATAATTGTATTGTTAATTCTTTCCCAACAGGGGGTAAGACCATGATCTTTCCGCCTTACAAGTTCTATTTATGATCTGTTTGCTAACTGGCCCATTTCCATTTAAACTCTGGGCTGGTATTTGTCTAAGAAATCTTCCTAGCCTGTCAAATGTCACCTGTGTGTGTCAAGGGCCAACTCTCAGGCAAAATAATATGTGGTACACACTGACGGGAGGTCTCAAATATTGGAGAAAATAGAAAAAAAAAAGAAGTCAAAATGAATAATCTCAAACCTGTGTTTGTATTATTTTTACCTCAAACTTTTTATATTTCTGAGACTTAAGAAACTTAAAAAAAATAGCATTTTAGGTCAAATGAAAGTGCAAAACAGAAAATCAATGCTAGGCACAATTTGTCAGATTTTTTTTTTTTTTTTTAGTGCTCCAAACACTAATTCAAACTACCCCAAAAATGTGTCCTCTGGTGGCTGTAGACAGAATTAGCATTTGGGGCACGTGTCACTTAGCGGCCTGTACAGCTGATGCCTGGCTTCTCTAAGAGTTCCTTAATCCACTTAAATTCACATCAGCTCTAGTTTTATGAACATTTATACATAATATGGTTACCTTAAGGATTTAAGACAACCCAGTGTGTTTGAACAATTCTTAACTCTAGTGATTCCAATATATTTAACAATCAAAAACAGCTGAGCAAACTTGGCAGTAGAATCAGTACTGGGAGAAATCAATTGTACTCTAGATAAAAATATGGTTTATCCATTAAAAATAGGCTCTTTTGACAGAATTTCTGATTTAGAAGGCCACATTTTACAGTTTTGGCACAGATAGCTCAGTTTCTATAGAGAACTTATTGTCAGGGTGAGGAAGGAGGGAGACATATTCAATGATTTTTTTTTTTAAGATTTTATTTATTTATTTGACAGAGAGAGACAGCGAGAGCAGGAACACAAGCAGGGGGAGTGGGGGAGGGAGAAGCAGGCTTCCCGCCGAGCAAGGAACCCGATGTGGGGCTCCACCCCAGGACCCTGGGATCATGACCTGAGCCGAAGGCAGATGCTTAACGACTGAGCCACCCAGGCGCCCCAATGATTTTTTTTTTTTAAGTTAAAATAATTTCATTTACCGTAGAAGAAACTAGTGGACAGCCCTGGTAGTTTAGCACAGAATGAAGCATGGGCCAAAGTGTAGAGAAATTGGTTTGTTTTTCAGTCCTCTTTGCCCTTCTATTCTTCTATTGCCATTGAGTCCTGTCCGAGGCCTCCATAGGAGGCCTAGGAGCACTGAAAGGGAAGGTGGGGAGAGAGAGTCCAGAAAAGGGGGGCTGTTTAAAACTCATGTCTGGACCAACAAACTTGTTGAGTTTAGGGATTCTGTCTTATTTACCTTTAATGTAGCCTTTTCAATTATTACACTCTGAGTCTAGATCTCTCACTTAGTTGATCAAAGTAAGTTTCTAATTGGCAGATCAAGGTTGCAGATGCAAACTCTGTAAAGGCCAGTTCCCCTTGAAAAGAGGAACAGTATTCAAAGCCCAAGGCTCCCACCCTTTAAGCCCAGCCAGGTGTTTTCAAAAATTGGGTGACCTACATCTCTATGAGTAATAGACCAGAAAGTAGACGAAATGGTAAACCATCTAATCTACTAGAAAAACAGTTCAAAGAAAACATTTCCACTTCCCCATCTTCTGACCACATCATAGTGCGCTGTAAGGTGGCTTCCACCCCCATACCTCTTCTGAGAGTCCTATGAACCTGGCAATGACCCTGGTGACTGACCCCACTGCCTGGTGTTTAGGCGTCATCTTTCTTGATGTTTTGCTGCACTCCACACTACTAACTATCCTCTCCTAATTAAAATGGTTTTTTTTTGGGCGCCTGGGTGGCTCAGTTGGTTAAAATGGTTTTTTTTCCCCCTAGTGGCTTTCATCACACTATTCCTTCCTTTTTTCTCCAGTTTCTTTGGCTTCCTCTTACTCCTCTTGTGGATTCTTGTTCTAGGACCTTCCCCTACAATTTAAGTGTTACCCAGGGCTGCATCTCAGACATCTCTGGCTTTTCCTAGTCATTTGATTCATTACTGTGGTTCAATGTTCACTCTCAGCTCATACCTGCTCCTGACCTTCAAACCTCCAGCTCCCACAAAACAGTCACACCTGTTTTAGCAAGCTCTCCTCACATGCTTGTTGCCACAGACTCAGCACTATCTTCCCCTCTAAAGTGCCCCTCCTCCTGCATTCCATTTCAGTTAGTAGCCTCCTCCCTGACCCTAAGAAAGTCATTTTTAATTCCTTACTCTCTCACCCCACCATCCAGTCTTCAAATCCTGCCATGTCCACTTCTACAAAGACTTCTCGAGTTTACCCCTCCCTCCTGTTCTGACTCTTCCATCCTTGGTGTAGGTCCCCTCCTACCTCTCCGGGTCACTGTTGCAATAAGGGCACTTGTTCTCTGCAGGAGCTCTATCCAATCCATTCTCCACACTAATACCCGAGCAGCTGTTGAAAACAGAGCCATGATCGTATTTCTCCCTTCCTGAAACTCACCAGTGGCTCTTCTTTGCTTATAAAATACACTGTAAATGTAGCATGGATTAGCAGGCCTTTCACAGCTGCACCCAAACACATAGTCAGCTCGTTTCTCATCATGCCTTTAGCGCCTAGTCATACTAGCCTTCTTGTTCCCCAAACTCGCCATCCCCATTTTATACCTCCCTGACATCGCTAATGCAGTTTCCTCCACTTAAGAATTTTTTCCTTCTCTGACCGACAACATCTTCCTCATCTCTTAGGAACAGGATTAAATATCTACTCCTCTGAGAAGATTTGCCAACATTGCCTTTACTCTGATAGCCCCCCACAGGGCAAATCGCTCCCTCCACTGTGGTCTCCGGGGATCTTGCATGTGCCTCAGTTGTAAGCTGTTAGTCACTGGGTTGTAATTTTTACTTAAGAGATTGGATCAACTTCTATAGACTAGAAATTCCTTAAAGACAGATTATCTTCTCTTATTTATCCATAGGTTCCTAATGTCTGGAATAGTACCTGGTGCAGAGTAGATACTTAATGTTTGATGAATAAACTCCTAACAATTGGTGATCATCAGAGGGGTTCATAATCCATGCCAAGGACACAAATGAAGAGCAGTGTTTCATTTATTACTAGGATATAAGCCATTGATGATATGATGATGAATTTAGCAAACTTCTGTTTCATTGCTTTAAACTTACCCTCAGAACTTGCTGCACTGAGCACATACCTTGCCCAACTGCTTGCCCCCCGTGTGGTGTATTTCTAAAGACTCTAACAAGGTCAGTTTGTGTTTCACAGAGTGAGGTTTGTCCCTGACAGGACAATGAATGTGAATGGAACCATCACGCATTCTCACTAAACACACACATAAAAGCCTAAATTATACAGCCCTCTAACAAATTATGCCTGTAAGATAAAGAGGTATCCTTCCCATTTTATTTCTTATTAAAAGGAACCACAGTAAAGAAAATAAAATGTATTATTCACATCCTTACAACTAGCTGAGACGATTTAAATAAAATAATTATTTACTTTATTAGGAGCCTAATAGACCCCTAAAAGACCCACTGAGTTTTTTCGTTTTTGTTTTTTCAGTACTGGGTTTTGTAAGAATGTTTAACAGATGTTTTGTTTTCTAGGGAAAAATACCTGACGCTTGTTTTCTAGAAGGGCTGCTTCCCAAGTCCACATGTCATACAGCACAGCAAATCTATCCACACTTGCATGGGCCCATCCCCAGTCCTGGCCAGTATTTGACTCGTTGCCCTCTTTGTGACCTGGGAGAGAAGGGGATGAGAATGACCAGAGACAGGCCTTTCCACAAAGCTATTCTTATTAGAAAAGCAGCCCTTCAACTGTCAGCTCCATCTCAGGAATGAAAACACTGATACAGTCACAGGGATTCCTAAGAATCAGCTGGAGAGCCATTGGCAAAGACTGGGACATACTTGTTGACTTCTAAGTCAGTAGAGGTTTTTGTTTTTACTCTTTAATTTTAGTTTTAAAGACTAATTTTAGAAATGTAACCAAAATTCAGTTAATACGAAATCTTCACTAAAATGTCCTCAGACCTATAATTTAAAGGCAAAACATACATTTCTCCTTCTCTAAAAACAGGTCCTCGGTGGTTTAACAATAAACCTAGTTTAACCTGCTATTTCAAATGATGCTAGCCAAGGAAAAACTCTTTAGAGAAGTTTCTAAGATATTCCTTAATTATGTTAATTATTAACTGAAATCAACAAAGGTAATCATTGTTATTATTCTGCTAAAATATTTTCCCACTACATTAATGTTAACTTTCAGTATCAGCATGATTATTGCTTTTAATTTTTGAGTGGTCTATTTCAGAACGAAATATCAAAAAAGAAGGAAATTTTCAGGGACTGAACTTTAAGTTCAGGAATTATCACACGTATGATGGGTACTGAACAAGAGAAAGACTTTGATCAGGAATTTCTCTAGTAGCAGTTGGGAAATCATTTCACAATGGATGACTACATACTTCCTAGCTCAGTTGAAGGATGCTGTGTGGCTAATGACTACTGACTGTTTCAATCAAATTAAATTCTTAGCAGCTTGAAATGGTTGCATGGGATTACAAATGAATATCAATAGAAACAATGCATTAGTATGTAGAATAACCAGTAAAGATAAAAGCCAAAAGCCGAAATTAAATGCTGTAGAATGTTGGATGCCATCACTGCATCCCATGATTCAGACACCCAGTGGTCTGTGGCAAAGAGGAGTTCAAGCCAACGTTAAGTTAATTCTGCCTGGCTCAGAAAGGTTAATTGTCAAACGTTCTTTGAGCAGCATTTTATATCAATATGAAAAGGAATGATTCTTCATTACCATCTACATAATTACAAAATAGCACAAGCCCTTGCTAAATTTCCCTTTAGGTGTTGCAATATCTCTAGAAATTTTAAGCTCTTTCCAAATATAATGCTGGTGTTGTCACATTATTCCAAAAGGATTATTCTTTCCTCACCTATTTCTAAAATTGGATACATTTGAGTGGTGCCAAAAGGAAGTAGAGAATACATATTATAGGTTATTTGATTACCCTGAGTAATGATTTCTCCCTTTGGTGCTTATCTGGCATTTTTCTACCCAGAACTTCTTGCGTCCTGGTGGTTTTTTGTCAGGAACCCAGGGATGTGTCTGCTTCTAACTGCTGTCTGCCCAAGGTCAATCACTTTTTTTTGTCACTTAGGGGAAAAAAAATCATTACCTTCACTTGCTTACTTTGCTTCCCTCAGGGCCCAGCATGACACCACTTGCACCCAGTGAGTAATGCAGAAATGCCACTGAGGAACGAGTAGAGTCTAAACAACAGTAAGAATTATAATCAAGCTTTGAAAGAATAGTTACAGTCTCCAACAAGAAGAGGGACTTGAGCTGGAAACAGAACCGTATCTTTTCTAAAGAAGGTATATATTGCGGAGGTGTATGTGCTTACTGAATTTTCACATACTCTTGGATATGCATTTATATTTTGAGGTGGAAGGTGTTAAATGGAGCCCTTAGTGTTTATTGTTTGTTTGGCTGGCTGACTTCTGACCTTTTCCTTTCTCAATGTAATGGCTGGCCACAAGCAGCAGTTCTGCCTCTAGCTCCTTCAGATCACTCAAGGCTTCATCATACATGATATTTACTCCACGCTGGTCCTGCGTGTAGAGGCAAGCAGCGTCCATGCTGTAGTAGTCATCCTGGTTCTCCACTTCCGAGAACTCCATGAACTGGACACTGTGGACCTGGGGAAAAGAAAGCCGAACCCAGAAGTTACCGGAGAAGGGAGAGCTATATTTTGCCAGCCCAAATGGCAGGCTTCTGCTCTCATGCAATGGGCTGTCAGCATGGAGCTGTACCTGCCGCATGTATAAAGCGCTGCATGTAAAGAAGGAGATATTAGCAAAGAGTGTTGGCAGGGAAGGGTGGTGAGATAGACAAGTAGCTGATGAAGTTCTTTCTGATTAATTCAGGGCTACCTGGAAAAAGGCAGGCAATAGAGCTGAGTGTTATAGGTGTTCTCTGAAGTCAGAGTGCCTGTGTCTCAGGCAAGTCACTCAGCTACTCTTAGCCTCTGTTTCCCCATCCGTAACATGGGGACAGTGGAGATACCACAAAGGTTGTTAAAGGGAGTATGTGACACTGTGCTGATGAAGCACTTGAGATCTATAAACATTAACTGTTGAAGATTTTTTATTTTAATTATACAAATACTTTAAGAATACATTAATACTATCTCATGTCTTAGTAATATACTGAATTGAATAGCATCCCCCCAAAATTCCTGTCCACCTGAAACCTGTGAATGTGACCAGATATGGAAATGGAGTCTTTGCAGATATATATAGGTTAAGATGAGGTCATACTGGATTAGGGAGGCCCTAATCCAATGACTGATGTTCTTATAGAAAGAGGAAAATGTGGAGATAGATACATGGGGGAGAAGGCCATGTGAGGACGGAGACTGAGATGGGAGTGAGGCATCTACAAGCCAAGGAATGCCATGTAACACCCAGGATTATTAGCAAGGACCAGATGCTAGGAGAGACAAGGAAGGAACTTCTCCTGGAGACTTCAGAGGGAGCATGGCCCTGCTGACACCTTGATTTTGGGCTTGTGACAACTAGAACTATGACAGAATAAAGTTCTCTGCCAGTTGTTATGAGCCTCTCACTTTGTGGTGTTTTGATATGACAGCTCTAGAAAACTAATGTAAGTAATCTGGGTATTCCAATCACACTTTTTCTTAAATGACTGAGGAATTATTGCATCCTGAGAATCATTATTCTAATAATAATTCTCATAATTCCAAACTTCACCCTTGCCAAGACTCTGAATTCACCCCCAACCCACGCCTAGTCTTCACTCTGTCTCAGCAGAAGCCCCCCACCACTTGTCCACCCCCGCCCCCATAAAGCCACTGCACCCACGCCTCTCTCCTCCTGCTTCCTCCTGTACTATAGGGAATGACTCTGCTCTCCTTCTCTGTGGCCATTCCATCCCACCTCTGAAGCATCCCTTCTCCTTCTTGGATACCCAATTCCTCTCAACCAGCTATTTCTCAACTGACACTGAAACATGCTCACATCCCTCTTGCCCCCCCCAGGTCCCATCTTTGGTCTCTCCTCCTCCTTATGATCCAACTCCCAAGACGGGATCTGCATTCACTGTCCCCGTTTCCTCACCTCCTACTCCTCACTCATTCCCATCCAGCTCCTATCTCCATCAAAACAAACCACTTTCACTAAGAAAAACAGTGATCTTTTCTCCACATCCAGCAGACTTTCTTTAGTCATCTTATGTAATGTCTCAGGAGCATGTGACACAGTTTTGCTCTCCCTGCTTCTTGACTCACTCACTTCCCTGGCCTGCTGGGACTCCACATTCTCCTTGCTCTCACCAGCTTTCCAGCCATCCCTGAGGTGTATTTTTCTCTGTCAGGTCATTAAATAGTAGACACACTTAAGCCCCAGTCTTAGGGCCTCATCTTTTCCTCTTATACTCCTTCCTTAGGAGATAGTACACTTTCACAGCTGAGATTAGGGACCATTTACTCCCTAATTGATAACTGTAATCCAGACCTCCTAGAGCTCTAGACCCACATATCCAATGACCTATTTGCCATCTGTTCCTGGGCATCTCAAAGACCCCTCAAATTTAACATGATCAAATCATGTGGTCTTCTCCCACAAACCTAGGCCATCTCCAACTTCCCCATTTTAGTAAATATCACCACCACAAAGCCACTTCCTCTTGCATGAATCATTCCTGACACCTACTGCCTCACCCTACATGTCCAGTCTATCACTAACTCCTGTCAATTTGACTTCCTATCTCTCAAATCCATCACTTCTCTCCATCTCCACCACTCACCATCCTAGTCCAAGCTGTTATTAGCTTTCACTAGAACAAATCTAGGAGTTTCTAGGTGTACTTTTCAAGGCTGAGCACAATCTGGCCCCTGCCAACCTCTTGTACCTCATTTCATTCCACTGTCTCCATACGTCCATCCTGATGGACCTGGGCCTGGCCCTCTTCTGAATGGGCAGAGCTCTTCATGCCTCTGGGCCTCATACATACTGGCCCTTCCATCCCTCACCTCCTCTTTCCTTGGTAAGTACCTACCCTATCGAGAGTCCATTCTAATAACACCTCTCTGGAAGCCTTCCTTACAACTCCATGCAGAGCTGAGTGCTTCTCCCCATGACTTGTCTAACTCCATTATAGCACTCAGCTCATGGCCATACTAGACTGTTGGCTCATCTACTCCCACAGGCTGTGAGCCTGTCATTCATTCATCTCTTCATTCACTCATTCATTCCACAAATGTTCTGATCAGTGAATTTACTAGCACTGTTCTAGGCACTAAGGATACAGCAGTAAACAAAATTGGCACAAATCCCTGCCATCATGGAACTCTTTAGTGGAAAGAGACAGACATTAAATATGTCAGATGATTTGGCACTTCCTAGTGCCTTGCTGTTGGGTGGGGCCTAGCTGAAATGCCTTCTTTCCTATTGCAGCCTCCAGGGTTGCTGTTAGAGTCCTCTCTGCCTGTGTCCTACTCTCAAGTGGACACTGAACTTTTCTAAAAAGCCATATCCCTAAGAAACCCCCATCTGTTACTCCATCATGTTAACTGATTCCAGGTGCTAAGAAGAAGGTGTCTTGGGAGACAGGATAACCAAGGCAGAAAAAACTCTCAGCAGAACCTTAACCTCACCTTGTGCTCGGTGGCTGTCCCATGGACATAGTGGTGAGCTCCTATGCCTTGCAAGGTGCCCAAGCCTCCTGTGGCCCTATTTACCCAGGAGCTATCTTCTATGGTAGGGACCAGACTCCCTGCAACCAAGGTAAGGCCTGAAGTGTTGATTGTCAGTGTTCGTTCAACAGATCTGAAGTAGTTCAGAATTCCTAGACAGGTGCGCTGAAACAGAGAAAGACCAGGTCAGGACCCTGCCCTTTGCTCACCCCACACAACAGAATAAAACTGAATGGGGCCCTGGAAGTTGTCAAGTCAACTCCACTGCTGAGAGAGAAACACACCACCCCCCAGAAAGGCCTGATTTTGTGGAAAAATCAGAACAAAGAACAAAGTGTAAAAATGTGTTGCTACTGGAATAGCAGGAAAGCCACCTTGGTAGACAACCAAACATTCCAGATGCCTGAAGCCAGTGTGCCATGCCATCCACATACCTGCAGCTCCCTGATTCGCAGGTGGCGCAGATACAGAAAGGACAAGTAGGTCCCTCTCATCAGGACAGGATCCCTATCACTGGGCCCAGTCCCACCATCCAAACCCAGCAGTTGTAGGGCCACTGCATAGCTGTACCTTTAGCGGACAGGAAAAATAGAATGAATGCTTTTCACCTCAAAGTGGTTCGGAAAATTCATATACACCAAACTGAAGTCATTTTATTTAACTTAAGGGAGTTTCACCAGTAGCTACTTTTTAAAAATGCATTAGATGAAAAATAATTACTCCATATATATAAATATAAAAAGAAATTTCTCTTAGCAATCACTCTTGTGAAAAACCCAGTCCTAGGGTGAAACGTTAATTTAGTTGTCTGACCTGCTTTAACAGTCTTGCTTTTATTTCAGCTTCAAATATTTTTGAGTTAACATGTAACCCACCTATTAATCAGTCACTCAATTTTCCCCACTGGGTTTAATCCATTTCTTTGAGTCCGCAATAACATGATTTAATTTTACCCTTTCTCTTTTTTCTGCTTAATAGGCTCATCAGCATGTTGGCAGCAACTTATTTGTGCTAGGTAATTTTCATTTTGTTCCATTGAAAGGTCATCTTCCTTCATATTTTCATTCTATCAAAAAAGTAGCATTAGTTGAATTACATAAACATTTGCAATATCATTAACAAAGTCACAGTTGGGTCACCACAAAACTAAATCCCATGATCCAAGGCATCTTTAGATGAACAAGCAGATGAGCATCTGGATCCATTGCAATGTGTCATATGAAAATCTGGATTTCTAAAATAAATTAGAGGCTACTGTTTTTATTATTATTTAGTCTTTGTTTTACAAAACTATTCACAGCTTTTATTTTATTTTTTTTAAGATTTTGTTTATTTATTTGAGAGTGACAGAGAGAACGAGTGTTGGGGAGGGGCAGAGGGAGAGAGAGAAGCAGACATCAGGAAGCCTGATGCGGGGCTTGATCCCAGGACCTGCAGATCATGACCCGAGCTGAAGGCAGATGCTTAACCGACTGAGCCACCCAGATGGCCCTATTCACAGCTTTTAAATACCACCCTCCCACACACACACCTATTACATGATTCACTTATGAAAAGTTGATACACACATTTGTAGATGTTTGAAACCTTGAATGTCTCTAATCTAGCCTTGTTCCAGGCTGAGAGAGATCAGTGGATTAAATGCCTCTTTCTACTTTTTAGCTATATGATCTAATTATTTAAAGTCTTGATCCTGTTTTCATACTTATAAAATGCCATAATAATAGAAAATAAATTGCTGTGAGAATTAGCACATAGTGATTGGCACCTCACAGGTGCCCAAAACATGCTAGTTCCCTGCCTGCCCATGGACTGCAGGAGTCAGTCAGCCCTGCAGGATCTATCACAGAATTTGTGGTTTATGTTTATTTCTACGGGCATTTTTCCTGTTGTCAATCAGGATGAGGTCACACACGCAGAGTTCTAGGAAAAACTTGAAGAAGGTGATATTGATGAATGAGCCTGCCCCTTGTCCTCTGGCAGCCCCTTTCCTAGCTGCCCTCTTTGCCTGTCCCTGGGCATATACCCCATTCTCATAAGAAACGCTCTTTCATAGTGGTGCCCATACCCACAAAAACACTGAGTGGCAATGAGTTAGCTTGGAACCCCACTCTTTGGGTTACTTATATTCTAATAGTTCTTGGAATTCCCAAAAGTCCTTCTGGCAAAAACTGCTGGTTGTTCCCCAAGATCCATTTTCCTCTCTTCCTATAGTAATTAAATATTTATTGTGGCACATGGCCACCCAGATGGAGATGACATTTCCAAGCCTCTTTTGCAGGTAGGTGTAGATATGTGACTAAGTTCTGGTCAGTGGAATGAAAGTGAAAATGCCATGTGGCAGCTTCTGGGAATTTCCCTGAAGTGGCAGCTTCTCACCCCCATTGTCCATCCTACTGCTTAGGACATGAATGTAACCGCTGGAGCACCATCTCAGACCAGGTGTTGATCTCGGGTACGGAGGCTGCATCTGTTGGAACTCCAGGATAGAAGGAGCATGGGTCCCTGAGGACTCCATGGAACAGAGTCATCACACTAGCTCTGTACTTCCTCCCCCTGGATCTTAATATGAGGGAGAGAGAAAGAAATTCCCATCTCCTTTAATCCTCTGCTATTTTGTGTTTAATTATGACCAACAGCCAAATATAATTTTAACTAATACACTACCAAAGACTCTAAAGATACACTATTGGTCTTTATGACAAGCAGTAGAAAAGAAAATTGGGGGCAGGGATATTAGAAAGAGTGGGTGAGAGAAAAAGTTGTCTAATTGAGTATCGTGAAATGGCTTCCCATTCTGCCTGGGGGTAGAGTTAGTTCCTGTTTGTTCTGGGTAAGTGGGCACATCAGTGTATTTCCGTGTAAACATCCCACAACCCTAGGACTGGGAAAGACCCTGGGAGGTGACATGAGGCACTCCTGTTCTTTCATACAGAAATGCAAGATCATCATCCCCAAATTAAGAGAATCTCAGATACTTGTAGAAAATCTGTAGGAAAGCATTTACTCTATGAGGGAAGTTGAATCTTGGCAGTTTCTATGTGGCCCAGAATTTTGGGTGAGAGGGGCTCTCCCGAAGACTTCTGCCTCCCAGGTCTCTGGTGCCCTTATGTTGCAGTTCAGCCTTGCCTGGTGTGGCTCCAGAGGGCAGGCTCAGAACCACAGCCTTTCTCTGATGGGATCGTGACTTTTCCAGGTGCTTCTAAAATTACCCAGAATTACAGAGGGAGGAAGAGAAAGTGACATCAAGTTACGGTGAAAGACACTATGAATAGGTATAACTGAGCAAGCCACAGAAGTAGTGCTGGACCCATAGGCGGCTGGGAAGAAAGGAGGGGGGCACAACCGGGTTGGGTGAGTAGAGGGAGAGAGCCCAGCACCCTCTGGAAAAAGAGAACCAGCCACAGCCCACAAACGTCAGCTGCTTAGGAAACACCCGAAGTGCACGAGGGTCCTCCCCTAAGAGGACTGGACATGGTGCAGGTAAGCAGTGGGGCCGACCAGAAGCCAGAATGTCAACACCACCTGCGTTTGTTCCGTCTTCCTGGGTAGGTAAATCCTTTGACATTTACTCTACTTGGTAGCTGGGTCTTTGCCAGCATGGCCTGGCCAGTATTCTGACAGTTTCGAGATCTCCACTGATTGCAAATCTCATTTTCTTCTGGGAAACTGGCAGGGGCAGTGGAGTGGGAGGTGGAGTGGCGGGGGTGGGGTGGGGGAGGGAATAATCAGAGGGAAACTAAGTCTATAATGTATTTCCCACCTCCTAAATGTCCCCACAGCGTATTTGTGTATATCCACAGAATAAAAAGACTAGAAGGATAGAAACTATATGTTAAATATTATGGTTATATTTGGGTGGTAAAATTACAGCTGATTTTTATTTTCTTCCTTGAGCTTTTCTACATTTCCCAAATTTTGTATGATAAACACATGTCATTATTGTCAACAGAAAATGTTTGTGTTTTAAATGTTCTATTGAATTTGATGAGGGAAACCAGAAAAGAAGTGTTTTCTGTTCCCCTGAACTTCTTGCACATTGGAACTACTGTATACAACAGCATTTTTGTGAGGACACACCATGTCCTCATTCTGTCTCCGGAAATGGAGGGGAGCAGTTAACGCTGATCGGGGAAAACAACAGCTGTCCCCTTCTCCTCTCCTCCGTGTGGCCAGTGAGAAGAAGCAAAAGAAGAGGCAAAGGATATAGTGTTTTCTGCCACTGCAGCACTCCATAAAGTTAAAGAACAGTGACCAATTTAAACCATATCTTCAGAAATATGATGGTCAATAGTAGCACTTAATGTCTGTACATAAACAGCTATTTTAATAAACAGGTGTTTTCTTGGGGAATGGCATTGGGTACGAGTAACTTGATATAATACAAGTTTGGGAGGTTTGGGAGGATCCACACAGGGCTGGCTGGTCTATTCCTTCTGATTAGGACTATAGTTAAATTATTTTTAAGTTTTTCCAAAAGGATATCCGAAAGAAAAAAAAAATGCAGTCTTTCTGGACCAGAATTCTCTCTTTCTAGTTATAAATTATCTTCAATTAACAATGATAAGAAAATCTGATATTTTTTCTTTACCCCTAAACCCAGATCTTTAAGTGAATCTGGAAAAAGAATTGTGTATAAAGAAAAAATAGCCAGCCTTACATGCCAATGGTAAATAAAGGGCCAATTCAAACTGTGATAGAAACATTACAAACATTATCAATGTTCAGACAAACATATTCAATGTTAAAATGTGGGAAGCAGGTTCTCTCATAAGTTTCTGGTTAGGGGAAAAAATGGTATACCACTTCAGCAGGATCTATGGAAAATTTTGAATGTGCATGTCAGTGACCCAGAAAATCCACTTCTAAATATCTACTCTAAAGAAACACATGTGTGCACAAGGAGGCATGTACAAGAAAGTTCAGTAGGAATGCTTTCTAATGGGGTAAAAAAAAAATGGCAACAAGTGTCCACAGGGAGGTGTCTGTGTGATCTGTAGTATATAATAAAATATAATGCAGGCATTAAAAAGAACAACAGAGACAGATCTCTAAGACATATTGTTGAGTGAAAAAGGCAAGTTAACAAAGATATCCATAGAGTATGACAGATAATTTATATAGAAAACTAAAACACAAAATTATACCATATATATATATATATATATATATATATACACACACACACATATGTTTGAATGTAATGTATTGAACAGGCTGAAGCAGTAACAGTGTTTACCTCTGAGGAAGTGGAATGGGGACCAGTATTAGAATTCCCATTAGTTAAAGTTAAAGCATTAACTTTTCAGTGATGTTTCAATTTTTCACAAGGAGAAGAGGTTTATGTATTATTTCTGTAGTTTAAAAACTGATTTCTAACAACTTCTTAAGGAGAAAAATGGTAACTTCACAGTGCAAAAACCTAGCAAACACCACTAGCTTAACCACATATTAAGCTTAACATCCCCAGTAATACATCAGGTTGATAGCATCTGGCCCAGATATGATGTAATAAGAAGGGCACTTCACCTCTGGTGTGTCCTTCCTCTAAACCTATAACCCCAGTTATAACCATGAGAAAAACATCAGACAAATTCAAGTTAGGGAATGTTCTACAGGTTGCCTGGCCAGTACTCCCAAAGACTGTCAAGGAAAGCCTGAGAAGCTGGCCCAGACCTGAGGCGCCTGGGAAACATGACAATCAAAGTCACTGTGGTACCCTGGAGCACAAAGAAAAACCAGTGAATTCCAAATATAGTCCAGTTTAGATATCAGTAATGTACCAATGCTGGTTCCTTTGTTGTGACAAAGTAATATAAGATGTTAATAATAGGAGAAACCTGACAGGGGATTCCTGGGAATTCTTTGTACTATCTTTGTAACTTTTCTGTAAATCTAAAACTACTCTGAAATAAAACATTTATTTTCTAAAAAAAAACCTCCCTAAAGAAAGGCTACCAGTGAATAGTATTCACTGAAAACTGATCAGAAACTGTCCTGAAGTCGTGCTATATTCTTTCCAAGCTGTCAAAACAGGCAATCCTATGAGGTTTGCTTTCCTTCATGCAGAAGGCCCTTAAGAAAGTTATTTTTCATGGGGTATGGATTGTCCCTTGCCAACTTCAGAATCAGAATGCTGACCAGCGTATAGATGCTAAAATTCATACTTGACTGCTACATGCTTGCAAAATAGTCACAGAGCTTTAAAATTCATACCTACATCCTGTGACTCCTCCCTTCGGCCACCTTTAACTTCATCCTAATCTCCTCTGACTGGTATTCAACATTCAGAATGGCATTCAGATACTGTATAAAGTGCCTCTTGACCAGAGCAGAAATACGTAAGGAGGTCACAAAGTAACGCCCACAGGAAAATGCGAGGGAAAGTAGAAAACCATTGATGGTTGCCTCACGATTTTCTTTCTCAAACGCCGTGCTATTTTCTGTTCCCCACTTGGAAAGCTCTTCTCTAGCATGGCTGACTCCTTCTCATTCATCAAATGTCAGCTCAGATGCCCCCAACTCTGAAAGAGCTTGGTCCATCTATCAGAGGGTGCTCCTCTCGACCCCACTGCCCCCTCTTCCTGTGGTTTTCCTCCTGGCACCCACAAGTTAGAGATGTAGATTAACTCTTTTGTCCACCTGTTTATTGCCTGTTTTGTTCCCTAAGCAGCACAGTTCCTGGCACAAAGGCAGCATCCATGTAATAATCACTGAATGAATGAACGAATGAACAGGAAACTTGCATGACACTAATATGTAGGGTAGGTTGTGTGTGCTGTATGTCTCCCCTCAGGCTCCACCTCTGAAATCCATAGGTATTCTCAGTCTCCTTAGGGTCTGTTTACCATAAATCAACTTGAAAATAGGTGCTCACATTTTTCTCCTTTTGGTCATTTCCAAGAACAACATTTACAAGTCAGTAAATAGCCAGAGGAAATGGTTGTCTTTTCCTTTCTTTTCTTTTCTTTTTCCCTCCAATTTAACACTGGGCAACTGCATTCAAAACAGACTTTGGTGAAAGCAGAGGCTGCATATCATCATACCCTGACTTTCTACCTCATGTGCAAATGGAGGGAAGCAGTAACAGAGAACGGCAGGAAATGTTAGTTCTCTCCACGGTGTAGCTGGGCTCCTTCTTCACATTGTGGCTCTTAGTGTTTTCTGCCTTTCAACAGAAAACTGAGCCATCATCTCCTGCTCTTGCCCTGCACTTTCTGCTTTTCCCTGGTAGCCTCCTTTGTCCCCTAAGTCCCCATGGGCACTGCTACAATTCTGGTCTGCTGGTCCAGCCAGACCCTAGATCATCACTTCTCCGTGACTTCAAACACAAAGCTCTTCACCTCTGACTCCTTCTTCCATTGCCTCCTACCCCTCCCTTACTCATATTCACCTCTTTTCACCCTCATCTAGCCCCCCCCCCAGGAATTTAATTGCCCTTATTCTCTCAGTCAAGGAGGAAAACAGACTTGTGGTGGCCCTCAAATGTTAAACCCAGAATCTCAGGTAAAGACGGTTATATCAGGATCAAGAGCCAGACTGTCCAGGATCTTAGGAGAAGAGGTCTTATTTAGGGATAAGGGCTGACTCTGTCTTTGACCTCCCTTCTTTCCTACTCCCTACCTCCTTCCCCTTAAGCTTGGTTCAAGAAGCGAAAGAACTGGATGTTTTTAAATGTCCCCTTGTGAAATACAAATCAAAACCACAATGAGATACCACCTCACACCAGTCAGAATGGCTAAAATCAACAAGTCAGGAAACGACAGATGTTGGCAAGGATGTGGAGAAAGGAGAACCCTCTTACACTGTTGGCAGGAATGCAAGCTAGTGCAGCCATTCTGGAAAAGTGTGGAGGTTCCTCAAAATGTTGAAGATAGAACTACCCTATGACCAAGCAATCACACTACTGGGTATTTACCCCAAAGATACAAATGTAGTGATCCGAAGAAGCACCTGCACCTCAATGTTTATAAGAGCAATGTCCACAATAGCCAAACTATGGAAAGAACCCAGATGTCTATCAACAGCTGAATGGATAAAGAAGATGTGGTATATATATACAATGGAATATTACACAGCCATCAAAAAATGAAATCTTGGGCGCCTGGGTGGCTTAGTCATTAAGCGTCTGCCTTCGGCTCAGGTCATGATCCCAGGGTCCTGGGATCGAGTCCCACATCGGGCTCCCTGCTCGGCGGGAAGCCTGCTTCTCGTTCTCCCACTCCCCCTGCTTGTGTTCCTGCTCTCGCTATCTCTCTCTCTGTCATATAAATAAATAAAATCTTTAAAAAAAAATGAAATCTTGCCATTTGCAATGACATGGATAGAACTAGAGGGTATTATGCTAAGTGAAATAAGTCAATCAGAGAAAGATAATTATGAGAGGAAAGAATATTTCCTTTTATAGTTTTACTTTATTCTTTGAAGATGGTTTCCTTTATTAATTCATGAACTTCTTTTTTTTTTAAAGATTTTATTTTTTATTTATTTATTTGAGAGAGAGAGAATGAGAGAGAACACATGAGAGGGGATAGGGTCAGAGGGCAAAGCAGACTCCCTGCCGAGCAGGGAGCCCGATGCGGGACTCGATCCAGGGACTCCAGGATCATGACCTGAGCCAAAGGCAGTCGCTTAACCAACTGAGCCACCCAGGCGCCCTAATTCATGAACTTCTTAAACAACAAAATCATTTGGTGCCAAGTCTAGTGAAGAAGACAAATGTTTAAGAGGGAGACCAACCGTAAGAGACTCTTAATCACAGGAAACAAACTGAGGGTTGCTGGGGGGAGGGGGGATGGAGGGATGGGGTAACTGGGTGATGGGCATTAAGGAGGACATGTGATGTAATGAGCACTGAGTATTATATAAGACTGATGAATCACTGACCTGTACCTCTGAAACCAAGAATACATTATATGTTAATTAATTGAATTTAAATTAAAAAATGTTTCAAAAAAATCCCCTTATTAGTATAAGGTCTTCCTGGTGACATATATCTCATTGTGAAATGGCAATGGATAGGAAAAATGTGGCCATTTTCTCAACTCTGGCAGGATGCTAGCTGAGGAGTGTCACTGGTAGTTGCATGCCTGTCAGGGAATTCAGGGAGATCCATGCCATGATATGCTGTCTCTGTTTCTGATCGGTTTGGCCAACTCATTTTTTATTAGATTCTCCAGATCCTTATCTAAACAGGTTGAAAAGTTATAGAAGTTTTGGGGTGTGTGTGTGTGTGTTTGTGTGTGTGTACACATGCATGTACTTATGTGTTTGCTTCCAGCCAATCTGTAACTCATTTAGGTTTCACTTTCTCCCATACCCAGCCTGGGATGATGGACCATGGCAGTGCTTCCTCTCTAGCATTCTACTAAACTTCTTCATACCTTCGACTTTATGTATAATTTCTACAATTATCTTTAGGGGTGAAAATAATAGGATTATTATGCAGATTGGGCTCACTAAAAGTCATGCTCTCTTACTTCAACTGGGCCCTCTAGCTACGCGGTCATCCTTATATTCTTTTCTCATCGGTGGCCCTATGGCATTCCCCACAGTGATCCACCTCCTCACATGTCACTTCCATCTTGCATCTCACTAATGCAGGCATCTTCTCCCTCTCTTCTCTCTCTCTGAGACAGCCAGGGCCATGTACAAGTGAGCACATCTTATCCTTTTGTACCTGACAATTCTTATTCACCTAAAGGGAAGTGATGCCACTCTCCCTTTCTCAAAATTACTCCTTCAACTGGTTTCTTCATCCCATCCCCTCCTCTTTGGCCAGGGTCATCTGTTTCTCAAATTTACCCTTTCATATCTTCTATCTCTTCTTCTCCACTGCTTATTCCTCCCAGACCATAAACATATTGAGTCTTTCCATCTTAAATAAGCAAAGGAAATAAAACTCTTCCCTTAGAGCAACAAACAAACAATAGCAGATTATTCAAAAATGTGATAGCACCATTGTAAAGACAAATATCCAATAGGTTTGTGTAGAAATTGCCTTTCATTGCCAAACTTCAGGCCTATCTTATGTAGCAGCTATCTAGCTGGCTTCCCTGCCTCCAATCTCTCCCTCTTCCAATCCACCTTGCTGCCATATCAATCTTCCTAAAAAATACAACTTTGTATATATCACTTCCCTTATAGGATAAAGCACAAATTCCTTTGTCTGAAATTTATGGACATTCATAACTTTCTCTCTCCTCCCCCTTAAAAAAACTTCTCTTCCCCATATTTCCACATGAATCTTTTACTCCACCAAACTGGCCTTAAACACTCCACACAGTGTCTCCTCTGCATTGTTTTTTGTTTTTTGTTTTTTGTTTTTTAAAGATTTTATTTATTTATTTGAGAGAGAGAATGAGAGACAGAGAGCACGAGAGGGGAGAGGGTCAGAGGGAGAAGCAGACCCCCCGCTGAGCAGGGAGCCCGATGTGGGACTCGATCCCGGGACTCCAGGATCATGACCTGAGCCGAAGGCAGTCGCTTAACCAACTGAGCCACCCAGGCGCCCGTCCTCTGCATTGTTGTTCATGCTTCCCTCCTACATAATGTGCTTCCGTCTCCACCACCACTTCCCTGAGCCCCACGATTCCTTCAAACCCAGTTCAATTTCCTCCTCCTTCAAAAAGCCTTTCCCAAAAGAACGAACCCTGGGGGGACCACTTTGCCTCTAAACACTCACAATATTTAACAATTGTCCAGCTTATTGGTGTTTAGCACTAGAGTGTGCAGCTTTGCATTGGTATGTAGCGGTTAAGTATATGTCCCAGCAGCAATATCTTATATTATACCTCTTTATATCCCTCTTTTTAATTAGCATTTAATCTTTTTTATAACAAAAACAAACCTGGCTGGGTAATGAAGCCTTTATGGGGAGGGTCTCTGAAAAACTACCAAAGTAAATGTCTAAGGTCTACACACAGATAGTGAGTTGACCAGAAAGGCATGTTGGTTATTTCTTCCTGTTATACCTGGTAGAGGTTGATGTTGCTATAAATATTCTCCCAGATGTGGTCATAATTGCACTGATGCAAATCCTGGGAAGCCACGAAAGTTGGATGAGATGGAGCCAGCATGACTGTCTTTGCAGCATGGTCTTGGAGCACTTGCTTTACTCGCTCAGGCCTGGAAATCTCAAGTAGAACAAGAAGAAAAGGAATGGTTCAGTAAAGGGTTATTCCCTTCTTCTCAGCAAGAATTTAGTCATATATACACAAATAAGAAATAAGCCCCAGGTGGGGCTTTATTCAGTTAAAAAATAAAATCAGACTCAAACATCACGATTCCCTTTGGTATGTCCATCCATTCAACATTTTAAGTATTTATTTATTTATTATTTTTAATTTTATTATGTTATGTTAGTCACCATACAATACAGCATTAGTTTTTGATGTAGTGATCCACAATCCATTGTTTTCATATAACACCCAGTGCTCCATGCAGTATGTGCCCTCCTTAATACCCATCACGGGGCTAACCAATCCCCCCCCCCTCCAAAACCCTGCTTGTTTCTCAGGTCCATGGTCTCTCATGGTTCATCTCTCCCTCCAATTCCCCCCACCCATTTTTCCCTTCCTTCTCTTAATGTCCTCCATGTTATTCCTTATGTTCCACAAATAAGTGAAACCATATGATAATTGACTTTCTCTGCTTGACTTATTTCACTTAGCATAATCTCCTCCAGTCCCATCCATGTTGATGTAAAAGTTGGGTATTCATCTTTTCTGATGGCTGAGTAATATTCCATTGTATATGTGGATCACATTTTCTTTATCCATTCATCTGTTGAAGGACATCTCGGCTCTTTCCACAGTTTGGCTATTGCGGACATTGCTGCTATGAACATTGGGGTGCATATGGCCCTTCTTTTCACTACATCTGTGTCTTTGGGGTAAATACCCAGTAGTGCAATTGCTGGGTCAGAGGGTAGCTCTATTTTTAAATTTTTGAGGAACCTCCACACTGTTTTCCAAAGTGGCTGTACCAACGTGCATTCCCACCAACAGTGTAAGAGGGTTCCCCTTTCTCCACAACCTCTCCAACATTTGTTGTTTCTTTCCCTGTCCATTTTGGCCATTCTAACTGGTGTAAGGTGGTATCTCAGTGTGGTTTTGATTTGGATTTCCCTGATGGCTAATGATGATGAACATTTTTCCATGTGTCTGTTAGCCATTTGTATGTCTTCTTCAGAGAAGTGTCTGTTCATCTCTTCTGCCCACTTTTTGACTTGATTATTTGTTTTTTGAGTGTTGAGTTTGAGAAGTTCTTTATAGATTTTGGATACCAGCCCTTTATCTGTAGTGTCATTTGCAAATATCTTCTCCCATTCTGTGGGTTGCCTCTTTGTTTTGTTGACTGTTTCCACTGCTGTGCAGAAGCTTTTTATCTTGATGAAGTCCCAAAAGTTCATTTTTGCTTTTGTTTCACTAGCTTTTGGAGATGTATCTTGAAAGAAGTTGCTGTGGCCGATGTCAAAGAGGTTACTGCCTATGTTCTCCTCTAGGATTTGCATGGATTCCTGTCTCACATTGAGGTCTTTCATCCACTTTGAGTTTATCTTTGTGAATGATGTTAGAGAATGGTCGCGTTTCATTCTTCTGCATGTGGCTGTCCAATTTTCCCAGCACCATTTATTGAAGAGACTGTCTTTTTTCCACTGCATGTTTTTTCCTGCTTTGTCAAAGATTATTTGACCATAGAGTTGAGGGTCCATATCTGGGTTCTCTATTCTGTTCCATTGGTCTGTATGTCTGTTTTTGTGCCAGTACCATGCTGTCTTGGTGATCACTGCTTTGTAATATAGCTTGAAATTGGGCAACGTGATGCCCCCAGCTTTGTTTTTCTTTTTCAACATCTCCTTGGCGATTCGGGGTCTTTTCTGATTCCATACAAATTTAAGGATTGTTTGTTCCAGCACTTTGAAAAATGTCATTGGAATTTTGATTGGGATGGCATTGAAGGTATAGATTGCTCTGGGTAGCATAGACATTTTAACAATGTTTATTCTTCTGATCCATGAGCATGGAATATTTTTCCATCTTTTTGTGTCTTCTTCAATTTCTTTCATGAGTGTTTTGTAGTTCCTAGAGTATAGATCCTTTATCTCTTTGGTTAGGTTTATTCTGAGGTATCTTATGGTTTTTGGTGCTATTGTAAATGGAATCGTTTCTTTAATTTCTCTTTCAACAGTTGCGTTGTTAGTGTATAAGAAAGCAACTGATTTCTGTGCATTGATTTTGTATCCTGCCACATTACTGAATTGCTGGATGAGTTCTAGTAATTTGGGGGTGGAGTCTTTTGGGTTTTCCACATAAAGTATCATGTCGTCTGCAAAAAGAGAGAGTTTGACTTCTTCTTTGCCAATTTGAATACCTTTTATTTCTTTTTGTTGTCTGATTGCTGTTGCTAGGACTTCTAGTACTATGTTGAACAACAGTGGTGAGAGTGGGCACCCTTGACGTGTTCCTGTTCTTCAGGGAAAGGCTCTCAGCTTTTCCCCATTGAGGATGATATTCGCTGTGGGTTTTTCACAGATGGATTTTATGAGCTTGAGGAATGTTCCCTCTATCCCTATACTCTGGAGAGTTTTAATCAGGAAAGGATGTTGTATTTTGTCAAATGCTTTTTCTGCATCAATTGAGAGGACCATATGGTTCTTCTCCCTCCTCTTATTAATGTGTTCTATCACATTGATGGATTTGTGAATGTTGAACCACCCTTGCATCCCGGGGATAAATCCCACTTGGTCGTGGTGGATGATCCTTTTAATGTATTGTTAGATCCTAGTAGCTAGGATTTTATTGAGGATTTTGGAATCCATATTCATCAGGGATATCGGTCTGAAATTCTCCTTTATGATGGGGTCTTTGCCTGGTTTGGGGATTAAGGTAATGCTGGCCTCATAGAATGAGTTTGGAAGTTTTCCTTCTGTTTCTATTTTCTGAAACAGTTTCAGTAGAATAGGTATTATTTCTTCTTTGAATGTTTGGTAAAATTCCCCAGGGAATCCATCAGGCCCTGGACTCTTGTTTTTGGGGAGGTTTTTGATCACTGCTTCAATCTCGTTACTGGTTTTGGCCTATTCAGGTTGTCAATTTCTTCCTGTTTCAGTCTTGGCAGCTTATAGGTTTCCAGGAAGACCTTCATTTCATCCAGATTGCTCAGTTTATTGGCATATAGTTGTTGATAATAATTTCTAATAATTGTTTCTATTTCCTTGGTGTTGGTCGTGATCTCTCCCCTTTCATTCATAATTTTATTAACTTGGGTCCTTTCTCTCTTCTTTTGGATACGTCTGGCCAGTGGTTTATCAATCTTATTAATTCTTTCAAAGAACCAACTTCTAGTTTCATTGATCTGATCTACTGTGTTTCTGGTTTCTAATTCATTGATTTCTGCTCTAATTTTAATTATTTCTCTTCTAATGCATGGCTTTGGCATCGTTTGTTGCTTTTTCTCTAGTTCTTTAAGGTGTAGAGTTAGTCGGTGAATTCAGGATTTTTCTGTTTTTTTGAGTGAGGCTTGGATGGCTATGTATTTCCCCCTTAGGACCACCTTTGCAGTATCCCATAAGTTTTGGACCGATGTGTTTTCGTTCTCATTGATTTCCATGAATTGTTTAAGTTCTTCTTTGATTTCTTGGTTGACCCAAACATTCTTGAGCAGAGTGGTCTTTAGCTTCCAAGTGTTTGAATTTCTGCCAAATTTTTTCTTGTGATTGAGTTCCAGTTTTAGAGCATTGTGGTCTGAGAATATGCAGGGAATAATCTCAATCTTTTGGTATCGGTTGAGACCTGATTTGTGACCCAGTATATGGTCTATTCTGGAGAAAATTCCATGTGTGCTCGAGAAGAATGAGTATTCTGTTGTTTTAGGGTGGAATGTTCTGTAAATATCTATGAGGTCCATCTGGTCCAATGTATCATTCAAAGCTCTTGTTTCCTTGTTGATTTTCTGCTCAGATGATCTGTCCATTGCTGAGAGTGGAGTATTGAGGTCTCCTACAATTAACATATTGTTATCAATATGACTCTTTATTTTGGTTAACAGTTGGCTTATGTAGATGGCTGCTCCCATGTTGGGGGCATAGATATTTACAATTGTTAGATCTTCTTGTTGGATAGACCCTTTAAGAATTATATAGTGTCCTTCTGTGTCTCTTATTACAGACTTTAGTTTAAAATCTAATTTGTCTGATATAAGAATTACTACCCCAGCTTTCTTTTGAGGTCCGCTGGCATGGAAGATGGATCTCCATCCCTTCACTTTCAGTCTGGATGTCTCTTTAGGTTCAAAATGAGTCTCTTGTAGATAGCATATGGGTGGGTCCTGTCTTTTTATCCAATCTGCAACCCTGTGCCGTTTTATGGGAGCATTTAGGCCATTCACGTTGAGAGTGCTTATTGAAAGATATGAATTAATTGTCATCATGTTGCCTGTGAAGACGTTGTTTTTATAGATTGTCCCTGTAAATTTCTGTTGTAGATCATTCTTGGGGTCTTTCTCCTTTTATAGAACCCCCCTTAATATTTCTTGCAGGACCGGCTTAGTGGTCACATATTCTTTCAACTTCTGCTGGTCGTGGAAGCTCTGCATCTCTCCATCCATTCTAAATGAAAGCCTTGCCGGATAAAGTATTCTTGGCTGCATGTTCTTCTCATTTAGTACCCTGAATATGTCTTGCCAGGCCTTTCTGGCTTGCCAGGTCTCTGTGGATAGGTCTGACGTTATTCTGATGTTCCTCCCTCTGTACGTAAGGAATCTCTTCCCCCAACTGCCCTTAAGATGGTTTCCTTGGTTCTAAGATTTGCAAGTTTTACTATTACATGCCGGGGTGTTGGCCTGTTTTCCTTGATCTTAGGAGGGGTCCTCTCTGCCTCTAGGACTCGAATGTTTGTTTCATTCCCCAGATTAGGGAAGTTCTCAGCTTTGATTTGCTCAAATACATCTTCTAGCCCTCTCTCTCTCTCCACTCCCTCTGGGATTCCAATGATTCTGACATTGGAACGCCTCATGGTGTCACTTATTTCTCTGATTCTATTTTCATGGATTCTGAGTTGTTTTTCCCTGGCCTCCTCTTTTCCCTTTTTATCTATTATACTGTCTTCCAGATCGCTTATTCTCTCTTCTGTCTCAGTTACCCTAGCTGTTAGATTATCTAGATTGGACTGGATCTCATTGATAGCATTTTTAAGTTCTGCCAATTCACCTTTTATTTCTGCCCTTAGAGACTCTATGTTGCCAGTAATTGATTTCTCCATTCTAGCCATTGTCTTCACAATTGCTAGCCTGAATTCCATCTCCGACATCTTGGTTATATCTGCATCCATTTGTAAATCTGCAGCATAAGTCATAATCTCTGAGTCTTTTCTGTTTTGGGGGCTCCCCCTCCTAGTCATTCTGTTGATGGGTATTTGAGGGAATGTATACAGTCCAAATTATTGACCCGAACCCAAGCAAGATGCACCTGTTTTCTTGGGTCCGTAGGGTTGCTGGCCTCTTGTTTTCCCAGCCTGTCTTCTGGGGGAGGGGCCTGCCGTGCTGTTACTCAGGCAACCCTGTTTGGGCGGAGTTGCCCTGGGCCCCTGTGGCGGGGGATGGGCTCAGTGGGACTCAGTCTTTGGGGCTTTTGTTCTCTGGCGCCTTTCCCTGGCGGCTTTCCGCGTCTCTTCCGGGAGTCAGAGCAGAAGAGACCGTTTCCAACCCTCTGCCTCAGAGCAGAGAGACCTCAGTCTGTTCTTCAGTGAGCTCTCCAGGCCACACTGTCTCCGTTTCTGTCCATGCTGCTATAAACTGCAGCATCCTGGGTTGTGCGCCCCTCTGCAGCACTCCCAGTCCTGCCTCCAGGTCAGGGCACATCTCTGCCCTTTGTGCTTCTAAAACCACCAGCCGCTCCCAGTTCGTGCACACGGGCGCGCACGACTCCGCCACTTGGGGTCCTGTCCCGGGGACTGCAGTTCGCGTGTGCGCGACTCCGCTGCTCAGGGTTTCCACCCCGGAGGTTGCAGTTCACGGCGGGACCCCGGCGCACCAGGTTTCTGTCTCGGAGGCTGCAGTCCGCGTGCGCATGACCGTCGCTCCGGGTTTCTGTCCAGGTGGCTGCGGTTCGCTTGGGCGCGACCCCGCCGGTCTGGTCCTCCACCCCGGGGGCTGCCCTAAAGTCCTTTCCCAATGCTACCGGTCTGCGAGTCTGTGCCCGTCCTCAGCGGGCAAGGCTGTCACTCACCGGCGGTGTAGGATCCCCATGTCCAGGCACCCTCCCGCCTCCGTTTATCCTCCGATATCTGCCTGCAGAATCACGGCTCTCAGCTTCGTATCTCAAAACCAACCGCCTGTGATATTCTGTTTGTAGAGATCCAGATCTTCTTACATCTCAGGCTGGTTTCGTGGGTGCTCAGAGTGGTCTGGTAGATATCCAGCTCAATTCCAGGGACCAGTTGAAATAGGGTCCCCTACTCCTCCGCCATCTTCCCCCCCCAACCATTGTAAGTATTTAAATACACATAGCAGCTCATTTAAAATTCTGTGACAACCCTCTAAACACAATAGCAGATTGTACCCCCACAAGTGCGGTGGCACCAATAAAAAGATAAACACCCATCATTTTGGGTACAAACTCTGTTTGCTATTAGGAAGCTGCCAGCAGATGGAGGAAGAGGAAATTAAGTAGTATGAGGAAAGCACAGGATCTGTAAGGACACGGGCCTTGGCTTGTATCTCTGCTGAAATCCTGACTTCACCACACAGAGCAGGACAAGTCAATCTAATAAGAACACTAATGATGTCTCTCCCAGGATTGCTGCAAGAATGCCTGGCATGTAATAGGTACTGAATAAATGTTCCTTCTCTTCTGGAGGTAAAGGATCAAATAATAGTCGCAGAGTTGAATTTCAACAGCAGCGATACATGTATTATGGTATTTCAGTCATTTTAATATCACAAGGAACTTCAAATATCATTTAGTCCAATCCCTACCAAATCCTAATGGCATTTTTTTGCAGAAGTAGAAAAATTCATCCTAAAATTCATATGAAATCTCAAAGGACACCAAATAACCAATGTAATTTTGAAAAAGAAGAACAAAATTGGAGAACTCATATTTTCTGCTTTCAAACCATATTACAAAGCTACAGTAATCAAAATGGCATGGTATTGGAATAAATTGGGCATATAGACCACAGAATAGAATAGAGAGCCTAGAAATAAATGCTCGAGTATATGGTCAAATGATCTTAGACAAGAAAGTTAATACCATTCAACAGAGATGGGACAGTCTCTTCAACAAATGATTCTAGGAAAACAGGATATCCACGTGCAAAATAATGAAGTTAAATCTTTATCATCCACCATATACAATAAATTAACTCATAATGGATTAAAGATCTAAACATAAGACCTAAAACTACAAAACTCTTAGATAAAAACAGGGGAAAATCTTCATAACAATGAATTTGGCAATGATTTCTTGGATATGACACCAAATGCACAGGCAAAAAAAAGCAAAAATAGACAAATGTGACTATATAAAACTTTAAAACTTCTGTACATCAAAGTATACAATTAACAGAGTGAAAAGGCAGCTTATAGAATGAGGGAATATATTTGCAAATTATATATCTGATAAGGGGTTAATACCCAGAATATATAAAGAACTCCTACAGCTCAACAACAACAATAAAAATCAAATAACCCAATTAAAAAATGGTCAAAGGACTTCTATAGACATTTTTCCAAATATGATATACAAATGGCTGATAACCATATGAAAAGATTCTCAAAATCACTAATCATCAGAGAAATGCAAAGCAAAAACAAAATGAGATTATCTCCTCATCCATTAGGATGGCTAATAACAAGAAGGAGGAGGAGGAGGAAGGAAGGAAGGAAAGAAGGAAGGAAGGAAGGAAGGAAGGAAGGAAGGAAGGAAGGGAGGAAGGGAGGAAGGAAGGAAATAGCAAGTGCTGGTGAGAATGCAGGGAAATTGGAACCTTTGCTCACTGTTGGTAGTATTGCCAAATGCTGCAACTGCTATGGAAAATAGTATGGAGATTCCTCAAAAAATTAAAAACAGAATTACCTTATGATCTAGCAATTCTACTTCTGGGTTTATATCCATAAGATTTGTAAGCAGGATTTCAAAGAAGTATTTACATATCCATGTTCATAGCAGCATTATTCACAACAGCCATGAAGTGGAAGAAACCCAAATGTCCATCAACAAATAGATTTTTTAAAAACATGGTGGATATACACAAGGGAATATTATTCAGCCTTAAAAAGGAAGGAAATTCTGATATATCCTACAACACGGGTGAACCTGGGTGGGTAAAATAAGCCAGTCATAAAATGACAAATACTGTCTGATTTCACCAATAGGTGGTACCTAGAGTAGTCAAACTCATAGAGACAGAAATTAGAATGGTGGTCGCCAGGGACTAGGGGGAGGGAAGAATGAGGAGTTATTGTTTAATGGGTAAACAGTTTCAGTTTGCCAGATAAAGAATTCTGGAGATGGATGGTGGTGATGATTACCCAACAATATGGATGTACTTAATGCCACTGAACTATACACTTAAAAATAGTTAAAATAGTAAAGTTGATGTTATGTGTATTTTACCACCATTTAAGAAAAGAGGGGAAAAATAATATAAAGAGGTCCCATGTACTCTTCACTCCATTTCCCCCAATGTTAACATCTTGCAAAACCATACTACAGTATCACAACCTGGATATTGACTTTGATACAGTCAACTTATAGAAAAGATCCATCACCACAAAGATCCCTTATGTTGTTGTTCTTTTATAGCCATACTCCTTTCCCTTCCTCACCAGTCTCCCCTTAACCCTTACAATTCACGAATCTGTCCTCATTTCTCTACTTAGTCATTTCAAGAGCATTGTATAAATGAACTCCTACAGTCTTTATGGGACTGACTCTTTTTCACTCATAGAGTTCTCTGGATATTCATCCAGGCTCTTGGGTATATCACTAGTTTGTTCTTTTTTTACAGCTGACTGGTATTCTATGGTACGGGATGTACCATGATTAGTTTACTTGCCCCCTGAAATACATCTGTGTTGTTTCCATTTTTGGCTATTATGAATAAAGCTGGTAAAATGTTCGTGAAAAAAAAAATGGGGAGAGGAAATCTGGTCACATGCTACCACATGGATAGATCTTGAGGACATTGTCCTAAGTGAAATAAGCCAGTCATAAAAAGACTAATACTGTATGAGTCCACTTATATGAGGTATGTAAAGGTAGTCAAATTCAGAAACAGTAAGTAGAATGGTGGTTATTAGGGGCTGTGGGGAGGAGGAAGTAGGGAATTGTTGTTTAATAGGTACAGAGTTTCAGTTTGCCAAGATGAAAAAGTTCCAGTAGATTGGTTTCACAACAGTGCGAATATACTGAACACCGCTAAACTGTGCACTTAAAATGATTAAGATGAGAAATTTTATCCCATGTGCTTTTTACCACAGTAAAAATAAGATAATTTCATCCAGTATTTTTATTTCACAGATGAGGAAACAAACTCAAGGAGATTGTGCGATTAGATCAATATCACACAGAGACTTAGTGCCAAAGCTGAAAAAATTGTTACTTTCTATTGAAAATTAACAGTATTATAAAATTTTGGCAATTAGATTAGAAAGTTCCAAAAAAGTCTTCATAGAGAATCCATGGCTAACATTTCTTAAAAAGGAAAGAAAATTCAATTTTCTGAGAATGATTTTAGCAAGAATTTTATCTACAAGGGAAGATGGCAATTTTCTTACCTTCAAAAACTTTGCTTGGAGTTGCATTAATACATCTATTCTTCTCCGTTCTTTTAGTTTGGTCAAAATCTTCTTTTGCCAAGGATCACATTTTGGCTTAATCTAGTGGACAAACATGTTCACACAAAGTACAACATAACAGAATAGTTCTCAATAAAAGTTGCAAGCAAAGAGATTCAAGGACCTTCTGAAATGGGATTTAGCCTTAGCGCTAGAAAGTTTGTTACAGCCTGTGAAGTCTTGGAAAGGGTCTTCATGGGTCCATGGATCCATGGAGGGAGATGGCAGGGCAGTTCCTGTTGGTGCCTGGCCTATGAGATGCATTAGCTTCATCTGCGATGACACAGCACCATCCATGAGCAGGAGGGACCCTAAATCCATCAGCGTAGGACACCACACTTGACTTATAGGGCAAGAGAAGTTCTCCTTCAAAGACTCCACATGTAAAATTTTACCTTACCCGTTAACAGGGCATATTTCAAAATTTAGTTCTATAGCTCTGAATACATCAATATACTTATAACTTTCAAACTTAAATCTAGCTCTAAGCTCCAGTATGTGATATCCAACTATCTCCTTGATATCTATAGGTGGAAGGCAAATGTAAAAATCTAGAACAGAAAGTCTGGCTTTCCCTATACCAATCACCTATTTGCTCAAGCCCCATTACTTAGGAGTAATCTTTGATTTCTCTCCTTTCCTTCCATTCATCTTTATCACGTAAGACTTTTCTTTCCTACACAATATAGCTGATCCTCATTATTCATGGATTTTGTATTTGCAAATTTTTCTCACTAAAATTTATTTGTAACCCCAAAATCAATCCTGGCAGATCTATTCTGGTTATTCATGGGTATGCAAAAAATGGTGAAAAATTTGAATCACCCAACTCCACATTCCAGCTGAGGTCATACAAGGCAACATTCAACCTTCTTTTTCAGCTTTCATTCTATAAACAAGTGTCCTTTTTGTGGTCTAGTTAATGATATGTTTCTATATTTTTGTGTGTTTTGTTGGTGAATTCGATGTTTAAAGTGGCCCCTAAGTGTAGTGCTGAAGTGTTGCCTAGTGTTCCTAAGTACAGGAAGACTGTGATATGTCTTATGGAAGAAATATTTATGTTTGATACGCTTTGGGCATGAGTCATAGTGGTATTGGCCATAAGATCAATGTTAATGAATCAAAAACATGTATTAAAGTATATTTAAACAGAAATACACATAAAGCAAGGTTATGTATCCATCAGTTAATGAACCTAACCTTGTATTTCCCCTAGGAGAGATGGCTCAGTATTTGTTAATTCAATGTTTGTGGCAACTTTATAGAAGAGCTGCCCCAAACAATGAGGATCAATTATACTTACCACTACCCAAAATCACCTTGTTTAATCTGCTTACTTGTGCATTGTTTGTGAATTGCATATCTCCAGAACCAAGGGTCATTCCTGACACACAGTATATACTCAGTGAATAGTTTTTGACTCAAAAGCTGGATTTATACAACTCAATTATACCCTTGAGTGTTATTCTTGGTTCTAGCCAAGTAGCCAAGATCACTAACAAGAAGAATGGAGTTCTGACCCAACAGAGAGTACAGGAGTATGGGGACTTTCCAGAGAAGGCAGGTCAACATGGCTAACTTCAACGTAGACCCAAGGCAGGAAGGAGCTGCGGGAACCTGGTGTACAAGGCCAGGCACCTACCCTTGGTCCCAGGGGACAGTTTGCTTAGGGCATTGAAGAGAGGGGACAATAGGAATGTGACAGACCTGGTGCTGCCAGGTTGCCTGGCCTGCTTGGAGGATACTTTGTGACAGGTGACTGTCACCACAGGTCTCCTTACCTTTATAAAGGAAGTCCAGTTAGCTCTCTTTTTCAAGGCCATACCAGGTCCCGCCAAACCCAAATTCTCCACTTTAGCTATCTCCGCGTCATAATCTGGAAATGTTTGCATTCTCTGTTGCTCCATGAAGATGCTTTGAAATTTTAGGGAAACCTAAATAGGATTAAGAAGAGAGTAAAGTCTCTTCTAAAGAGAAGTAAAGTCTTTACTCTAAAGAGAGTAAAGTCTCTTCTAAAGAAAAGTCTCAGATTGTAGGCCATTTCAAAAACAGCAATTGATTGCCTTTGAGACAGTCTTGAAGTTAAACTAATTCATAAAACATAACTCTGACAGTAACAGGCGTTGAATGTATACAGCTGTGAGGCACGTGTATGCAGTCAGCTCATTACCATAGTTGTGTGTGTATGTTACTTGTTCTGAATATCTGCTCCAAAGATTGGAAATTGTGTAATATATTTATTTATATGTGTTTTGAGATGGACCCTAAATGGGAAGCAAATTTGTCCACCATTAGAAATACATTCACTTTTTCTGGCCACCTGATAAACTTGAAAATCTAAAGGTTAGATAAATCCTTGTTCCAGAATTCTAACCAGGATGTTGCTAGAGAGAAGGTTCCAAATGCTGGGACCTGTTAAAACTCTTTAAGGTACCTCAGCCAATTCCTTCACCTCTCATTTTCTGACTGAGGCTAATAGTGTTTTCTGTGACATAAATTTTCTCCTGCCAAATGTAGAACACTTCTTCCTTCCTTCTCTAGAGTGGGCCCAGGCTTACTGAGCCTGTGATAGCACCTTCCTCATTGCACTGGCCACAGTACATCATGATTTCCCTACAACCTGGTGAACTTCTTGAGGGCACAGACTATGAATCTCAAGAACCAACCACATGGTGATGGCTGCACAACAATGTGTTTGTAATTAATTCCACTAAACTGTGCATTTATGAATGGTTAAAATGGTCAGTCTTATATATATTTTATTACACATACACACACACATGCACAGAGATCCTACCACAATGCTGGCACATACTAGGGCCTTAACAAAGGTTTCTGGAATGAGAGAGCAAGTTTAATGAGTCAGAGAGCTAAAGATTCTTCCAGTTAATGCTGGTACCTTGTGGGCTGTGCTATCCAATGTTCTTGCCCCTAGCCACATGTGGCTGTTTAACATTTAAATTTGAATCATTAAAATTAAATAAAATTTAAAATTTAGTTCTTCTGTTACACTGCCCACATTTCAAATGCTCAATAGCTGCATGGTTAACATACTGAACCGTGCAGATTCAGATCATGTTCATCAATGCAGGAAGATCAGACAGTGCTAGCCTAGGGCTAGGGTGGTCAAGTTTTTCTTAAAGGGCCAGATAGTAAATATTTTAGCCTTTGCAGACCATACATAGGTCTCTGTTGCAACTACTCAACTCTGCAGTTGTGGTATGAAAGCAGTCAAAGATAATATGTAAATGAATGGGTATGGGTGAATTCCAATAAAACTTTATTTTAAAAAACAAAACAAAACAGGTGGTGGACTGCAGGTTATACTTTGCTTATCCTGCTCTAAGGAATTAGAGAACCAGAATAAATAGTACCCAAATATAAGAACTCTTCCTACGCATTAAAACAAACAAACAAACAAACAAACTGTGCACAAGCATTGCACATAATAGTATTATAAGAAAGTCAGAAGTGGAAACTATCACTATATAAGGAAACAAGCTATTCTTTGGAGAGAAGTTTGCTCAACAGCCTCATGTTTTTTTGTTATCATTGACGATAGTCTACTGTGTTATAATTTATTTGTATTTATTTTGACTCTTTTAAAACACCATCGTATTCCAATTCCAGTTTTCATCTATCATAACACTTGCTGATAATGAGGGTAAGTATACTCGCATAGAAGCGCTGTGTTGTAGAGGCGCCTGGGTGGCTAGTGCCTACAGCATCTGACTCTTGGTTTCAGCTCAGGTCATGATCTCATGGTCATGAGATTGAGCCTCTGTTGGGCTCTGCACTCATCTCAGAGTCTTTTTCAGATTCTCTCTCCCTCTTCCTCCTGCTCACACTTGTTTGCTCTCTCAAATAAACAAATAAAATCTTAAAAAAAAAAAAGCACTCTTCTGTAGATAGTGCTGCTGGAGATAATGAAAAGAAAGGCAAGAGCTAAAACATCATCACCTTCAAAGAAACTGGAGGACATGTGATACCACCGGTTTCAGGGAGTGTAAAGAGCCTGTGTTACATACAGAAATAATCCTAGTAAAATCATGTGGAATAAGCACACATGGAAGTGAAACCTGAATGTCAAGGCAAGTGGTGATAGAGAAGACAGTGGCTCCTTCTTACACAAAGAGCATTCAAAAACATTCAGATTTGATTTTTGCCTGTTTGGCTAAATCAGTTTACTACTTTTACCTAGCAAATATATATACTTGCAAATATTATATACCCAGAGCTAGAGAAATATCTTTATTGTGGATGCTTTGGCTGAAAACTTTATATTATAAACTTGAAACTGTCTATACATAATCCTATTTTTCCCTTTGAAATAAGTTTTAACATGGCTTTTTTTTTTTTTAAAGATTTTACTTATTCATTTGAGACACAGAGATACAGAGAGAGAGAGCATGAGCAGGGGGAGAGGCAGAAGGAGAGGGAGAAGCAGGCTCCCCACTGAGCCAGGAGCCCGAGGTGGGGCTTGATCCCAGGACCCTGGGATCATGACCTGAGCCGAAGGCAGACGCTTAACCATCTGAGCCACCCAGGCGCCCCTTAACATGGCTTTTGTTAATATGAGGCTTTTTTAAAGGAAGTGCAACACTGTGTTATAGCAGAGCAGACTGCATGACTTGAAAAATCACTATGCAATATAAACTGTATTGAATATATAAAGCATTTTGCCAGTAGGAGAGCTATTACAACACATTGTGAGAATCAAAGGGCTCGAGACTCTAGACAACCCCATTATGCAACTCTGCCAAATCTTGGCTACATTTACATCATCTACTACGGACTCTAACCTACTTTTTTCTTTAAATTCTGCAGAAAAATCAATCCTGCAATCCGTCTGTGTTGTATATTCAAGGGTCTCAGTTCTCTTAACAGAGGGGAGGTTCAACTGCCAATCTAAATCTCACCTATTACTATTATATTTTATCACTCTAGAAACAATTGTGGCAGAAGAGATATCCAACTTTGTGGCGAATAGTAGTGTTTTCTTTCATGAACACCTATCTTTGTATAAGAAAGAGTCCATCAAGTACCAAGTTAAAAAGTTCCATTTCCTGAGCAGGATCTCTCAGCTCTTCCACGTCATAGGGGATATTGAAATGGGAGAGCAGGAGCCCCAGCTGAGGTGTCAGTTCTTCTCTTTCAGTCGTGTGTTGGGGCAGGAAAAAAACAGCTTCTGTTCTTGTCAGCCCTAAAACAATCCAAAATCAAGAGCATGAAGACCAGTAAACACTAGTCGGGGAGAGAAAATGGAGTGTCCTTTGAGATGAAATTGAGGCAGGATCTCCTCTGCTGACAGGGCCATTCTGCTTTGTCCAACCTTCTCTGCTATAATTTACAGATTGCACCACACTGGGCCACACCTATCTGACAAACATTTGATGCTGGATTTCTGGGGGAGGGAGCAAAACCACTCACCTTCAAGGGCCTATAGGAGAAACACAACAGACCCTTTGAAGAATGACTTAGTGGGAGGAGAACTACCCATAGTCCTTTGTGGTAAACTAAGAGCATGATTTATAAATTAAACAACAAATTAGAAGAAGGTGAGAGCCTTTATCTCCTTTTGCCTGACTCACTTCTGTTCATTTTTAAGGACCCAATTTGGACTCCCTTCTTTTGAGATGCCTTCCCTAATTCCCCACAACTAGGTTGGCTGTCTCTTCAGGTGCTCCTGTGTCACTCTGTACATATCCTAAGCAAATATGTCACTCAGAGTAGAAATCTAATTAGGTTTCTTAGTCATCTATAACACAAGATAAGGACAGGAAGAACATTAAATTGATTCAGATAAGGAAATTATTTTTCAAATATGTAATACTCAAACTGAAAGAGATCTTAGATATCACTTAATCTGCAAGGTTTATTTTGGAGATGAATAAATTGAAGCCCAACGAGATGAAATGACCTAAACATGCAGGCCCACAGTGAAGCCCTGACAGAAACACATCTAGAACCCAGTACTCCCAACTTCAAGTTCATTGCTTCTTTTCCTCTCTCTTTATTTGCCAGTTATAAGGATGGAGATAATAATGGCTAAGAAAAGTGCATATTTTTTTCATCAGAAAGTATTAAATATTTGTTTATTAAGAAGATATAACTTCTTGGTATATAGAAAAATTTCAAGCAAGATCAAGTGACAAAATAACACATGTGCAAAGCCACAATCTTCTTTCTCCACATTACCTTAGGGGAAAGAAGACTAATTTCTTACCTGAAATGCTGGTATCCACCGAGCCTGGAGATGCAGAACCCTGGTTGTTAGGGTTCGTGTCATTGACACAGACCTTTTCATTCTCCTGACCAGCCTCAGTGACTTCATCGACAGCTACACTCAGCACTTTGGAGATGGGCAAGTACTGGAGGGACTACAGAAAAGCATCACCAAGAGGCCAAATGTCAACTCTACTCTCACAGAAGCTTCTAGACTTAGGTTCAGGGGCAGCCCTTTGCTTTGATAAAGGAACCTGATAGTTGGGCCTGATAGTAAACTGCTCAAACATGGGGTGCTAAATCTAGATCTGAGAGACCTGTTGCAGTCACCAATGTTAAGCAACCTTAACCTCCAAGTGGGTCTACACTGATCAAGCATTCCTAATGGACAAGACACTGTGTGAGGTGCTAGGGATACCAAGAAGAATTAAGCCATGGACCAACCTCAAAGAGTTTACAGTTTAGTGGGGAACGGAGACTTATGAACAGAGTGTTATTATACCACATGACCGGGGAGAGAGGATTCAGAGGTAGACACCATAGTGACTGACTGGGGAAGGGGTGAAGTTAGGATGGTGGCCAGGTTTCTGGTTTGGGTAACTTCGTGGATGGTGGTATCACTGAGATAAGCCATAGAGGAGTAGGAAAAGGTTTAGGTGGCAAAATAATAATCTTTCTAAAATGAAAATAGGATCACATCACTCATTTCTGATGCCTTTGGCCTGGGTTAGGGCTTCTCTTCTGTGACTCTCTTTACTCTGTGCTTATACTTATTCTATTCTTTCTTACCACATTGTATTTCCATTAACTATTTGCTTGCCCATTTTCCTACCAACCTGGGACCCAGTTACTTTTCAGCAAAGACCGTATTTTTGCTTCATGGCCCTGGACATTTACCTGGCATATATTAGACCCTCATTAGATATTGCTGAATAAAAAAGTGGATCTAAATTGGACTTCATAAATTCTCAACAAGATGATGAAAACAAGAACTTGCAGAGTGAGTATGAAATAATACAACAGAGACATCTTTGAGAAAACTAGATTAATGGAGTGGTTTCATTAGAGCAAGATTTCAAAAGAAAAAGTTTTAAAAGGTTTCAAAGAAAAAAGCTAGTGTCTCATTATTTTCCTGTCATTTGTAGGGTAAGTAGAATACAGAAACAGTGACAATCCAAAAGTAGGTGCAGGTATGAAAAAACAATGCTGACCATCATGGGAGGGTACCACACCATCACATAATTATGTTTCACATACCTGTAAGTAGTGGTGAATAGTCCTGAGTGAGTGTAGGTGACACACAAACCACTTTGTGTAAATAGTCAGGTCTTCCTGTGTCACTAAGTTAGAAGGATTGTTTTTTCCCATTAGGAAGTTTTCCCGTGCAACAGACAATCTTTCAGCTCTCTGAACGGCATCATTATACTCCTGCATAATGTAGGCAACTTGTTTCTAAGAGTAATGCAGAGACAGAACATGGTTATTTGCAAGCCTTATTCTCTTGTGTCATTTGCTTCCAAGCATAGGGTAATGCTGTTTGGGGGCCAAATAAGAGGCTCTTGGAATATCAAAGTACTTTCACATTCTGAATTTGACTGACAATAGCAGCAGTTACATTCTTAGGAGAAAGAGACTTCAGAAAAGAGTCAGTGCATACAGATGTTTGGTAACTGAAGGTGGCTTCTTAGCTTTTTATCTATAGCAGAGGAAGCCAAATCCACGAAGAAAAATGCATTTTCTATCATACAAAGGTTCCTTCAAATCTCATCCTTAAAAATAGGTGCCATTATCTTCTGCCACAGGCAAAAGAGGCAAATAGGTGCTTCCATTAGTTTCTTTCCCATCTTTAGCCATGACTTAAAAAAACGGACAAGATACATTGTTGGTAATAATGTAAACTGGTACAGCCATTATGGAAAACAGTATGGAGATTCCTCAAAAAATTAAAAATAGGAATACCATATAATCTAGCAATCCCACTTCCTGGTACATATCTGAAGAAAACAAATCAGTATATCAAAGAGGTATCTGTATTCCTGTGTCCACTGCAACATTATCCCCACTAGCCAAAATATGGAAACAACCTAAGAGTCTGTTTATGGATGAATGGATTAAGAACATGTGGCATATATATATACATATATATTTATAATTGAATATATGAATATGAATATTATTCAGTTATGAGGAATAAAGAAAAAAGGAAAGAAGGAAATCCTAACACTTGTGACATTAAGAATGGACCTGGAGGACATTATGCGAGACAGAGAAAGATAAATACTGTATGATTACATGACAAATTAAAAAAATGTTAAACTCATAGATGCAGAGAGTAAAACAGTGGTTACCAGGGGCTAGAGAGTGGGGAAATATTGGTCAAAAGGATACAAATTTGTAGTTATGTAGGATGAATAAGTCTAGAGATCTAATATACAGGTATGATGACTATACTTAATAATATGTATTGATAGGCTTATTGACCATTTTGTTTCTTAATAAAAAAAGAGCCCAAAGGTTCTGTTCCTAGGCTTCCTACCTTGTAAAGAGGATAAAGTTGCTCCATAATCTTACTGTGCTGGCAAAACCTCTTCCATCTAAGCATGTGTGAATATTTACTCTGGGCCAGCTGGGTAATTCTCTCTGTATAATACTTTAACAGAAACAACAATAAAAATTAACACTTAGAATACAATTATAGTAGAAAGACTGAATTAAGATGTAAGAACACTAACAATAGGAAAATCAGTCTCTGGTTGTTTCAGAAAGATAGATTTTTCTACATGAAGATCATAAAATTAAGAAACCTGGCTCAAGATACCATTAAATTTTAAATAAAGCAAGTATGTATTTCTAAATCTATATGATCTGTTGCCAATCTAACAGATTATAGTTTCGTTTATCAATTAATGAACAATTAACAGTGATATAAAAGCCTATACAATTGTCTAAGGCTAAGCTCAAAATTTCTTAAAAACTGAAGTTATGAGACTAAAAAATACAAAGCACATTACAGGTAAGATTATAACTTTTAATCTTAGACCAGAAATTTCATTTAGATTTAAAAATAGTTAAATAAACCAACCATTTAGATGTTTTATTTCCAATAATAAATATAATAATGGCTATGATGGAATAAGTAGGATCAGACTCATCCTTCCATCATACACCACTAGAAAACAGGACAAAATAAACAAGACAACTATTTTCTGACCAAGACAACACACAGTGCAGGACTGTGGTCCTTGAGAGAAAGGAAACAAATGAAATGAGCCCTACAATCACCTTGGTTTTCTGCCTGAAATAGGCAGTTTCTGAACCAGGGAGTAAGAAAGGGAATCCCAAGCAGAGCACAATGGTCTCTCTGGGTTAAGGAGAAAGAAATTGATGCTTAGGAGGCTGAGTCAGCTGGAGTTTGCAGGGCACAGGACTGGAAAGGGGGATAGTATACAGAGAAAGGGCTACAGAAATCTGCACAGAGATCTCAAACTCAGCACTATTGACATCTGGGACTGGACAATTCTTTGTGGCGGGGGCTGTCCTGTGCATAGTTGGATGTTTAGCAGCATCCCTGGCCTCTTCCCACTATATGCCAGTAGCAATCCACTCCCAAATTGTGACAACCCAAAATGTCTCCAGACTTCACCAAATGTCCACCATCTCCAGTCTCCCCTTCTCTCCCCTGAGAATCACTGATATACACAAAAGAATGAAGAGTGCTAGAATGATAGGGAAAGAGAATCTTGGATGAAGATAATGACAAAACTTTAACTTGCAAATATAATCTCAATGTCTTTTATTTCTTTGTGATTCATTTATTCATTCATTGCTAACTAGTTGCTAATGAACTAATTTGTATGCATAATGAGGATATAACTTCTAACAAAAGAACAAAGAATTTTGAAAATCAAAACAATACATGCCTATTATAAGAAATTTAGAAAATATATAGAAGTAAAAAAAGGAAATTCGTTGTTCTGCCATCCAAAGACAGTGATTGCTAACATTTTGATCAATGTCCATCAAGTGGTTTTTCTATATATTATGTGACCATTATTATGACACACACAGACATGTTAGTTTTTGTTCACTAACATTACATAAAAACAATAATTCCTTATGCTAAAAAATGTTTATTGGCAGAACAATATTCTATCAAGTCTCATACTGTTTTTCCTAACTCTTTCCCCTAGCGTTAGATATGTAAGCACTTTTGATTTTTTCACTTTTATTATAATGCTGCAATAATAATCCTTATAGAAAACATTTCTACCACATTTTGAGTTATTTTATAAAAAGGTATTTCCATAAATATCTTCCCTAGCTAAGCCAACAGCTTTTTGAGGACTGAGACTTTCTTAGTATTGTATTTCCTCATAATACCAGCACAGGGAGTAATTGATAGAACATCAATTGTTTAAGATTTTATTTATTTATTTGAGAGAGAAAGAATGAGAGAGAGCACATGAGAGGGGGGAGGGTCAGAGGGAGAAGCAGACTCCCTGCCGAGCAGGGAGCCCGAAAAATCAATTGTTTAGTAACTATAACTAAACCGAACTGAACTATGATATGGGTCTCTGACAAAGAACAGAATTTACAATAATCAAGTTCTGCAAACTACACAGGTAGAGAAAATCCTACCCTAGCCAAAGGATATACCAGAAAGCCAACTTTGTTCATACATTTCTATTAATTTCCAGATCTGTTTTTCAGGTTGCAACATGACTTACCTGCAACAGAAGCAAAAGTAAATTTTCAGGAGTGTACTCTCTTCTTAGGCAGCTCTCTAGCTCCCTCTGCATGACATCTGCTTGAACAACAAGGGACTTTGACTCAGCCACCTGAACCCAGGGCAACAGAGCAGGCAAACAAAAAGAAGTAAGGAAGTAAAATTATCATTGTTTATGACAGCAAATGACATACAACACATTATACTGTTATACCTCAGTTACAATATAACAAATTTTAATATCACAAATCAAGAAACTGTAAAATTTTAAAACATCACAAAAAGTAAGTATCTCCAAAGAAGTAGTGGCCTGCTCTGATCTAGTAGTGAGTATTGGGCTGTTTTGTTCTCATAACACTGTCAATAACATCAGCTGGTTGTTTGCAAAAATAAAATTTTCCTGCTAAATGTTTCCAAAAAGTTAGCAAAATCCAACATATGTTGTATTACAATACAGTTGTGTATTACAATTACACACTCCTACTCACCTGTAAAGTTTTCTTTAGAGCCAGTTCCCTTTCTCTTCTAAAGTAAGAAATGTCCTTTGGTATTCGAACAGAGCTGTAGAAAGATTTATGCAATAGATGCTGTAATTATAGAAACTGTCATAAACAAAATTACAGACAGACCCTGATTAATCTGTAACTCTTCACAACTGCTAATTTCTAAATAACTGTCATATTAGGGTGGATTATTGAGAGCATGTAAAGACCACATGCTTCTGTCTTAGTCTGAATCTCTCTTGTGTATACCTCGTTTGCTAACCTTTTCCCTGGGCGAATTTTCTTCACCCCAAACGGGATCTTTCCTACTACCCGTGATTTACAATCCCAGAATACAGGAAGAGGCAAAGTGGTGGAGATTTGTCTTTCCCCCACCTGTATTTCCTCCAATAACCTCAGCTCTAACAAGTGCTCATCAGACATCTCTCACCCTACTTAGACTCTTATAATTTAAACAGACTGTTTTTATTTCTGTGTTCTTGCTGGTTTATCAAACATGAAATACTTTGGGAATTTTTTTTAACCGAATTCTATCATCCGAGCCTAGTCACAAAGGAGTTGTTTGCATGATGGGCTCTGACGTGAGAAGGCACAAGCAGCACTGCTGTGGAGCCCAGGAATGGCGTGGGATCCTGTGGCAGGAAGAAGGGAGCTCTCCCCATTTGGGGTAAGACACACGCCAAGGCTTGGCAGCTCTGGGAACATCAGGGGACAGCACCCCTGATGTAGACATCACTTCCTTAAGTGAAACCTTGCAAACACTGGCAAGGAAACCACAGCAGGTAGCTGTGAAACACATGTAAGAAACCACCTAGAGACTTGAGAGGGATGGTAGGCAGTGGAATTTAGGTTAATATTGTTCATATGACCCTATTAGTCCCCATGGGTAAGTTTTAAGGAAAGATGAAAATAGACTGTTTGTACACTTGTCAGCTCTTCCCTCACTGGGGACAGTGGTCCTGTGAAAAGACCAGTCAGGAGGTCCCTCAGCCACATGACTCGAAGCAACTCATTGAGCTATTTGTCTTGAATTCCCAACTGAAGTTGGAGATAATGCCTCCCTTATCTCCTCACACCTTGGCTTTGATTAAAAAAAAAAAAAAATGAGGCAAGCTCTGAAAGGGCCTTAAGAGTAAAAGCATTACTAAATCGTCCCGCATCGGGCTCCCTGCTCGGCAGGGAGTCTGCTTCTCCCTCTGACCCTCCCCCCTCTCATGTGCTTGCTCTCTCTCGTTCTCTCTCTCAAATAAATAAATAAAATCTTAAAAAAAAAAAAAAGCATTACTAAATCAAAGCTATAATTTCTGTGATTCCTGGGTACCTGAATCCTGGCTGCAGCCTCATGGAGGTCAAGTAACCAACTAGAAAGGGAACAGGCAGTCAGGGAAACAGAGGAAGCTCATCCCTCTCCTGCCCTCTTGTCTTCGAATTTCTTTGGCATGCTGGAAGACTGGGCAGTGTCCTGGGCTTAGCTGCTGAAGCTTCCCTTACTCAAATCATGTTTTTCATCTCAGTTAGTCTTGGCGTGTCTATGAATGAGATTGGTGGTGAGTATGTCAACCCACAAAAAAGAGATTCACCTATTTGTTCATCAAGTATTGTTTATTCAACATACATTCATTCATCTATTCATTCAGCAAGCATTTATGAGATACTTAACCACCATAAAGACTTGAGCTCATGGGGATAAATTGATGAAAGAATGTAAAAAGAAAAATGACCAAGGCATCATTATCCTACAGTTCTCAATAAATTTTTTCAATCTGGTGGGGAATGAGAATACTGAAGTGATTATTAGAAGTGGACATTTTACATTTTCCTTGGACTCCAGAACCTAGTACAACACCTGGCAAACAGAAGTTGCTCAGTATTTGTCAGATTAATAGGTAGATTCTTCCAGGTGCAGTGTTTAGTGGTTTGGGGGAGTAGAAAAATACAAGGGTCCAGAGATTTCCCATCACTCTATTCTGAAAGATAAAAGAGACTTCAGGACAATGTACAAAGAGGAGTCACTTGTTTGACACTCAGACATTTAAGATGTAACAATATCAATTGTAACTTGATCTTTGTATGGTGTCTTCTAGTTTTCAAAGTGCTTTAACGTGCATTATCTTACTTGATCCTTATAAGATAGGCAAGGTACATATCTATAACCTCATTTTTCACAGAAAGAAACCAAAGTTGGGAGAATTTATGGCTTGCATGGTTCCATTACCTTTTCACTTCATCATACAATCTTTGATCTGCTTCCTACACCCAATGGCTTTAAATACCAAATTATAAAACACACTAATACTGGTTCTTCAGAATCATCTTTGGAGTGAGGTAGTAATGCACCTACTTACTGCTTTTTCAACTGATCTTCCCTTTCCCACCCTCACCATCCACATTGTATTTACTTGGCTACTCAACCTATCAGAGATCTCATATTGTTCCTCTTGATCAATTGTGGCAGTAATAGAAATAGAGGGATTTGAAGGTCCTGAGCCCATGAGACTTACAACTTAGGGGCTGATCTGGTTACCCTATTTCTCTAGAAGAGATTGATATTATTGCCAACATTTACCTATAGAAGAGCTCCTTAATAAAATACCATTTTGCAGAACTCATTACCAAATACCTAGCATTATTTCAGTTTTATATTTCTCATCAAAATCAAGGTCAAATTCAATGAAAATATTTTTGGGTAAAATGAGACCTTGCTTTTCAGTGAGTATGATTTGTATAATAGCTTCTGGAACTTTAAGACAATGGTATTTGTGAAATGTAAAAAGCACTTTTCTATTTTCTTTGGTAGGACATTGCCTCTAAATGCCTTGGCAATTCTAGAAATATAGGGAACACTTACAGACAGCCATAAAATCTGAGCTTGAGATAATGCTAGTTGTCTATATAAAAAGAAGAGGGAGCTGATGGAGATTATGGGGCAAAAGTGGGGGCTAAAGCCCCTGAAGACCATGCCTTCTCACTACTACTATTCACCTGTAAGCTCCATGAGTCCCCTGTTCTTCTATTGCAGACTTCAGTTCAGTCAGTTGCACAGACAGTTCTTTTTCTAACTGCTGAATCCTTTCTGTGGAAGCGATCTTATAAATTTCATCCATGGTTTGCATTTACCACTTTACTCTATCCCTGAAAAACAAGAGTACAAAGCTTATCTATCTTTCTTCAAGAAATCATGTCAACTTTGTGAAAATGTGTGCTTTTGCAATTTGAGGAAACAGGCTGACTAGACTGTTGTCATCTATGATTTAGTTAACAGTAGGGAAAAAAGAAATTAGAACCTCCATTGACCATTCCTTTGTTCAGCCCAGTTCACCTTCAGAAACATCTCCACTCCAGCTTTGATGATGGTGGTTTATTAAAATGAGAAGGCATCCCTCTGGTTCAACACCTGTAGTCTTCATAAAGGTTTGTGGGAATTGCACACTAAATGCTATTAATGTTGGTTAAGGCTTTCTTCTAGTATCATTTCAAGTGGAACAAACAATAGGTGTGTACAGGATCCCTCTAATGCCTAGAGCCCTTTTCCATAAGCCTTTTTGAAAGCATGAACTTCTGACTAGGAAGAATATATTGAGTATGGAAAGCAACCTAACATGATCATGATCTATGCACTTTGGAGTTTGGAAGAAAATCATACTTAAGCATTTAAATGTGTTTTCTTAATTTTGAATGTTCATATTTGGCACACTGCTTTTACCATTAAATAAAATAGTTGATAATCCCCCAGCCCTACCCCACCCAGTTCACAGCCTGTCAAATGCAACACAGTTGTTTACTAAGTACTTTGTGTCAGTATTCTAATTAACAGCATAGATTAACTGCATGACCCAGAATGAGACCCATGAAATGCAGGGGATGCAGAAGATGATGTGTTTCCTGTGCTACTGTTGTCCTCATCTGTCCTGGACAGGTGGAGTGAAATAACCCTTGGGTCACATTAGAGAGGCTTAAAATATTTAACCCTTTCCCTTTTTCCTTTGACATTTCTAGGTTTTCATTTTTCCTTTCAGAGATATTTCATTTTCACAAGTTAATCTGCTATCACTCCAACAAATAATTAAGCTGTAGAGATGTTCTGTGTAGAGGCTTCCTTTGGGGCCTATTTATTCTTTTTATAAATATCAAAAATGGAAATGAGCATTCATGCTCAGTCTAGGTTGTGAACCTGCTGAGTCATAAATCTGTCATGTCTGGCACACTGCTGGAGCTCAATAAAATGCATTGTTGTTCTTAGCAAAAGTAAAATGTTATTATGAAAAGTATTTGCCACTTGGCAGTATCCTTTCAAGTTGGGGAAACGGTTAAACAGCTGCCTTAACAGCTACATTCCAATCAGCAGCCAAGAGTGGCGGCCACATAGACTGGCTGATTCTTCTCCCAGAGGATGGACATTCTGTCTTCATTTCCTGATCAGTTTCAACACTTCACAGCTCAGAAATGAGAACATTTAATCCTGCACCGTTTAGCATACTGCACAATCAAGTACAGTACTCGCAAAATTAACATAAGGAGAGGTCAGTCTTTGACAACTGTCCATGAAATGGATCCAACCCTGGAATCTATGCCTGCTGAGCGCTCACATCTAGTGCTAAAGAGACAACTGTGTGTGCTGGAAGGCGGGGTACGGCGGATTCCATTTACTGAGCACCTACTCTGTGTCAGGCAGGCACTGGGCCCTCTTTTAAAGTCTCAGAAAAGAGATTCTCAAAAATTAGTTCAGTGGCCTTTAAAAAAAAAGTACATTTAGTTAACTCTTGATTGTAAATAAATTAAAAAAACCTGTTTAAAAGTGGTAAAATCTAAACTCTAAGACAAAGATAGTAAGATTAGCTTGAGCAGCATTTGTGGGTGTTCAATGGCTGGTTAAAGTGCGCTTTGATGGGCTTAAAGCAGGCATGTTTAGAAGAGAATTACTGAGTAACTTTAGACTCTGCTAGGAAAATACTACGTTAAAAACTTCAAGGTGACTACTGAAAGAATAGAAATGCAACCTAGACCCTCTCAAACAAGTGGAGGTGAGGGGTAGGAATGGGTCTTGTAAATCCAATAGAAATCAGAAAAAGAGAGAAAAAGAAAAAAAGAAGTATGGTAGAAATAAGTTCAAATATATCAGTAATTATAATAATGTAAATGGATTATGCCCATCAATCAAAGTAATTTTGGTATTATTCCATCCTTAAGTGTTTGGAATAATTTACCTATGAAACATCTCAGCCTGAAATTTTCTTTATGGGAGGATTTTAAATTACAGATTCAACATCTTTAACAGATTATGAGTATTCATATTTTCTATTTCTTTTTGTGTTTAACAAATTTTTAAAAGAAGATTTCATCTAAGTAGATAATTTTTTTTTGGTGTAAGGTTGTTCATAATATCCTTTCATATGTTGAACAGCTTTTGAAAGATATAGTTAACACACCATACAATTAACACAATTAGAATGAACAATTCAATGATTTTTAGTGTATTCACAGGGTTGTACAACCATCACCAGAATCCATTTAGAACATTTTCATCTCCCAAAAGAAATCCCATATCCATTAGCAGTTTCTCCCCATTTTTCTGAGTCTCCTACCCTCAGCAATAGGCAACCACTAATCTACTTTCTATCTTCTATAGATTTGTCCAGCCTGGAAATTTTATATACATGGAATCATACAATATGTGGTCTTTTGTGACTGGCTTCTTTTATTTCACATAATGGGTTTTCTTCTTTTTCTTTTTAACATTTATTTATTTTAGAGAGAAAAAGAGAGAGCACATGTGCTTGAGTTGGGGGAGGAGCAGAGGCAGAGAATCCCCAAGCAGACTCCCCACGAGTGTGGAGCCTGACTTGGGGCTCAATCCCACGAGCCATTTGATCATGACCTGAGCTAAAACAAAGAGTCAGACACTTAGCCAACTGAGCCACCCAGGTGCCCCTCACATGTTTTCAAGGTTCATCTCTGTTTTCATATGTATCAATGTATCATTCCTTTTTTTAAAATTTAAATTCCAGTTAGCTAACATACAGATATATCATTCATTTTTATGGTTGAATAATATTCCATTATATGGCTAGTCCACATTTCGCTTATTGGTTCATCAGTTGAAGGAAATTTGGGTTGTTTCCACTTTTTTGATATTATGAACAATGCTTTTATGTAAAAGTTTTGCCAGCTGTCTTCCAAAGCAGGTGCACCATCTTACATTCTCACTAGCAACATATGAGGTTTCCAATTTTTCCTCATCTTTGTCAACATTTGTTATCTATCTTTTTTATTTTAATCATTCTAGTGGATGCAAAGTGGTATCTCCTTGAGGCTTTGATTTGCATTTTCCTAATGCTAATGATACTGAGCATTTTTTCATGTGCTTGTTGGTCATCTGTATATCTTCTTTGGAGAAATGACTATTCAGATTCTTTGCCCATCTTCTAATTGAGCTTTAAGGTTTTTTTACTGATGAGTTATAAGAGTTCTTTATATATTCTAGATACATGTCTTCTATCAGATACATGATTTGCAAATATTTTCTCCCATTCTGTGGAAAATATTTTCACCTTCTTGATGTCCTTTGAAGCCATTTGTCCTTTTAATGTCTGTAGGATGTGTAGTGCTGTCTCCTTTTACATTCCTATTACTGATAATTTCTTTACTTGTTATTTTATCTTGATCAGTTTTATTAGAAATTTAATAATTTCACTAATCTTTTTAAGTGAGGGATATTTAGTTTTGTTTTTTTAAAGATGTTATTTATTTGACAGGGAGAGACACAGCGAGAGAGGAAACACAAGCAGGGGGAGCGGGAGAGAGAGAAGCAGGCTTCCTGCGGAGCAGGGAGCCTGATGCGGGGCTTGATCCCAGGACGCTGGGATCATGACCTGAGCCGAAGGCAGACGCTTAACGACTGAGCCACCCAGGTGCCCCGAGTGATATTTAGTTTTATTGTGTTTATTCTAGTTTATTTATGTCTGCTTTATCTTTCATGGCTTTCTGCTCATTTATTATGATTCACATATTATTTATTTCTATTCATTTATTATATCAATTAACTCATTGGTATAATAAATTCAGTGTACCAATTACATTGAATTATTATTCATTTATTATTTATTATTTACATGTTATTACTAATCATTTATTATACCATTCTTTTTACTATCTTGGATTTAATTTGCTCTTCTTTTCCCAGCTCTTGAGATTTGAAGTTTTAGATAAATTTCCTTCTAAGCATTGCTTTAGCTACATCACCATTTTGGATGTTGTGCTTTCATTATTTATTTATTTAATTTTTTTGGGTCAGTTTTCAGTGTAATTTCATCATGGCCTAAGAACATACTCTGCATGATTTCAATTTTTAAAAATATTTTAAGCTTGTTTTATGACCTAACATATGGTCTATTTTGGTCAATGTTCCATGTACACTTGAACATATTTTCTGTTGTTGGGACTAGTGATCTACATAGGTCAGTTGATTGAGTTGTTTCATAATGTTCAAATCTTTTATATTGTTACTGATTTTGGGTCTGATTTTTAATGAGATATTGAGATATGTACATTAAAATCTTTGGCAATGATTGTGGATTTGTGTATTTCTCCATTTAGTTCTGATATTTTGGTTTTATATATTTGAAGTGTTATTATTGGCTGCCTACTAATAGGATTATAAGGATTTTCTTTATTGAAACTTTTGTCACTATGACATTTTCATCTTTAGTAATATTTCTTAAAGTCAAATTTATGTATTAGTAATACAATCACACAAGCACTTGGGGGGGTAGTGTTTACATGGTATATCTTTTTAATCCTTTTAAATTATCTGTGCCTTTTTGTTTCCTGAGTCCAATCTGAAAATCTTGTCTTTTAATTCGAGTTCATTTATATTTAATGTGATAACTGTTGGGTTGACATTCACAATCTTACTATGTATTTTATTCATTTTGTTTATTTTTCTATTTGTCCTCTCTATGCTTTCTTCCTGTATTCCTCCTTTCTTTCATTACTTTGGATTAACCAAGTGTTTTTATTATTCTGTTTTACCTCTTCTTTTAGGTTCTTAATTATACCTATTTATTTTCTTTTGGTAATTACCCAGAGCAGTGGTTCTCAAATGTTAGTGTGCATCAGAATCACCTAGAGGACTGTTCCAACATAGATTTCTAGGCCCTACTTCTAAAGTTTATAATTTAATAGGCCTAGGGAGGACTGAGAATTTTTACTTCTAAAAAATTCCCAGATGATATTTATACAGCTCCTATGATAATACTTATGCTTTGATAATCATTCCTCTAGATTTCAATATGAATCCTTGGCTTATTACAGCCTACATTAAGCTAGCATTTTTTTAAAAACAGATTTATTTATTTGAGAGCAAGAGAGAGCACACACACAAGTGGGGGGAGGGAGAGAGGAAGAGAATCTCAAGCAGACTCCCCACTAAGAGCAGAACTGGATATGGGGCTTGGTCTCATGCCCCATGAGATCATGACCTGAACCAAAACCAAGAGCTGGATGCTCAACTGACTGAGCGACCCAGGTGCCTCTCTAGCATTTTTTTTTTTTTTACACCACTGTCTAAAGAATAAAAGCCTTACAATGCTTTATGCCCATTTATCTCCTTCCTACAATTCATGCAGCTGTTTTTTTTTTTTACTTCTGCATATAAACTCCACAACATGTTTTATTTTTGCTGATTTGAAATACAATTTAAAAAATGTAATCATATATTTATTTTCTCTGCCTCTCTTTTTTTCCTTAAGACCAATGTTGCCATTTGAGTTAATTTTCCTTTAGTCTAAAGAACTACCTTTAATATTTTTTATAGTGTGGGTCTGCTGATGATGAATTCTCCCAGCTTTTGTCTGAATAAATCTTTATTTTACCATGATTTCTAAAGGATATTTTAATTAGGTATAAATTTTTTTCTTTTAGCACTTTAAATGTCTTTTTATTCTTTTCAGCTTCCATAATTTCAGTAGAAAAATCAGTCATCTGTCTTACCGTTCCTTTTGTAGAAAGTAAATGTGTCTTGTTTTCTCTTGCTGCTTTTAAGATTTTATCTTTGCCTTTCAGAGTTTCAACTGTAATGTATTTAATTGTGGCTTCCTTTGTATATATCCTTGCTGTGTATTGGGGTTCACTGACCTTTAATGTTGGGGCCGATGTGACTCATCAATTTTGGAAATTTCTTGACTATTATCTCTTCAAATATTGCTTCTGCCCCATTCTTTTTCATCCTTATCCTTCTGGGACTCTAATTAAACATACATTTGATTATTTAGCTATATTCCACGTGTCTCTTTTACTCAGTTTTATTCATCCCATTTTTTGTTTCTGCACCTCATTTTTTGATATTTTCTATTTATCTGTCCTCAAGTTCACTAACTGTATTTTTTGCTTAGTCTAAGCTATTTTAAAAAACAAACTATCCAGTGAATTCTCAATTTTAGCTGTTGTATTTTTAAATTTTATAATGCATATTATTTTATAGATTCCAAATCTGCCAAAATTATCCATCATTTTATCCAATTTGCCCATCTTTTCCTCTTTTTCCTTGTGCACCTATATATGTGTATGTGTGTGTGTGTGTGTGTGTATAATTTTAAAGTCCTTATCTGCTAATTCTAATACCTGGATCATCTATGAGTCTGCTTTTACTATCTGCTTTTCTCTCATCACTCATATTTTCCTACATCTTCTCAAGTCTTATAATTTATTATATGCTATATTTGGTGTATAAAAGAACCAATGGGGGGCATCTGGGTGGCGTAGTCGGTTAAGCAACCGACTCTTGATTTCGGCTCAGGTAGTGATCTCAGGGTCGTGAGATCAAGCCCTGCATCAGGCTCCATGCTCAGCGAGGAGCCTGCTTGAGATTCTCTCTCTGCCCCTCCACCCCATGCTCTCTCTATCTAAAGTAAATAAATCTTAAAAAAATAAAAGAGTCAATGGGACTGATAGTGATGTTATTTACCCCCATAAAGTTTCTCCCTTTCTTCTGTCGGATGCATAATTTAAAGGACTGATCATCTTCATCCCATCAGGAATTGAATTAGATTGGGGGCTGGATTCTGGTTTTAAGTAGACTCAGTTCACCTCTTCTTTGTCTTTTTTCTTCAGGTGTAACTCACCTGGACTTTTGATTGATAGCTTGGCAGGTCCCTCTCCTTCAGCCCTTAAACACTGTGGGAGAATCAGTTCTGCCCTTTAGAGATTTTAGTTTAGCTTATTAGCTTCCTACCTCATGCAACTTCAAAATCTGGCAAATGTCTTGAGAGGGAAAATGGGCAAGTGTTTCATGCTGGCTTTCTGTCTCTGGTGGGAGTCCATCTCCTAAGCATTGTGGAGAGACTTTACCCTTCCAATCCAGTTTCCTTCTTGAGCATGGCCTTCTGAAGCTTTTGATTGATAGGTTGGCTTTTCTCTTTGTCCTCATCCCTGAAACTCTATCTTTCAAAAGTTTTGAGCTTAGTCTTCCACAACATCAAGTTCAATATCTGGCAAAAACTTGAGGGAGAGACCTGTTGTATGTTTGGTGCAGTCCCTCTCTCTAAAAGGAATTTATCTCCTAAGCATCATAAAATTGAAGATTTTATTCTGCCTTTCTGGACCACCTCACCAGGGTCTTTTATACTCCAACATTCAGCAAAAATCCATGGTATATTTCAGACTTCTTTAGATTCAAATCTGGCATGTCTGCATCTTCAAAAACTCATCTGGTTTCTTTTTGTCTCATTAGAATCCCTATGCCAAACACAGTCAATATGACCAAAATTGGTAAATGATCTAAGGAATAAAACAGCCAGAGATTGTTAACTCACCCAGGAGAGCTTTTCCTTCTCTAGAAATTTAGTTCTTCCAGGCTTTGTTGCGCCCACAATTTTCCAACAATTTAAAACCTATGACTTTGTTATTTATTTGTTTCAGTGGGAGCCTGGTCTTTCTACTAAATCCTACCTAAAGTAGAAGTCTCAATACTTACTTGAGGAGTACTACAGATAATGTATTTTCTACTCTATTTTATTAAAAACAAACTTCTGGTCAGAGCTCACTATTGTCAGGATCCACTAATGAATCACAGCTCCCATTTTGAGAAAAGCTGGTCCAACAGGTCTCTGGGAAAAAGCAAGCTGTCTGTCAGTTTGGAAGATGAGGCTCATCAAAGGGATATGGGTTAAATGAACCTCAATCCACTTAGTATTATACAAATTTGTGAAGTATGGAATTCTGCCTGTATTTTTCCTTGAGTCTGACAAAGTCAGCTTTTGAATCAAATTAACTTCTCACTGACAGGCTAGGCAAATTTAACTTTGTTCTGCCCCCTCTCTCTAGTCTTTTTTCTCGGTCAAAATCAAATTTTTATGATTTGTGTTAGTCATTAATATTATAATCCCATTAATCCAAAGTTTTTATTAGTTTGTCCACAAGGATATGACAATTTCTTAAAAAAAAAAAAATCCATTCTCCAAAGTACCTCCCTTAAACTTGGCCTTTTCCCCCTGTATTATTAGGTCTTTTCCCTTAAGTTATAATAACTACCTCAGTATTTGTTTGTGAAAGGGTTTTCAACTAGCAAGGACCAAAAGACGCATGTGTAGAAGCAAAACTGACACATTGCTCTGCTGTATCAGTGTGTATACATCATAATCAGAGAATAAAACAACTTGCACAGTGAGAGCAAAAAGCAAACAAAAACAGAGTCACTGTGTCTGGTTGACTTTCCCAAAATAAAAGAATCCCTTAAGTTTTGTTTATAAGTACTGACTCCCTCATAAAAGCAATTTTATCATCAACTTTTGCAATGTTGATAGCTGAAAACTTGTGATAACCTTTGTAGCTATGACAACCATGTGAGAAAATTGCTATCTTTTCTACCATGAGCAGACTAGCTATAAGCTAACAAGGTTGGTAATTTTGTGGGTTTTTTCCCCTCTTGTATTCTTTTATTTGGTGAACCAGACCTTTTAAAACTTTCTTATAAACTTTCCTTGAAAGTAAACTTTTCTTTACTAAATGCTTTGTCTCTGAGTATCTCTTTGACAATGCTATAGGTTCTACCAAGATTTTATGTATTTATCTACCAGAGGTGTATTCACTAGCCAGAGCCGAGTAAACTGCAACTCAAGGATTCTTTGAGGTATACTTTTTTCCAGTCCTAGGGAGAATCTCCTGTGGAAATAGGGTTTTAATCTAGTTGATTCTATTTCTTTTTATGACCATTTGTTTGGTTTTTGTGTCCTGGTTTTCATGCTGGTTCTGATTTGCACACAACCCCTATTTCTCCTTTGGCAGCAGCAATGTTGATAATATAGTTTTTAATGGTCTGTCTGATCTTTATGAGGTAACAAATGACAGGATATTTGATTGTATTTTATGTTTGTCTTGAGGATTCTGTTAGCTCCTGTCATTTGAGATATAGCTTTCTTTGCCCCTAGGTCTTGAGACCTTGATTTAGTCAAACTGATAACTGGCTTCACTAGTAGGTTGGAAAGTTGCTCATATCACTCAATACAGTACTGATTTGTTTTATTGCTGCCTTACCATTGGTGAAACTCTCTATGTTGTTTTTCATGTTGTGTGCCACTCTGATTCAAATCAAGATAAAAATATTTTTGTGTCTACTGGGGTGGAGAGCAGCTATCGGAGATCTGGAGATGCAACCACCAGCCAATGAATTTTTTGTACTTTGACTTTGATTACATTTGATCCATCTGTGGCTAATGTTATAAAACTAAAGTTGTTGGTTCTTTTAGTGTATTTTTAAAAGGGCTTTCCTCCTCAAAAAAGAAAGGCATAGCTTTCTACAATAGTCTATTTATTTACAATTATAAACCTTCTCTGAAGCCAACTTTCTCTGTCCCTTGGGACACTATTAGAGATTGATGGGCCATAAAAGCTGTCATTTGAACACACTATATAGGGATATCCAATTCCAACAGACAAATTTACCATAAAAAAGAACAAAATATACATAATGAGTAAAATTTGAAATTGTTTTTACCTGGTTTTAGGGCAAAGGGTAGAGACTTTAGAGAAGGTTTTGCTTGAATGGTACAACCATTCTACAAATAAGCCTGAATTTGTGATGGAATGAGAATAATTGCTTCTTGACTCACCTAGAGTTTCACAGTCTCTGCAAGAAATCTAAAAAGTTTGGTTACATAACTTTTACTCTCTTTTCTCTCAAAAGAAAATAGGGGGGCGCCTGGGTGGCTCAGTCTGTCTTCAGCTCAGGTCATGATCCCAGCGTCCTGGGATCGAGCCCCGCATCGGGCTCCTTGCTCGGCAGGAAGCCTGCTTCTCCCTCTGCCACTCCCCCTGCTTGTGTTCCCTCTCTCGCTGTGTCTCTTTCTGTTAAATCAATAAATAAAATCTTTTTTTTAAAATTTTTTTTTAAAATATTTTATTTATTGATTTGACAGAGACAGAGATAGCAAGAGCAGGAACACAAGCAGCGGGAGTGGGAGAGGGAGAAGCAGGCTTCCTGCCGAGCAGGGAGCCCGATGTGGGACTCGATCCCAGGACCCTGGGATCATGACCTGAGCTGAAGGCAGACGCTTAACGACTGAGCCACCCAGGCGCCCAATAAATAAAATCTTAAAAAAAAAAAAAAAGAAAGTAGGAAAGCATAAATAAACAAATGAACCAGGTAAAGATGTGAGAAAGAGCTTGGTGCCCAAAAATAAGGTATTAATAAATCTAAAGTTGTGCTTCCAGCTCAACCTACAATCTGATTGGAAAATTACCACAAAAATAGCCTTGTTTACAAGTTGACAAGATAAGTAATGAAATGCAAATTGATAGCCCAGAGAAAAATAGAAAGAAAACTTTAGTACTTTTAAACAAAACTTGAAGAGTTCCTAAATATTTAGTATGAAAAATAGAAAAGTTTAAGTAATCACATTCCTAATCAAAAGGAATCCTTGCACAAATTACACTGGTTTAATAATGCGTTTTAAAACAGCTATATGTCTTCTTCCTGATTTAATGACAGTGTGAATTAAAATGTTAGTATACTATTCTAACTTATGCAAGACTTGGGTTTGTCTTCTCATAGAAAGCCTATGTAATTTAACTTTATAGATACTTTTCTAATTTCTAAACTAATATTAAATTGAGTTACTCATTTAATTAATAATCTTTGGATATAAATTATATCTAAGCAACTCATTTGTAGAGCACAAAATAAATCCTGGGTCAACAAACAGTTTTAAGATACCCCTGCCTTTTGTTTTTATAGGTTGTAAATGACCATTACTTAATAGGTTGAAAAGATACATATGAAAAACTGAGATATGTTGGTATATATGTTCTTTTTTGAAAGACATGTAAAATAATGTTTGTGAATCTGTCAAGAGGTATAAATGCAAAGTAATAAATTTTTATTTGCCTATCATGGGAAGAGATTGATTTTATCTTAAAGTCAAATTGTCTGGTTGTGCCAAATGTGACAGAAAATATTAAAAGCCAAATTTGAGGGTATACAACAGGTTGTAGAAGGTATGAAGGAAAATGGATTTTGTCTTGGTTTTTAATATTTGCAAATAATGAATTTGAAAGAAACATAAACATGTATTAACTTATTTTATAAAGTTAGCTAGATAAAAATGAATTTATTCATAAGATGGAGAAAAAGATTCGTGAATCCTATTCTATAAAACATGGATGGCATCCCCAAAGAGTAAAACTAGAATTTGGATTTTCTTTCTGTTAAATTGACAAATTAAATCCATGACTATGTTTACTCTGAACAAAAAGCAGTTAAAAGATATTTAGTGCCCAAGTAGCAGTTTTCTTACATTACCAAAATATTCTTGAGAACCTAACATTTTGTGCTTTGTCATACCCTTGAACTATTTTTTAAACAAAAGTCCTTTGCCTCTGAAAAAGTTTCTTTAAGAGTTTATTTATTTGAGAGAGAGAGAGAGCATAAGCAGGGGGGAGGGGTAGAGGGAGAAGCAGACTCCCCACTGAGCAGGGAGCCCCAAAGCAGGGCTTGATCCCAGGACTGTGGGATCATGACCTGAGCTGAAGGCAGCCGCTTAACCAACTGAGCCACCCAGGTGCCCTGAAAAATTTCTAGTATCATTACTTGATGCTGACTTTATTTTAAATATTACTTGTAACCTTTTTTCTGTCGTCACTTACTCATGTATTTTCTCCTCTGATAACATTTTTTGATATGGCATTTCCCAAATCCAGTCCCCAAATTCAGAATTATAAACTATGTCTTTTACATAAAGATTTTCTTTGGGGTTTCCCAAAGAGTTGCTAGACAGCCCCAAAGTTTTGCTAATTTATCCTATAAAAGGAGGAATACTAAAAATAATTAGATATGTTTGGTTGGTATACTGCACATTTTTTATTAGCTCAAAACTACTGTAAAAGTCATCCTGCTTATCTCCTCCTATATATGAAAAAAACTTATACAACAGTAAGAGGGGTTTAACCTAAGTTAATTACATTTAAGTAAAACGTATTACTATAAATTTAAAGATATTTTTAGCAATTTAACTTTCAGGTTGGACAGAAGCATACACCTGTCCATATACAAAGATTGGCACTGTAACTATTTTTAAAAATTGATTTTTTTAAAGAGAACATTTTGTTTGCAGGTGACAATCCTAAAATATTTTATGAGATAAACGAAATTTAATGCCTACTCTGTCTATAAATGTATTTTTCCTCTCAGGATAATCATTTACTAAAACCTTACAAAATGATTATGTGTTACTTCAGAAAAAAATGATTCCACTCCCCACTATTCTAGTATTGTGGTCTTTACAAATTAACCTAAGCCATTGCGTCTTGTCATCCACAGTTTATGCTTTTTCCTTACATTTGCCTGAAGTCCCTGTAATAAGCTACAGGCCAAAAACCGAGTCTTCTGGAAGAAACATGAAAAGAATGAAAGCCTCAGTAAAGACTTTTACCACACTCATAATTATTGACTCTATAGGGGTAGACTCATGGAAACAGATTTTTCAGTATAAACTGGTATCAGCATGACAAAAAGGTACCAGGTCAGACTACCAAAAGATAACATCAGGATTTCTACGATTCTTTAAAATCCAGAAGCAAATGACTTTGTGAAATTGAGTGCTCCACCCCAAATCAGAAAAACAAGAATTACCTAGGACGAAATGAGTTAATTATGGTTAATGCTTTATTTCTGATGGACATACAGGAAAAATTCCTCTCTTCTTTATTTTGAACTGTCTGTTGGCTATACTTACATACACTGGTAGAAACATTCTTTAAATGGTATTATGTTCCAACCCTTTGGAATTCCAGGAAAAAAATTCTTTGAAAATTCTTAATATAATTTATAAGTAATATGTTGTCAGGAAAAAATATAAATAATGATTCTGGAGAAAATGACATATAAATATGTACCACAAAATGGTAAAAATGGTTAAATATTACACAAAACGCTTTTACTGAGGTTTCTTATTTTTGATAGCCATGTAGCTATTTTGCGTTAAGTTCAATAAAAATCTGTTTTTCTTCCCATCAAACAGTAATTTAAAAATTGCTTTTGTGTCTGTGTCTGTGCCCTAAATCTAATTAAATTAGATATGGCAAGCCCATTACTAAACAACAAGGTCCAAGCAACTTGACTGAGGTGAACTGAATGGCTCTTGGTTCCCAATCTTGGTATATGAGCCGGTAAGAGCAATACCCTACACATAAAGCAATGACAACCTTAAAGACTTTACAAAGCCTCCAAAGTAAACCTCTAAATTTTAGTATCATATGTCTCTAATTTCACTAATCAGATTATAAGGAGGTCTCTGTGCATTAAGCATCACCTTTTATCACATTCATATAATAAAACTAACCAAATAAAACAAATCATCAAAGTAATACTACTACATCATAAAATCACTGGGCATATTTATGTGGTCAAAGCCAGGCTTAAAAGGAAATTTGAAGGCAAAATTTATACCTTAACCAGATGTGTATGCAATGTACATCACATTCCACAGTCAGAAAACAAAATGAAACAACACTGTACAGTAGAGGGTCAACACAGCATGCCCAAGTTGTGCAAACCTTTCACATTCCAAAGAAAGGTTTGGTCTTTACTCAGCTCCTAAGAGATGACCTCTAAACCCTTGGAATATCCTGTCTGATAATGTTTTTGTTTACCTAGGGGCCTCAGGCCCTGCCAGATAGTCTATGCTAACAATGTGACTTATGATCCACCATGGCCTTGGGCCATACAGTATCAGCTTGACCGGTAGAGGGGCTGGAGACTGAAGGTCCGCCATATGGGCAGTAAGCCATGCTTGTGTGATCGGTCCACAGGGAAGAACCTGGACACTGAGGCTTGGAGGAGCTTCCCTGCTTGGCAATACTGCAAGCGTATCATCACACATAATTGCCAGGAGAATTAAGTGCTGTCTGCATGACTTCACTGGAAGAGAACAACTGGAAGCTCATGCCTGGTGTTTCCTGGACTTGGCCTTATGTCCCTTTTTCAGTTGCTTATTTAAGTCTGTATCCTTTTGCTATAATAAACCATAACTGTGAGTATTACAGCTTTTCTAAGTTCTGTGTGTCATTTTAGTGAATCACTGAACACAAAGGTGATCTTGGGGAATCCCTGCAAACACACTTTAAAACCCTAAGATAAAGTAACATCAGTGAACAGTTACCCTGTCTGGTTCCTGCTCCTAAAGTAAATGAAATTTTGAGTCTTTCCTGTAAGTTACTCTCTAATTAAAACAACTATATCTCTGATTTTGGAAATATTGATGTCTGAAGATATGCGATGACCTTTTTGGATATGGCAATTATATGAAAAAAAGTGCTATTTTCCACCTTGAAGAGACTAAATGCAAACTTGGTGACCTTGATCAGTTTGTAGGTTGCTTTTTTCCCTTTAAATGTATGTCATATTTTTAATTTGTTAAGGCTGTCTTTCTAAAGCTTGATTCCCTTGCAGATTTTCTTTGCATGATAAGCTCCTTCTCTTTTCTAAATGCTTTAGTGTCTAAGTGGTTTTAAGTTTTATTTCAGTAGGTGGTAGTTTGAATCAATAGCATTTTAGTAGGCTGGTTAAGAGAAACTCTACTTTGTGTGGAACATCCATAGGAATGTTAGGAAGTGGCTTTGAGAATTTGAAATCACAGGCAAATATCCTACCCAAATACCAAAGGCACAGCCCTCCATCTGCTTGAGACCTATGCTGTAAACGAACAAAAAGAAAAGTACCCTATCTGAAAATGTAGCTTAGGTGCCCAGCATTTAAATCATACCATGAGAGAATCAAGGTATATAATAACTGATATAAACTCTTCCAAGTTTATCGAACAGAGAAGTTATATACATAAAAATCATAGAATAAGTTTTTAAAATACCAGTGACTTTTGAGATTAAAGTAAAAGAAATTTCTGAACTTGAAAATAATTTCTTTTAACTCTGGTACTGAATTCCCTAGCTTCAAATTTGTAGCTTAGTTTATTTTTGGGAAAGCAAAAGATAATAATGCTTTTTATGTTGTGTTCAAGCATTTAATAGTTAAGTTATTAATAGCACTATTCTCTCATATGTATTACATATTTTAGATTTGGCTATTTATGAAAAGATATTTTTAAGGTATTAAAGATATTTTTTTCTTTTGCTAGAAATTATAAACTATAAAACCATAAATAATCCATGGAATCCTCAGGAGTGTTTTTCAATTTAATTTTAAATGGGCTTCCTGTGTACCAATATGATTTATGTTTTAAATAACACATTTGTAAAGTTAAAAGGACCTACAGTGAAGAGAATTGAAATACTTTCCAGTTCAGCAAGAAGATTCTGGACAACTGCCCTGTAAACATCAATCTTTTATTTCAGACAAGAAATGATTCACATTCTGTACTAGTTCAGTAATAGATTTTTCTAAGAAATACCATCCAAGTCAATGTACATTTAACTTTAAAGAAAACTAACCAAAAAATGCCTTCCAAAGTTTTTGTGAAGTTATCCTAAAATTTACTTAATCAGGCTAAGTAAAATTAGGTCAAAAGTATATTATTTTAGCTATGACTAGAAGGTCTGGTCACATCCTCCTTTCATAAAGACTAAGATCTCTTTATTTAAGCAACTTTAATAATTTATAGTGAATAAACTTTTACAAGTGGGTAGAATCCCATTATAATGAACATGATTCCAATGTTTACTTCCCTATGGCACTTCTTCCTATGTTCTGACCATAATTCAGAGCTGATATGGCTATAAAGAAATACACTGAGGAGGATATCAAAAGTCACAGAAATGTAGCCCCTTAGTAGTACTTTATTTAATGAAGCTACTTTTCAGGTAAGGTATTTATTATATATTCCATCTACTCACTCATTTAAAAATATTCTATTAGGTCTAGGGCTCATGGTTTTAAAAAGTGCCACATTGGTAATGTATCAGATTTTTAATTTTTTGTATGTATTGAATGTTGATGCTTGGGTTTGTCAATGATAAATCTTTGCTCATTTCAGATTCAACATGCATACAGTTTTTTTCTTGCAAATCTCCTCTCTTTATGAATTTTAAAACTGTCTTAAGCGCCTGCAGAACAAATTTGTTTCCTAACCATAAGGCCCATACTTGGTTAGATTCCATGCAGTGGCAGTGACTAGATAGCAATAATGGATGAGGAATAATGAAGTCATTTGTTAAGGGATTCATGTTTGAATACATTTATTTGTGCCCACATGAGAAAAGTGACATTTCTCTAATATAGGTTGGTTAGTGTTTGGAAAGAGTATTCTATAGACCAGGAAATCTAATGGTATTAAAATGGAACTTCTACCTGTAAAATATATAAAACAGATTTGTAATAGTATTACTGGGATAAAGAGTAGATTGTCACAAGCCATATAGGAGATTTGGGAGTATTCCTATTTTAAACTGGCTTTCTTTCCTCCACATCTTTCAAATTCATTCCCTTTAAACATTTATTATGAGTAACATTTAGGACTACATTTTAAATTATAATCCAGTATTCACAGAGTTTCACAAAAACACTGACTACCTTCTCTGTGTGATGCACCCTGATATTTTCAATGCTATTCTAGTATTTTTTTTAAAGATCTTATTTATTTATTTGACAGAGAGAGACACAGTGAGAGAGGGAACACAAGCAGGGGGAGTGGAAGAGGGAGAATCAGGTCTCCCGCTGAGCAGGGAGCCTGATGCAGGGCTAGATCCCAGGACCCTGGGATCATGACCTGAGCTGAAGGCAGATGCCTAATGACTGAGCCACCCAGGTGCCCTGCTCTTCTAATTATTTTAAAAATGTTCATAGTGACCCACTAAATGTATTTCACAATCCATTAATAGGATATGACCTGCAGTTTGAAAAACACTCACTTAGTCCAACCAATGAGGAAGCTGAAGTGTGAGGAAATTGAGTGGCTTAAATTCATAAGAAAAGTGAGTTGTGATCATTTGCATAATTCTGTACAGGTCAATAATTGGTCTCTAGAATACAACTTTTCTGTAAAAGTATTATTTTTCTGTTTTAGTCTAAGTCATTATTGCTTGATTTTTTTACCCTCCTCGTTCTCTACTCCCTTCTCATTTTACTTAGGCGTTTCATACCCATTTTTTTCTATTCATGCCTTGATACGTGGTTATATGGACACTTGTTTGAAATTTATGCTAAGTGAACTGGTATCTGGTACCAATACTGCCACCAGGTGAAAAAGCAAATGAAAGCTACATATATCAAGAAAGAGAATGAAGAAATACAAATAGATCAACTTTATCTATCAACAGATGAAGAACAAAAATTTAGTGGACAAATATTTAAGCATCTTCTCTGGGATGGTCATTATACCTCTATGTCACTTACTGTTTTCTTCCTTCTGTTATATTTTTGTCCCCTCTCATGAGACTATAAGCAACTTGAAGAGAGAATCCATGCATACTTTGGCTTTGAATCTCCCATAGCATCTAGCACAGTATCTTAGAGATAACAAATACTTGATTAGAGATCAAGAAATACTTGCTGACTGAACAAGTCCCAACATACCATATACAAATAAAGAACTACCTTGGCTCTCTAACCTCTTCCTCTTCGCATCATAAAATCAAAGCAAGCATCATTCTGAGTGCCTTTTATCTTTACCCCCAAACAAACAAACAATAAAATACTGGCATATTTTAACCAGGGATTATGTAAAATTTGGTCACATACCCTTGAAAGATGAAACAGCTGCACAACTGAACTGGTGCCTAAAACAGCAGTGCGAGAGCCAATATGCTTACTCAGATGAGACCACCAAAGAAGGTAAACATAACTTCATGACATTAAGTATCAAATATTTATTGAGAGGGCTACTACTTATGGGCTCGGTATTGTGCTGGGTGCTGGCTACAGTGGTGAGCAAGAAAGGATCTTGCCCTTAGGGAGCTTTCAGTCTATAGGAAAGACAAGCGATAACAAGAAAGTGTACTAAGTGCAAAGATAGGAGAAATACCTAGAAGTGGCAGTGAAGCCAGATTTGGGAGAAGAGGGAGGGGTATGAAGGGGAGACTTACAGAGGGCTTCCTAGAGGAAGCACTACATTGAGACCTGAAGAATGAGGGAAAGATGGATAAGCAATATCTATGGAGGAAAAACCTGCGCCGAGAGTATAATGGATAACTTCACTCTTATTTTAAAAGATAATCAGATGGAAAGCTGATTATTTTACAGAACTTTTTATCTTTTTTTGGACAGATAATTCTTAATTCCTAACATCCCTCCTCTAACCACAACTGGATCCAGTCTCCCAACATTGTAGACTGCTAAACTGGTCATTAACATTTTGTAGACTGCTGACCTGAGATTGTCAAAAAACTGCCTCAGAGCATAAAGTAACAAGAGATCAATTTGCTTCTCTGTTATTTTCTGCTGAAACTGTTAATGCACAGAGGTACCCAACGGACCATGCATGTATAATAAAAAATAAATTTCTTTGGGAGGTGCTAATTTATAATTCTAATAATTGCCTATGGCATCTAGTAGGATCTTGTACCAAATGAGAATTCAGTGACTCTATACCAATAAGGAGAACACTCCCAAAAATCCCACCAGGAAAAAAAAAATCCACCTTATTCTTTAAATGACTAATTCACAACTACAATAAAAACAAATTCTGCCCTAGACAAGATTTTAAAACTTTAAACTTTACAATTTTGTTATGCCTAATTCTCCTTATATAACAAAATATAAAAAAGGAATTAAAAGAGGAAATTCACATGAAAATAAGCTTATAGATTATGAAGAAAAAAGCTGAGGTGTTGGCAAGGTCTATTTAATTACCAAGAAATAAATTTAGTTTTACATCGATGAGAGTCAATATTATTTTTATTCATCCTTATTTCATTCTAATCAAAAAGTGCCATGGCACCCATATTGAGTTTTTTCCCCTCCCTCACAGATGCTATTATGCCATAGAGAGGTTTGTCTTGTTACACATCTGGGAGTCAGCTTGTACTTATCTAAACTTCATATACAATTAAATGTTCTCAGTACATACAGCTTTAGTTACAGGTGAACAGATTTCCAGGAAACCCCATTAGGTGTTTCACTATTTACTCTACACCAACAACGGCAGCTGGTATATTTTTGGCCATAGTGAGCACTGCTTTCATTGTGCATAACCAACCAGACTTCTCCCCTTAGTTTCTCACCACACTGCAAGTCAAATTTTAATTTAATTTTTTTGATGTCTTATCACAGATTAAGACTACTCCTTCAGAGTTAAAATTGTATTTTTAAAGGAGAAAGGCTATCTAAAAATCTCAAAAACCTTTAAGTACACCATCACCATTCACTGAGCTCACTATTTTAAGTATCTCCTTTAATCTTATACTGCAGAAAACTGAACATTTCCCTCCAACCCTCCTATCTTCGGCTATCACCTAATAAGAATGGCTAGGTTGCCAATGACCCACACAGGTATGGTTAATTCAAAATTCCAGCTGCAATTTCCAAAATTAGAGTACTCACAATACCTGCTGTTTTAAACACTCAAACTTTCTAGTTTCACAGTTACATCAAAGTTGAGACTGGTCTTGGCTAGAAAGTTCCAATTTCATTTTTTCAATTTCTGATTAAATAAAGAACAAACAAACCTGTTTTTCACTGGAGTGAACAAATCAATGATATCCTACCGAGTTTCTGCTAGGCAGAGCACAGCTGCGGGGTTGCTACAGCAACTCTTGTACACTGACCACAGATTGCCCCTGTCCAGGAAGGAAATCATTTGCTCCAGCCCCTGAGGAGTCAAAGGCTCTGGCAAGCAGCAGTCTGCGAGCAGGACACGTTTTTAGTTCAGTAGCTGTGATGGAGCAACAAGAGACAATTCTTTAGTGTCTCTCCATACTAACTGTTACCCAACAACCAAAACTGACTCTAAACCAAGTTGCTGTGTGTGACTGTGTATTTCTGCACCATGGTAAGACCATACTCTTCCCCCGCCTCATGAGAAACCTGAACTAGGGAACAAGCCAAAACAATTTCCTCCCAGACACACAGGCAAAAAACAAAAAACAAAACAACAACCTAAAAAACCAAACCCAAGTAATTAGAATATTCCCATTTTTATGAAGAATACATTTCGGTTCTTGCTTTCAGGCTGTAACCCATGCAAACTCAGGTTCTCTGACAACTTTTGGTGGGAGAAGGCAGTCAGATTTAACATTTATTGAGTTTTTACTCAATGCCAACCCTTCTGCTGGGTGCTTTGACATGTTATTTCATTTACTCCTCACAACAACGCTATGAGGTAGGTAACAATATAATCCCTACTTAACAAATAAGAAATGGAGGCTCCGAAGTTATTTGATTGTCCAAGCTACTAAAGGGTGGAGTCACAATTTGAACCCAAGTCTCCTAATTCTGAAGTCTTACGGTTTTTCTCCTATACTACTCCGATCTTCCAAGAAAATTCTCAGTTCTTAACTGAAATACTCACTTTCCTAAAATGACTTTTTGTCTTAGCAATACATTTTTGCAGGTAATGACTTCACTACTGATAAATATAGTCAGCCACCTTCCTAAATGCATAGAAAACAAAGGCCCAGAAGAATATCAGGCTGCAATATGGTCCTGGTGAGTTTTTTTGCTAAGTTTAAACTACAGCACTCACATTCTTGAGGAAGAAAGGCAAAGCTGAAAAGTAGGTAAGGTGATGAAAATGAATTTAGATGAAGTGCTCTGTGCAACATCTCTGGGGCTGAAGAAGCTGTAGAAGGAGAGGGAATAAGAGTGGGTGAAGGACACAAGCAGTACTTAAACCAGAGAGAATCTTTCATCTCTATCGTAAGTTACTTTCAAGGATAATTCCAAGTATCCATCTGCCCATTTTCAGTCATTTCCCCACTTCGGGTTTGGAAAGGTCCTCTAACATAACATCTCTTCTCTCAGTGAGAATGAATCACAGTTTTCTTCTTCCCTCACCAGAAGTTCCACAATTACCCCCTTTCTCCTACATACTGTTGGGGATTTTCCTAGGAGGATTGTCTTTAACATAATTGCTTTTCCTAGCTCCCCCAGATCTTGCCCTGAAAATTCCTTCATACCTGTAGCTTGATTACTCCCCCAGCTGTAGATAAATATACTTCCAACTCTGTCCCTTTGGAATCACCATCTCTTAAGCTGCTACCCTAGCTTCTGAGTTCCTCCCTCTACTATGCCTTTTCTGTCAGTCTTCTATTTCTACTTCAGTTGAGGACTTCAATTCTCTAGTTGCCCCAAAGGATTTCAGTGAAAAACCAAAAAAGTTCAAAAGAGTCATACCAGTTTCCATAGGTTTCTTAAAAGATAGGTCAACAAGTGTAAATTTATTATAAAGTATACATAAACAAAGAAATTGCTTATGACGTCACTGATTTAAAAATATTTTAAAAAGTATCATATTCCTCTGAATTTTTACTGGATAGGTAATAATAAGATGTCCAATTTATTTTTCCTATACTTTGCTATAAAAGTGGGTACTGGATATTCACATTCTCAATTTATACTGATGAATATATATATAATGCAAAGACTAAAACTCATCAAAAGTTATAGTTATAAAGGAATAAGATAAGTCACTCATGTTTAAAAGCAGCCCTGGATTTGTAAAAGAGAACAGGAATTGCAGAAAAAGGCTTCCGTACTTGAGTTACTGTCATTTAAAAATTAAGTAACTACGAGTTCCTATTTGAAATTGTCACATAAAAACTCGGGCTAAAGGCCTCTTTACAGAGCTCTTAAATGTCCAAAAATGAAAAACATTTCATAGCTCTAAAATAAGATAGGGAGGAAGCACCATGAAAGGTAAAAGACCTTTCATTATTGTGTTCATTTTACATTGGTTTTTAAGGTTACAAGCCTACTAAATGAAAAAGTGGAATGGTACTTGCATCTCAAAATTTAACTCAATTTTAAATATCACCAATCCACTATAATTTCTTAGACTTAGCTTAAGAGATCTGCAAAGTGAACAATGTGTCTAAAACATGAACAGATTAGGTATTTCAGTCAGTAAGAGAAAAAATGCAGTCATTTATTTTGACTCTTAGGAGGTCATTAGGCATTAATTTAAAAATACTACAACTTGACACATTATAGGGACTAGAAACATAATTCAGAATTTCATAAAGGTATATTAAAACCACTTTAGACAATTCAAGATCTCACTGACAGAGTTCATTTAAGGTGACAGTTTTACTATTGTGTTACTGTTCCCACATGATATCATCTCTTCTCAATTTCATTTGAAGATTATGGACTTGTACTGGATGAAAATTGCTGTTCTTCTGAAGAGAGTTAGTTAGCAAACATTTTCTGGGACTATTTTTTATGTTCTTTGATCCTTTAAGGTTGCTCTCTTCTCGCTGAATACCCGAAGCTTCACTCATCTTTGAGTTTTGAACTTTTTGCTGCAGTTTACGGACCTGGAAAGAAAAAAACATCTAACATTTTAGTAAAAAAAGATATTAAAAGCATACCCTAAAATAGATGGATTGGATTGATGTTATAAAGATTACATGAAATTTAAAAAGTTCATTAAGTCTTTATTGAATACCTGTATATGCCTAACGCCATGCTAGTTAGGTAAAAATATCATGAATAAAACAATCCTTGCTCTCATAAAGCTTATTGCTCTTATTAGTGAAAGAAAAGCATATACGTGACAACTAGAGAATAATTTAGGCTGCGATAACTCTGAGTAGGACAAAAGGTGTTTATTTGAGAAGACTAAAGCAGGACAAGATTAATATGGGCTGAGAAGATCAATGAAAAGCTGAGAGGAAGATTTATAAGGGATATGAAATGAGTAAAAACTGAAGAATAGAGACAAGAGAAAAAAGACCTTTCAGGTGGTATTAACAGAAAAGCAAAGATCTGGTGCTAGGAATGAGCAATGAATTTATAGAGTTGAATGTGTATATATATATTTTACTGAAAAGTATTCCTGAATTTAAAGTACTACTGAATGCCAGTACAAAAAGAAAAAGTTTCATTCAGTAGTATCTGATAACAGTTGGGTAGAAAGAATTAAACAAAATAAAACCTGTCAACTTGCCAAAACCCATTTCTGCCAAGCTTAGTCCATTACTTAGTCTATTTCACTTATGCATAGGCCTAATTTGTAGAGTTGATTCAGACATTGGCTAAGAACCTGGTATTTGTCCAAGGCCATTTTAATTGCAGAGATTAAATTTATCATGATAAAATGCTTGAAAATTTATACTGCTATGGCTATTATAGAACATAAATAATATTTTTCAAAATATAATTTATGTGCATTAAAAATATGGCTGAAAATTTCTCTATTCCCTTCAAATTTCTCCTATGCAATTCTAAGGAAGTGTATAAGTGTATAATCTTCACCCTAACACAATCATACAAAAAAATTTACTTACTAGAGCCTTAAAAGCCAGTAAAGTGAAAATATTTGCTTCAAAAGTTTCATTTCCTCTTTTTCTCTTTATTGGTCACAGAAGAATAAAGGCAGTAAAATTCTGAATCCTTTATTACTTTCCTATAAAAGTGGGGAAGGCTTTATTGTGAGGTTAATATATCACCAACTTATATGAATGCTGATTATTCCATAGGCAGATAGCTACATGATGTGATTTGAAGGTTCCTGGAAAGACTCCCTCTGCCTTCTGCTCTAGCAGTCTAATAGTGCTAATAATTCAACCTATGGAATCATTGTCTTGGAATAAAATATTATAATATTCCATGATTCTTCTGTTAAAATATCAAAATTGTTATGTGATTCTTAGTTATTAAGAATTCACAAGCAACGAGAGAGTCCCCCTTACCACCACACTATAGCCAGCTAAGCACAGGTCCCCAGGGAATAGAACACAGCATAGCTTGTTCTGGGAAAGTAGAAATAGTAGTTTTAGCATTACAGTACTGCTTGAGGAGCCAGGTTTATGTATGGTACTGAAGTAGAGGCCTGTCAACATAAGCGACTTCATTAAAGGATTAGGGGTGGGAGAGATAAAGGGAAAGAATGTTAAAAGGGTAACCAGGAGGGCTGTCTACCTCAAAATTTTCCCAAGGCCATTTCCGAATACATAACTAAACTTTCTTGTTCCTCTTACTTTACATTATCTTGGAGAGTTATGTAGGAGGCAATGTTATTCCAGTGGGACAGATGGCTCTTTAACAGGCCTAAGGGACTCCTGTCATCTTTTCACTAAGCCACACATACAGACCTTAAATTTGAAAGATCATACAGAGATATAACACTGACTCCAGATATATCTTTTTATTAAAATCTTTTACTAAAACCTTCTTACATTGTCTTGATGCTTCAACAGTTTGGAAATTTGTTCTCCTTTAATTTCCATTTTCTTGACTAAATGTTCTAGTTCACATTCTATGTCTTCACAGACCAAATGACTTTCAGTTTCCTTCATTTGATTCAGTAGTTCTTCATGCTCCCTATGAAAGAAAAGCAAATATCAAGCACTGTTATGGTTTATACTATATATCTTTGATAGAATTAAATAATATTCTGTTCAATCATAAATTTTTGTCACTTAAATACTAATTTTCAAAGACAGTCTCTTTATGTACAGTTATCTAATTAATCTATGGTAAATATAAAAGGCTCTTATGATTTGAGATTAGATAAATTTAGAAATAACTTAGACTTAGGGTCTTAAAACACCTTAAAATAAAGTCTGAATTCTTGATGTTCATAGCTAAATGTAATAAAATATTCTGATGTCCTTAGCTAAAAGCATTAAAGGACTCTTTTTAGTTCCAACTTTGGAATTCTTAATATAGGGTGTTTGGGAAGAACTGCACCTATAAAAATATTTGCCCAAGAAATCTCTATTTGGTGATAGCCCACTTTAAGGAATACTGTTAAGAGTACCAGCTATATCTTCTACAGATGTCCTAGTTCAACTAGTTGGCTACCCAAATCTCATATTTTCTGGAATTTTTGTTGAATATATGTTTAAACTTGGGGCTTAAAATATGTATCCCACTCAGAATCTTATTTACTATGGATGCTTCAAAACTTATAATGCAGACCAGCCAGAGTTTAAAACAAAGAATTTCCTACTTGTCTAATGAAATTTCACTTAATTAAAAAGATTATAAAAAACAAAAGGAGAATCTTTCTTATAAAGGCATTTGTGAGTTATAATTTAAGGTCACCAGACTATATCTGTTAGAATGACAGTAGTATTTGTCTATCAGGTTAGATCTTGGGAGCACAGAAACTCCTTAGATCGGAAAAGTAGTAATTACACACAGTTGAAAACTTAAATACTATCAATAAATACAGTGAAATATCAGTGAAAACAACTCTGCAGATCAAAATAAATCCAAATCTAAGCAAGGCCTTTAAGAATTCATGAGTGGCATTGTTCTTAAGACAGAAGAAAAAAAGATACCTATATATCTTACTAGTTCTGATAAAGAATGAAAATACTTACATACTCATTTGGTCCAGCTCATCCTGCATTGCCATCAAAAGTTCAGACAAATTGTCACCAATAGAAATGGAATTTTTTGAATCAGAAGGTTCAGCTTTACCCTGGGAAGTTGTTCTAGTAGGCTTGTAGAGACATCGAGGCTCAGTAACTTCAGTAAGTTTCTGACAGTTATGTGGCCCATAATGTTGCATCAACTGCAGGACGCTTTGCATACTTGCATTCACAGGATAGTTTGCACTGGCGGACTTTAGGGGAAAAGAAATAGCTAAGAACAATTTCAAATGACTCATGGCATTTAAATTGCACTTACAACAAGGCAGGAGTGTGTCTGAACAAGTATCTTCATTTTTCCTTTCTCACCTTCTCAGCCACAACAGGCAGTGATCCAAACTCTGAATGAATTTGCTGAGGTGGTCCTCCCTTTAAACATCTAGTTTTCTAAATATTGACCAAAAAACGTAAACAAAAATTGTTTTAAAAGACATTTATGATATGAAGAAGTCTCAAAATTCAACAGTAAACAATCTGATTAGAAAACAAGCAAAAAAAATGTGGGTAGACATTTCACTGAAGAGGTCATATAGATGGCAATAAACACATAAAAAGATCTGCAACATCATTAGCCATTAGGAAAATGCAAGTTACAATGAAATATCATTATATACCTATCCGAATGGCCAAAATAAAGAACAGTGACAATACCAAATGCTGGCAAAGAGGTGGGGAAGCCAGATCACTCATGCATGGTTTGTAGGAATACAAAATAATTTGACAGTTTCTTGTAAAACTAAACATGAACTTATATGGTAAGTACATATGATGATTCGGCAATTACACTCTTGGACATTTATCCCAGGGAAATGAAAACCAATGTTCACACAAAAACCTACACACAAATGTTCATAACAGCTTTATTTGTGATAGTAAAAAATGAAATGAATCCAAATCTCCTTCAACAGGGTCCAGCAAATACCAACACATTCTTTTATTTCTGTGTAGTATTTCATATTATGGATGTACTACAGCTTAATCACTGATAGTAAAGCAAGATGAGCTGGACCAAATGAGTATGTAAGTACTTTCATTCTTTATCAGAAGAAGTAGCAAGATATATAGGTATCTTTTTTCTTCTCAGTCTTAAGAATAATGCCACTTATGAATTCTTAAAGGCCTTGCTTTAGATTTGGATTTATTTTGATCTGCAGAGTTGTTGTTACTGATTTTTCACTTTTTTTTTTTTTTTTTTTGACAGAGAGAGACAAAGCGAGAGGGGGAACACAAGCAGGGGGAGTGGGAGAGGGAGAAGCAGGCTTCCTGCTGAGCAGGAAGCCTGATGCGGGGCTCGATCCCAGGACCCTGGGATCATGACCTGAGCCGAAGGCAGACACTTAACAACTGAGCCACCCAGGTGCCCCTTTTCACTGTATTTATTGATAGTATTTAAGTTTTCAACTGTGTGTAATTACTACTTTTCCGATCTAAGGAGTTTCTGTGTTCCGAAGATCTAACTGATAGATAAATACTACTGTCATTCTAACAGATAAGGTCTGGTAACCTTAAGTTATAAAAAACTGCTTCTAGGATCTATTGTGTTGTTTTCATCTGTTGTGTCATTTAGTGTCTCTTTTATAAAATATTGCAGAATACATTTCTATAAGAGTTTAGTACTAGGGGTAGCTTGAGGGAGGCCCTGACCCTCTGTGCCTGTGTTTGGCAGAGCTGGTGTGAGGCGAAGAGACAGTCCTTCCCTGTGCAGCCTTTGAGCACACACTGAGAGAGTGAGGAGCCAAATGAAAAGGACAGGTCATGGCACTGAAATGGATTAAAAAGGAACTTAGTGATTTGGCCCATAACCCTCCAGCACAATATTTTGCAAGTCCAGTTGGGGATGATACCTTTCATTAGCAAGCCACAATTATGGAACCTAATGGCAGCCCACATCAAGGTGGTGTATTATTTTTGACGATTCATTTTCATATAGTCTACTTCAAACCACCTGAGGCTGCATTTACAACAAGAATTTATCTGCCAAATATTAACAGTAATGGTAGCATTTGTCTTGATATTCTAAGATCACAGTGATCTGTTGCTTTAACTATTTCTAAAATTCTTTTATCCATTTTTTCACTGCTATGCGACCCCCTAGCGCCAGAGATTGCACAGGTCTGTAAAACAGACAGAGATAAGTACAACAGAGTATCTTGGAAATGGACTCAGAAGTATGTCATGTGATGCTACTGTAAGGTCACAATAACCTGCATTATAGCTGGAATAAAATTTAAATTACTGTTCCTTTTTTAATTTTCTTACCAGACTGCTGCTCCCTTATCAAACTAAAATAAAATTTTATTTTTTGTTTATTTCCCTCCATTCATTCACATGTTCATCTGACAAAGACTTAACTTCTTCCAGTTTTGGACAATAACTGCTTTTAAAAACTACAAGGTATTTATAAAAGTATAGTTGCCCAAGATTCAGAATTTTTAAAAAAGATTTTATTTATTTATTTATTTTAGAGGGGGGTGTGCAGAGGGAGAGGGAGAGAATCTCAAGCAGACTGTACCAAGCGCTGAACCCAATGCGGGGCTCCATTCCACGACCCTAAGATCACGACCTGAGATGAAATCAAGAGTCTGATGCTCAACCGACTGAGACACCCAGGCACCCCAAGATTCAGAATTTTTTAAAAAATGGAGCATGTGTATTATGTGGCCAATGTCTTCACTCTAACTTGGTTATGAGACTAAAACCATTCCTCACTGCTCTAACATGCTGAAGAAATCATCTGACGGGGACTGAGATGGATGCTCAGTTGTCACAACAAAGGAAGCAACATTATTCAAGCATCCATTCTTTCTTAAGCCTTCCACTGAGAGAGATCTGAGTTATATGATACACTTTATGCTCATAACTGATATGACTGGAGAATTGGTGTTAATTTATAGCATCAGCAGAACAGAATCTATGACGTATTTTATGCATGTTAATAAAGGAATGATATGTTCTTGTTCTACAGAGAATGGAAACTGGAAGTCAAATACCCTTTGCATTCCAAAACAGGGTCTCAAATATTTTTTTAATTTTCATTTAAATTTAAATTATTAGAAGGCTCGGAGCTCATAGTTAATCTATCTTCAATACACTGTTTAATGTACAAATGATGCAAGTTGTCAATGCATAAGTGATCAACTAAGAGCTCTGCTAATAACTTATATATTTTTCTTGCAATAAAGTTGCACAAATCGAAAAAAAAAGAGTTTAGTACTAGGAAAATGTCTATCTTTCTAGAAAAATTGGCATGCTTATTGTTATTTCACAAATATACTGATTGTCATGTGGTCCTTTTTGCTTTGGTTGTCAAGTAAACTCAAAATTAGTTTTTGTGCTCAACTGCTGATACTTTCTTTAACCTGGATTTTATGGAATTTTCTATCCTCAAACCTAAAACCATCAGCATTCAACTTATGTTTTTATCCGCATTTCATAGCATTATTGCATGTCTTTTATTATAAATCTCTCTAAATTCTTTTTGGAAATGGATAGGTATAAATATTAAAAGAGTAAAGAAATAAGCATTAGCAAATAAGAATAAAGTATCTGCATACCTTCAAAGACTTCTTCTTCTTCTCCTTGCAGTGTTTTGGATTTGATACTGAAGACATTAAAATTCTATTGATTTCAAGTCCAGTTTGAAGCTATAATATTAAAGAAAAAGCTTTATGCAACTGATTTTTAATAAACTTCTTCAAAAACATTATAATAAGAAATCAGGTCTCAGTTTATGAAGACAAAAATGCTTGGGGCCCCTGGGTGGCTCAGTTGGTTGAGTGCCCGGCTTAGGTCATGATCCTCAGGGTCATGATATCGAGCACCATGTCAGGCTCTGTGCTCAGTACTGAGCCTGCTTGAGATTCTCTGTCTCCGCCCCCTCCCCCCACTCATGCTCTCTCTCTCTCTCTCTCTCTCTCTCTCTCTCTCTCTAAGATAAATAAACAAAATCTTTTTTAAAAAGTGCTTTTTGAGGAAGAAAAGAAAACCCCAGGGCGCCTGGGTGGCTCAGTCCGTTAAGGTTAAGTGTCTACCTTCGGCTCAGGTCATGATCCCAAGGTCATGGGATCGAGTCCCACATCAGGCTCCCTGCTCAGCAGGGAGTCTGCTCCTCCCTCCCATGTCTCATGTTCTCTCTCTCTCTCACTCTCTCTCTCTGAAATAAATACATAAAATCTTAAAAAAAAGAAAACCCTAAATACTGTTTTTTGTATGTGAAAGCCCCACTAAGTCTATTGGTAATTGCAATCATTTTCTGTTTATAAGAGAATGCATTATTTAATACATACATATCAATCAAACTGAAAACAATCTAGACCAGGAATTATTTCATATACATATATGTCAGAATTTCAAAAGACTACAAGACTTCTTTTGGCAGTGCATCCAAGTATATAAATATACTGGCTGACTTATTGAGAATCTCATTATTATAGCAAAAAGGGACCAAAACTAACAAGCTAGGAAGCAGAAATTATAGTCTAAAATATAGCCTACAGATAATGAAAACAAATTATAATAAAACATATATGGTTTGGGGCGCCTGGGTGGCTCAGTCGTTAAGCGTCTGCCTTCGCCTCAGGTCATGATCCCAGGGTCCTGGGATGGAGTCCCACATCGGGCTCCCTGCTCGGCAGGAAGCCTGCTTCTCCCTCTCCCACTCCCCCTGCTTGTGTTCCTGCTCTCGCTGTCTCTCTCTCTGTCAAATAAATAAATAAAATCTTTAAAAAAAAAAAAAACATGGTTTATTGTGATAATGATATAATGCTCTATTTACTTCAGATGCTTTGTCTTGAAATAGCTTACGCTGATGTTCTTCTTCCTTAAGTTTTTCCTCTAAATGTTTAATCTTGTCCTGCAAAAGAACAAAAAAACTGGGATTATTATATAAAAACTAGAGCCAAATAGTCTTTGTTCTTTTTCCACAGAGTCTTCGAGTCTTGATTCTTAGTAGTTCAGCAAGCTAAAGCAGAAAGTAAGAAAAAGAAATGGCAAAAGATGCTACAATTTTTCTTGGCTTTCTTCCTATGCTTCTTTACCTGCTATTACATATAAGAAGAACAAAGGGAAAGCAAAGAATGTGCATGCAAAGACATTATTAACTTCTAGCAACAAAACCGTAATGATGAAATTTTGGGGGGTATTAAATCTAGAAGGTCAAATGATCATAGTCTTGGGTCTTAATGTTTCATTCAAAACACAGACAAATCACAATGTCTACTGTGTGCATATTATTAAGGGTACAGCTGTTGGAGGAGGGAAGGGAGAGGAAGACATATTAGAAATATAAGATATAGGAGCGCATGGGTGGCTCAGTCGTTAAGCGTCTGCCTTCGGCTCAGGTCATGATCTCAGGGTCCTGGGATCGAGCCCTGCATTGGGCTCCTTGCTCCACGGGAAGCCTGCTTCTCCCTCTCCCACTACCCCTGCTTGTGTTCCCTCTCTCTGTGTCTCTCTCTGTCAAATAAATAAATAAAATCTTAAAAAAAAAAAAAAGAAACATGAGATATAGACTAAATCAAAATAAAAAGCTTCTGCACGGTGAAGGAAACAATCAACAAAACTAAAAGACAACCTACAGAATGAAAGAAAATATTTCCAAATGACATATCTGATAAAGGGTTAGTATCCAAAATAATATAAGGAACTTATGAAACTCAACACCCCCAAAACAAATAATCCAATTGAAAAATGGGCAGAAGACATGGGTAGACATTTTTCCAAAGAAGACATCCTGATGGCCAACAGACACATGAAAAGATGCTCAACATCACTGATCATCAGGAACACACAAATCAAACTACAATGAGATATCACTTCATACCTGTCAAAATGGCTAAAATCAACAACATGAGAAACAACAAGTGTTGGTAAGGATGGGGATGGAGAGAAAGGGGAACCCTTGTGCACTGTTGGTGGGAATACAAACTGGTGTAGCCACTGTGGATATCAGTACAGAAGTTCTTCAAAAAGTTTAAAATAGAAGTACCCTACGATCCAGCAATCACACAACTAGGTATTTACCCAAAGGAAACAAAAATACTAATTTAAAGGAATACATGCACCCTGATGTTTATAGCAATATTATCTACAATAGCCAAACTCTGGAAACAGCTCAAGTGTCCATCGACTGATGAACAGATAAAGATGTGTGTATATATATATATATCCATGTATATGGATATATTTATATATATGTATGCATATATATGTATGTATATATTTATATGTATGTATTATATTTATATGTATGTATGTATATATGTATGTAGATATATACATACATACATATAAATATATAAATATATTTAAAATATATAGATATATATAAATATATCTATTTATTCAATGAACCATTACTTGGCCATAAAAAAGAATGAAATCTTGCCATTTGCAATGACATGGATAGAATAAGAAAGTTTTAAATACCAAAGGACAAATACACTAGAAGGTAATGTGAGAAAAGGTGGCAACGATTTTTGTAAGACAGAAAAGTAGATGGGTGACTTCCAACCTTACTTTGCAAGGCAGAAAAAGCTGAAATTTCACTAGAGAGTATAATGCTAAGCAAAATAAGTCAGCCAGAGCAACACAAATACCATATGATTTCACTCATATGTGGAATTTAAGAGACAAATGAGCAAAGGGGAAAAAGAGAGAGACAGATCAAGAAACAGACTCTTAACTATAGAGAAAAAACTGATGGTTACCAGAAGGGAGGTGGGTGGGGGGATGAGTTAAATAGGTGATGGGGATTAAGGAGTGCATTTGTTGTGATGAGCACCAGATGATGCATGGAACTTTGAATCACTATATTATACACATGAGACTAATATTACACTGTATGTTAACTGGAATTTATTCATTTATGTATGTATGTATGTATGTATGTTATGTTAGTCACCATACAGTACATCGTTAGTTTTTGATGTAGTGTTCCATGATTCATTGTTTGTGTAAAACACCCAGTGCTCCATGCAATTCCTTAATACCCATAACTGGGCCAAACACACCCCCTCACCCCTTCCCCCTCTAAAACCCTCAGTTTGTTTCCCGGAGTCCATAGTCTCTCATGGTTCGTCTCCTCCTCTAATTCCCTCCCTTTATTTTTCCCTTCCTTCTCCTAATGTCCTCCATGCTATTCCTTATGTTCCACAAATAAGTGAAACCATATGATAATTGACTTTCTCTGCTTGACTTATTTCACTTAGCATAATCTCTATTTATTTTTAAGATTTATTTATTTGAGAGAGAGAGTGAGAGCAGGGGGAGGGGTGGGGAGGGAGAGAGAGACAGAGAATTCCAACCAGACTCCCCACTGAGCTCTGAGCCCAATACAGGGCTCGATCATATGACCCTGAGATCATGACCTGAGCTGAAATCAAGAGTTGTACACTCAATCCACTGAGCCACCCAGGTGCCCTAACTGGAATTTAAATAAAAACTTAAAAAAAAAGAAAAACAATTGTGTAACAACATATGGCGATGGATATTAATTAGACTTACTGTGGTGATCATTTTGTAAAATATACAAATATCAAGAAAATACAAATATCAAATCATTATGTTGTACACCTGAAACTAATACAATGTTCTATGTCAATTTTATCTCAATTTGTAAAAAAATGAAAAAAAAAAAAGAAACATAAGATATGTTCCTTGTTATTTAAGAGCTTATACTGTACTTAAGGAAACAATAGTAACATACATGAAACAAACAACAAAACAATGAGCATAATTTGACTCAGACCATGTATATACTTATACATATAAGTATTTTATCTTATATCCATGGTATGGTTCAGAATTTGAGGACAGTACCATTACAAAGGGAGAGCTCCCTGAGTGTTGGAGAACTCAAGGAAGGCTTCATAGAGAAAGCAGGACCTGGAGAAAGTCCTATGAAATGGATAAAATTTGGTTGGAAAAAGGAAAGGGCATTTCAGGAGGACTGAGGATAGACTTAACTACAAATGGTGAAAGACAATCTTCAATTTCCTTTAGGCAAATTATCTGATAAATGAAAATGTTCTGCCATTTCAGAAGAATCCAAAATTACAATTTTACATCAAAAGGCAAGCTCATTCGTGCCATGACAGAATACATTAATTTTAATCTCCATAGGCAGAAATTCATATCTGGATTACTAAGAGCTGTTAAAAAAGTTTTATAAATCAGATTTACTGTATATTCACATATAGGGCCAATAATGCTTAACACTAAAGATTTATTCCTGGCATCATCACTTCAAAAAATAAGTGAAAGCTTACCTCAGCAGTTTTCTGAGTGGTTGTAAGTTTAAAACATTCTTTTTCTAAGACATCAAGTTTTTCAAGTTTTGCTTGCAGCTTCCTATGATCTTGTTCTTTTTCCCTTTGAAGCTGGGCCTGGAAAGGATAAAAACAAAACCTGAATTTGGCAAGTGATGCCAATGCTCAAAAATAATACAATTTCTGAGAATTAAAGCACAATAAATCTGTCATAAGAAACATGTATATACATGTATATGCTTTAGGGGCTTATGAATAAAAAACAAGAAAATCAAATTATAAAAAAAGATGAGCTATATTTATCAATGGAACAAACTCTTCTATGCATGTTTATATAACATTTCTACTAAAGAAAACATCATCAGTGAAGCCTGTATTAAATAAACTGTTATTTGTAAGGTGACCAAACCTACACACTGTCTTATCCTCTAATTATAACATAGAAAAGCAACTATGAGAGGAATAAAGCATACAGAGAAACTGGAGAAAAGGAAAGTTATAAATATATTTTCATATCTATACACAGTTTTGTAATGTATTTATTACCACACTAATGCAATGTGTTAATAATAGAGACAACTGTGAGGGGGCAGGAAGTATATGAGAACTCTCTGTACTATCTGCTCAATTTTCTATAAACTTAATACTGCTCTAAAGAATAAACTCTATTAAAAAATGAAAAACTGAAACAATCAATAAACAGTCTTGGTGACCTGTGGTCTGACATTCAAATGGCGTTACACACGGAGAGAAGAGGGAGGTCAGACAAGAATAATTATTTGAAGGATAATGGCTAAAAATGTTCCAAATTTGATGAAAAATATTAACTGACAGATTCAAGAATAATAATAATAAATTTTAAAAAGGCAGAATAAATACAAAAAAACCCTCACATTTGGGCACAACATTATCAAATTGTTGAAAACCAGTGATAAAGGGAAAACCTTCAAAGCAGCCTGAGAAATGATGATACGTTATGCACAGGAGAATGAAGATAAGAATTATCATTAGAAACTATTAAATCCAGAAGACAACTTTGACCACATCTTTAATGTGCTGAGAGAAAAAACCTGTCAACCAGAATTTTATATGCATTGAAAATATCCTTCCCCAATAATGGTGAAATAAGGACTTTTCCAGAAAAATGTATGCTAAGAGAATTCCCAGCATACTTGTAAAGGAAGTACTTTGGCCTGAAGGAAATGACACCAGACATAAAATCAAATCTACACAAAGAAATAAGAAACATTGGAAATGGTAAAAATGGGAATAGATACATATTTCATCTTATTTAAGTTTTCTTTAAAGGATAATTAACCTTTAAAGCAGAAATAATTATGATGTCTTGTGGGTTTTACAACAATGCAGAATTAAATGTATGGAAGTTGTAGCACAAAGGGGGACAAGTGGAAGCATACTATAGTGAGGATGGTACATTATATTGAAATGTTTTAATACTAATTCATGGCAGGGTATGGGGTAAGTTAAAAATACATATTTTAACCTGTACAGCAGCTACTAAAAAGAAGGAAGAGGAGGAGAGAAGTAACAGAGGACGAGGAAAAGTCAATAGAATTTAAAAGGAAATCACTAGAGAAGTTAGAAAATATTTTTAGCTGAAAGATAATGAAAATACAAAATATCAAAATCTGTGGGATGCAGGTAAAGCAGTTTATAGGGAACTTGATAGCTTTCATCATTAAATGCAACATTTAAAAGAAAGAATAAAAGTTTTAACATCAATACTCTGAACTTCCAACATACAAAGCTAGGGGGAGAAAAGCAAATTAAACCCTTTTTAAGTAGAAGGAAAGAAATAATAAAGTAGAAATAAATTAAGTAGGAAATAATAAAAAAATTTAAAAATAAAAAAGGTGCTTTTTTGAAAAAAATCAATAAAATTGATAAAAGTGATAGAGGAATAATTTTAAAAAGAGGAAAATTATAAATTAGCTGTATCAGAAATGAAAGGGGGACATCTCTAAAGACACAAAAAGAAACAAAATCCAAGTAGCCTACACCTGTTAAAAAAAATGAATTCGTAATCTAAAACAGTCCACAGAGAAAACTACAGTCCCAGATAGCTTCTATCAAATTTGAATTCTATCACACACTTAAGGAAGAAATAATGCTAATCTTTCAGAAAACAGAAGAAAGATTCTTCCCAACTAATTTTATGAAAAACAAATAAACAAATCATGGCATATCTGTATAATAAAATTATATACAGCAATAAAAAGTAAAAAAAACTATTGATACAACATGGATTAATCTAAAAAAACTTTATGCTAAACAAGAGAGTACATTTTCTATGATCCAAATATATACAATTCTAGGACAGGGAAAAACTCTAAGTAAAATAAATCAGAATAGTAGTTGCCCTGTCGGGAAGTGGGGAGAGAGCAGGAAATATCTTGACAGAGATATGAGAGAATTTCTGTTATTTGGATCCATACTATGGATTGTATGAGTATATTTATTTATCAATAATCACTGAACGTTCCACTTAAGATCTCTGCATTTCACCATATGTAAACTATACCTAAATAAAAAACATTTAAAAAACTGTTAAAAGTCACTGATCTACAATATTTAGCTAGGATAGGTCTAGGTTATTTTATAAGATAAAATGTAAGTTATATTTTATCTTATGAACTTTATAAAGTGGTTGCTCTTCTGGTTGTTGTACCCTCATTTATAAAACCCAGAATTACCAGGTTTATACGTTTTTTCCAAACTGGTGGATGTGAAGTAGTACCTTATTGTGCTGTTAATTTGCATTCTCCTAGTTACTAATGAGAATGATAATTCTTCTATAAATGTATGATCATTTGTGATTTCTTTTTTCCTGCAAAATGCCTCATCATAACTGGGCCCATTTCTCTACTGTTTTGTTACTTTTTATATCTTGTTTAAGAAACTGTTCTCCACGCCAAGGTCATCAAGACATTGTTCTGCATTTGCTTTTAAAAATTACAAAGTTTTGCCTTTTACATGTAAATCTTTAACCCACCTAGAATTGATTTTTGTGTATGATGTAAGATTGGGATCCAATTTCATTCTTTTTTCCTCACATAGCCAAGCAATTTTCCTAAAACCATTTATTGAAGTCTATCTTTTCCCCACTGATCTGCAATGGCATCCTTGTTGTATATTATTTCCATGTAAGTGAGTTTGTTTCTGAGTATATTCTATTCCTTTATTCTGCTTGTCTATCCATACAGATATGTTAATTTTGATAGAGTTACAATTTGTTTCAATATGTAGTAGAGCAGGACCTTATTCTTCAGAATAGTTTTGCTATTCTTGGACCTTTGCTTTTCCATATAAATTTTGCAGTCAACTTTTATAGTTCCTGGAAAAACCTATTAAATACTTGACCCATTAAAATCCAGTATTGATTGTTACTGTTAACCATTTCCAAAACAATGCAAAAACCTTACAACACTTAGTAATTTTTTTCAGTTTTTATTTATTTTTAAGTAATCTCTACACCCAACATAGGGCTCAAACTCACAACCAAGAATTGCCTTCTCTTCCAACTGAGCCAGTCAGGTACCCCAAAACCTTACAACACTTTATTTTTTTTATTTTATTTTATTTTATTTTTTAAAAGATTTTATTTATTTTTTTGACAGAGAGAGACACAGTCAGAGAGGGAACACAAGCAGGGGGAGTGGGAGAGGGAGAAGCAGGCTTCCCGCGGAGCAAGGAGCCTGATGCGGGACTCGATCCCAGGACCCTGGGATCATGACCTGAGCCGAAGGCAGACGCTTAACCGACTGAGCCACTCAGGCGCCCCCTTATAACACTTTAAACTACACTTACCCCTTCCTAATTTATAAGCTATTGTTCTCATTAATTTTAATCCTTTATATATCTTTAAACCACATAAAACATTACTATTTTTGTATACAATACTCATTTAGATTGACATATATATATATACACACACACACCATCTTCATTGCTCTTATTTCTTTCCTGCATCTCTGACCTTCCATCTAAGATACTTTTCCTTTTGTCTGAATAATGTCTTTTAGCATTTCTTTTAGAATGGATCTCCTGGTAACAAATGATCTCAGTCTTTGTTAGTCTTTAAATGTCTTTATTTAATCTTTCTTTTTTTTTTTTTAAGATTTTATTTATTTATTTGAGAGAGAGAGAGTGCGCATGTGCAAAAGAGAGAGAGTGGGGGGCAGGGCAGAGGGAGAGGGAGAAGCAGACTCCCCGCTGAGCAGGGATTTACGGGACTCGATTCCAGGACCCTGGGATCATGACCTGAGCTGAAGGCAGACGCTTAACTGACTGAGTCACCCAGGCACCCCTCATCTTTATTTTTAAGGATATTTTCCCCAGGTTTAGGATTTTTAGATTGGTAGGTATTTTCTTTTAATACTTAACTATATCAATCCATTGTCTTCTGAATTCAGTACTTTCAGTTGAGAAGTCAGCTGTCACTTTCATTGTTGTCCCTTTGAATGTAATCTTTTTTTCCCCACCAGCTTTTAAGATTTTATGCTTGTCTTATTCATTATGAGGTGTCTAGGTATATATTTCTTTTTATTTATCTTAATTTAGTTTTATAGGTTTTATGGAATTAGTTTTCTTGAATCTGTGGTGTGAATTTTTTAATCCATTTTGGAAAATTCTCAGTCACTATGTCTTCAAATATTGCTTCTGTCCCATTTTTTCACCTTTCCTAATGGAACTCCAATAACACTTAAGTTTGACCTTCTCACTCTAACTTATGCCTCTTGCTCTCTTTTCTGAATTTACTTTCATTTTGCCTCTTTGCTGATTTGGATGACTTTGCCTTCCAGTTCACTAATTATCTCTTCCAATCTGTTAGATCCATCCATTCAGTTCTAAATTTCAGGTACTGTATTTTTCAGTTCCACAATTTTTATTTGGTTCTTTCTCAAATCTGCTCTGCCATTTTATGGTTTCCAATGCTTTCCTGAAAATGCCAATCCTGTCTTTTATGTCCTTGATTATAACAAGCAAAATTATTTTATTTTATTTTTAAAGATTTTATTTATTGGGGCACCTGGGTGCATCATTCGTTAAGTGTCTGCCTTTGGCTCAGGTCATGATCCCAGGGTCCTGGGATTGAGCCCCGCATTGGGCTCCCTGCTCCGTGGGAAGCCTGCTTCTCCCTCTCTCACTCCCCCTGCTGTGTTCCCTCTCTTGCTGTGTCTCTCTCTGTCAAATAAATAAATAAAATCTAAAAAAAAAAATTATTTATTTATTTATTTATTCGAGAGACAAAGAGAATGAATGAGTAAGTGGAAGGTGGGGTGGGGGGAAGAGGAGAGAATCTCAAGCAGACTCTATGCTGAGCGTGGAGCCCCATGAAGGGATAGATCTCATAACCCTGAGATCATGACCTGAGCTCAAACAAAGAGTTGGACACTTACTAACTGAGCCACCCGGGTGCCCCAAGCATAATTATTTTAAAGTCTGTGTCTCTTAGGGCCAGCACCCAGCTGGAACTAACTTGTAAGAGTGCTTACATAGTCTGTTATGTATGCTATTTCTTTTCATAGTGTCTTTTTTCCTTAAGTAAAATTTATTTAAATTCCAGCTAACATACAGTGTAACATTAGTTTCAGGTGTACAATAGTGATTCAACAGTTCCATGCATCACCTGGTGCCCATCACAACAAATGTACTCCTCAATCCTCAACACCTATTTAATCCATCCCCCCACCCACCTCCCTTCTGGTAACCATCAGTTTGTTTTCTACAGTTAAGAGTCTGTTTCTTGATTTGTTAGTCTCTCTCTCTCTTTTTTTCCCCTTTGATCTTGTCTCTTAAATTTCGCATATGAGTGAAAACATATGGTATTTGTGTTGTTCTGACTGACTTATTTTGCTTAGCATTATACTCTCTAGTTCCATCCATGTTGTTGCAAATGGCAAGATTTTATTCTTTTTTATGGCCAAGTAATGGTATACTTACTTGGCCATAAAAAAGAATGAATATATCATCTTTATCCATTCATTAGTCAGTGGACACTTGAGCTGTTTCCAGAGTTTGGCTATTATAGATAATGCTGCTATAAACATCAGGGTGCATGTATCCCTTTGAATTGGTATTTTTGTATCCTTTGTGTAAATACCTAGTTGTGTGATTGCTGGATTGTAGGGTACTTCTATTTTAAACTTTTTGAGGAACTTCTATACTGATTTCCACAGTGGCTACACCAGTTTGTATTCCCACCAACAGTGCACAAGGGTTCCCCTTTCTCTCCATCCCCATCCTTACCAACACTTGTTGTTTCTTATGTTGTTAATTTTAGCCATTTTGACAGGTATGAGGTGATATCTCATTGTAGTTTTGATTTGTGTGTCCCTGATGATCAGTGATGTTGAGCATCTTTTCATGTGTCTGTTGGCCATCAGGATGTCTTCTTTGGAAAAAATGTCTACTCATGTCTTCTACCCATTTTTCAATTGGATTATTTGTTTTGGGGGTGTTGAGTTTCATAAGTTCCTTATATTATTTTGGATACTAACCGTTTATCAGGTATGTCATTTGGAAATATTTTCTTTCATTCTGTAGGTTGCCTTTTAGTTTCATTGACTGTTTCCTTTACTGTGCAGAAGCTTTTTATTTTGATGAAGTTCCAATAGTTTATTTTTGCTTTTGTCTCCCCTGCCTCAGGAGACATATCTAGAAAGAAGTTGCTATGGCCAATGTCAAAGAAGTTATTGCCTGTGTTCTCCTCTAGGATTTTAATGGTTTCCTGTCTCACATTTAGGTCTTTAATCCATTGTGAATTTATTTTTGTGTTTGATGTAAGAGTGGTCCAGTTTCATTCTTCTGCATATGGCTCTCCAGTTTTCCCAACATTTGTTGAAGAGACTGTCTTTTTTTCGTTGGATAGTCTTTCCTGCTTTGTCGAAGATTAATTGACCATATAGTTGTGCGTTCATTTCTGGGTTTTCTAATCTGTTCCATTGATATGTGTCTATTTTTGTGCCAGTGCCATACTGTTTTGATCACTATAGCTTTGAAACACAACTTGAAGTCCAGAATTGTGATGCCTCCAACTTTTCTCTTCTTTTCAAGATTGCTTTGGCTATTCGGGGTCTTCTGTGGTTCCATACACATTGTAGGATTGTTTGTTCTAGCTCTGTGAAAAATACTGTTGGTATTTTGATAAGAGATTGCATTAAATGTGTAGATTGCCTGGGTAGTATAATCATCTTAACAATATTTGTTCTTCCAATCCACGAACATGGATTGTTTTTCCATTTCTTTGTGTCTTCTTCAATTTCTTTCATCAGTGTTCCAGCAAGGAAGAGGTAAAACTTTCACTATTTATAGATGACATGATACTCTATATAGAAAACTTGAAAGACTCCACCAAAAAACTGTAGAACTGAGAAATGAATTCAGTGAAGTCACAGGATACAAAATCAATGTACAGAAATCTGTTGCATTTCTTTCTTTTTTAAAAAAATGTTTTTATTTAAGTAGGCTACATGCCCAACATGGAGCCCCATGTGGGACTTGAACTCACAGCTCTGAGATCAAGACCTGAGCTGAGATCAAGAGTCGGGATGCTCAACCGACTGAGCCACCCAGGCACCCCTGTTACCTTCTGTACATCAATAATGAAGCAGTAGCAGAAAGAGAAATTAAGGAATCAATCCCATTTACCATTGCACCAAAAACAATAAGATACCTAGGAATAAACAAACAGGTGAAAAAACTGTACTCTGAAAACTATAAAACACTAATGAAAGCAATTTTCACAGTGTCTTAACTCCTTCTGCCTGGTTATGTCTGATTGAAAGTTTTTCACTGTGTTAAAGAAATGTTTATAGAAATAATTTGAGGTCCCCAGGAACATTAGCTATCCAGGATCCCTTTAATCCAATTTCAGGGACTAAGATTTACTCTCATAGAGTTGTAAGTTGGGTTGTTTTCTTTCTTGTTCACCTTTACAAAGCATTCAGAGCACAAGAGATTTATTATGGTTCCTACTCTTGATAGGCCCTGGAATCTAACTTCAATTTCTTAAGCCCCATAGTTTTCAAAAGCATTATTAGGGGTGCCTCGGTGGCTCAGTTAGTCAAGCCTTCCACTCAGGTCATGATCTCAGGGTCCTGGGATCAAGCCCCGCATCGCGCTCCTGCTCAGTGGGGAGTCTGCTTCTCCCTCTCCCTCTGCCCCTCCCCACTTCATGTGAGAGAGCTCTCTCTCTCTCTTTCTGCTCTCTTTCAAATAAATGAACAAAATCTTAAAAAAAAAAAAAAAAAGTTTTATTTAGCCTCTCAATGGACTCTTCTGGAATCAGAAATTCCTAAGAAGGATGGGGCCTGAAATCAACCTCTCTGGAGGCCAACCTCTTCAGATTTAAGTACACAGACAGATTTTGAATTGGTGATTTTCACGACTTCATTAACTCTCCAATGCCTTTACGTCTTTTTTCCCTTTTCTTCCTTTCTTCCTCCCTCCCTGTCTCCCTCCCTTCCTTTCTTTTCTATCCTTTTTCCTTCCTCCCTTCCTTACTCTTTAATATCCTGCCCAGTTTTTCTTGTTTTCTTCTACAGAAAACTTGGTCCAAATGACCTACTCTACTTCACTGTAAGTGGAAATCTCCTCAATATAGCTTTCTATCCTACTTAAGATTATGATACAATTTTCCCATGACATTAAATATTCTTCAAAAACATATTAAATTATATTCCTATAGAAAATGTGTTTACCTGTTGTTCTAGGATCATATTCTTCTCTCGTTCTACATTGAGAACCATTCTCTTTGTATATTCTAGTTGCTTCTCTAGAAGAGTACAGCGAGACTGAGCTGAGCTTAACTGTATAGTAATATCTGTGAAAAAAGAAAAAGTAATAATGTCTAGATTATCACATAGATCAGAGATTTGGTAATCACAAGAAACATTGTATAAATTCAATCAAGAACTAAAAGCTCAAGGATTCTTTAGTTCTAAGTACTGACTCTGTAAGAGTTGTGGACATATATTTTGTGCATATCTCATTAACTACATAATACTAGTTTAACATTGTCTTCCCCTAAAAGACCCACAGGGCAAACTTCTGAAAGAGTAAGAAGTCAGTGACTTGTGGGATGATAAATATCTTGGCTGTTCCTGGGAAATGACATTATCTGAAAAAATAGAGGACCTAAAGTCTCTTTCCTATCAATATATTTTTCTCTTTCAGGAAACTCAGGTATATCCAATCTTCCATTCCCATTTCCTCTGCACTTGACTACTGACAGCATAGTTATTTCCTAAGAAGTAATCAGCCTCTTTCTAATTCTTTAGTTTTTTACTTTCCTCAGTTCTTTAGACCACTTTTCTCCAATATTCTCAGAAAAAAATCTTCTCATTTCTTCACTCTATTTATAAGTTGAAACACAAACTTGAACCTTATTTGGGAGGGTGAATGTACTACAAGGAAAAAGAAAGCCATACATTATGAAGTAAAAATTATATAAAGAACTTATGTTCTAGGGGCGCCTGGGTGGCTCAGTCGTTAAGTGTCGGCCTTCGGCTCAGGTCATGATCCCAGGGTCCTGGGATCGAGCCCTGCATTGGGCTCCCTGCTCAGCAGGACGCCTTCTTCTTCTTCTCCCACTCCCCCTGCTTGTGTTCCCTCTCTCGCTGTGTCTTTCTCTGTCAAATAAATAAATAAAATCTTAAAAAAAAAAAAAAGAACTTATGTTCTAAATCTCTAAAACTTATGTCCGAATGTCTTTTTCATAATTTCCACAGAAACCTCTACTTACCTGTCCATTTCCTCTAATTAATCTTTCGAGTCAATAAAATTTTTTATTCATTTTTATGGTTTCTGTATTGTTCAATTACTAGTGTTGCTTTTTATTTTCAAATTTTAAAAACCAGTGTTGACTGAATATATAAAGTATTTTAAGTATATTATAGGTAAAATTAGATTTTGTTGGTATTCTGAAAATATTCTAATTCTAAACACAATCTGTCTAAAAACTTAATGTGTCTTTTACCCAGGTTAGGCCTACTATGGGTAAAGCTGATATGAATATTCAAGTATAAGTCTTCTTATGGAAATATCTTTGTATTTATTGGATAAATACCTAGGAATGGAATTACAGGGTTGTATGGATAGCACATGTTTTAGTTTTACAAGAATCTGTTGAACTGTTTTCTGCAGTGGTTGTACCATTTAATGGTCTCACCAATAAGATGTGAGAGTTTCAGTTTCTCCACATCCTTACCAATACAGGATATTATTACATCCTTTAATTTTGGTCATTCTAGTGGGTATACATTAGTATCACATTGTGATTTTATTTGTATTTTCCTGTTGACTAGTTTTGCTGAGGATCATTTCATGTGCTTATTGGCCTGTATATCTTCTTTTATAAAATGCCTGTTCAAATTTTTGGCCCACTTTTTCTGTAGGTTGTTTTCCTTTTATTATTATTATTAAGTTTTGAGAATTTTTTATATATTCTCAATACAAATCCTTTTCAGATATCTGTTTTGCAAACATTTTCTCACAATCTGTTACTTGTCTTATTTTAACAGTATATTTTGAAGAATAAAAGTTTTAAACTTTGGAGAAAAAAAACTTAATGTGTCGGGGTGCCTGGGTGGCTCAGTTGGTTAAGAGACTGCCTTCGCCTCCGGTCATGGTCCCGGGGTCCTGGGATCGAGTCCCACATCGGGCTCCTGGCTCGGCGGGGAGCCTGCTTCTCCCTCTGACCCTCTCCCCTCTCATGCTGTTTCTCTCTCTCTCTCTTTCTCAAATAAATAAATAAAATCTTTAAAAAAAAAAAAAAAAAAAAACTTAATGTGTCTTTTAATCTCAAGAATTTATGAACTGGGATAATATATAATAGAAGTAAGCTCAAAGTGATACCTATTTAATGCAAATATCAAATTGTCTGTGAACAAGGCTTCAAGGTTTGAATATATATAAGAACAAAGATATTTGAGTAAATCTTAGACTGGGCTTTTTATTTTCAAGTTGTAAATTTTGATAACTCCTTATTTCTGAGAACTATTGAATTTCCTTACCTTTTTTCTGCTTTATCAGTTCCTGGTGTGCCAGATTTCTCTCATTTGTTTCTTTCTCCAAGGCCTTTTTATACTGTGCTGCCTCTCTGGAAAGAATGTTTAGGTTATCCTCAGCTTGTGTTCTCTCCAACTCTAAACGATGAATCTTTTCCTGAAGAGTTTTTAAGGCTAAAATAAGAGCTGTTGAAAAAAAATTTGCTTGTTACTTCAATGAAAATTTTTGAACACTTACATAGTAGCAATAAAAGTGAACAGTATATTTTTGTTAGTGAGCCAGAAAAACATACAAGTAACATATATTCCTCAAAAAAAAAAAAAATCACTAAAACTCTAAAGAGGGACAATTTTTTTCTAATAGATCTTCTAAAAACAATATATTTATGATTATATTTAGTAATTTTCTAGGTTTGAGATAGCTAATAATCAAAATTTTTAATTCAATAAAGTAAATCTCTTCAAATAATGTCCAGTCTAGGAGGCATAAGAGTCTGAGTATGGATAAAGAAAATTAAGATGTAGTGTCACTAATTAACATGGAAATTTAGGTTTAATGTTAAAGGTTTTTCTCGGTTCTTGATATGTTCAATTTTAGTTAAATCACAAACATTTATTGTTTCTTTGTCTAAGATTTAGTATTAATAATTAGAACATATGAGTTAGAAGACAGTTTCTTCCACCAGAAGAAAAATTATAACCTAGTGGTTTAACTCATGTCAGGCCTGAAAGATTTTAAGTGGTACACATGTACTACTGTGATTTTTATTCAGGTATATTAACATCATCATGATTCGGGTATGTTCAGAGTTCTAATATTTTCAAATAACACTTTCTATTCTGTTATAACTTCAAACTATAAAACGAGTGGAATGGAATATAAGTAAATGTTATAGGTTAATTTTCATATGCCAGCATACCTCGTTTATTGTGCTTCACCTTATCGCATTTCACAGATAATGCACTTTTTACAAATTGAACAATGGTTTCTGGCAACCCTATTTGAGTAAATCTACCAGCACCATTTTCCCAACAGCATTTGCTCACTTCATGTCTCTGTGTCACATTTTGGTAATTCTTGCAGTATTTCAAAATTTTTGTTATTATTATATTTGTTATGGCAATCTGTGATCAGTGATTATGACTCACCGAAAGCTCAGATGATACCTAACATTTTAGCAATAAAGTATTTTTTAGTTAAGATATATAGTACATTGTTTTTTTAGACACAATGCTATTGCACAATTAATGGACTACAGTATAGTCTAAATGTAACTTTTATATGCACTGGGAAACCAAAAAATTCATTGACTCACTTCATTATGATACATTTCGCTTTATTGTGGTGGTCTGGAACCGAACCCACAATATCTCCAAGGTTTGCCTGTAGTTCATAACCAATTAAAAAGATGTTTGCTAGAGATTACCATGTGGTTCTTTTTGTTTGTTTGTTTGTTTGTTTGTTTTACAAATGAGATAAAGAAATTATATTTATTGCTCTTTAGAAATGCAATACCTGGTTTGCTGATTTGGAATATTTCTTGTGGTTTTTTACTCCACAGAGCTAGTCTATTTATTAATGGTAACATTTATTATAGAATATTAAAAAAACAGGTGATAACCAGCATTTTAGAAGGTAATTTGTATGGCATAGGCATGTTTTCCTAATTCAATTCTGATATCCTCCTAAGTTTATTATTTTTTTAAAGATTTTATTTATTTATTTGTCAGAGAGAGAGAGAGAAAGCACACAAGCAGGGGGAGCAGCAGGCAGAGGGAGAAGCAGGCTCCCCACCAAGCAAGGCCGATGCAGGACTGGATCCCAGGACCAGGGATCATGACCTGAGCCGAAGGCAGACGCTTAACTGACTGAGCCACTAAGGCGTCCTTCCCCCTAAGTTTATATTTTAAAAGTTACAATACTTGTATTTTGTAGTTACTCCAATGTCCTAGCTTCCAAAGGAATTTTCAAGGGTAATTTTGGAAATAGGCAATTTCCGGATTTAATCCTTGAATAAGATACAACTTTACTTAATTCACTAGTATTCTAATCATCTAGTTTAGAAGGATTCCAAATCTAACCTTTGATTCTTCAAAGTGTATTTTCCTATTTTCTCATGATTTTTTAGGATAAAATTGTAATTATGTGTCTAGGTGGTTAATCTTCATCTTACAGCTGAAGAAGCCAAAATAAAAAATGTTAAATAACTTATGTTTATAGAAACTTTAAGCAACAGAGTCAAAACTAATAGTTTTATTAAAATTAAACACATAATCATATTATTTTCTATGTAAAGATGTAAAGTTTTATATAACATTTCATATCATTCCCTTAATTTTTAATATGACTTTATTTTAGAATTACCTTGGCTATTTGGACTATGAAGCATTTTAGGAGAGGTAGCTTCTAAGTTTGCAGAGTGGTGAGTCTGAGATGATTCATCGTTCTGGGTAAATGATGGAATAAAAACTCTTTCTGGAGGTTTAAGATAGCTTCCTACTATACTATGCATTAATTCAGAATCCATTATCTGTAGAGAATAAAGGAATAATATAGTATAGCATCATTCTTTCCTATTTAAATGACAAAAATATTAGGTGAAACTTAACATAAATATATAATCATATACTGTGGAGTTGTTTCTTTATAGAGTTAATTATCACAAGTTCAACTATAATAAGCTCATCAATACAAGAAAGAAACATGACTATTTACTGTATAAATAGTATGGACAATTCTGCCTGATTTTCAGTGAGCAAATGCCCTGGAGTGAGCATTAATTATATAGGTGGTGTGAATTTACTGGTTTCTCAGTTGATCATAAGTTCATATACCTCTCATCAACTGAGCACTTCTCTACAAACAGTGTGACTCTAGGATTCTTAGGGAAAGTACACATTCTAAAAGACAACAAAGCTTTGAAACACAAGCCACCCATATAATCCAATCCTCAAAGACTGATGAATTCCAATGTACTGGCTTCCTAAGGGATTTTCAAGGGTAATTTTGGATATATCAATCTCTGAATCTAATCATCGGATATGACACAACTCCATTTAATGTGCCAATTTTTTTTTTTTTAAATAGGCTCTACACTCAGCGTGGAGCCCAATGTGGGGCTTGAACTCAGATGGTGAAATCAAGACCTGAGCCGAGATATCAAGAGTTGGACACTTAACTAACCCAAGCACCCCAATGCACCCAGCATTCTAATCATAGTTTAGAATGGTTCTCAATCTGAAGAACCTAAAATAGCTTTGTCATTCTGGGAGGTTATACTTAATTTTAATGTTTTATTTTTTAGGAGAGCCCTTTTAACCATTTTAGCAGATAATTTTTTGGTCTAATTTTCCCCAAATCATTTATTTTCCTTTCTGTAATTTACTTTAGAAAAGGGGTGCCTGGGTGGTTCAGTCAGTTAAGCGTCCGACTCTTGATTTCAGCTCAGGTCGTGATCTCAGGGTCATGAGATAGAGCGCTTCACTGGGCTCTGTGCTCAGCAGGAAGCCTGCTTGAGATTCTTTCCCTCTCCTTCCCCTTCTTTCCCTCCCCAAGCTCACACACACACACACACACACACACACACATACACACACACACTCTCTCTCTCTCTAAAATAAATAAATAAATCTTTAATAAAATAAATAAAAGTTAAATAGCCTAGGAAGCTTTCTAGAATATTTGATGTTCTTTGCTCTTGAGAAGCAATCATTTTTTTTTTGCTATTGTTATTAGTATCAGCTACCATTTACTAACCATGTCTCCATCCCTCCGGGTTGTTGCTGCTCAGATACTGTCTGCTCCCCATGGGAGATTGCATCTATCTAAGTTGCTGTTCCCTCAAAAAAACAAGAGAGCAAAGTTAGTCACAGCTGGCTCACAATGAAGAAGATCCCAAAGTACAGAAGTTCTGAACATGATTGTACATCTTCAGAGAGAGGTATGTGGCTGAAGCTATCCCAAGAACCTCGGAATTACTCAAGATATCTCAGTTTTAGGCTCCTGGTGAGTTTCTCCAATAATAAGAAGAGTGAAATCTTGCCATTAGTCATTACACCCTGAGGTCCTTGGGAGGACTCCGCTTCCTCTTTACCAAATATAGTATTTATTTTACAAACTGAATTTTGTGCCAGTTAAAAAACAAATTCAAATTTGAGGTTTTTAATGTAAATGAAATGACTACTTAGAAGATGCCAATAAGTTAAAAATTAGACTAAAGTTTATTTAAATTAAATGTGTAAACACATCTTAAAGTGGGGATAAGCAGAATAACAACCCACTGGTAGGTGAAGAAAAAGAAAGGAAACAGTACAGAAATGAGAGAAGACACGCTAGGATGCTCAGTGGATGGCATTGTAATAGAGGTCCCAGCTTAACCCTTACAATCTAGTCCTATGTTACAAACAAGTGCATAAACCCAGTAGAAGTTTATATACATAAAGAACTGTGGCATTCTAGGAGAAAAACTCACTCTGAAGGAAGATGAAAGAAGTACAGAAAGCTGATGCAAAGTCAAAGCCTTACTTGATGGAGGAAGGGAGGAGTAATTTTGAGTAAAGTACAGTCATGGTCATTCTAACTCATCTCTGACCCAGTCCCATGGACTCACACATGGGTGTTGGGAAGGGAGTGGACTGTAAGTAAAAACTGAGAAATATTTCACCAATATCTCTATAAAAGATTGGGGCATTAGCTGTCCTGCCTTGTGTGGAATGTTATATTATAATGAAGAGGAAAGTTGCTAGAGATCACTATCACAGTTTTGACATTTTGAGGGCTCTGGTGCATTGTTAGTACTGTTCAGCAAGAGAGAGAGCAGCTGGACGGACATATTCATGGGCAGGTATGACAGAACTTTCTAGAGAAAAAATTTCTGAAAGTAGAGAGGTGCCTAAGCCCCAACCTCCAAGGATTTTGACATATCTGGTATGGAGCCTAGCTGTAGGTCATTGAAAAGACCTCAAAAAACCCTGTGGAGCATTTCAGAGGATTTGCAAGGGGGGCAAAAGGCTGTGAAATGTGGGCCTTATTTGCATCAATAGCCTAGTAAAGCTTAGGGAAACTTAAGTTATAACTAGAACCATTACTGACAGCTTGTAAACAACCAGGAAAATGATCCATTTTCTCTATGGTATATAAAATTAAAATACCTTTGTGGGCTACAACTAAGGAGCCACTGCATAAAGAAATACCCTCCCCACAAAAAACTGTGCTAGACACAAATACTGTACGGCAAAGTCTTTTTACTTGTTCTTGAGGAAAACAATTGTTCCAAAATGGTCCTTTTTAACAACCAGTGTCTATTCCTGCTAGTGGCTGACTGTGCCATCATCTCTGCAAAATCCCAGAGGACTATTAGGGAGACAGCATTAGGAGACAGTCAGAGATACTACAATGGGTTCTAGGAATGGGGTACTCTCTGTTTCCTAAACTGCTCTGTTATCATTATTATAATTCTCATTTTGTAAATGAAGAAATAGAGGCAGAGAGGTTACTGAAGGTCATACAACTTGCAAGTGGTGGAGCGAGGAATTAAACCTAGCCAGTTCAATTCCAAAGCCTGGGTTCTTAATCACTATATTTAACAGCCCATAGTTTGGGGACATTTGCAGTTAGCCAGGTGTGAGACTATGCTGCATTTGGATTAGGGTGGTGACAATGGAGATGAAGAGAGTGTATAGAAGCAAGATGTATCTTGAAGACAGAAGTGACAAACTGGATTAAGAGAAGAAAAGGGAGAAATCGAGTTTTCTAGCTTAAATAACTGGGTAGCCATTTATTAAAAAAATGAAGACCATGGCTAATACTCATATAGTACTGATATGTGTCAAAACCAGTCTAAGTGTGAGACATCCAAGTTAAGATATGAAACACGTAGGGCGCCTGGGTGGCTCAGTTGGTTAAGCGACTGCCTTCGGCTCAGGCCATGATCCTGGAGTCCCGGGATCGAGTCCCGCATCGGGCTCCCTGCTCGGCGGGGAGTCTGCTTCTCCCTCTGACCCTCCTCCCTCTCATGCTCTCTGTCTCTCATTCTCTCTGTCTCAAATAAATAAATAAAATCTTAAAAAAAAAAAAAATCTTAAAATCTTTAAAAAAAAAAGATATGAAACACGTAGTTTGATAGAAGAGTCTAAAGCTTGGAGAAGTCTAGTATAGAAATACAAAGAATGGCATTGTCAGCATATGGATGGTATATAAAGCCATAGAGAATAGAAGTCATTTAAAAGGAAGAGTATAAATAGAAAAGATTTCAGATAAGGAAGGAAAACAAGAGAAAGAGAAACCTATGACAGAAAAGAACCAGAAAAGTATGATGTCAGAAATAAAGAGAGGAGACTGTTTCCAGGAGGGAGTAGTTTAGATTAAAAAAAAAAAAGTCAACTGGGGGCACCTGGGTGGCTCAGTCATTAAGCATCTGCCTTTGGCTCAGGTCATGATCCCAGGGTCCTGGGATCGAGCCCCACATTGGGTACAGAAAGCTGATGCAATGTAATTTTTTAGCCATTTCTGCTTCTCCCTCTCCCGCTCCCCCTGCTTGTGTTCCCTCTCTTGCTGTGTCGCTCTCTGTCAAATAAATAAATAAAATCTTAAAAAAAAAAGTCAACTGATTTTGAAAAGGAAGAGACCACTGATGGATGATATAATGTAAGAACTGAAGACAGTTCCAAAGGCCCCATACTAAAAGGGCAAGTAGAGGAAGAGAAACCAGCAAAAGACACAGAAATTTTATTCAAATTAAAATGTCCTTTTGCAGAGAACTTCAATTATCTGGCTTAAAATCATCCAGGACTTATAAATTGTGTCATGTCATCCATCCTGTGAGCTAACTTGCCTTAAGTCACAGCGCAAACAATTCTACCCATCATGCAAGTCACTTGCACAGAATCAATAATTTTCATTCTTGAAAACTTCTGTGGCAGGAAAGTACATTATATCCAATTTCACTGACTGAATTCATTATTCCCCCCAAATTCATATGTTGAAGCTCTAACCTCCAGTATTTTATACTAACTGTATTTGGAGATAGGGCCTTAAAAAGGTGATTAAATTTAAATGAAACCCTTAAGATGGGCTCTAATCCAACCTAACTGGTGTCTTTGGAAAAAGGAAATTTGGACATACAAATTATGCACCAGGGATTTTTGTGCCAGGGATCAGGAAAAGACCAAGTGAAGACACAGTGCAAAGACAACCATCTGAAAGCTGAGGAGAGAGTCCTCAGAAGAAACCAAACCTACTGTCATCTTGATCTTGGACTTGTAGCACCCAGAACGGTGAGAATAAATTTCTGTTGTTTAAGCCACGCAGTGTGTGGTATTTGTTTTGGAAGACCTAGCAAACTAATACACTGACTGCAACTTATACCTTTGTTCAACAGTGAATGAAACACAGGAATAGTGATAAGGACGTAACAACAGATGCCTAAGGTCTATGCTATTTAGAGGACATAATAAAGTTACTTGCAATTTAGAGTTTCCTACTTGAAATGATGTGTAACAATTATTTAACTCTGCCTTGATTTATTTTCCCCCTATAATTGCTAGTAATTTCTTAAGCTTAATGAATTGAATAGGAAATTATTAATGTGCTATCCTGTATGCAATAATTTAAAATAATTAAAAATTTCCCAGCATAATCAAATGGGAGAATAAAACTAAAATCATGCTTCTGACTCATATTTAATTTATATGTATTTGAATTAGTTTCTGACCCAAATATTAGCCTTTTTACCTAAAATACTGTAAAATATTTATTCCCTTAATAGTTTATATTAAAAATGAAAGAATACTGCTATAGACTTAAGACTTAAAGTGTCATTCAAAAAATTACAGCATTATAAAATTATAAAAATATGAGAAATTTGAATTATAGGGACATAAATACAGGGATATATAAATAACTAATCTGAAGGTTAAGGTACAATCAAATTCAGCTAACTTTAGAATACAGTGAAATACAGTCTGTTTTTTTTTTTTTAAAGAGATTTTATTTATTTATTTGAGAGAAAGAGAGCATGGGGGCAGGGAATGGCAGAAGCAGACTCCCCACTGAGCAGGGTACCTGACATGGGGCTCGATTCCAGGATCCTGAGATCATGACCTGAGATGAAGGCAGATGCTGAACTGACTGAGCCACCCAGTGCCCCTAGAGTCTGTTTTTTAAAATTTTTTAAATTTTTTTATTTATTATTTGACAGAGAGAGAAAGAGAGAGAGAGCACATGAGAGGGGGGAGGGTCAGAGGGAGAAGCAGACTCCCTGCCAAGCAGGGAGCCCGATGCGGGACTCGATCCAGGGACTCCAGGATCATGACCTGAGCTGAAGGCAGTCGCTTAACCAACTGAGCCACCCAGGCGCCCTAGAGTCTGGTTTTTAAAAAACATTATCAGAAGACATGAACAGACACTCATCCAAAGAAGACATACAAATGGCTAACAGACACATGAAAAAATGTTCATCATCATTAGCCATCAGGAAAATTCAAATCAAAACCACATTGAGATACCACCTTAAACCAGTTAGAATAGCAAAAATTCACAAGGCAAGAAACAACAAATGTTGGAGAGGTTGTGGAGAAAGGGGAACCTTCCTACACTGTTGGTGGGAATGCACGTTGGTACAGCCACTTTGGAAAACAGTGTGAAGGTTCCTCAAAAAATTAAAAATATGACCCAGCAATTGCACTCCTGGGTATTTACCCCAAAGACACAGATGTAGTGAAAAGAAGGGCCATATACACCCCAATGTTCATAGCAGCAATGTCCACAATAGCCAAACTGTGGAAAGAGCCAAGATGCCCTTCAACAGATGAATGGATAAAGAAGATGTGATCCATATATACAATGGAATATGACTCAGCCATCAGAAAGGATGAATACCCAACTTTTGCATCAACATGGATGGGACTGGAGGAGATTATGCTAAGTGAAATAAGTCAAGCAGAGAAAGTCAATTATCATATGGTTTCACTTATTTGTGGAACATAAGGAATAGCATGGAGGACATTAGGAGAAGGAAGGGAAAAATGAAGGGGGAGAAATCGGAGGGGGAGATGAACCATGAGAGACTATGGACTCTGAGAAACAAACTGAGGGTTTTAGAGGGGAGGGGGGTGGGGGGATGGGTTGGCCCGGTGATGAATATTAAGGAGGGCACGTATTACATGGAGCATTGGGTGTTATACGCAAACAATGAATCATGGAACACTACATCAAAAACTAATGATGTATTGTATGGTGACTAACATAACATAATAAAAAAAAAAAAAAGAAAAATCATTATCTTATACTTTCCTCCAAAAAGTATTAAGAGGTGACAAAGGATATATTTCAAGTTATTTAGTTTGAAATGGTGACTATATTCAAAATGTTTGAGAAGTCTATGGTACCATAAATCTGTATAAGTCATAAATATTTGGGAGTTCTAGAATTGACAGGGAAATTTCATATATCCATTTAAAATTTAGATCAGCTGCAATCTACTCATTTTATAGATGTAGGAGCCAAAGTCCAGAGACACTAACTAATTACTAACCACACAGCTCAAGTTTCCTGCACTCCAAAATCCATGAAGCTAGAGAAAAATATTCTCTCTTAAGGACTTTGGTTGATTTATATTTATCTACACAGAGACTACCCTAATGGAGAGTCATCAGGAAAATGCCTTCCGGAGAGAAATGAGAGGTAAGAAACACTGAATCAAGCATAGAATCATGTAATCTTGGTGAAGTCTGAGAGCATCTTAGAGGCCATCTATTCTAACCGTTGAATACAAACTTATTCTCACACTATCTTTAACAAGTCATCTAAGCTCTGCTATGTCTCCAGAGAGACAAAGCTCAGTATCTTCATGCAGAATTCAAAGCCGCTTTCTCTGATTTTCATGGATTAAACAGATTTTGGGAGAAAAAAGTAGAGCTTCTATATTTATTGATATAGATGTTGCATTGAATATTGACTGTGATAGCTATTAAATTACATACTGAATTCATCTAACAAAAACTTGCTGCAGATTTTGGGATCATTTTCAAACTTCAAATTTCATCACTGTATCTGAAATGCCTGTAAAATAGTAATCCCATCCCCTAATTGAAGGCAAAATTGATAAATCAAATGGAGATGACTAAATCATATAACTGATAACTTATTTCTGATTAAATCTCAGTAGATTTGACTAGATCCAGATTAGCACAGCTGAATACTAACTTAGGAGATAACTTTAGCATGTTCTGGTCACCAAGACCAGCAGATTCCTTTCTTCTTAATACCTTAATAGAGTTAAAAAAATAATTTACTATATACATAATACATGCATGTATAGTTAAAGGAATTGTAACAAAACAGATTTCTGTGTATCTACACCTAGATTAAGAAATAGTGATAGTGCTGTGGAAGCCCTCTGTGTGCCTTTCCCATTACTTGCTTTGAATTTTGTGTTACTCATTTTAATGCCTATTAAATAGTTTTATCATATTTGTACATATCCTTATCAATATATTGTTTGGTGTTTGTGGTTTTTAAACTTTATATAAATGGAAACATACTTTTTTCATTTAAAGTATCTTGTTATTTATATTGGAACATGAAGCTGTATGATATTCATTTTCACTTCTGTACAGTATTCTATCACAGAACCCAGATCTTAGAAGGCATTAATTCCAATCACTCCCCTCCAGACTCATATAATACTATGGTTCTGAAATTTTTAGTTCTATTTTTAGCCACACAAATTAGACAACATTGCTTTGATTTATAAAGCCAATGTTTGCTATGTTCACCTGCAAGTTTTCTTTGCTCATCGTGGTGGACATTACGATGCACTGCCTGGATTCCCTTTCAGGAATGTGAACTTTTCCCACAGCTCCTGGGAATGCTGCCAGAAAGTGGCTCTTGGCTGCTGGCCCTCTTTGGGGATTGCTTTGTCTAAAGAATACTGTCTCATCTAAGGTCAAGGCTCCTTCCAGGAGCAGCCCACATCCAATGAGGGTAAAAAGGCCTGACCCTCTTGGCCCAATCCAAGTCAATTCCAAAGGATCACCCCATCTCCAGAGCTCCCTGTAGTAGCAGTGAAACCTCTGTTGGGTCTTCACTGAAGCTGGAATTCTCTGCCTAATAGTACTTCCTTCCTCTCCCTTCCTCATGTATTGATCCCAAGAATAGTCTCTAATAAACGTGTATGCTCGGAACTTTAACTAGGGAAATATTCCAAAGCCAGTATATAAAGAACTTTTCTTCAGAGAAGATTTCTGTTTGTTTCTGCTAGGTCCTTAGGGCACCCCAAACCCAAGGCACCATTAAACAATTTTTATATTGAGATTTTTTTTTTTTTTGGCAGTATGAATTCCAACTCCAAACCCACATGAGAATAGAATTGTAATGAGGAGAGATTCTTTTTGTTCACTTCATCCAAAGCCAAGGATGAAACAAACAGTGTCATTCTGAAGAGCAGGTTATTTTCCCGTCACTAATAGAAGGTTTTATCCTTTGGGGATCCCAGCTTTTTACACTGCAGTGTCCAAACTTACCACTGAGTATGCCCATCAGAATTTGTCCCTTGCCCCATAGAAGCAGAAATACCTCCTTAATGCCCAGGTTCCGGGCCATGAGGGATCACAGAAGGTGTCCTTGGGGATAAAATGGGTTCTAGGGCTCATTTATCCCTGTGGAACTGGGCTTTCTCATTACATACAGCCTCATACTTCCCCCCCTTACTTTGCTTCCAACTCAGCCATGCCTTTCAAAAGTTGCTTTAACATTTTATGCAGCATTTCTGTTCTTTACCAGAGGAGGTTTCTCTGAACATCTAATCTGTCATATTGCTTGCAACTGTAACAACTTTAGACATACTTAAGAGATACTAAATGCTTTAGACCAACCAGTTTTAATTACACACATAGAATGAGATTTATGCTTTAAAAAGGAAAGAGAGTTTATAACTTTCCATTCAGCTAAAGTTCTCAAAGCTACTCCATATTGTAAAGTTTATTCTTCTTCAATAGTAGAAAGTGAATATTATTTGGTTACTCATTAATTAAATACAGAGTTCACTAGCAGGATTCAGACAACAGAGTACCTGGTAAAATATCTGTAAACTGAGAGTAAGAAAAGCACACTATAGGGGTGTCTGGCTGGCTCAGGTGGTAGAGCATGTGACTCCTGATCTCAGGGTTATGAGTTCAAGCCCCATGTTGGGTGCAGAGATTTCTTAAAAGTGAAATCTTTAGGGGCACCTGGGTGGCTCAGTCGGTTGAGCACCCTAATCTTGGTTTTGGCTTGGGTCATGATCTCAGGGCCCTGGGATCAAGTCCCGCATAGGACTCTCTGCTCAGTGGGGAGTCAGCTTCTCCCTCTCACTCTCCCTCTGTGCTCTTTCTCTCAAAAAATTAAATAAAATCTCTTTTAAAAAATAGCCCTTACTGGATTTGGAAAAATCATCATTTTACAACCATCATAGTAAAGATTAATTTAGGCAAGAAGCATTAATACTAATCCAAAGGTAGAAATTTTGATGAGGAGTGGGATATCTGCAGGGTCTTAAAGTATCTCTTCCACAGATGGCTTGTAAGTTTCAAGAAAAAAAGGAGTAACTATATAAGAGAAACAGAATAACACTTGAATTGATGATTAAAATTAATATCACCCCTAAGAGGTAAGATGGACATCATGTGCCTCTGTATGTGAAGCCCTGAAAAAGACATGTCACTTAAGCAGTATTTGGTCCAAGAATGTATAACCTGAATCTCAACATAAGAAAACATCATTAAAGCCCCAAATGAAAAACATTCTATTTTTTATAGAGGGGGAAACCATTTTCCTTAAAAAATGTCAATGTCTTAAATGACAATGACACTTCTGGGTATATCCAAAATAACTAAAAGCAGGGTCCCTTGAGAAAATATCTGTACATCCATGCTCATAATGGCATCATTCACAATTGCCAAAAGGTGGAAGCCACCCAAATATCCATCAAAAGATAAACAAAATGTATATATATAAAATGGAATATACTTTGGCCTTAAAAAAAAAAGAAATTTTGACACACACTGAAACACGGATAAACACTGAGGACATCATGCTAAGTGAAATATGACAACCAATAAGAAAATAATGTATGATTCCTTTATAAGCGGTATCTGGAGTAGTCAAGTTCATAGAAACAGAAAGTAGAATGGTGGCTAAGGGGAAGGGTAAATGGGGAGTTACAGAGATTCAGTTTTCCCAGATGAAAAAATTCTGTAGATTGGTTGCATAACAATATGTGGTAGGGGAGACAAGTTAAAAACAAGATATGACTCAGTGGGATCAGTTCCATAACAAAAGCATACACCGAGTGTCATGGGAATACAAAAGAGAGATTATCTAACTCTTCCTGATTGACGGAGAAATAAGTAAAGCCAGAAATAATTTAGAATTACAAACAGTTTTGAATGAGTTTAGGTAAATATGCCAGAGTGGACATACATACTAACTTTTGCTCCCTCTTGGAAATACACTAAAATAATACTAAAACACTTTTTTAAAAAAGATATCAACCTGCAAGGACAACAACAAAACTTTGGAAAAATAGAAGACAGATGTACAAATAGTAATAGATTGAGCTAATGCAAAAAAGGCAGTCTTCTAATCCAAGTAAGAAAAGCGACTTTTAAGTTTACTCTGCAGAACCTCCAAGTGGCTCAGGACTTAGCTGCACCTCTGTAAGTAAGAGTTAAGATAGAGGCAAACACTAGAAAACACGATGAAAGTTTAGGTTAGTAAATTATGTGCCCAAACTCCCTTTGTCTATCTATGAAGCCAGAAGACTGCTTTACCCCCATCTGGGAAGAAGACTGGAACTTATGTTTTGTTTTTTCTAAAAGGGAACTACAGAGTATCTCTGGATTGAGGGACACTCAGCGTAGGTGAGGGTAGCACCAGACTCAAGGCAGGAACGTTCAGTTCTCAGAACATTGGTAGTCTAGATTATATCCAAGTGGAGGTGGGAATATCCTGATGAAGGGAATATGACTAGCCCAAGTTAACAAAGATACTAAAGATGATAAAATAAATGGATTGGATGGATTTCGAGTTTCCAATCAGTTTTTTACTGGCTGACTCTGAGATTTAAGTTGTTTAATCAAGACTTACCAGACACTGAGGAAAGATATGAAAGACAGAGACCAAAACAAGCAAACAAGAGGCTTAACAGGAACACAAAATTTGGAAATATTTATTTAGTGGAGATAGAATGTAAAATCATTGAGGGACATGATAGACCCTAGTGAATTTGACTGGAGCACAGTGAATAAATGTTGGCAGTAAGAGATGGCTAAAAGGGTATGCAAGGGCCAAACCATAAAGGACTTTGTACATCACACTGAAGAGTCTGTCTTCCGTAGGATCAGGCAATGGGGAGCTAATGAAGGATATAAAGGAAAATAACATGATCATGTTTACATTCTGACAAGGTTATTCAGATGCCTATGAGACAGATAGACTGGAGGGGGAAGAAATTATTGGCAGAGGGACAAAGAGGTTACTGAAGTAATTAAGACAAGGAATAATATAGGCCTGAATTAAGATTGGAGTAGATGAGATGAACATGAAAGATACTGAGAAGATACAATCGAGGGGCGCCTGGGTGGCTCAGTCGTTAAGCGTCTGCCTTCAGCTCAGGTCATGATTCCAGGTCCTGGGATCGAGCCCCGCATCGGGCTCCCTGCTCAGCGGGAAGCCTGCTTCTCCCTCTCCCACTTCCCCTGCTTGTATTCCCTCTCTCGCTGTGTCTTTCTCTGTCAAATAAATAAATAAAATCTTTAAAAAAAAAAAAAAAAAAAAGATACAATCGAAAGGGTTTAGGAACCAACTAGATATGTGAAATGGGGAAATGGGGGACAAGAAAGAATAAAAAATGCTACCAAAATTTTCACCTGGTCAAGTGAAGAGATGGCAACGGCATTCATGGAAATAAGAAATAATATAAAAAGAGATAGAAGTCTAATGGAAAACAATGAATTCTGTTTAGATATGTCAAGTTTGAGGTGCTGGAGACAAAGTTATTCAGCAATCAGACTGAAATACGGGTCTAATGTTTAGGTAAGCAGGCTAGGTTAGATCTAGAGATACAAATTTGGTTATCAATTAGATCACCCAAGGAGAGTATAAAGATTAGCAATTTTCAGTGTGTGTGTGTCTGCATGGAAAAGGGTGGCTGAGATTCAATGCCTTTGTTCATTAGAGAGCTACTGTTATCTATCCATTGTGGTGCCCCACAGACACATTTAGGGAAAATTTTAAGAAGTTAAGAATTACAGACTTAGGAGAGAAAAAGGTGGGGCTCAGAATGCTAAAGACCACTAACATTTAGAAGGCAAAGGAAGAAAGAAAATATCTCAAAGATGATCAAAGAAGTGAGGGGAAAAAGCAGGAGAAAGTGGTAACAAAGGAGTCAAAGTGAAACACATAAATATTTAGTTATCTACCTCTCATATACTATACCCTGTAGAAATAAGAAACAGCCAAGGCATGGCTTTTGCTGTCAAGTAGTCCGCAATCTCACTGTTGAAAAAAGACCAACAAGAGAAAACAGGAGGGGAAAAAACAATATGGCAGTAAGTCAGCACTACATCCAATAAACTTGGTTTGCTTATTTCATAATTAAATTTTTATTGATCATTCTTTATACTCTTTTTTAATTTTTTATTTAAATTCCAGTTAGTTAACACACAATGTAATATTAGTTTCACATGCAGAATTCAGTGATTAAACAATTCCATGTATTAGTGCTCATCACAATAAGTGTACTCTTAATCCCCATCACCTATTTCACCCATCCCCCCCCACCATCCCTCTGATAACCATCAATTTGTTCTCTATAGTTAAGAGTGCTAGAACTGGAGCGCCTGGGTGGCTCAGATGGTTAAGCGTCTGCCTTCGGCTCAGGTCATGATCCCAGCGTCCTGGGATCGAGCCCCGCATCGGGCTTCCTGCTCAGCGGGGAGCCTGCTTCTCCCTCTCCCTCTGCCTCTCTCCCTGCTCATGCTCTCTCTCTCTCTCTCTCTCTGTGTGTCTCAAATGAATAAATAAAAAAATCTTTAAAAAAAAAAGAGTGCTAGAACTGATACACGAGTTCAGTAAAGTCAGGACACTAAACCAATGTACAGAAATCTGTTGCATTTTTTTTAAAGATTTTTATTTTTATTTATTTGAGACAGAGAGAACGAGAGACAGAGAGCATGAGAGGGAGGAGGGTCAGAGGGAGAAGCAGACTCCCTGCCGAGCAGGGAGCCGGATGCGGGACTCAATCCCGGGACTCCAGGATCATGACCTGAGCCGAAGGCAGTCGCTTAACCAACTGAGCCACCCAGGTGCCCGGTTTTCTGTTGCATTTCTATACACCAGTAATGAAGCAGCAGAAAGAGAAATCAAGGAATCAATCCCATTTATAACTGCACCAAAAACGATAAGATACCTAGGAATAAACCTAACCAAAGAGGCAAAATATCTGTACTCTGAAAACTATAAAACACTGATGAAAGAAACTGAAGAACAACAAAGAAATGGAAAGACATTCCATGTTCGTGGATTGGAAGAACAAATATTGTTAAAATGTCTATATTACCAAAAGCAATCTACACATTTAATGCAATCTCTTATCAAAACACCACAGAATATTTCACAGAGCAGGAACAAACAATCCTACAATGTGTATGGAACCAGAAAAGACCCTATTCAGCCAAAGCAATCTTGAAAAAGAAAAGCAAAGCTGGAGGCCTCCCAATTCTGGATTCAAGTTGTATTACAAAGCTATAGTGATCAAAACAGTATGGTACTGGCACAAAAATAGACACATAGATCGATGGAACAGAATAGAAAACCCAGAAATGAACCCACAACTATATGGTCAGTTAATCTTTGACAAAGCAGGAAAGAATATCCAATGGAAAAAAGACAGTCTCTCAACAAACGGTGTTGGGAAGACTGGATCACTTTCTTATACCAAACACAAAAATAAATTCAAAATGGATTAAAGACCTAAATGTGAGACAGGAAACCATTAAAATCCTAGAGGAGAACACAGGCAGTAACTTCTTTGACATTGGCTGTAACAACTTCTTTCTAGAGATGTCTCCTGAGGCAGGAGAGATAAAAGCAAAAATAAACTATTGGAACTTCATCAAAATAAAAAGCTTCTGCATGGCAAAGGAAACAATCAACAAAACTAAAAGGCAACTTACAGAATGGGAGAAAATATTTCCAAATGACATACCTGATAAAGGGTTAGTATCAAAATATATAAAGAACTTATGAAACTCAACACCCCCAAAACAAATACTCCAATTGAAAAATGGGTAGAAGACATAAGTAGACATTTTTCCAAAGAAGACACCCTGATGGTCAACAGACACATGAAAAGATGTTCAGCATCACTGATCATCAGGGATATACAAATCAAAACTACAATGAGATATCACCTCATACCTGACAAAATGGCTAAAATCAACATAAGAAACAGCAGGGGATGGCGAGAAAGGGGAACCCTTGTGCACTGTTGGTGGGAATGCAAACTGGTGTAGCCACTGTGGAAATCAGTATAGAAGTTCCTCAAAAAGTTAAAAATAGAACTACCCTACCATCCAGCAATCACACTAAGACATATTTACCCAAAGGATACAAAAATACTGATTTGAAAGGATACATTCACCCCAATGATTATAGCAATATTATCAACAATAGCCAAATTATGGAAACAGCCCAATGTCCATCGACTGATGGATGGATAAAGAAGAGTGGTGTATACACACACACACACACACACACACACAGAATGGACAATTCCTGGGCCATAAAAAAAGAATGAAATCTTGCTGTTTGCAACAACATGGATGGAGCTAGAGAGTATAATGCTAAGTGAAATAAGTCAGTCAGAGAAAGACAAATACCATATAATTTCACTCGTGGAATTTAAGAAACAAAAGAGATGAACAAAGGGAAAAAAAGGAGACAAACAACAAGAAAACTGCTTTTTATTTTGATGCTTTCAAGATTGCTTTGGCTATTCAGGGTCTTTTGTGATTCCATACACATTGTAGGATTGTTTGTTCTAGCTCTGTGAAAAATGCTGTTGGTGTTTTGATAAGAGGTTGCATTAAATGTGTAGATTGCTTTGGGTAATATAGACATTTTAACAATATTTGTTCTTCCAATCCACAAGCATGGAATGTCTTTCCATTTCTTTGTTGTTCTTCAGTTTCTTTCATCAGTGTTTTATAGTTTTCAGAGTACAGATATTTTGCCTCTTTGGTTAGGTTTATTCCTAGGTATCCTAACGTTTTTGGTGCAGTTGTAAATGGGATTGATTCCTTGATTTCTCTTTCTGCTGCTTCATTATTGGTATATAGAAATGCAACAGATTTCTGTACATTGATTTAGTATCCTGACTTCACTGAACTCGTGTATCAATTCTAGCAATTTTTGGGTGGAGTCTTTGGATTTTTTATTTGGAGTATTAGGTCATCTGCAAATAGTGAAAGTTTGACTTCCCCACTGCTGATTTGGATGCCTTTTATTTCTTCATGTTGTCTGAATGCTGAGGCTAGGACTTCCAGTACTATGATAAATAACAGTGGTGACTGGACATCCCTGTCTTGCTCTTGACCATAAAGGAAAAGCTCTCAGGTTTTCCCCATTGAGGATATTAGCTATGGGTTTTTCATATATGACTTTTATTATGTTGGGGTATATTTCCTCTAAACCTATTTTATTGAGGGTTTTTATCATGAATGGATGTTGTACTTTGTCAAATGCTTTTTCTGCATCTATTGGGAAGATCATATGGTTCTTATCCTTTCTTTTATTAATGTGGTGTATCATGCTGATTGATTTGCAAATACTGAGCCACCCCTGCAGCCCAGGAATAAATCCCACTTGATCATGGTGAATGATACATTTAACATACTGTTGGATTCGATTTGCTACTATTTTACTGAGAATTTTTGCATCCATGTTCATCAGGGATATTGGCCTGTAGTTCTCTTTTTTAGTGGAGTCTTTATCTGGTTTTGGTATCAGGGTAATGCTGGCCTCATAGAATGAGTTTGGAAGTTTTCCTTCCATTTCTATTTTTTGGAATAGTTTGAGAAGAATAAATATTAACTCTTCTTTAAATGCTTGGTAGAATTCACCTGTGAAGGCATCTGACCCTAGACTTTTGTTGGGAGATTTTTTTATTACTGATTCAATTTCTTTGCTGGTTATTGGTCTGTTCAAGTTTCTATTTCTTCCTGTATCAGTTTTGGTAGTTTATATGTTTGTAGCAATTTATCCATTTCTTCTAGGTTGTCCAAATTGTTGGCATATGGTTTTTCATAATATTCTCTTATAATTGTTTGTATTTCTGTGGTGTTGGTTATTTCTCCTCTCTCATTTGTGATTTTATTTATTTGGGTCTTTTTTCTTTTTGATATGTCTGGCTAGGGTTTATCAATTTTATTAATCTCTCAGAGAACTAGCTCCTGGTTTCATTGATCTGTTCTATTGTTTTTTCAGTTTCCATACCATTTACTTCTGCTTTAATGTTCATTATGTTCCTTCTTCTGCTGCCTTTAGGCTTCATTTGTTGTTCTTTTTCTAGCTTCTTTAGGTGTAAAGTTAGGTTGTTTGAGATTTTTCTTGCTTTGTGAGGTAGGCCTGTATTGCTATATACTTTCCTCCTGGGACTGCTTTTGCTGAATCCCAAAGGTTTTGGAACATTGTGTTTTCATTTTCATTTGTCTCCATGGTTTTTTTTTTTAATTTATTCTTTTATTTCCTGTGGACCCATTCATTGTTTAGTAGCATGATGTTTAACCATCATGTGTCTGTGGTCTATCCCGATTTTTTCTTGTGGTTGACTTCTAGTTTCATAGCATTGTGGTCAGAAAATATACATGGTATGATCTCACTCTTCTTGCAACTTTTTGAGGCCTGATTTGTGACCTAGTATGTGATCTATTCTGGACTTGAAAAAAATGTATATTCTGCTGCTTTAGGATGGAATGTTCTGAATATATCTCTTAAGTCCATCTGGTCCAGCATGTCTTCAAAGCCATTGTTTCCTTGTTGATTTTCTGTTTAGATGATCTGTCCATTGATGTCAGTGGGGTGTTAAAGTCCCCTACTACTACTGTATTATTATCAGTTAGTTCCTTTATGTTTGTTATTGTTTTATATATCTGAGTGCTCCCATGCTGGGGGCATAAATATTTACAATTGTTAGATCTTCTTGTTGGATAGTCCCTTTTATTATGACATAGTGCCCTTCTTCATCTCTTGTTAGTCTTTGGTTTAAAATTTAGTTTGTCTGATAGAAGTATTACTATTCCGGCTTTCTTTTGATATCCATTTGCATGATAAATGCTTCTCCATCCCCTTTCAATCTGCAGGTGTCTTTAGGTCTACGATGAGTCTCTTGTAGGCAGCGTATTGATGGGCCTTATTTTTTTTATTATTATGTTAATCACCATACATTATTACATCATTAGTTTTTGATGTAGTGTTCCATGATCATTGTTTGTGTATAACACCCAGTGCTCCATTCAGTACGTGCCCTCTTTAATACCCATCTCCAGGCTAACCCATCCCCCCACCCCCCAGGCCTTATTTTTTTATCCATTCTGACATCCTATGTCTTTTGGTTGGAGCATTTAGTCCATTTACATTCAGAGTAATTACTGATAGATATGTATTTAATGCCATTTTATTACTTGTTCTGTTGTTGTTTCTGGAGATTTGTTCTGTTCCTTTCTAGTCTTTGTCACTTTTGGTCTTTCCACGCAGAGTCCCCTTTAATATTTCCTGCCGGGTTGGTTTAGTGGTCATGAACTCCTTTAGTTTTTGTTTATCTGGGAAACTCTTTATCTCTCCTTCTACTTTGAATGATAGCTTTGCTGGTTAGAGTATTCTTGGCTGCAGATTTTTCCCATTCAGCACATTGACTATATCATGCCACTCACTTCTGGTTTGGCAAATTTCTGTTGAGAGATCTGCAGCTAGCCTTATGGGCTAAGTTAGGGACTTCTTTCTGCTTTTAGGATTTTTTAATCTTTATATTTTGCAAATTTAATTACAATATGTCTTGGTGTTGGCCTGCTTTTGTTGATTTTGATGGGAGTTCTCTGTGCCTCCTGGATCTGGATGTGGTCCTTCCTCAGATTAGGGAAGTTCTCAGCTATTATTTCCTCAGATAAATTTTCTGCCCCCTTTTCTCTCTGCTTCTTCTGGGACTCCTTTAATATGAATATTATTATGTTTGATGGAGTCACTGAATTCCCTAAGTCTATTCTTGTGTTCCATAATTCTCTTTTGTTCAGCTTCATTATTTTCTATTATTTTATCTTCTATATCACTTACTCATTCCTCTGCTTCCTCCATCCTTGTGCTCATTGCATCAAGTCTGTTTCAAATTTCAGTTATTGCATTTTTCATTTCTGTTTTTTAACTCTTTTATCTCCGTAGTAAGGCCCCCCCTGAAATCTTCTACTCTTTTCTCAAGCCCAGAGAGTATCCTTATGATTGTTGCTTTAAATTCTCTATCAGGCATGTTACTTATATCTGTTTCACTTAAATCTCTGGCCGTGACCTTATCTTGTTCTTTCAAGATGAAGTCCTCTGTCTTGGCATTTTGTCTAAGTTTCCATCTTCTTCTCTGGGTTAAAAAAGCCTCTTCTGTTTCCTGCTCCTGAGAGTAATGGCTTAACGAAGAAAAGGTCATATAGTGTCCAGGGCCTGGTGTTTCTGGGCAAGTTTCTAGTGTTTGCTGCATGCACTCTGTTGCTGTGTTTTGGCTGCTCTATCTTTCAGGCCAGTTGTCTGCAGAGGCTCTCCTTGCTTGCAGTGGGCAAGGTTTTGTCCTTGGCCAGAATGTGGTATGTTTTAACTAGGTGTACTCTGGTCTGCTTGTTAAATGAGACCTGATACTACTTCCGGTAGAACTGAAGCCCTGCAGAACTCTCTGGTTGGAGATGTGGGCAGGGGTTTCTGCTGGTCTTCTGGGGAAGGGGCCACTGCGCTGGGACTGAGGCAAACTTGACCAAGAAGGGCAGTACCAACAAAATGCAGGGGTGTGGGACTTGGTATAAATAGGTTAGGCAGCCAGTGCTGGTGCTGTACTGATTACAGCAGGTGTCTCTGTGATTATGCTGAGGGGCGGGGAGGGAAATGGTGCCCGCCTGCTCCTTTGTCCCTAGACAGGGGTCTCCGTGCCTGTTGCTCTCAGGAAAGCACTCTGAGAAGAGCAAATATATATATAATCTCCCCTCTGGGTGTCCCAGGCATTTCTCAGATCACTGTTTCCACACTGTCTGCCTCCAGGTTGTGTGCCTGCCTTCTGTCCAGGAGCAGCGTAGTGCCCTCCTGGCTCCAGCCCAGCCAAGCCTGCTGACTTTGAAGACTCCAGGCTTTAGGGATGTGGTGTGGGCAGAGGCCTGTGCTGATCTTCTGGGGAGAGTCTCACCACGCTAGGACTGAGGGAGGTTTGACTGAGAAGGGCTGTCACACCGGAGCACAGAGGTGTGGGACTTGTTGCAAGCAGTCTAGGCAGCTCGTGTTGAGGTGAGCTGCCCTCCACAGGTGGCTCTGTTTATGCTGAGGAGTGGGGGAGAAAAATAGTGTCCACCTGCTCCTGCTCCTTTGTCCCTGGCGAGGTATCTGTGAAGCTACCTCTCAGGGACAGCTCTAGAAGAGTGAATAATCTCACTGTGTGCCCCAGGCATTCCTCGGATGGCTATTTCTACATGTCTGCCCCTGGGTTGTTTGCCTGCCTTCTTTGCAGGAACAAGGCAGCGCCCTCAGGGCTCTATCCTAGCCAAGCCTGGCTGACCTTCACAACTCCAGTTTTTGAGCCCTGCTGGGTACAAGAACTCAGGAAAAACAGCCCCTTTCATTTTCTTTCCCAGCCAATGGCTTTGGGGAAGTGTTCTTGTGCATTCCCCTCACACTCATTATCTTAAATGAGTTTGGATAGGAGAAATATGATCATCTGAGTACAACAATATTTAAGTTTTTTTTAAAGAATATAAAGTAATGCCAATCTTTTACAAATATTTTATAAATTAAAATAGAGCATCTAGTTGTTATGTGCACAGTTAATTCAACTCAATGCCACACAATAAGAGCTAATTGATTTCCAAGCAAACTTAGCAATTGCTGAATTTAAAATATCTAGACTTATGAACATTTTATCTAATTAGAAAGTTAGATTTTTCCTTACTGAATTTGAATCCAGTAAGTTCAGAACTTTACAATGTCTGAGATTACTTAAATGGTTAGACTCCCCATCATCTTTACCTATAGTTTATCTTGAATATTCAGTTCATGAGGAAATGCTTCTGATTTAATATAAAGTGAATAAAGAAGAATATAAAATTATATAATTACAGTCCAATTTTTAAAAGGGATAAAGATAAGCATATATAAAAGACTAGTAAGTATATTAAAATGTTAATAGATGAACAACAGGAGACTTTCATTTTCTTATTTCAACCTTCTTATACATTCTTTACAATAAACACATATCAGTTTTATAATAAGAAACAAGTATTTTTATGCAAATAGTTTCCTCTTAGCTAGATTTCTGCAGAGGAAGAAAACAGCTGAAGATGTACAATATTGATAACTTATATGGATATCTGTTGGGGCACGTACATCTCATTTTTAAGGGTCTTATGCCTCCTATATCAATAGAAACTCAGGGAGGGCAATTATGTTTATTTCTTTTGTAAGTTTCTGCAGTCCAAACTGCTGTGTTCTGCAAAGGGGCACTGCATCCTCGGGGCCTAATCAAAGAAGAAAAAATTGTAAAATGAATCCCCTGAAACTAATTTGTTAGATCAACAACTTTTCCCTACTTCTCTATGCTAATGTTTGTTATGGTTAAACCCAACAATTTTGTAAATACTATCCTAAGTTTTAAAAATAATCACATAGTGTACCTTGGTATATATTTCGCATACAATGTCTTATTGTAATATCATTTTACTTAAGTAAGTAAATCATAAATCTTAGGATTTTAAAATATTACTGGTAATATTTTTTCAGAAAGTTCTAACTTTCTTATCAGTTATTTTGAAAGAGTTTGAACATTCTTACAATGTTTATCATATTTATCTGTCGAACTTAACTGTTTCTAACCATTTCTCCTCAGAAAGATTGATGGCAAAATTATTAAATGTATAAAGAATTTAGAAATTTGAGTCAACAAATAATGAATTTTAAAGTTAACAGTGCTCACATTAATTGCCACAAATTCACTTTCTTAGCCTATTACCTGCTCCCCCCCCCACTATCCACATACACAGTTGGGGCACATTCTAAAGAATTAATTATGGGAGTGCACTGATTACTCAGGCAGCCCAGGGAGGGGTTAGCTGTTAAACAATTATAAATAACTGAAGCTCATCTATTTAATTGCCAAAATTGATTTCAACTAGTTTTAAAAGAATTATTTCTAAAATGTTTAACCTACTTTCCTTCCTTTTAGGCCAAGTATACTCTATACAATTTAATCTTTGGGATGACTTAGGATATTATCATAGCTTTTTAATTATAAACTGTGATACTTGGAGAACCACACTGATACTTTTTGGACTGTTTGTCCCTTCACTGGAAAGTTCCAGACTTATAGATTTTGTTTTCTGTCTTTTCACCTCTTGCTATCTTCTGCTTTCCAGTCTGCTTATGAGCTGTTTACTTGTCTCTAACAGAATATCCCTTCCCTTTCTAACTGCGTTTCCTAATCTATAGCAAATAAGAAACAACAAAACAATCAAGTCTCATTCACTGGCCATTCAGAGATGAAAAATACATATGAAAAATACTGGTCATCCTTAAAGCATTCAGAGTTTAATTATACTACAAAAGGGTGCTACAGGAACCCAGAGGATCATCATAAGAGAGTCTGGGAATTTCAGAGATGGCTTCCTGGAGGAGGTAGTTCTTTTTTTTTCTTAAAGATTTATTTATTCACTTGAGAGAGAGAGAGAGAGAGAGCAAGCATGTAAGTGGGGGGAAGGGCAGAGGGAGAGAAAGAAAGAATCCTCAAACAGACTCCCGCTGAGCACGGGCTCAATCCCAGGACCCTGAGATCATGACCTGAGCCAAAATCAAGAGCCGGTCTCTTAACCAACTGAGCTGCCCAGGCGCCCTAAGGAGGTAGTCCTTAAACAGTGATATGAGATGAATGAATAGGATCTGATAGGCAAAAGACAGTGAGAGAATGGGTAGTGGAGAAGATCAAGTGTACAGTCAAAGGAAACAGCGTGATAATAATAAAAATGATACCTTACATTTATTGAATGCTTATGTAAATTAACTTAGTAAAATCCTCATAACAACTCTATGAGGCACAACTATTCCCATTTTAAAGATCAGGAAACTGTGGCACAGAAAAAGTGTTTTGCCCAAGTTCACACAACTAGTTAAGTGGCAAAGTCAGGATTTGGACTTAAGCAGTCTGGCTCTAAAGCTCACACTTTTAACCACCATGCTATATTGCTTATTTATGCAAAGTTATGAAAGCAAGAGAGAATCTACTGTTTTGGGCAATCTACTACAAGCAATATATAAAGCTGGAAGATTACAAATGAGTGTTGCAGAACTAGGAGGCAAAAACTAGCTAGGAGGGGCTTTGTATGACAGGCACACGTTTGGATTTTACCACGTAGGCAATAAGAGCCATCCAGCAGAGGAATAGCAGGATCAGACTGCCTTTGATAAAGATTTCTGTGAGATCTGAATGAAGAAAAACAACCAGAGGCTAGATGTCCATTTAGGAGGCTATTCCAAAACTCTATGTGAGAGGTGATAAAGACCTGAACCAAAGCAATAGAAGTGGGAATAGAAAGGAGGGGACCAGGAGCGCCTGGGTGGCTTAGCTGGTTAAGCGTAAGACTCTTGATTTCAGTTCAGGTCATGATCTCAGGGTTGTGAGATCGAGCGACCCCTTTGGGCTCTGCACTGGGCATGGAGCCTGCTTGAGATTCTCTCCCTCTCCCTCTGCCCCTCCCCACCCCCACTGTGCATGCACACGCTCTCTCTCTCTCTAAAAGAAAGAAAGAAAGAAAGGAAGGAAGGAAGGAAGGAAGGAAGGAAGGAAGGAAGGAAGGAAAGAGAGGACAAATTAGAGATAGGATGTTGAATTCATAAAATGTATGACCTGGATGAGGAAAATCAGTGATAGGGAGAAATTAAATAAAACTGTAGTCAAAAAAGAAAACAGATGGAGGGTGGTAGAGGTTTATAAAAGGTTCATTTCAGACATGTTTGAGGTGCTTGTGGAACAAGAACAACATAAAAACAGCTAACACTTACATTGAGCTTATCATGTGCCAGACTCTGGTCAAAGAACTTTGTATGTGTGAATCCACTGAATTATCAAGGCAACCCTCTGAGGTATTCAAATTTCACTTTACATGAGGCACCTGAGAAGCTAAGTAACTTTGCCCAAGGTCACACAACTAAGTGGCTGAGCTGGGACTTGAACCCAGGTAGCCCGGGTCAGAGGATATTCTGTCTTTAATAGAGCCATGTCAGTTGTGTAGATGAATTTGGCATCCAAGAAAAATGGTTTAGACTAAACATAAAAATTTGGAAGTCATCAATAAATACAAATGGCAGCTGAAACCGTGAGTATTCACTTAGATATAGAGTATGCAGTTAGTTTTTCTCTAAGTGTGGTCCTTCAGTCACCTAGGTATGAATACCTTAAGGAGGGCACTTATTAAAAGTGCTTATTAGAGGGCATCACCCAGATCCACAGAAACTGAATCTCTGGGCCCAGAAGTCTATAGTTTTCACTCCCCAATTGATTTTTACACAAAGTCAAGTTTGAAGATCACCGATGAAGAATGAACAAAGAAATGTGTAACAATGACATTGTTTATTAGAAGTGTGTCTACTGTAAGAGTAAATAAGTTCAAGAAGGATGGTTAAGTAAAGGCCTAACCAAGTGTCCAATGGGTCTTTTCTCAAATCTAAGCCACCATCTATTATAAGAAGCATTGTTCTTTTATGTACCACAAGAAAAAAAATAGGAGACTTCTCATATAAAGCTGAAACAAAAGAAAGGCCACAAATGAAAAGAAGGATACATGGAAAATAAACCCACCATGCAGAAAGACAGCAAAGAAACTTGAAAGTCTCTACCTTTCAAGTACTAGGCACCAAGTAGAGGGAATTTTATCCCAAAGACAGTTCTTACACAGCTTTGTACTCTGAATTCATACTATCAGTGAGATTAAAAACAAACTCTTAGAGAATTTAATTTAAAATGGTCTCAGGTTGGTAGTAGTGCAAATGACTGGTAGAGGTAAATGTAAATCCTCTCTGAGGTAATCCAACTTTGATTCAGGCCAAAAACAATTATAAGACATACCACTATTTTATAACTTTTTTCAAATCTGAAAAAAATGGGTCTTAGAATCACTGAAACACAATAAATGGAAAGTCTACCGAGCTATTCTGAATGCCCAGGAACTGGGATGGAGAGGCTAATTTCTGGTTCTCAAATGTACTCCATATATAATGTCATATAGGTATTGCTTTATTTTTAGTAGTAAGAACTATAAAAGACAGGCTATTAAAAACTATAAAAATCCTTTTCCTTCCCATCATACTTAACCATGGTTTATAATTCCCCCAAATATAAAAAGTCTCACCCATAAAAAATTACAAAATAAACAAAACCACCAACAAGTGAGATCAGACCACTCCTACCCCAACTCCATGTAAATGCTTTAACATTCTCTGGGACTTTGAGAACTAGATTGCAAAGTTCACCACAGGCCCCGGTAACTGTCCAGTCACAACAGGAGAAAAAACAAACTTTGCTCTTGCCAAGGATGATGATTTATAGTCCTGTCCAACACTCAGTATTTGGTCTTTTACTCATAGGCCACAAACACACTAACTAAATACTTGCATTATATCCAGAGTATTCTGGCCCTTTTCAAGAAAAATTAATCCCTTTTCAACAATGCTACCATGAAAAAAATTCCTTTAGCATTTTTATAATTTTCCAGAAAAGCTGTGTATTCCTAGTTCAGGCATGCATTTTCTATCTTTTCCAAGGATAGGATAAACACTGCACAAATTATACACCATAGCTGTTCTGGGATCTTATAAAACTGCAATTTCACTATATAGCAAGCATATCATCATTAGAAGACTAAAATGGCTTTAGAATGACAATAAGCACCAATTGATCATTATGAGTTCCCTAATAAAAAAAAATTTACAATGAAACCAGTTATTCAACCAACCACTGCTAGCTTCTCCCTGCTTTTGGTGGGTAAAGGTTCTCAAAGTCCCTTTCAGAGCACAGTCCTGTCTAAAGCAACTAATATAAGAATTCAAATCTGATTCCCACTCTTGCCACACCCTGCCAGAGCATCTCTTTCACTCAGGAAAACAGTTTCCTACCCCAGGAGCAAATGTGTACTTATATATATGAATGTGAGTATAGGGATTTTCTAATACTGTGGAAAATGAAGTACCCCATATCCTTATCTATAATTTAATATTCACTTTTCCATAGAAACAAGGGAAATTCTGATTTTATAGTGCTACTGTTGTTCTAAGCATGTTATAAAAATAGTTTCTAGGTGGATCTATGGAAAATCCACTCTGTCACTGTCAAACCTACTTAGCAGTAACTTTTCAGATGAAACTTGTTAGTATAGTTTATATACTATGTAATAATTAAAAAATTTTAAGTGGCCTATAATCCCACTATACAGAAATCCCTGTTAACATGTTTTTTTTCTCAACAGTAATATATCAGGTAACAAAACTGAAACAGCATTGAAGAGCACAAAATAAAAAGTAAAGTATTTCCTACTCCTAGGCTGCTGATTCCCAACCATGTCTACTGCTTTCCCCTCTCTGAAGATAACAACCATCAACAGTGTCTTGAGATCAGAAAGACAATTATTTATATACCTACATACTTTTCTTTAGCGACTCTCCTGTCCTACACATCAATCAGCAGGCAATGGAGGAAAAGATTCATCAGATTCTAGAAGCACGGTAATCTTTCTGATTATAGCACCACTGGTTCGTTCTTTACCATCACATCCCTTTAAGCTGTTGATATTCTTTTGGATTTAGTGATGAGCGACTAACTCTTTTCTTAGGCATTTCCCCCTCCATTTCTATAGATTTGAGGACAATACTGCATCTGCATGGTATCACTAAGGAATATGACATAACAGAAAGGGCTCTGGATTAAATCAGAAGACCTAGGGTTTTGGGGTTTTTTTTTTTTGACACTTATATAGCATGTAATCTTAGTTATATCATTTCCTTTTGAAAAATATTAAGTATTATATAAATATACAGTGTGGAAGTAGCAGTGATAATAAACTCTTTGTCATTCTTTTCTTGGAGTTTCAGTTTCCTTACAACTTAGCCCTTACAAATATTAATCTCTGAGCCCTTTCCTGGTTGCCTGTGGCTGGGCTAATTAACCCTCCTCTTGCATACTTATATGCTTAATATATTATATTGAAATATTCTGGGACACCTGGGTGGCTCAGGCAGTTAAGTGTCTGCCTTTGGCTCAGGTCATGATCCCAGAGTCCTGGGATCGAGTCCCGCATCGGGTGCCTTGCTCAGCAGGGAGCCTGCTTCTCCCTCTCCCCCTGCCTGCAGCTTCCCCTGCTTGTGCTCTCTCTCTCCCTCCCTCTCTCTCTGGCAAATAAATAAATAAAATCTTAAAAAAAAAAAAAAAAGGGCCCCTGGGTGGCTCAGTTGGTTAAGCGACTGCCTTCGGCTCAGGTCATGATCCTGGAGTCCCGGGATCGAGTCCCGCATCGGGCTCCCTGCTCGGCGGGGAGTCTGCTTCTCCCTCTCCCGCTCCCCCCTCTTGTGCTCTTTCTCTCTCTCTCACTCTCTCTCTCAAATAAATAAATAAAATCTTTAAAAAAAAAAAAAAAAGAAATATTCTGTTCGTGTCCTTCCCTTAAATGACAAGCCTTAAGGACAGGAATCAAGTTTCATTCATATTTGTAATCTTAGCACCTAATTCAATAGTTTATAAATGCTTGCTAAACTGAAATGAATTAAAAGCCATGTAGAGCTCCAAGATAAATCCTACTAACAAGTCATCTCAATATAAAGTAAAAGGAAGATGTCTATGCCATTCAGACAAAAGAGAATTCTTATCACTAACAGTAGTGTCGGAGTTATTCTTTCAAAAAGCAACACAAATATCTAGGTTTGTCATAACATTGCTCTCCTTGGTATTCAGAGCTCCATATTCATAATTCCAATTCTTATACCTATTAGCAAGCTGCAGTATCTTAACCACACCAACTTCTGATCCATATATCTGAAGTGAACAACTGTTCACAAAAGGGCTGAAGTAATCTAATGATGGAAGAGTTGTTGACAAGCTGATCTGTAAACAGACGCCACTAAGTCTTTACTTTTTTTTTTTTCAAACCAGACTTGTTGGCACAGCTGCTAAGGTCTTAATATGAGAAACAGCGTATGTAGTTGAACAGCATGGAAGGCAAAAGGACAAAATCTGATTTTCCTGACTAGCTGAGGTAGAAGCTTAAGATAATCAAAATATATTTTACTTAAAATGTACCCTTGAAAATTTGTATTAGCCTCTTAAATATTCTAGTTCTTCAGCAGTTTTCAATGTGCATACTTTACTTTTAGCTGACTGTGCCAAATGCTGAAAGTGCTGAGGAACTTCATAACAGCCAATATACAGGAGGCATAGAAAAGACCCTATGATGGCTAAACATGAGATCTTTATTGCTCCTAAGAACTTCTCTTGCATCCAAACAGAGGCTGCCTATGACTGTGTCTGCAAAATTTGCTTCATATAATATTGAAATGACTTTTCAGGAAAGCTAATGTTAAGAATTGGCATAATTTTCAGTTTTCATTCCATTTCAATTCCAGTGGTATTTGCTGAAGTGTCTAACATGTGCCAAATTTTTTGCTAAGAGATGCAGGCGGAGAGGAGGAGGTCACAGTCTCAGGAGAAATAAATGAAATGCCTGAACAACTCAGGGCTTTGAACTTGCTTTAAACTAGTATAAATTTGGTGCTTCACAAAAAGTAGAGGGTTGACTTCATCATGCTGATTTCATCATGACGGTTGGCCAAGTTTGCATTCCAGTCCAGACCAATCCTCTAAGAAACCTAGCCTCCTTTAATATGACTTTCATCCTTTAGTTAAAAGCTTCCTAACAGCCCATCAGGAGACAGAGAAGAGGGGCACCTGGGTGGCTTAGTTGGTTAAATATCCGACTCTTGATTTTGGCTTAGGTCATGATCTCAGGGTCTTGAGATCAAGCCCCATATTGGGCGGGAGTTGTGCTCCACGCCCAGCATGGAGCCTGCTTAAGATTCTCTTTCCTTCTCCCTCTCCCCCCTCCCTCCCTCTCTTAAAAAAAAGTCTCTGAAGAGCTTAATAGGGAGAAAATGACATCCTTTGTTGACTAAAGTTTATATAAATACAGATAACTCAAAACTGCTAAACTCAGTTCTTTAAAATGTATATAGTCTTATAGTATATTCTTCATATCTGTACGAAAAGGCAAAATCTAAAATTATCAACGAATACTTGAAAAGTATTATAATTTACAAAGCCTTTATACATCAAATTTTAATTTAGCCTTACGAAGTGGCATACTATCATTATAATCATTTTTGAACACATGAGGAAACCAAGGCAAAAAGATTAAGTGACTTGCCTAAGGTCATATGTGTAATAAGTGGCAAAAACAGAATTCAAACTCAGGTCTCCAGACTCTAAATGTGGTGCCCTTTTTGTTTCTGCACTGTGTTCCATAAATCATAGTTAATCCAATTTTTCCCTATATATAGCCTCAGATAAAAAAAACTAACAGATTAATTTTCCTAGTGCTATTTATTTAAACCAAAATTAAAATAAGCTTGCATTCCCTAAGTGCACACACTGACAGTGGGTGGACCAACCAATACAGCTGCTGATAGCAGACAGATGCCAAATTAAGGTTAACACTTTTCCCTTGTATAAATAAATCCACACACAGAGAAACATGTTTGGCTGAGTATAATTCAATTTGTAAAATTTCCAAAGCAAACAAACATTACAACTATCAGAATTGTTTTCCCTTGAAATAGACCTCCTGTGGAGATAACAACTGAGAAAAACATAAAACATCTTTAAAACAAACTCTATTCTCTCCTTTAAAAAAAAAATACACATACATACCCCCAAATAAATATTTCTTTCCATTTCTCCCTCCTATCCCCTAATCCAACTGCCTCTGACAATGAAAGAAAAATTAACAACAGATGTTTTTTGAAGCTGGTAATGCATAACTCTTCCAAAGCCATCAGCTATCATTAATTTAGCATTATCTTTAATGTATTTATTATAATTTCTGTGATTTAATTTAGTTGCCTTAACAAACATAATTTTATTTTAGCAATGTCTAGACGTATTTGTCTTCCTCTATAATTCCTCAAGAGCAAGGGACCATATCTTATTCATTATTCTATTATCCATTGGATTTATTTTATGGTAGTCATTCAATAAGCATTTGTTGTCCTTACATCAATTAATGCAGTAGAAATACATAAAACAAAATACATTTGAGTCTAACAGTTAACAAACATTTATTCACAAATGTATTGCATACATTTTACTTCTATGAAATCAGGTTTCACCTTTTTTTTTTTTTTAAGATTTAATTTATTTATTTGAGAGAGAGAGAAAGCAGAGAGGGAGAAGCAGTCTCCCCGCTGAGCAGAGAGCTCCATGAGGGGCTTGATCCCAGGACCCTGAGATCATGACCCGAGTGGAAGGCAGTCACTTAACTGACTGAGCCACCCAGGTGCCCTGAGGTTTCACCTTTACATTATATTTGGCAACATGTTTTCTTTCATTGTGGGACATAAAGTAATGTGTGCCTTACAATCTTTGGCATCTTAGATTCAATGAATAAAGTCTTTATAAAAATATACATTAAGAACATTCTTCTCATGCGATTAAATAAGTAAATGCAAAGTGCTGATCATGGATCTCTAAATTACATAACGATGTGAGGGGGTATGTCTTACAGATGGCTCTCCTGCTCTATCAAATCAGTGAGTTAGGAAAAAAAAAATCAGTGAGTTAGGTCTTCAAGAGCCAGAACTTTATTTTATTCATCTTTGTATTTCTAGTATATGCTCTCTAGGGGCTCAAAAAAGATGAGCTAAATGAATAAAATCATCTGGTCTGGGGAAGAGAATGACTGTGGGAGAGGGGATGATCCATGCTGTAAAGGAAAAAAGAGGCGCCTGGATGGCTCAGTCGTTAAGCGTCTGCCTTCAGCTCAGGTCATGATCCCAGGGTCCTGGGATGGAGCCCAGCGTCGGGCTCCCTGCTCTGTGGGAAGCCTGCTTCTCCTCCTCCCACTCACCCTGCTTGTGTTCCCTCTCTTGCTGTCTCTCTCTCTGTCAAATAAATAAATAAAATCTTTTTTTTAAAAAAAGGGAAAAAAACAAATTATAATGATAACTAGGCTTAAAGAAATAAAAAGAAATATACTTATTCTAATATTTAAAGATCATAGATTTACCACTCACTAAGGATTCATACTATTAAACAGTATTTACCAAAATACTAGTTTCATAGGATATTAACTGAAGTTACTCCCTAAATTAAATAGATTTCCAGCAAATAAACTTGTGGAAATGAGTAAAACAAAATTAACCAACTTCTTCACCTGCAAGTTTAAAATATTTTTTAATATTAATCCAGACTGTAATTTTTAATATTCTACCTTAATATTCTACTATCATTATGAATTTCCAAAACAGGGTTAAAGCACGCATTTCCGAAACTTATTTGCAACAGAAACCTTTCTGGGGGATCCTCTTGAGAAATTAGCATTCCACAGAATAGACTTCATGTAATATCTATATACAGAATTTTCAAAGTAGCTCTACGTAGAAGACAACTATCAAAATATTATGAGATATGTAACTGGTAACATGAAATAACAAGTGATAACAGAAAAAACAAATAGCAAATTGTGTAAAACATCCTGTTGCATACACAGAAATTCATATTTCCAGTATACAAGAGTAAAGGAAGAAAAAGAAACTTTCTTTTTAAAAAAGTTAAAACTTGTAGTGTTCTTATATTTAAGCTCACTTGATTTAGTAAATAACCACTCTGGTATATCTAGTTAAATGGCACCAAAGAATTGTAGTATACTTTCAAAAGTACCTGACAGAATCATGATGTAGCCAAATTATTGGGACGATACTACATTTTCTCATTAACACAACTCATGAAACAAGGAGGGTTTATAGAAGAGATAGTACAATCGAGCAACAATTCAAACAATTGGTGTAAAATTACTTTGGAGCAAGAAGCAGAATTTGTCTCACATATTCTAAATGAATAGAGTCTAAAGAAAAGAATGTATCACAACAAGGTCTCACAACCATCATCTGTCCCTTTTCGAACACAGGAATATAGGAAAATACAATTAGGCTCCAACAAAATGAGAAAAATGAGGAACGTTAAATACTTAGCCTTTTTATACCCTGGTGCCAGAGATTCCTTCCTCCACTACTACTTACTGGTGGGCATTACATTTGGATTCACTGGTGTGGTGGTGATAATACTAAATTCTAACTAGTTCTGTGACCTTATCCTAATTAGTACCTAACCTCCCCATAACTCTATATATAAAATAAAAGGGTTGATTTAAGTAATCTTGAAGTTTTCATCCATTTTTAAATTTCTACCAAAAGAGAGGCAAATTTACTTGTATGCTGAACTTTTATTTAAACTTTTATTGAAGCCATATTTTTGAGGTCTAAAACAATTAAAATTTTGTCTTTGCAGTGACTACCCCTATAAATACCTTGGTAATCTTATCTAGACAACCATTAAGATTTTAAACATTTAAATAATACATAGTGTTGTTTTTTTTTTTAATTTCCTGCAGGCTTTTTCTTTCTTCTTCTTTTTTTTTAAGATATTATTTATTTATTTGACAGAGAGAGAGGGAACACAAGCAGGGAGAGTGGGAGAGGGAGAAGCAGGCTTCCCACTGAGCAGGGAGCCCGATGTGGGACTCGATCCCAGGACCCCAGGATCATGACCTGAGCCGAAGGCAGATGCTTAAGGGCTGAGCCACCCAGGCGCCCCAAGAATACACAGTTTTAATTATTTCAACAAGCATTTGTTTACAACAGTCTTGTTCTAGAAAGACTTTTAAATGACATAAAATTACAGACAAAAAAGGAAGGTAAAATAAAATCTGAAAAATTCTGATCAAAATGTTGAATTAATATGAAATAGAAGAGTTCCCCTCTAATCTAAATACAGAAATCCTGGATAATATGTAGTATTTACAAGTATATAACCAAGCTCAAATGCAAGAAAAAGAAATGGCCAAGTGCCAAAAACAGAACACTTAAGCCATACTGGTGAAAGGGTGCTGGGTTTTTAAAAATGTTTAAAATGATTTCTAAAATCAGACTTATTGAATGTATAAGTCTAATGTATTAAACTGACAAAAGTTGCTTACTAAGAAAGATGTTGCTTATTGGAAATGAAGATCTGCCTTGATAGTTGTTTAAAGTATTTGAGAAAATATGATAGGCTAAATTGAAAAATGTAGTTTGAAATACCTAAGGTACCTAAATTTGTAAGTGCTAGTCATGTTTAAGGAAGATTTAATCTACTAGATTTACCAGTTAACTAAACATTAATCAAAGAAAAAGCTAAAGTCCTTATTTCCAGGCAAAGACTACTAGATCTAAAATATTATCTAGTAAAATCTTTAAGTTGAATTCAAATGCTTAGGAAAAACATTTTGAAAATTACAATTTTAATAGACTTTTATAAATTTAATAAATAAATTAATTAATAAAACATTTTAAAATTACAACTAGTTAAAACAAACTAAAAGTATTACTTTTCAAGACCAAATGTCTACCTCAGATACTAAAAACACCCTTTGACAAGGATTCCCACTATCAGTGGTAGTATTTAACACTGAACTGGAGATTCTGCCAAAGGATAAATAAAACAGAAAAAGAAAATAAGGTGGATAATAATTTAAAAGGAAAAAACAAAATTGTTATTTGTAGGCAATATGATTATCTACATAGAAAATTCAAGATAATTTGAATCTGAGTGCTTGGCTGGCTCAGTGGTAGAGCATGTGACTCTCCATCTCAGGGTCATGAGTTCAAGCCCCACATTGGGTATAGAGCTTACTTTAAAAATAATAATAATAATCTGGATAATCTATGTAGAAAATGTAATTTTAATATATATTCACACAACAGTCAAAAATCATAAGAACCATAGGGGTACTGCCAATAAAAATTTGTAAAATCTCTGTGAACAAGATTTGTTAAAAGAAGAAGGGACTATTCTTCTAGCCATTAAGATTTATGATAGAGTGTTAATAATTAAAATGGTACTGGCACAAGGTGAGACAAAGAGACCGACGGAACAAAACAGAGTCCAGAAACAGACTCTGGTATTTATGGGAATTTGGTATATGAAAATGAGGGAATTTTCTTAGGGAAAGGAGTAATTATTCACAATTTGTGCCAGGATAACATACTATCCATACTGTAAAAAATAAACATCTTTATTCCATGTCAAACACAAAAATAAATGCCAGCTGGACTCAACACCTACATGTAAATACAATCTTTAACTGTTTTTGAAGAAAATATAGAATATGTTTCGGACTTTGGGTACAGAAGATTTCATAATAAACAAGACAACTTACAAACAGGAAGAGTGATAAAAACTATATTAAAATTAAAACTTCAATGCAACAGAAGATACCAGTGACAAAGTTAAAAAAAGCAACATATATAACATATAAAAGATTAGTATCTGAATTACAAAAACTACTACAAATTTTTAAGAAAAAACTCAATAAAGGGACAAAAGATATGAACAGTAGTTAACTGATGAGAAAATATGAATACCCAAAAGCCAAAAAGATACTCAACTTCAGGAAATGCCATGCAATCTGGAAAAGGCAAATTAAAACAATGAAAAATTATTTCACACCCACCAGACAAAAACTTAAAAAAAGAACTGTTAACATCTGGCAAGGACGTGGGGAGATGGAAATTTCCATGAACGACTGGTGGGAGTGTAAACTGGTGTAAAATTTTGGAAGACAATTTGAAAATTGTGATGCTGTATATACCCTATTACTCAGCAATTCTACTTCTCAGTATTTATGAATGAAGCCTAGAAAAAAAAGGAGATATATATAGTGATGTTCATTGTAGCCTTGCTTGCAATAGGAAAAAATGAAAAAATAACCTAACTATATATTAACAAGGGAATGGATAAATTGTGTCATATTCATACAATGAAACATCATATGGCAGCTAAATAAAAAAATTAGATCCACATTTAGCAACATGGATAAGCTTTGAAAATATATTGTTCAGTGAAAAAAGCAAGTTATAGAATGACAAGTATTATAAGTTGTCTTTTATATAAAATCTTTTTAAAACATGAAGACAATATATTATGGTGCTAAGACACTTCTACATACATGTAATTTTTTTATTCCATCAAAAAAAAAAGCAAATAAAGCAAAATGTTAACATTTGAACAAAAGTTACAAGAGTGCTTAGTAAATTATTCTTATTTTTCCTTTTGTTTGAAAATTTTAGTATTTTTTAAAGATTTTTTTTTTATTTTTATTTATTTGAGACAGAGAGAATGAGATAGAGAGAGCATGAGAGGGAGGAGGGTCAGAGGGAGAAGCAGACTCCCTGCTGAGCAGGGAGCCCGATGCGGGACTCGATCCCGGGACTCCAGGATCATGACCTGAGCCGAAGGCAGTCGTTTAACCAACTGAGCCACCCAGGCACCCTGAAAATTTTAGTATTTTTTAAATGACACAAAATTTTAATATCTTACCTATATATGTATATATTCACATAAAATATGTGGGTAAGAAAACAAGAGTAGAAAAATAAGAATGAAGCCAGCAATGAGATCAGTTTCTAAAATTTATGTCATGGGGTGCCTGGGTGGCTCAGTCGTTAAGCATCTGCCTTCGGCTCAGATCATGGTCCCAGGATGCTGGGATGGAGCCCCGCATCTGGCTCCTTGCTCAGCAGGAAGCCTGCTTCTCCCTCTCCCACTCCTCTGCTTATGTTCCCTCTCTCGCTGTCTCTCTCTCTCTCTCCATCAAAATAAATAAATAAATGTTTAAAAAAAATAAAATTTATGTCATAAATTGTACATACATGTTAGAGCTGGCTCACAAATCTTTTAATAAGGGCAAAATAAATACATATTAAACAATTTTATTTTTTAAAATAGCCAGAAATATTGGAGATTTAGACATTCAAAGCATATTACAGTAACTTGGAGACACCAAAGACAGAAGAACTGGAAGAAATATTAAAGAGTGAACTTGATATACGTGTTTCATTCATCTATTGCAGAAAGAAAATAACACACACAGAAAAGAGAAAAACTGTATTCTGAGAATAATATATATGACAACATTTCAGAAAATAGGCTTTTGAAGGGCTGAAAAGAATAGAATTCAAATTGATCTTGTTAGGAAAGAATTCAAATCAATTTTGTTAGGGACATCTTAAAAATAAAATCTGAAGATTCAAATTGAAAAGCCTCTATGATTCATCTGGGCAACACATACACGTACATATACACACCCAAGGTATACACATAACATTTGGTTGATGAGCTATTTTCCAACAAACCGAAATAAGAAAAACCAAGTAAGCACTTACAGGCAAAACTTGAATATTAAAAGTTTTCACTACAAGAAAAAAAATTGGTAACTATGTATGGTGACAGATGTTAACTAGACTTATTGTGGTGATCATTTCACAATATATACAAATATCAAATCATTATGTTGTACACCTTACACCTGAAACTAATATAATGTTCTATGTCAGTTATACCTCAATAAAAAAAAAAAGTCTTTGAATAAATCACCTGAGAAAGTAACCATAGGCCTTCCCTTACTTATTATCTAAAGATTCATGAGGAATATATATTTCTTTTTCAATTACAAAATTAATTTCTGAATAAGAAAAAAAGACCTTTCACTGCTGAGACTCTCCTTCTCCATCCCTCTCACTTTATTTCTTTTCTTTTGTTCCATGAAATGTGAGTGATTTTGTGATAGTACTGCACAACAGCAATCACAAATTAGTATCTAATTTAATTACCTTTATAGCCTTTTACAAATCTAAATCAGTAGGAGGCAATGAACAGAAAATTTAAGAAATTTTATTAATCTCCTAGGTAATGTACACACTTTCCATAAATTCGTAATATCATACTTTTTAAAAAAAGATTTTATGTATTTATTTGAAAGAGAGAGAGAGCACGAGCAGGGGGAAAGGCAGAGGGAGAGGGACAAGCGGACTCCCCACAGAGTGGGGAGTTCATGCGGGGCCGATCCCAGGACCTGAGTGGAAGTCAGATGCTTAAAAGGCTGAGCTATCCAGGCGCCCCTCATGCTGGGCTTCTGATTAAATATGCAACTCAACTCACATGGATGATAACACTATGAGAACTAATATGTACTTCTTTTTTTAAAATTATGTTATGTTAATCACCGTACATTACATCATTAGTTTTTGATGAAGTGTTCCATGATTCATTGTTTGTATATAACACCCAGTGCTCCATGCAGAACGTGCCCTCCTTAATACCCATCACCAGGCTAACCCATCCTCCCACCCCTCTCTAATATGTACTTCTTAATGTTTGATGTAATCACTGTAAATGCAGGTTAAGAAGGTCAACAATTTTATCACCAATCCCTCATGGCAGTCTACCTCTAAAATCATAATGTGCAATGCAATAATCTTACTCTAATATAAAATAGTAAAATTCCATTTTCATCTATTACTTAAAAAAGAAAAAGAAAGAAAAGAAAAACCAAGTAAGCATTTGGAGATAAAATTGCTTGTGTTACTAAACAGTAGGTAATTAAGATAATTTCCTTTAAAAACTTAAATTGAAGTCAGTCATCACATAAGGAGATATTTAAGGTTCAGATGGCTTCAGTTTCTCATGGTATAGAAAGGTGAAACTGTTGAGGAGAAACCATAGATGGGTTTTTGCAAACCTGTATCACCAGGGAGAAAAGTAGCAAAGAAATGGCAATGTAGACAAATAACAGGGTATCTCAATATTCCTAATGGTAGGAAGTCTCCCCAAACAAACAATTTACATGTATAACACTCTTCCAACTGCATATGTTAACAGATAACAGTAAAGCAGTACTGAAATGGAATTGTTAGTCCATCTCCTGATATGTCCAGATAAAGCTCTCCTTGGCTCCATCTTTGGGCTGACTTCAAGCCTCTCTCCCAAGGAATATTTTTGAAAAACAACACTTAAATGGCTGTAAACATTCAGTATACTCTTTTTTAAAGTTCTTTTTTTTACCTTTTAATATTATTGATCAAAATAATTAATAATTTCAGAGCCAGCAGAAACTTTATTAATGAAAATGTAAGTAAATCTAGGCATAGACATTATACCTTTCACAAAAAATTAAGTCAAAAAGGATCATAAACCTATATGTAAAACACAAAACAGTAAAACATTTAGAAGATAACATAGGAGAAAATCTGGGTGACCTTGGTTTCAACAATGACTTTCCACATACAACACCAAAAAGCACAATCCATCAAAGAAAAACTGGCAAGTCTGTCTTCATTAAAATTTAAAAGTACTTTGCAAAAGACACTGTCAAGAGAATGAAAAGACAAGCCACAGACTGGGAAATATTTGCAAAACACATATCTGATAAAGAACTTTTGTCTAAAATATACAAACAACTCTTAAAACTCAACAATAAGAAAATGAACCACCCAACTTTAAAATGGGCAAAAGAGGGGCACCTGGATGGCTCAGTCATTAAGCGACTGCCTTCGGCTCAGGTCATGATCCCAGGGTCCTGGGATCGAGCCCCACATTGGGCTCCCTGCTCGGTGGGAAGCCTGCTTCTCCCTCTCCCACTCTGCCTGCTTGTGTTCCTGCTCTTGCTATCTCTCTCTGTCAAATAAATAAATCTTTAAAAATAAATAAATAAATAAATAAAATGTGCAAAAGATGTGAACAGATGCCTCACCAAAAGATAAATACAGGTAGAAAATAAGCATATGAAAAAATGATCAATACTGTATTAGGGGATTGCAAATTAAAATGGGATATCATCATTTACCTACAAGAATGGCTAAAATCCAAAATACTGACAACACCAAAGCTGGTAAGGATGTGGAGCAACAGGAACAGGAATTTGTTGCTGATGGAAATGCAAAATGGTATGGCTACTTTGGAAGACAGTTGGGAATTTATAACAAAGCTAAACATAAGATCACCATACATTCTAGCAATCACGCTACTAGTTATTTATTCAGATGAGTTGAAAAGTTATGTCTACAAAAAAACCTGAATATAAATGTATTTTATAGCAGCTTTATTCATAATTGCCAAAAACTAGAAGTAATCAGGATGTTCAATAGGTGAATAGATAATCAAACTGTGGTATATCCATACAATGGAATAATATTCAGTGATAAAGAGAAATGAGCTATCAAGCCATGAAACACATGGAGGAAACTTAAACACATATTGCTAAGTAAAAGAAGCCAATATGAAAAGGCTACATACTATATAATTCCAATATACAACATTCTGGAAAGGGCAAAACTGTAAGACAGTAAAAAGATCAGTGGTTGCCAGGAGTTCAGGGAGAGGGAAGAAGGAATAAATAGATGGAGCACAGGAGATTTTCAGGGGTATGAAACTATTTACATGATCCTGCAATGGTGGGTACATGACATTATGCATCTGTCAAACCCCAAAGAACACACAACATGAGAGTGAACCCTAATGCAAATTATGAGCTTTAGTTAAAAAAAAAAAATCTACTCCAACTGCCCTCATTTCACAGATGAAGACTCCGAGGCCCAGAAAGATCAAGAGACTTGCCCAAAGTTACACAGAAAATTAAGAGCCATAGCTATAATCTGTTATTATGAATAAAGGTCAAAAAGAGGGCTATGATGGATGTTGGGAGGTGTTAATTTAATTCAGCCCTGTTAATACTTGAGTTGGGCTACCATTAAAAGACCTCTGAGGCTTTCTGACAGTATGAGACATTAAACACAATAAGGGTACAAAGAATAAAGAATTCAGCTTAAGTTTTGATTCTTCCATTTTAAATACAAGTATAAATAAAAGGCTAAGCAACTGGAGCTGCTGAGATGGCACCTCAAGAAGGCAGAAAGCCTTTGGGGAAGGCAGAAGAATGAACATTTGAGCTCTAACTGGGTATTTAAGCTCTATTGTTGGTATCCCCCCCCACAAAAAAATTCTGTCATGAGAAAAAAGCTACTGCTTTTTTTCTGAATACCTGCCCTTTTTAGAGGAAGGGATAGAGCATTGTGAAGAAGTTAAAAACATGAGTTTTGTCAGGAGGCAGACAGGCAAGGTTTCCACTTCTGGCTCTGCCATTTACTAGTTTAAGTGTTTTGAGGCAAGTTATTTAAGCTCTCTGAGCCTCAGCTTGCTTATCTGTAAAAATGGGGATAATAATATCTACTTCATAGAGTTATTGGAAAGAAAATCCATATAAATCACCTGGCATAATACAGGCACAGAGTAAACACACTGTGAATATTAACTACTGATAATAGCAATTATAACTATTAGATTTTACATATGCGTGTATGTGTATTAAGCATACGTCTCAAAAGTTTTTAGAATTAGATAGGACATGGGAAAACAAATACATAAACAGAGGAAATGGTGCCAAGCACTTAAGTGCATTATGTAAATACATTATTTTATGGAGTCTTCTTAACAAGCCTATGAAGTAGAGATTCAGCCAGTTGGTCAAGTATTTGAGGAGCATCTACCATGTGTGAATCACTGTTTGAGGCACTGAGAGTATAGTAGGAAACAAGACAGGGTCCTTCATACAGAAGAACACAAAATAAGCATAAAACAAATAAATATGTTCAAGTGGATAACTGAATTGCTGTGATGAAGATTAAAAAGGGTATTAGGTGGTCTCCTTTAGCTAGAATGGTCAGGTAAAACCTCTCTGAAGATAGGGATTTTGAGATGAGTCTAAAACAGCAAGGAAGGCAGACATGTGAAAATTTTAGGTAAGAGCATTTTGAGTAGAAAAAAAAGCATATGCAAGGATCTTAAATTTGGTATATTCAAAGATCAGAAATGGATAATAACATGTTCTGTATTTTATAGACAAAGAAAATGGGGTTTTAGAAAGATTAGCAATCTGTATAAGGTAAATGGCAGAGGCAAGAATTTAAATGTCTAATTTCAAAGTCAGTGGTCTCATGGAATGGCTATGCTGCTTCTCCCCAAAGTCAGCAAAACATCTCAATTAGCTATGGAACAGTCCTGTTTCCCAATCTTCTGAATGTACTTATGAAAATTTAGCAACTGAAAGCAGCTCTAAATTCGATAACATCTGTTTATTTGTTGTATCAAAAATAAGGTATAAAATATGAAACTAAGAACTCTAAACAGTGTATAACTGTATCATATTAAATAAAATTTTATGTGAGTGGTAATTATATTTCCCTGAACTATACATTCTTTAAATGTTTCACATCATATAGATATGTTATTGATGAAATATGGTGTTTTTAGTAATTTTTATAATAAAGCTGGACATGGAGTCCTTGCTCAGAAATATAATCTTTTATGCTGCTATTTTATGAGGAAAAATAATTGCCATATTTTTACTTTTTATAAATTTTTGCAATTAAGAAGCTTAAAGCACAAAATACTATTAAAAATAAATTGTAAATGTGAGAAAAATGAAACATAACTCAAGGATCTCATTATAAAATCTTAAGAGAATGTTGGCAATAATAGGATTATAGCACTCCAGTTCAACTACAAAGCACTTTATAAACATTTCATTAATCTCAAACTGAAGAACAAATATTACTTTACATAAAGATGATTATTTTATTTATTTATTTATTTATTTTGAGAGAGAGAGAGCAAGTGTGGTGGGGTTTGGGGGACAGAAGGGGCAGAGGGAGAGGGAAAGAGAGAATCTTAAGCAGGCTCCCTCCCTACCATGGAGTCCAAGGCAGGCCTCGAACTCATGACCCTGAGATCATGACTTGAGCTGAAATCAAGAGTCGGATGCCTACCCGACTGAACCATCCGGGTGCCCCAAAAGATGATTATTTTAAAAGATACCTTTTTTTTTTTTTAAGATTTTATTTATTTATTTGACAGAGAGATCCCAAGTAGGCAGACAGGCAGGCAGGCAGAGGGAGAGGGAGAAGCAGGCTCCCTGCTGAGCATGGAGCCCGATGTGGGGCTCGATTCCAGGATGCTGGGATCATGACCTGAGCAGAAGGCAGACACTCAACCATCTGAGCCACCCAGGCACCCCTAAAAGATACCATTTCTTGAGTATCAATATAAGCCAGATCCAAATCTAAAAACTTTATATACATTATCTCATTAAATTTATATAACAGTCATTGGAAAGTAGGTAATTATCCTCCTTGTACACATAAGAAAACTAAGGCTATCTCATCTCTGATATCCAAGGTTAGGGAGGTTAAAAAAATTGGCGAAATTCATACTCCTAGCAAAACACAGACTTGGGATTCAAATCCAAGATTCTGGGGCTCTGAGGTCCATGCTCTTCTCACTATTTGAATATATAATTATACCTCTCAACAACAGTTAAGATTTCATGTGTAAAAGTTGTTCTAAAGCAGTACTAGGTACTGTTCACTTGCATGACTTATAAGTCCTTCAAACAAGATGATAAAAACATGTCCAAACCTGGACTCAGTATCTTGCCATCCCAAGACTGGTATTTCTAGTACATGCCCAACTCTGATTAATGGAAGGAGTTAGTATTAACCATCTGGGTAGTAGTCAACCCATGACTTTTCTTTTTTATCTCCCATATCCAAATAGTCACTAAATTCTGTTGATTCTACCTCCTAAACACCATCCTTTCTTCATTCTCTCTCATATAGACCTTCAGCTACTACCCTATCTCTATGCCTCACTGTTCAGCCAAGCTTCTTCAAAGAGTGGGCTATATTTCACATAGATTATACACTTTCTTTTTTTTTTTAAGATTTTATTTATTTTTTAGAGAGCGAGCGAGAGAGAAACAGTATGAGAGGGGAGAGGGTCAGAGGGAGAAGCAGGCTCCCCGCCGAGCCGGGAGCCCGATGTGGGACTCGATCCCAGGGTCCTGAGCCGAAGGCAGACGCTTAACCATCTGAGCCACCCAGGCGCCCAGATTATAGACTTCTTAAGGGCAATTCTGAACAGGAGCTTTTTAAGTATGCTGCTGTATACTTATTGCCAATCACAGAGTTGTCCATAGTAGGTTTTCAATAAACACTGAATAAATGAATGCAAATATCTGGCTTCCATCCCTCCATCCCCCTGTGAGTGAAATGAAAAAGGTCACTGATGAATTTCTGATATGAAAGCTGCCCTGTCTTCTTTAATAAATAAAACCCAGATCCTCTGAGATTGACAATGAAAGAAAAACCTCCATATGCAGAAGGGCAAATTACTGAGTACCAATTATTGTCCTCAATATTCACTTTCACCTTAGAAATCTTACAAGCACTGTCCCTACCCACTGGCTTTCACTGGGAGAAGGGTACTGGTCTCCCTATAATGATCTTTCCTAGTTAGATCTATGATCATATGATTCTTTTCTTTCTGTATTTTGATACAGTAAATATAAAGTTATAAAACTTAAATAAGACTTTATTAAGGCTAGAGAATAATAAAAGAGAGCACAGATAATAAAAGGAAACCAGGTAGCAAATATTCAAAGTTAGGATTTTCTCTCTGGGGCTTTTAGGCCCCATTCTATCCTACTTACTGATCTATCTTCAACTGGTTAGCACTATTTTAGCACCCACCACTCAAAAATTCATGCCTACCATATCCCCTCCTTAAAGACTAAACCTAGGAAAGCCCACAGAGATCCAGACTTACCCATGCCCACTTACTTAAATCCTTTTTCTGAGTTGTAGTTTTCTGAGCTGGAACCTGCCTTTTGGTACAAGCCAAACAAGAGAAATGCCAGCCCTTTAGGCAAGACTCTCCTATCCTCGGGGAGCAGCATGGTTTTACCCTACAGGCCATCCTAAGTCAATCAATCTTTTTTTTTTTTTTTTAAGATTTTATTTATTTATTTGTCAGAGAGAGAGAGAGAGCGCGCACAAGCAGGAGGAGTGGCAGGCAGAGGGAGAAGCAGACTCCCTGCTAAGCAGGGAGCCCGATACAGTACTCGATCCCAGGACCCTGGGATCATGACCTGAGCCGAAGGCAGCTGCTTAACCAACTAAGCCACCCAGGCGTCCCTTCAAGTCAATCAATCTTTATCTCAACACAGCATAGTTATTCAATATTAATGTGGAAATATATGCCAGATGCATATATTATACTGTAACAGGGGCTACTAGTTGTCAACCCATCTAGAAACTTCAGCTTTCTAGACCTGTTGGTAGCATTGTGCATACTGACTAATCATTCCTTCTGAAATTTTCAAATCTCTCGGTTACCCATCTCCTGGTTTCCAGATTATTTTCTTCTTTTCTAGTTAGTTTCAGACTACCCTGGCTGATTTCTGATTCTGCATTCTCTCCACAGCCAAGTGTATTCACTCCCATGGTTATAGTATAATGCTAACATAGTGGTTAAGTTTTGGGTCAATTCTATAATTTTTTTTTTAGCCATGTAAGCATAAAATAATTTATATGCAAAGCATTCAACAGAGTGCCTGAAACACAGTAACATTTAGATATGGTAGCTTAAAAGCAAAATAAAACAAAATATTCCAAAAGACTTATAGTTTTCAAATATATATCTCTAGCTCAGACCTTGTTGCTAAGCTTATGACCAATGTACCTCCACATGAGATGTGGGGCCTAGGAAAACTTGGTTACTCTCTGAGGGCTGAACTATAAATCAGTATATAATGGACCAAAGCAGATATATGCAAAGTTAGCTTATAGAGTCAGAGACTAGGCTACAATATAAATGTTTTAACAGGGATGCCTGAGTGGCTCAGTCGGCCGAGGCTTCGGCTCAAGTCATGATCCCAGGGTCCTGGGACTGAGTTCCATACTGGGCTCCTTGCTCAGTGGGGAGCTTGTTTCTCCCTCTGCCTGCCACTCCCGCTGCTTGTGCTCTCTCTCTCTGACAAATAAAATCTTAAAAAAAAATAAATGTTTTAACATTTTTAACAAATGTTTTTATTAAAAAGAAGAGTCAGGAATGGAAAAAGAGAAAAAGCAACTCAGAGAAGAAAAAAAATGAAGGTAATTAAAGCTCTACTGTGGAGGTTCTCATAGCTAAATGCTATTAAGTGACCACAACATGTCTCTAGCTTCCTTTGTTCTGATTCCAAGTTCCTAAGCAATCTGATGATTTTTCATGTAATTTTCTTACAGAGAAAACTCCTTGGTCAGAGAGACTATATGCTATCTACTTGGCAAATATCTCAAAATATACTAATAAACTGGCATCCCGATAAATCCATCAGTCACTCACATACACATCCACACACACACAATCTCCACGTCTCACAAACTCTTGCACACTTAGCAAGATTGTGTTTTTAAGCTTCCAGACTCATTCCCTGAGGCCAGCATTACATTGATCCCCAAACCAGGCAAAGACCCCATCAAAAAGGAGAATTTCAGACCAATATCCCTGATGAATATGGATGCCAAAATTCTCAACAAGATCCTAGCTAACAGGATCCAACAGTACATTAAAAAGGATCATCCACCACGACCAAGTGGGATTTATCCCCGGGATGCAAGGGTGGTTCAACATTCGCAAATCCATCAATGTGATAGAACACATTAATAAGAGGAGAGAGAAGAACCATACGGTCCTCTCAATTGATGCAGAAAAAGCATTTGACAAAATATAGCATCCTTTCCTGATTAAAACTCTTCAGAGTATAGGGATAGAGGGAAAATTCCTCAATTACATAAAATCCACCTATGAAAAACCCAAAGCAAATATCATTCTCAATGGGGAAAAGCTGAGAGCCTTTACCTGAAGATCAGGAACACGACAAGGATGCCCACTCTCGCCACTATTGTTCAACATAGTACTAGAAGTCCTAGCAACAGCAATCAGACAACAAAAAGAAATAAAAGGTATTCAAATTGGCAAAGAAGAAGCCAAACTCTCTCTCTTCGCAGATGACATGATACTTTATGTGGAAAACCCAAAAGACTCCACCCCCAAAGTACCAGAACTCATACAGCAATTCAGTAATGTGGCAGGATACAAACTCAATGCACAGAAATCAGTTGCTTTCTTATACACTAACAATGTAACCATAGAAAGAGAAATTAGAGAATCGATTCCATTTACAATAGCACCAAAAACCATAAGATACCTTGGGATAAACCTAACCAAAGAGGTAAAGGATCTATACTCTAGGAACTGCAGAACACTCATGAAAGAAATTGAAGAAGACACAAAAAGATGGAAAAACATTCCATGCTCATGGATCGGAAGAATAAACATTGTTAAAATGTCTATGCTACCCCGAGCAATCTATACTTTCAATGCCATCCTGATCAAAATACCAACGGCATTTTTCAAAGGGCTAGAACAAACAATCCTAAAATTTGTATGGAATCAGAGAAGACCCCGAATCACCAAGGAAATATTGAAAAAAAAAAAAAAAAACAAAGCTGGGGGCATCACGTTGCCTGATTTCAAGGTATATTACAAAGCTGTGATCACCAAGACAGCATGGTACTGGCACAAAAAACAGGCACATAGACCAATGGAACAGAATAGAGAGCCCAGATATGGACCCTCAACTCTGTGGTCAAATAATCTTCGACAAAGCAGGAAAAAATATGCAATGGAAAAAAGTCTCTTTAATAAATGGTGCTGGGAAAATTGGACAGCTATCTACAAAAGAATGAAACTCAACCATTCTCTTACACCATAAACAAAGATAAACTCAAAATGGATGAAAGACCTCAATGTGAGACAGAAATCCATCAAAATCCTAGAGGAGAACATAGGTAGTAACCTCTTGGACATTGGCCACAGCAACTTCTTTCAAGACATGTCTCCAAAGGCAAGGGAAACAAAAGCGAAAATGAACTTTTGGGACTTCATCAAAATAAAAAGCTTCTGCACAGCAAAGGAAACAGTCAACAAAACAAAGAGGCAACCCATGGAATGGGAGAAGATATTTGCAAATGACACCACAGACAAAGTGCTGATATCCAAGATCTATAAAGAACTTCTCAAACTCAACACCCAAAAAACAGTCAAGTCAAAAAACAGGCAGAAGACATGAACAGACACTTATCCAAAGAAGACATACAAATGGCTAACAGACACATGAAAAAATGTTCATCATCATTAGCCATCAGGAAAATTCAAATCAAAACCACATTGAGATACCACCTTAAACCAGTTAGAATAGCAAAAATTCACAAGGCAAGAAACAACAAATGTTGGAGAGGTTGTGGAGAAAGGGGAACCTTCCTACACTGTTGGTGGGAATGCACGTTGGTACAGCCACTTTGGAAAACAGTGTGAAGGTTCCTCAAAAAATTAAAAATAGAGCTACCCTATGACCCAGCAATTGCACTACTGGGTATTTACCCCAAAGATACAGATATAGTGAAAAGAAGGGCCATATGCACCCCAATGTTCATAGCAGCAATGTCCACAATAGCCGAACTGTGGAAAGAGCCAAGATGCCCTTCAACAGACGAATGGATAAAGAAGATGTGGTCCATATATACAATGGAATATTACTCAGCCATCAGAAAGGATGAATACCCAACTTTTGCATCAACATGGATGGGACTGGAGGAGATTATGCTAAGTGAAATAAGTCAAGCAGAGAAAGTCAATTATCATATGGTTTCACTTATTTGTGGAACATAAGGAATAGCATGGAGGACATTAGGAGAAGGAAGGGAAAAATGAAGGGGGGGAATCCGAGGGGGAGATGAACCATGAGAGACTATGGACTCTGAGAAACTGAGTGTTTTGTGGGGGTGAGTGGGGGGATGGGTTAGCCCGGTGATGGGTATTAAGGAGGGCACGTATTACATGGAGCACTGGGTGTTATATGCAAACAATGAATCATGGAACACTACATCAAAAACTAATGATGTATTGTATGGTGACTAACATAACATAATAAAAAAATAAGAATAAAACTAAACTAAAAAAAAAAAAAGACTTTGTTTCTAAGCCCACAGGACTTAGGAGTGCTGTTTTTTTATGGTAAATTCATCAATGAATTTCATAATAAAGGCCTCTTAGAGACCAGCCAGTCAGCTTTCTCCTTGATTAAAGCACTCTTCATTTAAAGCAGCAACTCCTCGGGGCACCTGGGTGGCTCACTCCATTAAGCCCCTGTGTCTCCCCTGTTCAGTGGGGAGTCTGCCCCTCACCCCCTTGTGTATGCCGCACTCTCTCTCTCAAATATATAAATAAAATCTCTTAAAAAAAAGACAAATTTTCTAAAATGTTTTCATTATAATAAAGTACCTGCTACCAATTATCTTGTGTTTTTGTTAACAACAGATAAATATGCAATGACTTTGAAAATTCTGTGACATTATATTTTTCTTCCATTCATCCATCAAATATGTACAAAGTTCATACTAGATGCCAAGCACTGTACTCAGAGCTGCAGATGATGAGCAAAAATCAGCACAGTTGCTGCTCTTCTGTGCTTAAGCTTTAGAAGCAAACACACACTGGGGCACCTGGGTGGCTCAGTCAGTTAAGCATCCGACTCCTGATTTTGGTGCACGTCATGATCTCAGGGTCATGAGATCAAGCCTGACGTGCTCCACGCTGGGTGTGGAGTCTGCTTAGGATTCTCTCTCCCTCCCTCTGCCCCTTCCCTGCCCCCCTGCACACACACTATCTCTCTCAAATAATAAATGAATTTTTAAAAAGCAGGCACACTTTCACAAAATTATCACAGACCATTATAAAACTACATTTTTAACTTATTATCAAGTAGAGACATACGTTAAAATAAGAGTATATTTATAATAGGGGCATTTAATCAGATCAGGGAAACTGAGAAAGCAGTATTTGAGCTAAGATCTATAGGAAGGGAAGTCAAAGACAGGCTAAAAAAGTCTGGACAAAGAAAACAGTACAAAGGTACTGCATCTATACTCACTGACTCCAGTTCTTCTCCCATTCTCTCTTAAATAAAATGACCATCTGACTTTTATACTCTTTACTCCACCAAAACTGCTCTTAAGATCTTCAATGACCTCCATTCTACTAAATACAGTGGTCAGCTATCAATCCTTATCTCACTTAATCTAGAGCAGCGCTTCACATACTTAGTACTCCTTCCTCTTTAACCACTTTCACTTGGCTTTTAGGACACCACACTCTGTGTTCACTGGCTGCTCCTGCATAGTCCCCTTTGCAGATGATTCCAGATCAACCTAAACTCTAGGGAGCACCTCTTTTTGTGACACCAACAATTCTCAGGCTTTAACTGCTATTAGAACACTACTATGAAATCCAATTATTCTATCTACAGCCAGGTCTTTCATCTCATCTCTATACTCATTTACCCAACTTGCCAACTCCACACTTCTACTTGAATATCCTAGAGACATCTCAAACTTTACATGGCCAAACAAAACTCTTGACTTCCACCTCCCTAGCTCCGTACACAAACCTGGAGACTTTCCCACAACATTAAATGGTAATTCCTTACTTCTTATTGTTCGGCCTGAAAACTTTGGAGTCATCTTTGACTCCTATACTCTCACATCTCATATCTAATCTATCAGTAAAACTTGTTGGCTAAACTATCATAATAGATCCAGACTGTGGGCCTCTTCCCATTGCCTCCACTGTTAGCACTTTGGTCCAAGCTACCACTATCACCTCTCACCTGGAGTATTACTTTATTTTTTTAATTTTTAATTTTATTTTATTAGGTTATGTTAGTCACCATACATTACATCATTAGTTTTTGATGTAGTGTTCCATGATTCATTGTTCGTATATAACACCCAGTGCTCCATGCAGTACATGCCCTCCTTAATACCCATCACCGGGCTAACCCATCTCTCCACCCCCCTCCCCTCTAAAACCCTCAGTTTGTTTCTCAGAGTCCATAGTCTCTCGTGGTTCGTCTCCCCCTCCGATTTCCCCCCCTTCATTTTTCCCTTCCTACTATCTTTTTTTTTTTTTTTTTGTAAAATATAATGTATTATTTGTTTCAGAGGTACAGGTCTGTGATTCATCAGTCTTACACATTACTTTAGCTTCCTAACTAGTGTCTCTGCTTCTACACTTGCTTCGCCCTGGTCTATGCTCGACACAATTTCAAAGAAGTAATCATTTTAAAAAGTCAGATCATGCAACTGATCTGCTCCAAGCCCTCCAATGGTTTCCTATTTTAATTAAAAAGTCAAAGTCCTTTCAATCACCTATGTGACCTCCTTTCTCTGTGATCTCACGTTATCTTCCTCCCCTGCACTCGCTGCGCTCCAGCCACATTGCTATTTCTTTGCTCCTGCCCACAGGCCTTTGTACTGGCTGTTCTCTTCACAGGAATGTTCTTCCTCCAAGTATCTGTACAACTTATTCCTCCTCCTACTTCAGATCCCCTCAAATGTCCCCTTCTCTGACCACCTTATTTAAAAGTGAACCTTGGGGGCGCCTGGGTGGCTCAGTCGTTAAGCGACTGCCTTCGGCTCAGGTCATGATCCCAGGGTCCTGGGATCGAGCCCCGCATCGGGCTCCCTGCTCGGCGGGAAGCCTGCTTCTCCCTCTCCCACTCCCCCTGCCTGTGTTCCCTCTCTCGCTGTGTCTCTCTCTGTCAAATAAATAAATAAAATCTTTAAAAAAAAAAAAAAAAGTGAACCTTGCTCCCCACAATCTGGCACTTCTTAGTCCCCTTCCTGGTTGGCTCTTATTTTTCTCCACCACATTTGCCTTCATTTACCAAATATATTACATATTTATTGTCGATCTCCCCTTAATAGATGCAAGCTCTATGACAGTAGGGACTTTTGTACAGTTGACCCTTGAACAACGTGGGGGTTAGGAGTGCCAACTCCTCATCAGGAAGTAAAAAAAATCCCACAAATTTTAATCCATATAACTTCTGATGCCTCCCCCCAAACTTAACTACTAAAAGCCTACTGTTGACCAGAAGCCTTATGGATAACATAAATGATTAACACATTAACACATATTCTGTATTCGTACTATATATTGTATTCTTACAATAAAGTAAGCTAGAGAAAATAAAATGTTATTATGAAAGCCATAAGGAAAATAGATTTACACTATATTTATAAAAAAAAATGCACATGTAAGTGGACCCCTGCAGTTCAAACCCATGTTGTTCAAGTGTCAATGTATATTGTGCTCAATGACATATGTGATTGTCCCCTTACAAAGTAGATACTCAACAGATATTTGTTGAGTCTATAAATGGATGAAGGGAATATGAGAACCAGTGACTGAAGAAAGATTTGTATGGCTGAAGCAGAGATAGGTGGAGAGTGATAGGTATATTAAAGTGAGGATGGAGAGGTGGAAAGAGACAAAATGGTATTATGCTTAACAAAGAAGTTTTGCCTTAAGAATAGTGAGACAGCAATGAATGATTTTAAGAGAAAAATCCAGTCAGAACTGCATTTCAAAAAGATCATTATGGCTCCAGTGTGGAGAACTAATGGAGAAAAGCCAGAATGAATAATCGCTATTGCAGTGGTCTTGGTAACAGATTATGGCAATTTGGAAAAGACTGCACTTGTGTAGATGGTGGGAAAAGGATGGATTTGGAGGATATTTGGGAGATGAAATTGATAGGACTTGGTAATAATTGGTTATAGAGGTATGACGGACAGGAATAAATCAATAATGCATAGTTTTCAAATTTTCAGAAGTGGATGGTAGGATTGTTAACTGAAATAGGAAACACTGGTTAAGAATCAGACTCATTAGAGATAACCATGCATTTGGTTTTAGGCATGTTGAACTTGAGGTGCTTTTGAGATATCAAAAAAGAAATATCAAGGAAATGGATATATGAAAGCTGGAAAGATAAAGGTGGGTGGAGGTATACATTTAAAAGTCATAGGTGGTAGCGAAACCATGGGTATGGAAGGGATTATATTCAACTATGCAGTAAAAAGGGGACCCAGATGTAAGAAACTACCCTACTCTTTGTGCAATGGACAAAAGAGGATGAGCCCAAAAAAGGACAAAAAAGGAATGTCTTTTTTAGTTTTTGAAATCATACTCATAAGAAGTTCACATTTTCAAAAAATTCTGATTTAAACCAGTAGCAGAGAATGTAGCAAGGCTTTCCAAATTAGACCAATTCACTGAAACTATAAATCTGTTCAAGGACAGGTCACTTTCAGAAACTACCTGGAAAATTCACAGTACTTGTCTCTTCGCAGCTTCAAAATACATCAATACACAAAAAGTTATCCCTCCCAAAATACAGGTGATTTGGCTTATTTGCAGCACTTCTGAGCCTCACCATATGCTGTTCTTTTAGCCCTCTTTCCCTGGGATGAAGATTTCCCCGACTTTCCAGCATTAAGCTACTGATCTTCTTTCCAGCCATCCCAGATAGCCAGATATCATATTGTACTGTAATTGTGTGTTTAACCAGTAGATTCTATAACTAGATAAGGAATGTGTCTTTTTCACTGTTGTATACTCAGTACCTCACAAGTCTAAATTTTTCTTTTTTCTTTTTTCATTTTATTTTTAAAAGTTTTTATTTAAGTAATCTCTACACCCAACATGGGAGCTGGAACTCACCACCCAGAGATCAAGAGTTGCATGCTCTTCTGATTGAGCCACCCAAACGCCCCATGACTCAATTTTTAGAAACACATCTATTCCACAATGTGAAGAATTAAAATCTAATTTGGTTTTCAGTCCACTGACTGCCTTTCACACCTTGACTTTTCTCAAGAGGAATGACTTTTTAAAAACAAACAGTAATTTTTAAACAAATGAATTTTCCAAATATACTAATTTTGGAGATTTTTATAGGTCTTTTTTCATATAATACCCTTAAAGCCTGCAAACATTCATAGCTAGGAATACTGGGGTTTCTTTTCCCCTTAGTCTCATACAAAATGGATTTGACAACTCGCTTTCAAAGCCCTGCGTGGGATTTCATTTGAGCGCACAAAACACAGAACACCCCTATGCAATGCCAAACAAAAGTGCAATTGCACAGAGATACCCAATCCCTCGCGCGCGAGTCCACCTGAAAGGGCGGAAGCAGAGGCCGCAGCAAAATGCACCAGTTTCCACAGCATCCCTCCAGCCCGGCCTTTTGCTGCTCCCTAAGACCCTTGGCATCGCAATCACTCCTCGCGCCTTAAGGCGCCCTCGGCCTGGGGCATTCGGACTACTCCTTCCCAGGCAAATTACTGGACACTATCCCTGGACTAAGGAGGACAGCTCTAGATAGCTTGGTCTCCAAAATCCCTGAGGAAATGGAAGAAGGAAAAAATCCTGTCAAAGAAAAATTGGCAGCCAAAGCTACAGTGCTCACCAAGTCGACGCTATCAACCTCCGTCCGCCCGCGCTAACCGTTGGCTCGAAGGCCCCTACAGGCAACGTCGCAGTGGCTCCTGGGGACTGTAGTTTCTATCGCCGACAGAACGCGTCGGCACATCCAAAAAAAAAAAAAACCACATTTCCCAGAAGTCAATGCGAGACCGCGCTGCCCTCTTAAATCTCGGATTTGGCGTAATAAAGAGACTGTCACTATTTTCAGGCTAATCTTAAATTTCGATTCAGTTTCTTCCAGGTGTGTGTTTACGCCCTCTTTCTTTGCCGTGCTTGTCTTGTCTGTTATAGTTTCAGCATACTTCAACTCCTTACTTTTCTTTCCCCTTCTCCAGCCGGGATAATCCAAACGCCAGGGGACGAAAAACGCCCCCGACGCAAAAATGCCCCGTAGGCGCATGCGCCTTGCCCGCCATCACGCATGCGTAGCAGCCGGCAGCAGTTGGCGGCCGCTCGGGGACTTGGGGTCTGAAGGTAGCCGGTCGGAGGGCGGGGCTTTTTCCAATGGCTTTGCCTCCGCGGGTCGCATCTGCTAGGGCGGGGAAGAGGGCGCTGGGGCAGGGGCGGCTCCTGGTTAATGCCGGGCGGAGAAAGGGGAGGGGCTGGGGTGAGGACCCCATCTCCCCTCCCTGCTCCCGCCCTCTGGGCCGAGCCCCACAGATGGGGCTGGGTGAAGGGGGGGGCTTTGCGCCTCCGGCCTGGCTTCTCCGCCGGCTCCGCGGCCCAGCCTGGCTTTCGGGGATTGCGGCCCAGCCCTGTGCTCCTCAGGTTTAATGGGCGGTGGGCGAGGACGCAGGTATAGGAAAAGAAGTGGCGTCTGTTAGGGGATCCAGAATTTTCGGGGCCGGAGACACTTTCCTCCAGCGCTGCAGCTGAGAGAGCGGCTGCCAGAAGCTGCCGCCACCAAGGAGCGACCGGGTCTCCAGCCGCGGCAGCCAGTGAGCAAGGGTTTGGCGAGATTTCCCCACCAGCTCCCGGCTGGCCGCTGAGGGGCAGGGAGGAGCTGCAGAGGGCGGAGACTGGTGCCGGAGGAGGGGCGGGGTGGGAATGCTCCTGAGAACACGGTGGCTGCCCAGACCAAAAACCCCGAATGGCTGGAGCGCATTCAACTGTTACCAGCCTTTTTGGGCAGAGCACGGATTTGACAGCTCCACAACGTGAGGATATCCGCTGACCCCGCGAGACGAAGAACACTTCCCCGAGACTGCCTGTCCAGCAAAGCCAGCGCTGTAGGGTGCCAACTTTCCAACTTTTTAAAAATCTCTGACAAGAAGACTGCCCCTTCATGTAGGAGAGGGTGAGTTCTGTGTTGCAGATCGGTTGCAAGCCATTAATATAAAAGACACTTCTGGTTCCAGATGTCTCCCAGACATTTGTGTTTTCATGACGATTCGATTTCTCCGATTTTATTCTTACATTTCTCGTTTTAAAAATACAAAGTGCTTTTGGGGACATGCTGAAGGGTAACTGAAAACGGCAAAGAAAAACATCTCCAGTTGTCATGGCTGAAGGAGAGAATGAAGTGAGATGGGATGGACTGTGCAGTAGAGATTCAACTACTAGAGAGACAGCACTGGAAAACATTAAGCAAACCGTTTTGAGAAAAACCGAGTATCTTCGTTCGGTGAAAGAGACACCTCTTCGTCCATCAGACGGGCTTTCAAATGCTGTTTCTTTGGATGGGTTGAATAAACTTCTTGCTCATCTGCTTATGCTTTCTAAGAGATGTCCCTTTAAAGATGTAAGAGAGAAAAGTGAATTTATTTTGAAGAGCGTCCAGGTAAGAAAACATTGTATTTACAACTGTCCATCTAGTACAGTGCAGTTTTACTTGCAGTTATTCACTTTGTATTTGCTGCTAGGTGGTTATGTGAACCCATTACGAATTCCTTCTACATCTTAAATTTAGAGTGGCTTGTAAGACATTGAATCTGGGGCCAAAACTGTACAAGAGGAACTAAAGTAAAAGCAGTTTTCAAATACAAGTAAACAAGAATTGTCTTTCTAGAGAGTTTTAGCAGAAACTGCATTCCTCCCAGAAAAGTATGAGAAAGTTACAGTTAATTGCAAGTAAAGACTTGCTTTTTCGTATATTTATTTTTACATGTTGTTAGGAAGTATAGTCAGTATACTTTTCACATTGTTACAAACAATATTCTGTGTGGAAAGTTTCTCATTTAAGCCTCTCAAATGATAAAGGATATTAAATGTTTCTTCACTTGTTCAGGATAATTGGTGAAAGTTTTCTCATGTTCTTAAAAGCAAAACAAAAAATCAGGGTCTGTTCTCTAAAGACAACCTTTCTTTTTTTTTAAAAAAAAATGAATTACATAAAATAATAAAAGCCAGTGTTACAAAGGAGCTAACATCTTCAGATTGAAAAGTTGAACCCAGGTTGAGTGAATGCTAGAAATGCTCATGGTAAATTATTCATTAGTTTTCTCTGTGTTTGCCTCAGTTGTTTGATTTTTCTTTTTCACATGCATACCTACTTAAGTTTTCAGTGCAACAGATTAAAAATGTTAGTTTTCCTCCTGTTCTGTACATAATCAATTTCTCCTGTTTTATTGGAAGATTTATTAGAAGGGTTTTGTTTGGGCTTGTTTGTTTAGAGAAAGGTTGTTTTTAGATCCTAAGAATGGTCAGTGACAATATGCTGGTCAGTCTAAATTACTCAATCCATGTGTTTGAAGTCATTTATGGGAAGCTCTTAAAACTTATAGTTTACTTGGGTATATATATATAAGCTAAGATTAATAGTTTTTCTATTTTGGTTAGTTTAAAGCAACAGAAAAATAATCATGTCCATAAAATGAAGACTCTGTTCAAGATCTTGGGGTATTTCTTCTCACAAACAGTTCGGAAACAATTGTTACAATTCATTTATCCAGAGTTATCAGAGAGGAATTAATTTTCTGGATACCTGAAGTTTACCCTTTTAAGCCTTGAAAGTTATTTCTCTATTTCTTAGACTGTAGTGTCTAGAACAACCATTTTTTTCCCATAGAGGGATCATCATTAGGCACATCAAGTACTATTGTTTAACTGAGGTGGAGTGTATAGGACTACATGATCCATGTTTTTTGAATTTTTGTGTTCAATTTTTAATAGTTTTCCTGTTCCTCCCCTTACTGTCAGTATACTTTTTTCTCTTCCTGAATCTTCAATTTTGCTGTTTATTTATATTCAAATGGGAAAGCAGATAACCAATTTAGTTAAGAATTATATTGAAAACAGAAGTAATTAGGCTCTGGGGAATGCAGGGTCAAAGGACTGTGATATATTGGTAAGTAAATGAGTACTGGAGTCAGACAGACCTGGGCTCAAATTCTCCTCCTTTATTAATGTACTGCATAACCTTGGACAAGTTAAGTTACTTGATCTGAGTTTGGATTTCCACATCTCTGAAATGGGAATAATAACATAGAGCTGTTGTGAGAATTAAAGGAGATGTAAAGTGCCCCCGTATAAAATGAATGCTCCTCTCCTTTTTCATAAGTGAAAGACATGGGCTATGTGATATATATTTCAGGATTCATTTCATCCTGAAAAAAAGTTCAAGAGTCTACTCCACTGTGAAGGTTTTCCATAGATTTATACTCCTTTTGCATCTCTGCATCTATTGCACTTAATTCCTGCTACTATTATAACAGGCACTGTACTTCTATTGTGCTATCATCACATGTTTATGTCTGTCCCCTCGGAAGGGCCGTTAAGTTCTCAAGAGTATTGGCTGGGACCTGGAAGCTACTAAATATCTAGTAGATAAACAAATTCGTATTTGGCTTCTTTTTATTTCTTATCAGCCTGAATAAAGTCACCAGATTAGGGAGTTTCCATCCCCACATCATTCATGCATGTCTTCAGACAACAAATGTTAATTGAACCCCTGGCGAATGCCATTCTAAGAACCAGTGGTGAACAATTTTGACATTTTACTAGAGAGAGACCATAAAGAAGTAAACAAATAATGTAATTTTAGATAGTGAGGGAAGACTTCCCTGAAGAGATGACATTTAAGCAGAGATTTGACAAATGAATAGCTGTAATCCAAACAAAAATGAAATTTGTGAGGGGGACATTCCACACATAGGGAACAGTTGTGTAAAGAGCTCATGGCAAGAGAGAGCAGATGAGTTCTAGGAACGGAAAGTAACACAATGTGGTTGGAGCATATTTTTGAAGGGAGAGTGAAAACTTAAGCACATTCTCTGTCAGATCTGGCTCCAATACTTTATTAGCTCTGCAATGTTGAATAAGTTGCATAATTTCTCCTTGACTCAGTTTCCTCATCTGCAAAAAGAAGACAATGCTCACAATGAGAATAAAATGAAAAATGCTTGCAAAACATAGCACAGTGCAATAGCACATAAGAAATGCTCAGTAATATTAGGAATTCTTACTGTCTTTATTTATTTATTTAGGAATTCTACTGTCTTTAGGCAGGAGTTGGATAACAGAGGATCTTGTAGGCCAAGTTAAGAGTGGTAGACTTTATCCTAGTAACAATTGGAATCCACTGAGGGGTTTTGAGCAAGATGGGGACATGATCCATGGTGTATTTGAAGGATTACTTTGGGAGCAATGCAGAGAATGAATTTCAGGGGTCAGGAGTGGATGTGCAACATCAGTTAGGAGGTTATCCCACTAGTCCAAAGCGAAAATTATGGTGGAGTAGGATATAGTGGGGAAAAGTGGGAAACAATCTATGGGTTTGGGAGATTGCTAAGAGTTAGCAACCACAGGATATAATATTTAATTGGATATAGGAGATGAGGAAGTAAAATCAAGGATGCTCTCTGGGTCTGGCTTGAAGTACTTGGTGAATAGTTCAGCCATTTCCTGAGACAGAATAGTGGTAAAGGATCAATTTGGGAGGAGTGGTGAGTTCTATTTTAGACATGTGGAGATTAAGTTGCCTATGATACATCTGATTAGAAAAAGCTCCTGAAGGGATTTCTGCCCCTGCTACTATGGTTGTAGTTCTGTCATTGTTATCTGTCACTTCTCCAGACTTAACCCATCCTCCACCTTGATATCCATCCTCCACATAACTTCAGAGTCATTTATCTAAAATGAAATCTGATCATGTTACTCTCCTGCCTAAAATCCTTGAGGATAGAATTCAAACTTCTTAGGATGTCACGTAATGTCCAATGTCATCTGGCTTCCATATACCGCTCCAGCCTCACATGAGAAACCAAATTATAAAATGTAGTGCTCCATAATGCTCTCTGTTATTCATTGGTAAAGCAGCAGAAGCTGAACTGAATTTGCAATTCCTGCAGCTGTTCTTGCTCTTAATTGCTGTAAATCAGCTCAGACGACCATAGTCAGGAAGAGAGTTGGTGGGGTAGGGGTAGGATGGATTCAACTCAAAATGGCTAAACCTGTAAAATATTGGCACATTGGGAGAGAGCATTCTCTGTATTCCTGTTCTCAATTTCTTGATTTCACATCAACATACTTAAATCTGTTGAACACATTTTTGAGAACTGTTCTGTGCCAGGCACTGGACTGGAAGATCAATAAAACTTGTTCCCTGCTTTTGAGGAAGGTCTTCTAGTCTCATAGTAGGCTTTATTTATGCTGGGTTTGTTGTTGTTGTTGTTCTTAACCCCATAATACCTTTTCGATATGTTTGATTCTGTAAACAAAGGAACAGGTGTATTAACACTGGCCAGATACGTTAGTATAGTCTACTAGTGAACTGTAGTGTTTATGATTCACATAATTAAGGGAGGAATGTGAGTGTGTAAATACTCATCAAAAGATTATGAGTGTTCAAAATAGCCAAGTACTTTTCTAAGAATGGTCATTTGATCATTTTCATTTCTGTACTGTGAAAAAGGAAAACTTAAATTTTCTTATAAGCATGCCAGCAATTAACACTATCTGAAAGTAATTTGGTTTTAGAAAGTTTAGAACAAGTAACAAAGTATATATCTTTGTTAAGTGGGGTGGAGAAGGCTTTCATTTAGTGAAGCATTGTTACCCCCCAAGGAGAAATGAAACTTTAGCTGTTGGGTATGATGCATATTTCAGTTGTTAAGGGCTGCAGTTAGAGTATCCATTTGATATCCAATTTGGGTAATATATAGTTTGTAGGTTTAACAATTAAGAAATTTATTGCTTAGTATAATAAATCTTGAGGTTGGGCAATTTCAAGCTTAATTGATTGATTCATTATCAAACTACATTACCTGTTTGCCTTCTATCTCTGCTTTCCTTTTCTCAGCATAGCTAGTACTGTCTCTACTCATGGTGGCAAGGTTGCCTCAGCAGTTCCAAGCTCCACGTGCAGTCATGACCCATCTACAGATGAGAAGAGTCTCTTCACTTGTGTCTATCAGGGAAGAAAAGCTTTTCTCAGCCTCTGGCAGATTTCCTGTCAGTTTTTATTGACTAGGGTTGGATCACATGCCCTTTTCTAAGCTAGTCATTGGCAAGGAAATTGGGCGTTTCTGGTTTTGGTTTGGACTAATCTGCATTCAGCCCCTAACAGCCAGGACACCCCCATCACTTGAACAAAAAAATTTCTGTTGGTGAGGAAGAAGGGGGATGCAAGGTAGTCAGGTTTAGTCAGAGGCTATTAGAACTGATCTAATATCTCACTAGATAAAATATTGCTTTGGTCTAGTTATAATTTAGATTCTGTTAGATTAGAAACATAATTTATAATTATATAAAATGTAACATGAGATTAGGAACATTCTAGAAGCAGATTTGGCCTTTTAAACTGATTTTGTCAAAGCCAAAAGTTTAAGGTGGTACATCTTGAAAATTCACTCTACTCTCGGCCACAACAAATATGAGAGTCTTCTTTCAGTATTTACACTAAGTTTCTTTCTTCCATATCCACTATTTTCTGGCCTTTCTTATTTTATTAATATACTGAGAACTCAGTCCCTTTCCTTCAGAAAGCCTCCTAGCTTACTTCTCTATTCAGTGCCTCCTCTCATTCCTGCCTTTGACCACTTTCTTCAGTAGCTTTTGATCTCAGTGGGGAATGCTATTTACCCTCAGGTTGTCTGTATTTCTTTGGGTGGAGAATGTGAAGAAACTGAAGGCAGCTTTTAACTACTTTTTTTTCTAAATGGTTTGCAGACAAAGTAAGAGCTTATCTTTTTTTTTTTTTAAACCCACTGGCTTGCTTACAGGATGAATCATATCTGTACTATCTACCCTCAGTGTCCTCTTTATAATATATAAATACATCCATCCTCTTCCTTTGTTCTGACTTCAGAAAGACTGAAACTAACAAGGATACTTTTTTTTAAGTTTTCAGATTTCAGATATTTAATTCCTGTTACAGTGCCCCAGATGGTCTCTAGCATGGAAAAAAAAAACAGAATGATTCATTTAAAAATGTTTTTTTTAGCATGTTGTTTAATTTATAAATTTATAAATGGGATGTAGTGTTTGGCAGAAAAATGGGATGTTAAACACTTGCTTATTAGATTTCAATTTAAGGTCATGGGTTGCTCACAACATCATGAAGGACCCTGTGAAATAATAGTTTAGCTTAATTAGATTTTCTCATCTTTAACACTCTGTGCCCTTAAAGTGCTCTACAGATCATTCATGGAGTAAAAGAAATAGAAAATAGGCGTGGGTGTGCTGTTTTCTTTTAGAGTTATATTCATTTTCGTTTTGGTGACCACTAGAAATTTCCAGGATATCTTTTAACCATTTGAATAGAAAATAAATTAATAACTCAAACAGCCAATTTGAGGATTTGCTGAAGCTGACCTGACAGAAAGTAGACATGCAATCTTGCATATAATAAAGGGTTATCAGTCACTTAAAACTTTGATACAAAAGGGTCCTATTTGATATCATGTCTTAATCACATAGAATTTTCATATTTGGAAACAGGCAGTGTTTATGTGGAAGCAAATTAACATGGACTGGGGGAACCGTAGAAATGGGGAAATTTTTAGAACTTGTGGAAGGACAAGGGAGATGCTGGGGGAGGGGGCAGTGCCTAAAATGCATAGAAGGATGAAAATACTGCTGGAAGTACATTAGACCAAGCAAGGTTTGCCACCAGTTTTAATCTCTTTGTCACAATTTCTCAAATCAGTCTATTTTTGTCATACCATATGGTAAAATACTTGTTTTTTTTAATAGAAGTCAATGGAAAATAAGACTTATTTTGACCCAACTTTTCTAGACCACGTTTATTACATTAAGTGAGACCTTTGATGACCTTGATAAAATTACCTAGTACTTTAATTATGCAGGCACAGGGTACTCAGGGGCATCTGAGAGTTCCTCAGAATATTTGATGATGATATTGTTTGGCAGCATTGGGCAGACTGGAAATTGAAATATGAAAACCTCAGCTAAATAGGCATACTATGGAAACATGCCATGCTTTGTTTTTTTTTTCCCTTTTGGTTACTACACCACGTTAAACTAGTGCTGATAAAGATACATTTATAATGTTTGTATATTTTAAAAAATCTTTTAAAGGATGTTTGTTTTGGGGGGCATCTGGGGGGGCTCAGTCGGTTAAGCATCTGCCTTCGGCTCAGCTCATGATCGCAGTGTCCCTGGATGGAGTCCTGCATTGGGCTCCCTGCTCAGCAGGGAGTCTGCTTCTCCCTTTGCCCCTCACCCCTCTCGCGTGCTCGCTCTCTCTCTCAAATAAATAAATAAAATCTTTAAAAAAATAAAAGATGTTTGTTTTTTAAAAAATGCTTTTTCACTGGAAATACTTAGGGAGTTTTGTAGGATAACAGGACCATTTATTGGATCTTTCCAGTTGGCAATGTTATTGTTAAAAGTCTGTGTGTTACTGTAGACTGTTACAGTTTTTGACATTTTTCAATTTATAAGAAAAAAACTCGTGAAATTTGGCAACACAAGAATTATCTGTCTTCTCATGTTCTAATCTCTTTTATATAACAAAATAGGAAAATTTTATTAGATTGCAATGAAATATGTCGTTACCTTAGAAAGATATTTTTAGTTTTATATTTTATTCTTACCCCATGTTTAATTATAAAAAGGGAAACCGCTTCATAGATTTATAAATTATTATTTGTATTATAAAATTACCTTAAAACAACTTAAACCATACTAAAGGGAAGCAAAATTTATGATGTGAATTTTGTGAGTGATCCAAATCAACTTTCATATATACATATTCATTAAATGAAAAGTATTCATTTAATAGTATAAATAGTATTCATTTAGTGTTTTAACTTTAAAATTGTTTAAATTGACAAGCTAATATACTTTCTAAAAATTAGCTAAGATAATGTGTCAATTCTATGTGTAATATTCAGTAAAGTCTAGTTAGAATCTTAGTTTACCCCACTAAAAGTAAGCATTGACTGTTTTGATACTTAATCGTTTGACAAGCATTGCACACTCATCTTAAAATTTTACGTGATTTCATTTTCTAGCAAGTTGGCAGGTGTTAGCTGTCTATAATTATAACTGAGTAATTTTTCAAATGCTATTCATAGCCTAAACACAGCAAGATATTCTTCCAATCATGTGATAAAGGCCAAGCCTTGCAAAATAGTAGTAGGGTGATATGTTCAATGGTACTGAAGGACATATTTAAGAGAAGCCTGTCAAAAGTAAAAAGTGATTTAAATGATAGGGAGACAGGTTTTCTCACAAAACAATGTCTCTCAAAGTTGTATAGTGATAACACCTCACCAAATTAAGGTGTGTCTAGTTTTTCATCCAACAAGTAATGTAGGCATTGACAGACTTAAATTATAAAATATAATCTGTATTGATTCAGTTTTGTTGATGCCAGAGGTTCTAAGAAATAATTGAATTTTTTTTTGAGACATTCTAGATTTTACCATTGAACCTAGTGAATTATTTCTTCTCATATCATTTATTAGGTATTTGTTGTGTACCTTCTATATGCCAAACACTATGCTTATCTATCTTTTGACATGGCAAGGAAAAGGCTGTTTCACTTAATTTTATAATGATTCTGCTTAAAAAACATTTCTTGATTTATTTTGCTTTCTAACTATTCGACGTGTACAGTCTCACATTGACTAGAGATATTACTTCAGAGTGATTTAAAGATCTTACTGTAGAAAAATAAAGATCTTACCGGATTTTCTTTACCAGCCATCTATGCTCATGAATAAATTAACCTCTGTAGTCTCAATTTCCTCATCTGTGAATTTACATAATTGTCTACCTTGTGATTTGATTATTAAAAAGATCATATTGGTAAAGCATTTTGTAACCTTCAATATTTTGTAACTTACAAATTTATTTATGAATAAACTTTTTGAGACTACTTATCTGTAAAATGAGGGTAACAATAATACCAAACTCAGAGTAGTTTTGAGAATTAAATGAACGTGTAAAACATTTAGAAGTACATAGTAAGTGCTCAATAAGTATTGGCAATGATGTTGATGATGATGATAAGCTTGATCTGAGGTGGTTTAGTTAATGAGTCAATTACTCATTACTGGCATTACTTCAGGATTTTTCATACATCGCACACACTCTGTATCCACATATATTGACACTCCTAATTACCTCTGTACATTGAATTTTTATATATAAGCTGATTAGTGCTGATGTCCAACTTTAGCAGAGGGTTCTTCTAACCAGCCACTGCCCCAAGGTAGGTGTTTGGCATGCCCAGAGGTTTGCCATAGTGGTGATGGCAGATTTGTAGCATCCATCCCCTCCTTGGAGTCTAACACCATTCTGCTATGTCAGGATGGCACCAGCAGGAAAGAGTTGCAGGCGGGCAGCTGCATGTGTCATCCAGGTGGTCTAGTGTACATGGGGAGGTCCACGGCCAAGGCCTTTGCTTCAGTATTTGAACAGGATTAGAGTATAATTGTCAAGATCATGGGCTTTGGAGTTAGTCAGACCTGGCTCTAAGTCTTGCTCTGCCAAACTCTGTGACCTTGGGGAAATTACATAACCTCCTTAAACCTCAGTTCCCTCACAGAGTTGAAAGGATTAGATGAGGTAACATGTGCGGTGCTTACTGGAATCCAGTAAGCACTCAGTGAATGTTAACTATTAATATTCTGTTCTGCCCCCACAGTGCGATAGAAAAGAGATGGGAAATTGAGCCCCTGACACGATATGATTTTTAGGGTACCCAAGTTCCTGAGCAGCTGGGAAAGTTTGCACCTACCTTCCAGGTTCCCTGGCCCAGAGGATAGCACCCTAGAGGAAAAAACACCTCTAGGAAGCAAATTAAGGATTTTATAAACATTGTTTTAGCTTTCTGGGAACTGGATTCCTCCCTTGATATCATGTTAGTCTATTATTCCACTTGTGAGCTTTTGACTTTCAAGTACATCTCCAGGGACACATAATATAGGAAAAGCAAATCATGGCTTGTATGCCAATGTTGTCAGTAAGCAACTGAATCTTCTGTGCCTGGTCGATTCATACCTGATGCTTCAGGCAAGTTATCTGCTGCAGAAACTGTTAGGCTCGAAGGTCTACTAAAGAGAGTAGAGCTGCGCTATCAGTGTTCCTACTCTGCTCCCCACAATGGGATCCTGACATACTCAACTGAAAGTCCCCAAAACAGTCCTTTCATTCTTGCCAGCTAACTGGCCCAGCTTAGCTTGATATGATTAAAACAAAGTAATCAAAGATACCCCAGGAAAGGTAACAGGACTTGAAGAGATTTTGTACTGTTAGATTTCTTGAATTTGCTTGGTTATGTGTGGCGTGTGTCTTTGAGACTCCTCCTAAGCTGCCATGCGTATCCCCATTAAAATCTGTTGTGACATTGGAACCAAGTTATCTTAAGTCACCTGCAGCAGTCTTTTAATCTTTCTAGTTTGGCAGAATGTAAACTTCTGAATGTGGTAAGAAATGGCATTCTTTATGGGGAGCCTAGTTCTTAGCCCTTTTCATATATATGTGAATGAATATATGTGTGTGTGTAAATTTGTATATATATTTAGTTTTCACAACAACACTGAAGAGTAGGTATTATTATCCCTACTTTATCATGAGGAAAAATCAAGGCCCAGAGAGGTTAAATAACTTGCCTGAGGTATCGTAGCTAGTAAGAAGAGCCAGGTTTCATACCCAGGCATTGAGACTCCACAGACACCACACTTTTCACCATTATACTGCCCTTTCTGAATAAAAATTTAATATAAGGCTCCTAGCAGTGAAAATATTTATTACTTTTTGTTCCAAATTAGTTTTCCTTCAGGATGAAATGTAAAACTTTGGTGTTTCTAGGGGAAACCACATTCTTAGACATTAGTAAAATGCATACCAGATTCTTACTTAAACCCTGACCCATCTTGAAGTTGCATTTGGAACCTGATTAATTTCATGTTTCATTGTGGTACATAATTTTTAGTATGTTGTCATTACAAATTTCAGCGGATTACAAGGAGACTCTGGACTGTGATCTTGGAAATATGGTGTATGAAAGGTTTATTTTTACATTAAGAGATTACCAAGTAAGATGATTTCTTTAGTGAACTGCCTAAAAGAAAATTTGGTATATTTCCATGAATAATAGACTCAAGGTTCACTTTGAATGTTAAAAGAGCATTCTCCTAGCTAGTTCATTGTTGCCATGACAGTGCTGGCAGCGTGAGTGTTGTAGTAACTCCTTGCAATGATCTTATTTTAGACCCGAACGTTTGCAGTGTCAAACATCCCCTTCCCCGCCCCATAAGTAACTCTAGTGGAAAAGTACTGGTTTTTTAACTGGCTTCTGGCTTTGTAGCTGAAAGACTGCACTATTGTGGGCTTAAAAAAAAATAGTGTAGGAGTGTTGAGTATTTTTCCTGTGGGTTGTGAATGTTTGAAATTTCCCAAAATATGGTATTGCATTACATGTCATAACAGCAAGTTGTTTACAGCTAAAAAGAAAAGGGGCCTCAGCTGTCTTTTTAGAAATCAAGCCCAGATTGTATCATTACTTTGAGCTCATACAGAAATCATTTTTCTGTTTGTATGTCTCCCATGCATACTTTAAAGTTTTTGGATTCTTTTATTCCATTATTGTTGAAGATTGTTAGTAGAACCATAAAGGATTATGTTTAAATAGTGTAGTAAGGTAACTTTTTTTCTTATCCTTTCCATAATTCAACACTTATCAAAATGGAACATCTTAATCTTGATTGCTTAAATTGTGAAATAAGTTATATAATGATTTTAAGAAATTACTCAATTTGAATTGTGTACTTAATGTAATGTTGAGGTGTTTTTAACTTTGTTGCCTATATGTTGCAAATTAAATTTTAAAATACTTCATCAGTATTTTCTAATTGTAAATCCCATCATAACTATACTGTTAAGTACAAAATATTTTCAAATTCCTAATAGTGCCTGCTATTTTGTATAATTTTGTATACCACTTACTAGGTCAGAGTTCTGATATCTATGGCATGTGCCCTAAAAACCTAGTATAGCATGATGAATCAAAATGACTTTGGCAATAAATCTTGTCAAAATCTAAATGCTATACTTCCTTCATTAGTAACAGCTACTAACAAATAATTCCATTTGCTTTGTTCTGAAGTGCTCCATTAAAAGTTTAGTTCATCTTCCTTAGATGCTAAAGATTTAAACAAACCTTGCACAGTTGGGCCTGTACTGAATATTGAAGAATGGATGTAAGGCAAGCCCTTTTTTTTCTTTCTTCAGTTTAACATATAAGAGTAATTTTCTAAAGAAAAATTTGACCTCAAGCTAGAGTTGTTTGGCTTTTCCAACACACAATGAGTATTTTAATCTTGATTTTATTTTATTTTTTTATTATTCCCTTTAGTGCATTATATTATTATCTCCTTGGTGGTAATTATTAAGATTAAGAGGTGTCTAATTCCAATCTATACTAGTTTTTAATGGCTGCTTCTTTGAATTTGGTAGTTGATGTGTTATAAAATGTGAAGAGTCAAACCTTGAAATATTCTGTTATTTTAGTACTACATGTTTATATCAAATGCTTTTTATTGGTTGGCATGAAACTAAATTATAGTTAGTGACTTTTCCTTTGTTAAAATACTTAATGAGAGGGTTACTGTTTTTTTCTCCTGAACCCCACAGCACCTCTAGTCGACCTCCCTCTCCACCTAAGGCTGAAATGAGTATACTTTTTTAAAGTTAGAATTCATTTTGAATCTTTCTTTGTGCTTGACACTGATCTGGCACTGTGGGGGATAGAAAAAGCAGTAGAAGGCAACCACTACCCTTAAGAATTTTGCAGTGATGTAGAGAAAAAAATTTAAGAGCAAATCAAGACTGTGACTAAAAATGTTAAATTTTATGATAGCATGTTGACAACAGTGCAACTGTTGTTAAAGGAATGTGTACATAATGGCTCACATCTAGGAAATCACTTGAAAAATTTATGTATGATGATAATCACTGTAGTGCTGTTTAGCATGTAAATGTATTATCTATGTGTTTTTATATAAGTGGATAATATTCTGAATATCCAATAATTAAAAATGGATTAAATTATAATACATCTTTATAAAGGACTATTATACAGTTATTGAAAATTCTTTTAAAATATATTTATTAGAAAACAAAAGATTATGTATTTAAGTGGAAAAGAAATTTTTAAAATAGTGCCAAATACATACATTTTTATAGAGAGGGGAAATATGCATGCACCACATTCAGTACAAGCACCAAATGCACTACATGCACCAAAATACTAGCTGTAGTTCTCTTTTAGAGTGGGATTATTAGAAATTTTAGTTTTCCTTTTTTATAATAATTATTAATAAATACTTAATTTTATTGAGTACTTATTATGTGCCAGGCATTATTATAAACATTTTATATATAACATGTGCAAAATTTCAGGTGGATTGTAGGTTTTGAGGAAGATATCTTCCCCAAACAAAATAAATACACAAATACGAATGCACCCACTTGTTAGAAAATTAGAATAGGTTTCTGATTTATTTAGCCAAGGAAACAGGAACTTCTCAAAATCTAGGCTTTCTCATTAAGAAGAAGCACTTTTAGTCTTCCTGGATACTGCTTTCCTTGGCCCCCAGGCCTAAAGGGTACAACCACTAAAGACATTCTCTGGATCACACAAGATCTGCAAAATTCAATTTTTGCTATACTTTTGCGTTTTTATATTTGAGGTTTATATCCACGTTCTGGAAGAATTTATACAAACTATGCACTTTCTTTAAAGGCCCATTTCCCTGCATTATCTAATTTTATACCTACAACAATTCTCTGAGGTGAATCTTACGTAACTCAAGTAGTGAATACTGAGAGGGCAGAAGGCATGTCTGATTCCTAAGTGTCTATGTTCTTAAACATTAATCTGTTTTCCTATAGCTTTTTTTTTTTTTTGCAATGAGCATGTATTACTTTTATATTGAAAAATGACTTAAAATAAGTGCAGAAAAATTATATGATATATAGACTGTTATATTAATTCAAAGCAAGGAAAGACCAGGATGGGTTAGGATAACAAAGACAGCTTAATGGAGCATATAAATTTTAATGTAATAATTAACTTTTCTCTTCAACTCATCTGTTTACACAAGTATACACTCCTCCTATCTCCAACATGCCCAAACCAAACCTCTGATGACTGGCTGGAAATTAATGCTCTGTTGTACTTTCCTGCAGACTAAGTTTTGGCCTCATTTTTTGTTCCTTTTGTGGTCCCCCTTTATTTTCCTTTTGCCGTCTGTCAGTACATGTATGGACATGTAACTATGACTTTTGTCAAAGCTCCTTCTCACTACAGTGTTGGGCATTATAAGTAGTTTCAGCTTGGTAGTTTCCACATGGTAATACCATCATAATTTAAAGATTGAGATGTCCAAAAGAAGTTGCAAAAATTATATTAATAATTATATTTAAAAACTAATTGAAGGGAAGTAGAATTTGGATCTAGAATCTTGTCTGAGGAATTAACCCGATAGCATAAACCAGGGCGGATATTCATCCAGGATGCATTGGCACTGTAATACTTGTTAAAATACTGAAGTATTTTCATACCAGTTGGTAAATGGTGAAAAGAAACTGCAAAAAGCAATAAAATTAATAATACATAATCCAGAGGGGTGGTTTATCTTAGAAACCACACATGCACTTAGATTCCAAGATGGTCTGGTCACTGAAGCTAGGGAGTTTCCTCATATGTCCTATTATTTCTAATGCTGAAGGTACAGAAGCCCTTGGGTGGGAGAGAAAGACCAGGCAGGTGAACTAAGGAGAACCTAATCTGTAAACCCACAAAAGAAGTGCCTAGTTGTGCCAAGAAGGAAAGCAGGGTCCAGGCCTTGATGGTAACTGGGGAGAATGCCACAGCGTGGGGGCAAAGACTCTTAGGGTATGGTTCACTCAGGTGGGCTTGAGCAGCTTTTTTTCGTTTAGCAATTGACTGAGTTATCCATTGCTTCATAACAAATTTGGTGGCTTAAAACAATACACATTTATTATCTCACAATTTGTGTGAGTTGAGAATCTGGCTACAGCTTAGCTAGGACCTCTGCTTCACAATCTCCCATGAGGCTGCCATTAAGGTGTTAGCCAGAGCCATGGTCTCAGCTGAAGGGTCAAATGGAGAAGGATGTGCTTCCAAACTCATAGAATTCAGTTCAGTTGACCAGATTCAATTCTTTGAGGGCTTTTGGATTGAGAGCCTCAGTTTCTTACAGGCAGCTGATTGGAGGCTGCTTTCAGTTCCGTGCCATGTAGATTTCTCCATTTGCTTCTTCATGAAAAGCATCTGAGAAGAGACAGAGAGAGAGAACCAGCAAAAGAGCCAGCAAGACAGAAGTCACAGTTTTATAACCTGATCTTGGAAGAGACATGCCATCACTTTTGCCTTAATCTGTTCATTAGAACCAAGTCACTAGGTCCGGCCCATACTCAAGGGGAGCAGATTACACAATGGAGTGAATACCAGGAGGCAGGGATCATTGAGAATCATTTTTAAAGCAGCCTATCACAACATCATCTCTGAAAGCTAGGGATTGGGCAGAGTGGGCCTCCCTGCATATTGTGAAAAGAGTTGTGATTTAGTTTATATGCCCAGAAACCTAATCAATGCCTAGAAGAGACTGGTCCAGCAAGTAATAGTATGAGCCCAGAGTCTGTCTCCTTCCCAACCTTGCAACCACGGTCTACTTAAAGGAGCCTCACACCACCAGCCTGGCCGTGGATGCCCTTCCCCAGGTCTGGCTCCTTTACTGTCTGGGGCCCAACAAGGCTCAGTTGGAGTGGCCTACCCACCTCCTCTAGCAGCTTCTTGATCTTCTTCTTCATCCCCACTGACCCCCATAACTTTTCTGCCCCCCCCCCCGCCATTATTCCTGTGCAATCTTAGGAAATTCCTTACTTCCCATTCTTTGTACTAAAAGTAAAACAGCATTGGTCTAAAAGGTGGGAAGTGGCAAACATCTTTCTTTTCATCATTCAATGACTATCAAATGAGCTATATGGATCACATCTCAGTTGTGTCTCTGATTTGAGAGGAAAAGGAATTAGAAATAAAGCCCCAAACTTATGAGCATTCTCTAATGAATAATGAATGAGATTAAACATAATTGCAAACCCAAATTTTTATTCAAATCTCCCAAACTCACGTTGGTATACTTTACTGTCAATTTAATGGTATCTGAGAGGGAACAGATGAAATAATTTTTTTTCATTTTATAAGCTTCAACTCCTTAAGGATTTTGGCTATTGCAGAACCAGAGCAAAATGATTACATAATTGATAGCCGTTTAAAAAAATTTTTACTCCACTGAATACAGTGTTTATTGGAGGCTAGGGCTTTTCAATTGTACGGAAAGCTCTTGGTTTCAGTTTTTAAAAATCATTTCTCATTTTCTCATATTTTTAATTTCTTGGCCAAATATTTGATTAAAATTAAAATATTTTCCCATATATATTTAAAATCTAGGAGATATAACATATATATAAAATCTCCAGATGCCAACAGTGGTTATCTCTAGGCCATGGTTTATGCTTTAATATATTTTTCCAAAATTTTTACAATGTGTACTTCTGTTTCTTCTAATAAAAACCAAAAACACATGTCATTAAAGAGAAAATAAGTTCAATAACACCACTTTATATTCAAAGGAGAATAACCTTTATGGTGGTAAGTAGAACTTCAGTATACTCTCTGAATTGTTTCTTCTAGTATGGCATATACTAATTTTAAAAGTTGCAATTCTTTAATTGCCTTTAGAATTACCTTTCTTTCAAAGACTTTGGCTGTTGATAAAGCAGATTTTTTTCCTAATGAATTTTGCATTGGGTTTTTTTCCCTTGGCCAGCATCACACCGGATGAAAATTTACTCCAAATTTTCAGCTGCTTATAGTTTTTATGAACACTAGATGGCACTCTTGCTCAACTGAAAACTAGTTTATTAATCCTATTTTGGTGCTATGGGCTTTAGGAGAAGAGTTCGATGTGCAACTTCAGAAAGCTTATATTTCCGTTTTGTTTTAAAGGAGGGAGTTTGGAGAGAAAGGGAAAGTTTCCAAGTTTAAATAGCTGAGCTTAACTGGTTTAGTTTTTCCATCTCTGCCGAAATCACCATATTAATAATTATAATCTCATTTATTCCACAAATATTTATTGAGCACCTACTATTGTTAGGCACTCTTCTAGGCTCTACGTACATTAGTGAGAAAAAAAAGATAAAAATCTACCCTCATAGAGCTTACATTCTAGTGCTCGGATTTCTTTCCCCCATACTTGCATTCACCCATTAACTCACCCATTTAATGAGAGGAAGCTGAAGCAAGGAGAGGTTATCTAAATTTGTCCCTGTTCACTTAGCTTGTCTACACAGTGGAGGAGGGATTCAAACTCCGGCGTTTGGTCTCCAGAGTTTGTTGTATTAATCTCAAGACTATACTGCCTTTCAAATCTAAAGAATATTTTATTACTGATTTTGTTAAGTGCAAATAATATAAATTTGCCTTTTCAGTTATAATTATTCCTAGATCTATTCAATTCAAATATTATTACCATTATTTATGCCTATTTTTTAAATTGAAATATAATTAACATACAGTGTTATTAGTTTCAGATGTAAAATACCTATTTTTTAATGATTCTGTAGTCAACTATCAAAGTCTTAGCTCTTTTACAAGGTAATGTAGATCAAGTCACAAACACAGCTGGCCTTGTGTAAGTATATATTTAACCATCCTTATAATCCTGTTTACTTTAAGCTCCTTGTATTAGCCATGTAATAGTTTGGATATGTTGTATTAATGAGAGCTCTACAGATTGTGATTCAATTACATTGGGGTAACATGTATCAAAAGTTACTATTGGGGCACCTGGGTGGCACAGTTGGTTAAGCTTCGAACTCTTGATTTGGACTCTGGTCATGATCTCAGGCTTCCGGGATTGAACCCTGCGCCAGTCTCCGTGCTTAGCCCAGAAGTCTGCAAAAGTTTCTCCCTCTCTCTCTGCCCCTCCCTGCCACCGTGCATGGACCCTCTCTCTCCCTCTCTCTCTCAAATAAATAAATCTTTTAAAAAAAGAAGAAAAAAGAAAGTTACTATTTCACTTGCCTGCTTACTCCACTGTGTTGTTTTATATTTTAGTAGTATTGTTTTAAAAAAAAGTTCACCAATACACTATGAAACTTAAAAATGATATAGAACTTAAATCATTTCTTAGTAGTCGAGGGATGCATTTCATGATTTGGGGGAGGAGAGGGTAAATGTACCTTCTCTTAAAAAAAAAGCTATATGTGACTTAGGATAGTTTACAAATATACTTGTATTTCTCAGGGACCAGAGTTGTATTGAACAACATTCTTGTTGTAAGCCAGTGAGTATAGAGGGAAAATCAGCCACCATAGAATAAATATATTGATGACTAATTTATACACAGGTAATCCATAAATAAAACTTGTCTTTAGAGAAGCTGAAATAAGTAGTTCTTTTTTTTTTTTTTTTTTTAATTTGACAGAGAGAGACATAGTGAGAGAGAGAGCACAAGCAGGGGGAGTGGGAGAGGGAGAAGCAGGCTTCCCGCTGAGCAGGGAGCCCGATGCGGGGCTCGATCCCAGGACCCCGGGATCATGACCTGAGCCGAAGGCAGATGCTTAACGACTGAGCCACCCAGGCGCCCCATGAAATAAGTAGTTCTTAATAGCTAACTAGACCCTTACTCTTTTTTTGCTATAGAACTGTTTTAGATAACAAAACTATGTGTTTGATATGCTAATAATTAGAGTTAACTGTCTTTTAATTAAATGAAATAATTAGTAAAAAAAAAAAAAAAAAAAAAAAGAATCACTCTTGTTCACCAGGGAGTAGAAGGAAGTTTTCAGTGCAGAGATTTATTTTGGAAGATGCAACAATTTAAGGTTTCTCAAATTGAGGATTATGGTTTTTCTAGGAGCCTGTGTGTCCCTTAATTGAATGCAGAATTGTAGAGTAATAGAGTAATGAACATTTTTCTTTTATCAGATTATCAAAGAGATTGTAACCCCCAAAGATTAAGAACCACTAAACTAGAGTGACCTACTGCATATTAAACTTATCTTCCTTAAACTGTAGAGAAAAGTTTAAGTGATAGAAATTTGGGAGTTTTAAACCAACAGGGAAAATCTTACCAATTCAACATTGGCTTATCCTCTTGGCCTGCCGATCCTCTTGTGGTATGTCTGGTGGTATTGGTACTTGAGTTATTTGTGGTGTTTGTCATAAACTAGCAGTCTAGAGCTTAAAAGGTTCAAGTCTTAGCATAATACTCTCTAGTATCATTCACGTCATTTCAAATGGTAAGATTTCATTTTTTGACAGCTGAGTAATATTCCATTATATATAGATACACGCATATATATTCATATATATATACATATATATAAGATAATTATCATATGATTTCACTCATATGTGGAATTTAAGAAACAAAACAGAGGATCATAGGGAAAGGAGGGAAAAATAAAATAAGATGAAATCAGAGAGGGAGAGAAACCATAAGAGACTTTTAACTCTAGGAAACAAGCTGAGGGTTGCTGAAGGGAAGAGGTGTGGGGGATGGGGTAACTGGGTGACAGGCATTAAGGAGTGCTCATTAATGAGCACTGGGTATATATGCAACTGATGAATCACTAAACTCTTCCTCTGGAATTAAAAAAAGCAAAAAAAAAAGTTCAAGTCTTGCTTCAAGAATGTTAGAACAGAAGAAGCCCAGCTGAGCATGGTAGAGCTCCAGCCCTCATATAACACAAGCAAGAAATACATATGCAAGCCACAGATTTGGGGGTTGTGTTTTTCCTCAGCAAAAGCTAATTAATACAGAAATAAGTAATAGCCAGATTGCCAGGGTCCATATCCTGGTTCTGCGTAGCTGTCTAACCTTGGACAAGTTATTTAGTGTCTCTAAGCTTCAGTTTTATCATCTGCAAAATAAGACACTCACAATTCCTGTCACTGAGATAATAGCACCTTGATCTCTTTAAGGCACTTAACACAGTTGCCTGTCTTAGTACTTAATGTGGCAAAACAAAACAAAAAGTTAAATCTATCCTTGTGTATGCCTCAGTTGTTTAAAATAACACCTGTTCTTATTTTCTAGCTCCTCATCTTGATTTATTTTTTCTTCTTAGTCTCAAACACTACTTGACATTATTTATTTTCTTGTTGATTCTGTCTACCCTAGTAGGTTTGTAAGCTCCATGAAGATGGACATGTTTTCTTGTTCACTACTGGGCTCTCTAGACCAGTGGTAGCACATAAAAACAGATGTCCAATAATTATTTGTTGAATGAATGAATAAAAGTTAGCTGTTATCATTACTTGGCAATTTCTATCTACCCTCCCTCCCATTTGCCTGGACCAACTTCAGCTTCTTTTTAAGTGATGTGGGTAGACCAGAAAGAACAGTCTCCTTCCCTAACTGGGTCAGTTGAAATTGCAACTTAAAAGGAATGTTAATCTCTTATAGGCTCTCTCTACTCAAGGTGTGGCCTACAGACCAGCAGCATCTGTATCACCTAGTGTTAGAAATGCAAAATCTCAGGCCTCACCCCAGTCCTAAATTCGACTTGAATCCCCAGGTGACTGTAATGAACATTATAGTTTGAGAAGCACCATATTGACCATCTCAAGGATTTTGGAATTTATCCTAACAGTAATGGCGAACCACTAAAATATTTTAGGTTAGAGATTACATTATCAGATTTTGTGATTTAAAATGATTACTCTTATGTCAGAAACAGTAAGTTGTCTCAGGGAAAGGAGGCCTTTTGGCTGGGACAGGAATGGGACTGAGGCTTTTTGCTGTGCACCTTTTCCCAGGCCCACTCCAGTATGGTGGGCCCTGGCCAGCATATGTATGGCCTCTCCACCCTGTCCTCCCAGCCCAACCCCACTCCCAGACCTATACCATGAAGGATGGACACCCTGGCCTCACATCAGGACTGTGCACTTCCCACATACAGCTACCACTTGCCTACTCCCTGGGCTTTAGGGGTGTGCCAATGGGTCCTTTGTTAGGCTTTGTACAACCCATGTACAGGCCCTGAGAGTGGGTTTAGCCTACTTGAGCAGAGACTCCCAGGGTTCAAGTACTTGGAGCATGGTCTGGGTGAGTACATGCCCTAGGCTCTTGGACTCTTCTCATACTGGAGGGGAGCAGGTGGAAGAAGCCTATGGTGAGCCCTCTAAAGTGCTTGGACCCCATGGTCTGGATCTTAGGAATGTAATCCCTTCTTGTACCTTCTGTTTCCAAATCATGTGAATGTATTTTGTTCCATGTGAATATATTACCTACATAAAAAAATAAATAAAATGGAGCATTAGATTATAATAAAATAAAATCACATTGGCTCCTTGTGGGAATGGATAGGAAAGGTACAAAGACCAATTAAAAGGATATTCCAGTGTTTCAGCAATAATTAATACAATGTTTGGTCTAGCATGAAAATGTAGTTTCAACTAGTTTTTCATTTAAGTATTTCACTGCTATGTTGTTTAGATTACATAAGCTCACTATTACTTTTTTTTTCTTAAAAGAGTGTGTGGGAATTAAGCTTTCTGGCCCTTGAATATTTCAAAGTGTTTTTACCTTGCCCTCAGGTTTCATTATAGTTCACTAGAATTCTAGGTTAAAATCATTTTCTCTCAGAACTGTGAAGACATTGTTTCACTATTTTTTTTTTTAAAGATTTTATTTATTCACCTGACAGATAAAGACATAGCGAGAGAGGGAACACAAGCAGGGGAAGTGGGAGAGGGAGAAGCAGGCCTCCCGCTGAGCAGGGAGCCCGATGTGGGGCTCAATCCCAGGACCCTGAGATCATGACCTGAGCCGAAGGCAGATGCTTAACAACTGAGCCACCCAGGCGCCCCTGTTTCACTATTTTTTTGCATCTAATATTTATACTGAGAAATCTTATGCCAGTCTGTGTCTCATTTTTTTTTTTATGAAACCTATTTTTGTTTGTTTTACCTCTCTCTGGAAGCCTTGTTTTTCTTTTTTTCTCTCTTTTTTTTAAACCTATTGAACAGTTCAAAGAATAATACAGTTAAATACCACATACCATTCACCTTTTGCCATAATGGTTTTCTCTAATTTTTTTTTTCTCTTCTTTTGCTGAACCTCTTGAAAGTTACAGACATGTCACCCCTAAATACTTTATCATGTATCTCCTAAGAATAAGGACATTCCTGGAGCTTAAGATGTTTTTATTTAACCTTTGAATTTTGAAATTTTATTGTATATTTTAGAGTGTGTGTCTCTCTCCATGTACCTTTTATTATTAATCCTCTGCACTTGGGCCCTTTCAGTACAAAGATTTGAATCTCAGATTATTCTATTATTTCTTTTCTTCCATTATCTTTGTTATATCTGTCCTTTTGACCTCTTCTTAGTGTTAGACCTCCATCTAACCTTTTGCCTTATATCCTTTGTCTTTTCACTCTATACCTTGGAGAGTTCCTTGAATTTATCTTCCAAATTATAAATTTGCTCTTCAGCCTGGTTCTGTTATTCAGTACTTCTATTAACATGTTTATTCAACAGTCATGCTTTTAATTTTCAAGAACTGTTTCTTCTCTGTTCGTTTCTCAGAATAACCAGTTCTTATATAATGAGTATTCTCTGTAGTCTCTCTGAAGATGTCAATATAATTTTTAGTTAGTTTCTTTTCCTCCCTGCTTAGTCAGCCAGGATCCTGGCAGGAAATGGATGGCACACTCAACTGGGATGCCTGAAGGTGTGGGCAGAGTTAAGGGAAACTAAAATGGGATGATAAGCATTTTGGACTAGTAATAACTGCAAACCTCAAGGAGTAAGGGTTGGGAGTAGGTACTGGAACACTGTGAGTTACAGCTAAAGAAGAAGGCTGCCTGCCTAACAGGATCTATGGCCTTCAGTAGAGGAGTATACCCACTGCTAGCCCTGAGCCTGGAAAGTGGGGTAATGAATACCCTGACCTTCTTCCCCCTGCCCTTCAATTTGTTAGTGTCTCCCATTGGAAGAACCTAATTATAAGCCAGATGGCAAGGGAACTCCAGTGATGCAATCCCTAGAGGTGAGCGTTCTGAAGCACACAGTGAGGTGGAGCAGGTCAGAGAGATGATCTGGAGAAACAAATAGAAAATATCTAGCATACCTCTATTTAGGAAGACATTTTAATGGGTGGATTGGGGTTGGGAAAAGAGTAGCACTGTGGGCTAATCTGGTAGAAGGCAGCTGAAAAAATAAATTGCTCTGGTGAGTAGTCAAGATGAGAGCAGTTGTGGGGGGAGGGAATTTTTCATGACTTAAGTACTGAGAAACAAGGGAAGAGAGAAGTCTGAAGAAAGGGAGGAGAAGATAGGGATATAGCCATTGGAATGACAGTCTGCCAATGAAATGGATCCCTTTGAAGTATTTACATTCATTCTTGTTTTCTTTGAATTTGGAGGACAATCATATTTATAACATCCAGTTTTAGAGGATTTATTCTATACATATTGTGATTCTTTTACTTCCAAAATGTCCATAAAAGACTTCTACACTCAATGGCTATATATTAGTGGTGCTTTGGAGAATGATGGTGGAGTGGGTGGGTATTGTGCAGGGAGAGTGCCATGAGAACTCAGGGAAGTGGCTTACAGTGTGGAGGAACCCTCTGAAGGTGAAACAATCCCTTTGTGCCTAGATAGACTGGCTCTCTGGATGGGAAGGGGAAGTCATGATGAGTGGGGCAACGTTGGGGTTCAAGGTATTTTGTTGAATAATAAGGGCTGCAGGACAGTGGAACATCCAGACTGTAGGCTCTTGGGTTTATATAATCTTTTATTCATCAGAAAAGCAACTAAATTAAGTGGTGTTAGAATGAAGGTTAAAAAGAATGTTATTTTTTTAAATTGTCTAAGGAGGGGTGCCTGGGTGGCTCAGTCGTTGGGCGTCTGCCTTCGGCTCGGGTTATGGTCCCAGGGTCCTGGGATCGAGCCCCGCATCGGACTCCCTGCTCAGCGGGAAGCCTGCTTCTCCCTCTCCCACTCCCCCTGCTTGTGTTCCCTTGCTCACTGTGTTTCTCTCTGTCAAATAAATAAATAAAATCTTAAAAAAAAAAAAAAACTGTCTAAGGAAACATAATTGTCTGTTTCCCCAAATGTCTGAGGAGTTAATGAGATGATGAAAGATTTTTACATTTTCCCCCCAAATCTGAGTATTTCTTTTGTGTTCTTGACATCTTTTTGCTGCTTCAAATGTGATTTATGTTTGCTATATTGCAAGTCTTCATTGATGCTTGACCCAGGCAAATCAGTTTTTCTCTGCACAGATTCTCTAAAACATTTAACACTGTATTTCTGTATTATAATGCATTCTTTTTGGGAGCAGTAATTATTCTTTTATCTTCTGAAAATAATGTTCATTTATATTGTTGATTATTCAAGTGGTTTAGTCATTTCCACCATTCTAGGTGTCTTTGTGGACCGTTTGGAGCCTTCCTTCCTCTTTCTGGTTTTAATACTTGTTCATTAGAATTAAATTAACCAGTTTAGAGTTGTATGGTGTTCTTAACTTTTTATTGTTAGGTTTTTGGTTTTTCATTGATTCTGTTAGCTCAGTTGTTCTGTGGTAGATTTCCTAAGAATAGTCACTTATCTTATACCTTATACCATCAACTTCCTAGAATCCTGTTAGCTTTTTTCCCTAAAATTAAATAACTATTTGTTAAATTTATTGGCTTTCCACTCTGCTACTAGCTTATGTAATGAGTTTGCTATCATGTAGCTCTTCAGCATCTCCTCTGAGTTCCTTTTCTTCGTTTCATATTACACATTACTGAAAATAGAAGACTATGTATTTGACTTCTTTGGCTTCATCTTATATTTATTAAGTTTAAATGCCATCAGGTAATCTCAGTGCTGTGATACATGTCCAGAGCTTAGTTGCTCAAATTGATCAAATTTTCCTAAGGGAAATAGAGTAGGCACACATATGGTCCTACCTACTTTCTTTTTCATCATATCCTTAAGGGATTCACATGCCTCCTTTACCCTCACTACAAGGGAAAAAGAGAAATAGTAGACCCTCCAATCCCCACCCCCCAAAAAAGAAAGCCCCTTAGTGACTTTAATCTGTGCTTCCTAAGCAGGCTTGGGCTATAGCAAGGTTCTCGGGAGAAAGAGATATTGATAGAAATTGTTGCTCTGTGTATTTTTGTTATTAGTTTATGGATATATTATTAAGCCAAAAATCAAGATACAGATCAAACAAAGGATTCTTACTACCTGTCAATATGATTATTAGTTGGAGAGAATTAATTTGAATGCAAAACCAGGATTTAGAGTATTATATTAGTTTTACAATTTTACTTTCCACTCTATGTATAGTAGTAATTCTTCTATCCATCCTAAATGTGCCTCTTTCAAAATTTTAAGGTGGTCTCATTTTTAGCTACTTCTGGCTCTTATCTTACATTAGACTAAAAGGAGTTCTGATCTTTGTAAAAAACCTTCTATGTATTGGTTGTAGACTATAATTATAGATAGTAATTTGTATTATAGAAAAAAGGTATTACTCTATTTTAAAGAAAATTTATTTTTGTGTTTTGTATTTTTCTGTCTTTAATAAATGGGTGGTATTTTGTGACACCAAAAATATTGCTATAGTAATATCACTCTGTCCACAAATGTCTGAAAGACAAATGTGTGATCCAGAGCCTTTTCTACACCTGAGTACACATGTATTTTATTTTTTGCCTTGCAGCCTTGTCCCTATTAGGCCCAATAATCTTGGGGTTTTTTGTTTTTTGTCATTTCTTAATCTTCTGGTGATTTCATTCCACCTTTGAAGCTATTTCAGAAAGAATGACTCTGCTTCAGAGTTTCTTCCCCATGTCTCCATGATCAAATAGAAAGGAATGTGTGAGAGGGACAATTAAATGATTTTTTAAAACTAAATAGGTTTATATTTGTTATTTAAAACACAGTCGAGGGCGCCTGGGTGGCTCAGTTGGTTAAGCGACTGCCTTCAGCTCAGGTCATGATCCTGGAGTCCCGGGATCGAGTCCCGCATCGGGCTCCCTGCTCAGCGGGGGGTCTGCTTCTCCCTCTGACCCTCCTCCCTCTCATGCTCTCTGTCTCAAATAAATAAATAAAATCTAAACAAACAAACAAAAAATAAATAAATAAATAAATAAATAAATAAAATAAAACACAGTCGATTATTATTTCTTCTAAAATTTAATAACAAAAAGAAACAGATCCCTTAACTGACTGAGCCACCCAGGTGCTCCTAAAAAAGAAACAGATCCCTGAAAATTGAATGAGTACCTGGAAATAAGAAAAGGAGAAACTAAATAACATTCTTAAAGCTGAAAGGGTCATAATAAATAATAACTGCATTAAGAGAAAATAATGTTTTTTATAAAGCTATAAGAACACCAGTAATGATAATGATTCCCAAATATGCCTATACTTAAAATAGAAGCTTATGAAAGTTAAGGTAGTAGATGTGAAAATAAATAATGGGAAAGGGAATGAAAAGAGTTAATGAGCTATTAAATTTGGTGACTGAAAGAGAGATACTGAAAATAAGTGTAAAGTTTTAAGTTTGTCAAATTAGGAGTTTGGTCCAATAGCAGAAGTAGTTGGGGTAAGTCTTATAGGGTAAAAATTACCCCAGGTATTTCACGTTTCTTATTCAGATAGCACAATTTCTTATGTGGAAGGTAACCTATATGTCGCACTTGATGAAAAAACTAAAGGGCACACAGTGGTAGGATTGGTAACTATATCCTTATTTATTCTAAAATTGTCATCATATATTTGGTAATCTGAAGGCTTAAAGGCTGATAGATGGGTGTAGAAAGTGGAAAAGAGAGGGCTGTTTGTTGGTTTGTTTGGTTTTTTTTGCCTTTATTAATATGTGAGATTGCTGACGTGTTACCACTTTATCACCACACAGATTTTGCCAAAGTATATTGTCAATGATGTAGACTTATTTACACTTGATACACTCTCTGTGGGTTTTTTCTTTCTTTCTAACATTTGATATTCTCTAAGCTGGTTTAAAAAAACCAACTGATTATTTTTTTTAATTTTGTATTTAACTTCAATTTAATTAACATATACTGTATTACTAGTTTCAGATGTAGAATGCATCAGTTGCATACAACACCCAGTGTTCATTACTTCAAGTGCTCTCCTTAATGCCCATCATCCAGTCACCCCACCCCCCTCCCCATTCACCTCCCCTCCAGCAACCCTCAATTTGTTCTCTATAGGTAAGAGTCTCTTATGGTTTGTCTCCCTTTCTCTGTTGTCCTCTTATTTTCTTTCTCCTTTCCTTTCCCTGTGGTCATCTGTTTTGTTTCTTGTATTCCATATGAGTGAAATCATACGGTATTTGTCTTTCTCTGACTGACTTATTTCGCTCAGCATAATACCCTCTAGTTCCATCCACATTATTGCAAATGGCAAGATTTCATTCTTTTTGATGGTTGAGTAATATTCCATTATATATATATTGATATAAAACTGATTATGACCCATGTTTTGATTTGGTGATTGATTTTGCCTTATGGCTTTCAGATCTTGCCTTTTGTTTTCAACTACATATTGTCCTTAAATTATTTTCTGTTTTGGTGTCAGTACATCATGGGGCAGAGTATTATCTGTGTAGGAAAACCTGTGATGCTTGGGGGCTCAAGTATACTACCTCTCATTACAGCTTGATTGGTAGGTGGCCTGAGTCACCTTCAAGTTTATTGACTCTGCTCTAATTCTACAGTCATCCATAAGCCATATTATGTCATCTTGATATATAATTCAGGAACATAAGAGTATAGCTGTTTGAGGATTTGAAATGATCATAGCCTATATGAAAAATGGGTTGGGGGGGGTGGTACAAACCTTAGAGGTGGGCAGATATAAAGCCAGTTTAGTGACAAGGCTAAATACTAGTTCACTAAGATTCTAAGACCATTTTATCGTGATTTTACCATTCGTTGTTAATTTCCATGTAATTTCAGTTACTTCTTTGGATCCAAAATTATACACAGGGCTCAATTTTCTTGTGTTTATTTTAGCACTGATATGAGAAAAGTAAAAGGCTGAAAGTTGGGATGAAACAGAGGAAAACCTAAATTTTTTAGGTTTTCAAAGGTTTTTTCCTCTTTAAAAGTGTCACTGTTCTCATATATGATATATGTATATATATATATATATATATATATATATATATATATATATGTATATGTTTTTTCTGTTCTCATATCTTTTTAGATACCAAATGACTTGTGGAAGGCTTTTCCCCCCCTCCTTTATTAACTTCACAATATAAGATAAACATATTTCTATGCAAATGGTAAAGCTTCCCTGCTGAGGATTTTATAAACTGGGTAGAAAGATAATCAGATTAGAAGATGTAACAGATGTGGTGCCTGGCTGGCTCAGTTGGAAGAGGGTACGACTCTTCATCCTCAGGGTCATGAATTCAAGCCCCATGTTGGGTGTAGAGATTACTTAGAAATAAAACTTAAAAAAAAAAAAGAAGAAGAAGATGTAGCAGAAGACTCACCTGATACAGAGTAAATCAGCAAAGGTACACCAGAAAAATGCAAAGGGAAAGCAGTAGTGGTCATTGTATTAATCTCAGAAAAAACCTCAGGAGTCAAGAATTTGGCAAATGTCATGATAGTGAGTTTCCAGTAAAGATGTGCAAATTCCTCAGCAGTAGTCCCCCAAACTTTCTCTTGATTGCTGTCATCTCCTTCATGAACATTTCCATATCAGCTTCATCCCCTCCCATTATATCATTGTCATTGAACTGCATACTACGTAAGGCCCATAGGGAATTCAGGGCACATTGTTGGTCTGTTACTTCGTGTAGCCTGCTGGCCTTCCACCACCCCAGGCTTTCTCTCTTTTCTGCATTCTCTGCCCTTCCTTTCCCCCATCCTAACTCCACCCCTCACAGCCCCTGCAACTTGTTTCTTTTAAAACAATTACTCTGAAGCTGATCCTGGCAGTCTTCTCTCATGTAAATATATATGTTGCCACCACAGCTGACAGGCATATTTCTGCTCTCCATCTTCAGGCCAGGAGTCCACTCAGTCCTCTAAGGGCAGTGGGGAACTGGGACAGTGACCAAGCCTTTAAGGGCAGATTCTTTCTGCAGGAAGGTTTTATTGCCCATTCACTGGGCACAATTTCAGATGTCTTTTTTCCCCCTGAGACCAACTGTGAAGTACATTTCAGAGTTTACAGATGGGGGGCATCTCTAGCAATTTTACGTTTACTTTCATGTTTAAATTAATGTTGCAATATGGCTATTTTTCTGTGTCTTTGTGTCTCTCACACACACAACTTTAAAATTCTTTTATATGATTTCCAATGGTGTTTTAGGCAAGGACAAAATTCTGTATGTGGGGCCTCACATAATTTATCATTCAAACTGGGACATTTGTTACAAGAAGATAGATTGCCAGATCAACAAGTGTAAGCCCGGATGAATAGTCACCCTTCCTATAAGGCCCTGCATGGTCTGGCTGCCACTGACCTCTGGGCCTCCTCTTGCCAATGTACTCTTCCGTGCCCCATGTGGCCCAAGGTCACAGGCTGACTGCAGTTCCTTTTTCCAGTGTCCTGTGCTTCAGAGTGCTTACTCTTACTAGAAGGCTTCTATACCTGCTTTTTCCTCCCCCTGGAAAGAGCTTCTCCTCTCTCTTTCACCTGATAAACTCCTCCGACTCATCTTTCAGATCTCACTCAGTTGTAACTTCCTCAGGTAAGCAGCCTCAGACCTTCCTGACTAGATCCATTCTCTCTTACTCCTCAGAGCACCATACTCTTATCACTTTTGGTTAGTTCTTGGATTAATGTCTGTCTTCCACTTGAGTGAAGTTTCATGTAGGTAGAGACCACGTCAGGTTTTCTCATCATTTATTTCTACATCACTCAGTAGACTCCTAGTAAAAGCTAAATAGATTAAATATCTGTTAGATTGGTTAATTTTAAAGAGGAAGGTGAAGATCAAGTTTACTGCATAAACTTGCAGTATTTAGGTGAAATTATTTAGGTGAAATAATTTCTTTGTATTGTTTAAATAATACAATTATATTTATAATTGAAGTTCAAAATTTTAAATTTTTTCCACTTTTATATGTTATAAATAAAAAGTTCCAAACCCACTAAATTTGTTGAAAAAATTTTTTTTGGTCAAGCCTGTTTTTTCTTCATATAACATGCCTTTCAATTATTTAGGTTCAGTCTGTGGAATCCGATGTGGTTCACAAGTATCTATATTAGTTCATTGTTCTTTTTTCTTAAGGGAACTTTAGAAAAAACTTGTTGCTTTAAGATTATGCACCTTTGAAAATCAGATGTGTATCTGAGTTGTAAATAATATGTGAAAGATATTCCCAAGCGTTGAATGAATTTTTAAACAAAATGTTAACTTTCTGATTAACAGTTTTAATCACCAATTAAATCAAGGCTTATACACATTTATTGAATTAACCATTTATATATATTTGATTAGAAGTCAGTCTGTTCTGATGAAAAGATTGGAAGGGAAAATTAGAAAGAGTATAGTATATACCTGCCTTCTTGAGACATTGAAAGAGGAAAGGAAAAACCTGTGATTATTCCTGATTCTCTTGGTCATTTGTCTTAGGGGAAAAATTGCTACCTTCTAGTAATAAATTTTTCAGAGGCTTACTAGTGGCTCAATAACAATCAGTACTGATCTCACTTAATCATAATTTAAATATCAAATTATTCTGTGTAAAGTAGAATGGAGCATCCTACAGATGCTGTACTCATTGTAGTCATTAATGGCCTACTTTTTCTGACCCAAAAGGTAAATGAGGGAGGGAATTGTCTTTGCCTGTAAGGGATTTTCCCTTTAAAAGAGATTAGTTCACTGTCATTGCTATTTATTTTCACATGACGCTTTGCTAGGATCTTTTTAAAACTCCACAGTACTGCACTAATCCATAGAAAAGGCAGAATGTATCTTTTCCCATTGGAAAGATGACTTGGCAATTAGAAATTGTAAAGTTTTATAAACAGACTCTTTAAACAAAAGACGGGCTCTCTGAATCAGGAATGCACACATGAAGCATTAGTTCAAAATGCTGTTCCAACATTTCTTATAATACCTCTCTTAAAAGTCCCCTGTTAAGTAAGTGTTTTAGAATGTATTTTGGGAAAACAACAACAACGAATTATCATTTGTTTGTTTTATTTAGTGGTGTGGCTTTCTCCACAGATTAGGTGCTTATTCCTTAATATAAATGTATATGCATGTTCTTGTTATTGTTTACGAGTGGACAGTGCTCAACAGAGGTCTAGTTTTGGTGCTTTCAGGGTGAGAACTAAGGGGGTGATTTGTAGAAAACCAAAGTAGGTCAAAGAGTACCATGGTGTAGCAAAGGGGAAGTCCCTGAGTTGACTCACATTGTCCTGCCTCTGGTGGAGTTCACTTTCATTGTTACGGTCTAGGCCTGTCTTCCTGTGAATGGAAGACATACTCAAATTACAGAAAAATCTCAGGAATATTATCATAAGTAATTTTTTAGAACAATATGTTATTGTCCGTTATTGGGAGGGTTGGTGGGGCAGCGAGAAAGGGAGATAAAAATTAGAACTGAAGTTAGTCCTAAATTCCATAGATCAAAAGGAAAACAATGCATAAATATGACAGCTTCTTTAAGTATAAGGAGTCTTGTGTGCATCTCTGCAAGATGGGAACTAGTATTTTAAATTTTGCCTGCCTGTTCTGCTTTTTTATATGTAGCTCTTGTGGAGGTGACCATGTCTTAGAATCAAGGAGGTGTTCCAGGTTTATCAATCCATGTCATATTAGTTCTGAACATATGCAATTGTAATAAACTTTAAAAGCAAATCTCCTGATGGTTGGAATAGCAACTCTCACATTTCTGCAAAATACCATTTTGTGCCTTCCTATGACTAAGCTACCATTAGAATCTAGGAGTATGCTCCAGCTGCCTTCAAAGATCCTAGAATGTTTTTTTACATCTCAAAGTTAAAATATAGTTTTGCTAAAATTTAATTTTAAGAAATGGCTTCCTTGGGTTGGTTAAATGTTAAGGTGTTATTATCTACAAATTTTATATATTTGAAGTTACATAATTCTGGAAAACTCTATCTTAATGTTTCCTCAAATATAGTATGCCTGGTATCTTGGATCACATTATCTCTTAGAGCAGAAGGTTTACTTTCTGGCTAAATTTCCTTTTATAGGTCCTCCCCCTCCTTACCTTTTTCTAAGGGCAAGAGACCCATGAGAAAACTAAGCCTTTGAGAGCTCAGAGTTGCTAAAGTTACTTTCTGTTCTTATATTTGCCAAGAGTTGCTGACAACTTAAAAGCTATCCTATGAGTGAATACCAGTTACCCAGATTGTTTGATGATTTTGGACAAGCGTAGATCAGGATTTCCTGTAATTTTTCTTCCTCTTCTGGGGTTGTGTTGCCTCTATCTCTGAGCAATTGTACACTTGGAATGAAAAAACAAAGCAAGGTCACTGGATCTAAATTACTTTTACTTCTTTGCCAAATGAAACTTTCCTTCTGTTACATGTTACAGTTCTGGGATCTTTTGGCATCTAGAGAGAGGTTTGCAGTTAAGAGGGGGGTGGGAGGGATTGTAGGAGAAATTTTTTTGGAACTGAAGCTTACTTTTTATGTATTTCATTCAGGGTAGAGACAACCAGTTCCTGCTCTTTGGCTGAAACATGTTCCAAGAATCCATATATTAAAGCAGAGTATCATCAAGATACCCACTTCCCTATGGATTATATAAACCAGTTCACAATCCATTCCTGAATTCTCTGTGTTTTGTAGTATAGCCAAATGCATTTTTTAAAAGGATACTCAAAGGGAAACATCTTTTAAGAAGTAGGCTTTCTACTAAAAGAATTGTAATTGCTTCCTGAATGCAAGGGATAATGTTAGCCCTTGCCTTTCAATACTGGGAGTGCCTGCAGGACAGCCTGGGTATTTTTTCTGCATCAGGAAATGAACAGCTGGCTTCTAGAAGATAGGAGAAGTATGACTTCTGAGCAGAGGCAGGTCTTTGAATGAAAGGAACCTTCCTTTGGAAATTGAAATTGGGTTTTGGAAATTGAGTATGTCAGTTACGAATATGTTTGGCTGCAAAAACCAAAAAACTTGACTATGTGACTTAAACAGAAAGAAGTGTCCCTTGACAAGAGATCTTAATGTAGGTAGTCAAGAATTGATGCTCAACTATATCAATAACAACCTCTGCCCTCCTTTGAATGTGGTTCTCATCCGGGGGGGGGGGGGGGGGCGGCGGTTACCAAATGGCTGTTGCACCTTAAGACATCACTGCATTTGTTATCTATTGCTACATAACAAATTATCCCAAAATATATTAGCTTAAAATGACAAACATTTATTATCTCACATAGTTTCTGAGGGTTGAGAATTGAGAATAGTTTAGCTGGGAGGTTCTGGCTCAGGGTGTCTCATGATGCTGCAGTCAAGATAACAGCTGGAACTGTGGTCCAGTGAGGCCTAGGATGAGCTGGAGACCTGCTTCCAAGCTAACTCACATGACTATTGGCAGGAAGCCTCAGTTCTTCACCACATGGATGTCTTTTTAGGACTGCTCATGACCTGGCAGTGTGCCTTTCCCAGGGCAAATGTCAGGGGGTGGGGGACTGTTAGTCTTCTATAACCTAGTCTTGGAGGTGAGATATCATCACTTTTGCCATGTTCTGTTGGTCACACAAACTGATAGAGTTTGGGAGAGGACTATACAAAGATGTGAATAATAGCAGGCAGAGATCACGGGAGCCATCTTGGAGGTTGCTTACTATACATCACAAATATGTTCTGGTCAGTAAGAAGGAAAGGAAAGAGGCAGTGCTAACAAACTTCTCTTCGTCTTATTGGCCAGAGCTGTGGTAATATGATCTCTCAGTTGAGAGGGAGGCAGGGAAATGAAGTGTTTAGCTTTTACAGCCTCTGTTGTAGAGACAGGCAGCAGAGAAGAAGGTGGGAAATGGAGTTGGGCAGGCCTAATAAGGTCCACTGTATGCCACTACCAGGGCATTTGATGACTATAACTACCTTTAGTTTGCCTGCTTTTCCCTATTCTTAGAGTTAACAGTAAATTTTTGGAGAAGATTTAATCAATAAAAGTATGAGTAAAAGGGGCCCTAAAAATTTTTTGAAGTTTATAATGTAGTGATTCCTCTAGTTAATAGGATAAAGCTCTTTCTGGTGACTACCAGAAAATATCTGAAGTTTACTTATTTACGAATCATAATATAGTTTATTATGAGGAAACTTGAGGTTATTTTCCCCTCTGTATTCTGTTATATTTGTTTGCACAAAACAGTCTGACAGTAAAAATTCAGAAACTTGAAACTATGCCCAATGTCTATATTTTCAGACCTAAAAAGATAAATTTTTTTCTACAACCAACATTTATTGAGTGTCTACTATATATCATGTGTAGTTAATTAGTAACTTATAAAATTTGGGGAAAATTTGAAATAATCTCTGCCAGGCACAATCTTACTTGGTGATCTTTCCTTTTCTGATGATTATTAAATTTTTGAGAACTGTATTGTTATTTGGAATAACCATATTTATTCCCATATATTTTTTCAGTAGTTAATACATTTTAAAATTTTTTGATTTATTTTTATTTTTTAAAATGTATTTATTTTTTATTGAAGTATAATTAACACACAGTGGCACACTAGCTTCAGGTATATAACACAATGATTCAGCAATTCCATATTACTCAGTGTTCATCATGATAGGTGTGCTCTTAATCCCCTTTATTTCACCCATTCCCCACCCACCCACTTCCTCTTTGGTGACCACCAGTTTTGTTCTCTGTATTTATTAGTCTGATTTTTTTTGGTCTCTTTTTTCCTTTGTTCATTTGTCTTATTTCTTAAATTGCACATATGCATGAAATCATATAGTATTTGTCTCTGACTTATTTCACTTAACATTATACCCTTTAGTTCCATCCATGTTGTTGCAAATGGCAAGATTTCATTCTTTTTTGCGGCTGAGTAATATTCTATTGTGTGTGTATACACACACACACACACACACACACCACATCTTCTCTATCCATTTATCTATGGATAGACACTTGGGTTGCTTCCATTATTATTGTAAATAATGATACAATAAGGAGAGGGGTGCATGTATCTTTTTGAATTAGTGTTTTCATTTTCTTTGGTTAAATACCCAGTAGTGGAATTATTAGATTATATGGTAATTCTATTTTTAATTTTTTGAGGAACATTCATACTGTTTTCCATAGTGGCTGCACCAATTTGCGGCCCCACCAATAGTGCACAAGGGTTCCTTTTCTCTACATCTTCACCAACACTTGTTATGTCTTGTCTTGATTTTGATTTTAGCTATTCTGACAGGTGTGAGGTGGTATCTCATTGTGGTTTTGATTTTCATTTCCCCAATGACAAGTGATGTTGAGCATCTTTCCCCATGTCTGTTGGTCTTTTGTATGTCTTCTTTGGAAAAATGTCTATCAGGTCCTCTGCTCATTTTTTTTTTTTTAAAGGGGTTTGTTCCATAACTGTGCTAGAACAGCTATTCTACTTCTTGGGGAAAATAAAGAAATTTAAACTTACCTCACGCTGACAAATATAACTGCTATTTAATTTGACCTCCAGTTAGGTAGGGTTCTTTAAAGCATAAAGAGAAGAGAAGAAACTTTTAACAGAAAAGATAGTTTTAATTGTGTAAAAATTAAATCGTCAAAATACTATAAAATGGGGCATCTGGGTGGTTCGGTCGTTAAGCATCTGCCTTTGGCTCAGGTCTTGATCCCAGGGTCCTGGGATTGAGCCCCGCATCAGGCTCCCTGCTTGGCGGGAAGCCTGCTTCTCCCTCTCCCACTCCCCCTGCTTGTGTTCCGTCTCTCACTGTGTCTCTCTCTGTCAAATAAATAAATAAAATCTTTAAAAAAAATACTATAAAATTAAAATACAAACTACAAATTGGAAACAAAAGTTGAATCATATGAAAAAAGTTAATATTCTTAATGTATTAAAAGCTCTTAAAAATCAGTAAGAAAAATCAAAAGACAAAAATAAGTATAAGTAAACAAAATTGCCACCAAATCTGCAAGAAGGTCGAATTCACAATAGTAGAAGAAAATTTTACAAGACCAGTGCTCTAACCCCTGAGCTATGGAGCCAAGAAGAAAATCTTAAAGTTATTTTTTTTCTTATTACATTGGGAATATTTTAAAAGTGGTAATCTTCATGTAGGTCGGGATATACTGAATGTAAATTGATGTAAAATCATTATGCTTTCAAATCTTTTTATTCAGTAATTCCATTTAGAACAAAAATAGTACTTCTTTATAATAGATCTCTAACAGAATGCTTTAATTGCATTTTTAAAAGATTATAAAAATCAGATATAAAAAATCTTTTAAAATTTGTATATGTTTGAACTTTGGACTGTACTCTATTAAACTGAGAAAGTTAATGGACTTATTCCTTCCTACCTCTCAATTTCTGTTTTATTAGTCAAATTATTATTTTATATTCTTAATATTTATGACATTTAAATTCTGTTCCAGGAACAAAATTCCCAGAGTTAGTCCTAGTTCTGTATTTAGGTGAATTTGTGGTTCATCATTGGTATAAATGATTAACAAAAAATTAAATTGATAATAACTTAGAACTGTGTTCAAAGAGTTTTATCAGGACACCACTCCCCCCCCCAAAAAAAAAACCCTAAGACAAAAGAATAGAAACATCTTGCTGGTAACATTAAAAATAGAAAAACTGACAAGGGAAAATTGGGGCAAGAGATAATCCCAAAATAAAGATGAAAACTGCTAAAACAGTACAAAGTAATTTTGCCAATAAAAGAAAAGCAAAGCAAATTTTCTCATCACATTTGAGAAAATTAGACGTGGTAAAAATAATGGCCACAAAAGACAATTCACAGTGGCAGAGTCTGTAATTGATCAAATTTGATATGGATGATAAAATTTGATACAGACAAAACATGAGAGATGAATCAAGTTTTCATTGTAAGATTTATGGACAAAGAATTTATTTCAGTGAAAGTAACTTAAAACTGAAAATTGAAAAAAATTAGTAATTATAATGTAACTATACTATATAGGTAATTGATCATAGAATTCAGTTGCTTCAGAAAATACATTCTAGATGAAATTCATTATTATTGCCATAATTAATAATAACTCAGAAATATGGAAGTCAAAACATTCTGAACCTATGGTATTCAAAGGAATGCATAAATGCATATAGCAGCTGATCTGCATGTTAACAGAGATTACTAAAGATTATCCAAGGGTCAAATCCATTGAAAATAACAGTTTCAGGGTGCCTGGGTGGCTCAGTTGGTTAAGCATCCGACTCCTGATTTCAGCTCAGGTCATGATCTCAGGGTCATGGGATCAAGGCCCACGTTGGGCTCTGTGTTCAATGGGGAGTCTGCCTGAGATTCTCTCTCTCTCCCTCTCCCCTCCTCCCACTTGCGCTCTCTTTCTTAAATAAATTAAATAAATAAAAATAACAGGGTCTACCTGACATACAATCTTGTTATATTAAGATGGTTGGTGTATAGGGAGGCTATTTTAAGACCATATCTTGGAAATCTCTTTTACTATAAACTTCCCCTCCCCTCACTTCTCATTGCCTGATGAATAGCCCAGGTTTTTCCAGCTTATTCTCAATGGTATGTGTACTATTTCCATTTTCATAACTCTGTGATACCATCATTCATGTACTGCTACTATGTCTGAAATGGATGTCAACATTCCCTGCTTCTAGCTCATACCTGGGGCCTCCACATGCCTCTGTATTAAGTATCAACTGATTAAATATCAGCCACACCTGTTACAACCTAGCCCAAAGCCATTTTCTAGTACTCTCCCTTTATAGAATCCTCTTCTGAGTTTGTTCGTCTTTGAGTTTATTTTATTTTATTTTGAGTTTATTTTAAAAGGTATTTAAAAGCCACCATTTTTGTTTTTGAAGTATTACAGTAGGTTCCAGGAAATATTTTCAAACTGAGCAAATATTCATCCTTCTGTACCTTCATTAAATCCAACCTTTGTGAATTTTCTTCCCCTAAAATTTTTGAATTTCAAATAAAAGCAGTAAAAGAATCTTGTGTCTTTTCATTACATTTAGGATTGAAGCCAACATTCTTAACCTTAATGTGGCCCATGAGGGCTTTCACTGTCTGGGTCCTGCCTATTCTTCCAGTCTCATCTCCATATTTCCCCTTATTCTGTGTTCCTGCTTAATTCACTGGTTTTGTTATTGTTTTTGTTCCCTCTTTGATTCACCACAGTCCCTCCTATCTCAGAGCTTTTCTCATGCCTCTCATTCTACAAGGAATGTTCTCCCCCCTTTCCTCCCTTCCTCATGCTATATTAACATCTACTAATCCTTTATATCTCAGTATAAATGTTAATTATGCTGGGAAGTGGGATATACCACATATAATATGACTTCACACCCTGCTGCCTTGTTGTTTGGGTTACCCTCCCAGGTCATTATTTACTGGCAGTATAATCTTGAGTAATTTATTTGACTTCTCTCTGACCCTCTATTTCTTTATCTGTAAAATGGGAGGAAATCATTCTGATTCATAAGATAACTGTGATTATTAAATGAGAAAGTGAAATAAGCTGTATAAAGTATCCAACACAGGGCCTATCATTGGATGAAATCCTCAATAAATGTTAGATAAAATTACTTCCAAGCCACCTCCTACCACCAATTCCCTAATAAACACACATACACACACAGTCTAGACCAACTTCTTTTATTAAAGAGAGACATATGACCATACACCTCTTATTCCTAACATTTACAGCTTACCACAGTTGTGATTTTAAGTTAATTTGTTGATTGGTTGGTAAATGTCTGTCTCCTTTCATTAGATTGTAAACCAATAATAAGTATTTGATGAATGGATGAAGAAATAAATGAATTAGAAACATATCCTGTCTCCTCTCAAAACAGCATACAGGATGTTAATGTTTCCTATAGGATAGTCTTTCCTTTAAGCCTCTAAATCACAAACTCAATGCCAATGACTAGAGAATCACTTAGTACCAGTACCTTATATAAAACTAATTTGTGAACTAAAAATTGTTTTCAAGTGTTTCAGAATGTTTGAATATAACATGTTAAAAGTATAAAGTATTAAATAAAGAAGATCCTTGCTTTCAATTAACACTGGAAAAGGCTTACATTAAAAATGTAAGTGTACAGTGGAGGCTAGATAGGCTATTATAAGTAATTTTTTATCTCAACTATGTAAAAATATGCATAAGAAAAAACTAGAAGTATATCATATTAACAGCCTTCTCTGAGTGGTAGAATTATGATCAATTAAAATTGATCTATGTCTATAAAGATATCCTGTCTTTATAGGAATAGATAATTTTCTGTTTTCTCACAACAAAACTGTTAGTTTTATATTAACAGAAATTATCTTTAAAACTTAAGTGTTTCTGAAATTTATAGGGGATACTTTTCCATTCATTGATTTATTCAGCAAGTATTTACTGAGCAACTGCTAAGTCTCAAGCACTATTCTGGGCCAAGGGAATGAAGCAAAAATCCCTGTCTTTGTGGAATTTTCATTCTGAGATATCACAGCTATCTGTGTGACTTTGGTTTGAAACTCCTCTTCCACATTTTACTCAAAACAAAAAACAAAAAACAAAAAAAACACAACTATTGATGTCACTTTAGTGATTCACTTTTATCTTGTATTCAGTTATAGAAAAAAAGAAAACCAGTAACTGTGATTACCAGACTCTGCAATTTTATAATTCTTCTAATGTTTTTCATTCCTTAGAATCCTATCTTTAATGTGATAGTCCAGTGTAAAGGTGGTAAGAGGGACCCAATTTAAACATTCTGTAAAGGGTTACATTTTTTTCTTTCAAAGAATCAATTCACATAGTGTTACTCGGTGCACAATATTGCAGTTTATCCAACTCCCTTAATGTTAAAAATAATCAGCTGATTTGTTACATTATCACTAAAGTTGGCACCATTATAGTCTGACTCAGTTTAAATGTTCAGTAAATAAACAAAGAACTTTTAAATCTTTCTAATTCTCTTTGAAACTTTATGGAATCCTGCTATTTTTGTAAAACCAACTTTAAAACTACTGATCCAAAAGAATTTTCAAACTGTGAAACTAATTTCTGAAATGAGTTTTTCTGTGTCTTTCCTATTTGTTCCAGAAGTTAGTTTGTAAATCAATTATTTAGGACTCAACTTTTATTTTTATGAATAAGCAGTGTTAATACTTGGTGATTAGCTTTCAGGATCAGTTCACCAAAAAAATATTCAGCCCATTCTTACTAGAAGTTACGCTAATTACACAATTTTTACCATAACAAACTACTGCTTGTAATAATATTCCCATGGAAATGTGTGTTTTAAGTACCACATATCCCATATCTAAGCAGTAGAAGCTTGGTGTTTTTTTCTTCTTGCCTTCTCATTTTAGACTGGGATCCAGAGACTGGAAAGAAGGTACGGAAAGGAAGGGAGACTAGTAATTAGTAATTATTTGTTGGCACCAGTATTTTATTAATTCTGCATGCTTACTAAGAGAAGGTAGCTCTCTTGGGAAGTTGCTCTTCCTGTGGTCAAACTAGAAAACAGAACATTTGCCCTTAGGCTTAGAGAAGTTGGTTACTAAGTCTGGTGTTGTGATTTGGGTGATGGGAGGGAACTGCTGCTACTGCTTGCTATTTGCATAGATAGGTTATTTGAAAGTTGGAGACTGCTTTGTTTGTCTGTTTCTCTTAGGAAGTTAAATTCATCAATTTTTTAGACCATTCCAAATAACTTTATTCCTTTTGCAATATTTTTTATATATTTAAGGTCTACTTTTAATATTTGTCTCTTTTTTCCTTAGCCACATGGTAAATCAGTGATTCACTATAGATTGAAATGGTTTTTTTTGAGGGAGGGGGGAAAGATGGCAGAGGAGTAGGGGACCCTATTTCAACTGGTCCCCGGAATTGAGCTGGATATCTACCAGACCACTCTGAGCACCCATGAAACCAGCTGAGATGTAAGAAGATCTGGATCTCTACAAACAGAATATCGCAGGCGGTTGGTTTTGAGGTATGAAGCAGAGAGCCGTGATTCTGCGGGCAGAGATCGGAGGATAAATGGCGGCGGGAGGGTGCCTGGCCATGGGGATCCTACACCACCAGTGAGTGACAGCCTCCCGCGCTGCGGATGGGGCACAGACTCGCAGACTGGTAGCGTCAGGAAAGGACTTTAGGGCAGCCCCCGGGGTGGAAAACCAGACCGGTGGGGTCGCGCAAACACGAACCGCAGCCACCTGGACAGAAACCCGGAGCAACGGTCGCAGGCACGCGAACTGCAGCCTCTGAGATGGAAACCCGGTGTGCTGGGGTCCCACGGGGTCCCGCCGGTGAACTGCAACCCCCGGGGTGGAATCCCTGAGCGGTGGAGTCCCGCGCACGCAAACTGGGAGTGGCTGGCGGTTTTAGAAGCACAAAGGGCAGAGACGAGCCCCGACCTGGAGGCAGGACTGGGAGCGCTGCAGAGGGGCGCACAACCCAGGACACTGCAGAGGGGCGCACAACCCAGGACGCTGCAGTTTATAGCAGCACGGACAGAAACGGAGACAGTGTGGCCTGGAGAGCTCACTGAAGAACAGACTGAGGTCTCTCTGCTCTGAGGCAGAGGGTTGGAAATGGTCTCTTCTGCTCTGACTACTGGAAGAGATGCGGAAAGCCCCCAGGGAAAGGCGCCAGAGAACAAAAGCCCCAAAGACTGAGTCCCACTGAGCCCATCCCCCGCCACAGGGGCGCAGGGCAACTCCGCCCAAACAGGGTTGCCTGAGTAACAGCGCGGCAGGCCCCTCCCGCAGAAGACAGGCTGGGAAAACAAGAGGCCAGCAACCCTAAGGTCCCAAGAAAGCAGGTGCATCTTGCTTGGGTTCGGGTCAATAATTTGGACTGTATACATTCCCTCAAATACCCATCAACAGAATGACTAGGAGGGGGAGCCCCCAAAACAGAAAAGACTCAGAGATTATGACTTATGCTGCAGATTTACAAATGGATGCAGATATAACCAAGATGTCGGAGATGGAATTCAGGCTAGCAATTGTGAAGACAATGGCTAGAATGGAGAAATCAATTACTGGCAACATAGAGTCTCTAAGGGCAGAAATAAAAGGTGAATTGGCAGAACTTAAAAATGCTATCAATGAGATCCAATCCAATCTAGATA